>NW_020173674.1:10141937-10164514 GCF_003031525.2 Neophocaena asiaeorientalis asiaeorientalis
GGCCAGTTGGACAGGCAGCAAGCACAGAAGCTTAATGACCAGAAGGAAAGTGCTGTTTTATACAGCCTGGTGCACACGTGCACCTGGGGTGAATTTCTGGCTCGTGCCTGGGCAGGAGCGTGGGAACTGTAGGCGGGGGAGGGTTTTTGTTTCTTTTGTTTTGCTTTTTAACTCAGACTTTCTCTCCATCACCTTGGGGCCTGGTAGGTTGCTCATTTAAGAGGTCTCATCCTAGGAGACGGCCCTTCAAGGGCAATTTTATTATATTTTATTTCAGATGCCTAACATTTTTATTGAAGTATAGTTGATTTACAATGTTGTGTTAGTTTCAGGTGTACAGCAAAGCGATTCAGATATATATATATATATATATATTTCAGATTATTTTCCGTTATAGGTTATTACAAGATATTGAATATAGTTCCCTGTGTTATACAGTAGGTCTTTGTTGTTTAACTATTTTATATATAGTAGTGTGTACCTGTTAATCCCATAATCCTAATTTATCCCTCCTCCCCTTCCCCCCTTGGTAACCATAAATTTGTTTTCTACGTCTGTGAGTCTGCTTCTGTTTTGTAAATAAGTTGATTTGTATCATTTTTTTAGTTTCCCCGTATAAGTGATATCATATGGTATTTGGCTTTCTCTGTCTGAATTACTTCACTTAGTATGATAATCTCTAAATCCATTCATGTTGCTACAAATAGCATTGTTTCATTCTTCTTTATGGCTGAGTAGTATTCCATTGTATACATGTACCACATCTTCTTCATCCATTCATCTGTCGATGGACACTTAGGTTGTTTCCATGTCTTGGCTATTGTGAATAGTGCTGCTATGAACATAAGGGTGCCTGTATCTTTTTGGATTATACTTTTGTTCAGCTAAGTTTGTTTTTGATGCTCTTGGATGAGAGCTAGTGTGCTCAGTTGAAGCCCACTTGCTACACAACATCAAAAGCTCTTTGTTAAGAAGAGGCCCATTTTAGGAGCGTTTGTGGGGTTGGGGGATGGTGCTGCTAGCAGGTGGATTATTGAGAGATTTGCTGCAGAGCAAACATGGAACCCAAGACATCCTAACATGTTTGAGGTTCAAGAAAAAACAGAGTAAAGGGCAGGACTCTGAGAGTTGTGTGTAGAAAAAGAGAACTAGACGACTGGGCGAAAGGCAGGTGCCTGCTGTACCTCTCCCAGTGATGCTGGCCTGGCTGAAGACAGAGCTGCATTCCTATGTGTGTACAGCCCAAGGTGGAGCTGGAAGTCACCTTCTAGTCACTGTGCAGATCAGGATATAGGTACCATTTAAGCCTATACTTGGGTATTTGAGGGCTTTCACTATATCTTTTGAGAGAGGAACAATATTCTTAGCTGTGCCATTTATTCTAAATTACACCAGACACTTCCTATTCTTGAAAAATCGGCTGCCACCTCAAGAAATCAGGGAATGCTGCAGCTGGAGGCATCCCAGAATTCACCTGACATCCCCCATGTCCTCATCTTACAAAGGGGCAAGCTGAGGCCCTGATGGACATAGTGGATCAACCATAGATATGATTACTAGCCTGGAGGCTGACTCCCCAGTCCAGCCCACTCATGGATATGTTAATTTCCTAGTGAAATACTGCAAACCACTTCAATATGCATCAGTAGGGGATTGGTTAAATAAATAATGGTACATCCTTATAGCCAGATGTATGGGTGGAAATATTTTAATGCAGACAGTTAAAAAAGAATGAGGTAGATGGATTTTTATTGATGTGTAAGGATGTCTATGGCATATTAATGAGTGAAAGAAGCAGTTTGCAAGACAGCATTCTGTGTGTGTGTGTGTGTGTTATTATACAACAAAATATAAGAGGTGATTATCTCCAGGTGGTAGGATCTTAGATTATTTTTACTTTCTTTTATGAGTTTTGTGCAGCATTTAGATTTTTCTTGCAATGAGTGTGACTTTGCTATAATAAGAAAAGATATGCTAATTTTGAAAACTGCTCCAATTGCTCATTTAAAATAGGTTTTAGGGAATTCCCTGGTGGTCTAGTGGTTAAGACTTGGTGCTTTCACTGCCGTGGCCCAGGTTCAATCCATGGTCGGGGAACTGAGATCCCTCAAGCTGCACGAGGCTGCCAAAAATAAAATAGGTTTTAAAAGTTATCAAAGAAATACATGCTCATAGTAGAAAACTTGGAAAACTGTTTTTCTGTTTGTTTTTTTTTTTTGCGGTACGCGGGCCTCTCACCGCCGTGGCCTCTCCCGCCGCGGAGCACAGGCTCCGGACACGCAGGCCCAGCGGCCATGGCTCACGGGCCCAGCTGCTCCGCGGCACGTGGGATCCTCCCAGACTGGGGCACGAACCTGCGTCCCCCGCATTGGCAGGTGGACTCCCAGCCACTGCGCCACCAGGGAAGCCCGGAAAACGGTTTTTTAAAACTGGTTGGAAGAAAGAAAATCCCATCCACTCCTACCGTCCAGAGTATCACGGGCAGTTGTTTGCTTGCTGTGTATCTTGTGGGGATTTATAAAAAGAATCATTTCTGAAAACTGCATAAAATTCGATCTGATCTACATACCAGAATTTACTCACTGGTTTTCCCAGATGTTGGACATCTAGTTCTGGTTTTTCTTCATAACACATATGGTAAAGGACAACCCTGCACATATATGCTCGTCCACGCTGTATTCTTAGCAGTTCCTAAATGTGGGTCTTCTGATCAAAAAAGTACAGGCGTTGGTGCAGCCTCGGTACATATTTCCCAATTGCTTTAAAAACAATTTATCCATTTACATTTCAATTCAAATATGGGAGAGTGCCTATTTGATCCCAATCTCATCTATGTGGCAACTGTCTTTTAAAAATCTTTACTAAACTAATTAATCATCTTTGAGCTATTAGAGGTCTGTCAGGCTAAATCAGGAGGCCGGTGCAAAGCTCTGTGATGCTGTGGGCATCATCTAAAATTGGCTTCACGACCTCTTGCATCCCTTCCTTTACAAAGGCATCCCAGTACTTCCGGATGTCTTTTCATCCCCGTGCAAAGGCATCCCGAAGTATCTGAGGGAAAGACCAAGTATTGTAACTTAGAGATTAAAGGCAATTCTCCCTAAACCCATATGGTATTGGTGTATGTGGTGAAAGGGAGGGTGGAATTAAGTAGTTTTAAAGTTCACCTAGGCTTCCCTGGTGGCGCAGTGGTTGAGAGTTCGCCTGACGATGCAGGGGACACGGGTTCGTGCCCCGGTCCGGGAAGATCCCACATGCCGCGGCGTGGCTGGGCCCGTGAGACATGGCCGCTGAGCCTGCGCGTCCGGAGCCTGTGCTCCACAACGGGAGAGGCCACAACAGTGAGAGGCCCGCGTACCGCAAAAATAATAATAATAAAATAAATAAATAAAGTTCACCTAAAGGATAAGCTGGTGAGGATTACCAAGAAATTTTTGAAAAATAAGAGCGGTGAAAGAAAGCTTGTCCTTCCAGATATTAAGCTCTCAGTGTTCCATAAAAATAGACCTAGAAGATAATAGAGGCCAATGTTTATCTGATTTAAGGAGGAAGGACTTACTAAACACAAAATAGTGAAGGGAAGCTACAAAAGGAAAGTAGAAGTAGATTTTAAAATTCTGTAAGTCAAAAAGCATCACAAGCAAAAATTTAAGCTCTTTGATAACTAAGAGCACATATTGGCTACATATAGGAAAAAGGGTTAATATCCTTATTTATCCATTCATTTCACATTTATTGAGTGCTTACCCTGGTTGGGGCACTGTTGTAAATGCTGGGGATTCAGTAAAGTATTAAGTACTTTGATATTTCCATAAAAAAAGATAAGACCCTAGCGGAAAAATAAGCACATGTAAGCAACTTACAAAAGAAAAGATAGAAATAACCAATAAGCATATAAAAAACCCCACCTCCCTCATAATCATGAGCAGGTAGATTAATTCAACAGTGAGAAATAATTTTTCACTCTAAAATAACTTAAACATTTTAGAGCAGTTCAGCTGAGTTTTGACCCATTGAAGGGTAAATTGGTTAAAATATTTTGGAGATAATTTGATAGTAGTTTTTTATGATTAAAAAATAATGTAAGGACTTCCCTGGTGGTGCAGTGGTTAAGAATCCGCCTGCCAATGCAGGGGACACGGGTTCAAGCCCTGATCTGGGAAGATCCCACATGCTGTAGAGCAACTAAACCCGTGCGCCGCAACTACTGAGGCTGCGCTCCAGAGCCCGCGAGCCACAAGGACTGAAGCCCGCGCACCTAGAGCCCGTGCTCCGCAACAAGAGAAGCCACTGCGATGAGAAGCCCATGCACCGCAACAGAGTAGCCCCCGCTCGCCGCAACTAGAGAAAACCCTCGCGCAGCAATGAAGACTCAATACAGCCAAAAATAAATAAATAAATAAAGTATAAAAAAATTTTTTAAATGTAATTTGATCTAGAAATTCTAAGACTTTATCCTAAGCAATGAATCAGAGGTGCAGGCAAGGTTAAACTGACAAGGACGTTTATCACACCTTCATCATCTCACACACACACACACACACACACACACGTATACAAATGTACTCAAAATGTTCAATATTGGAGTAATATTTTAATAAATTAAGATGCATTTATACGTGGAATATTACATAGACATCAGAAAACTTTGTCTTCTAAGAATAATGACATATTACTAGGTTTAAAAACTAGGTTATAAAACCCTGTGAATATTTAAATTCTATGCGTTTAAAAGCCTACAATGTTCCTATATGTGTATATATTTAGAGGACTGAACAGATGTCCAAAAAGTTTGGAAAGATGCACAGCAGGTTGTTGACTTTGGGGAGGAGCCTCTTATTTCTGTTTTACAGCCAGTACTTTATTTTGAAAATTTTGCTATGAGGAAGTAATGCTTTTGTAAACAGGAGCTATTTTAGGAAGATAGCATAAGATAAAAAGTGCAATTAACAAAACACACAGGAAGGAATACTTACAGCATCATGACGATTCAGATTCTGAACTGTACTTTTATTCTTGTCCATATTTTCTAAATTTTCTACAACAAATAACTATAGCTTTTTTAGCCAGGAAGTAGACCACATCCACTACCATAAAATGCCTGAAATGTTTAGGTGACCCTTCCAGTCATTTTTGCATTTCAGTGTCTCAAAACTCAGGAAACAGGATAAATTTATTTTAAACCATTGTTAGTTTCATTTCCAATCTGTTCTCTTCAACCTCTAGACACTTTTTCTCATGAAATACCTCTAAATTTGAAGCAATGGGTCCAATTGTTAATCTGAAAAAAGTGTAATAAATAATCATTATTTCATGCATGTTTCCAGACTTTCTGGACACTCTGTAATGTATTTGTTGCACTGGAGGATGAAGGAAAACATATTGAACATAGTATTTGAAATTTTAGCATGTTTAAAAATAAGTTTAGACTTCCCTGGAGGTCCCGTGGTTGGGACTCCACGCTTCCAATTCAGGGGGCACGGGTTTGATCCCTGGTCGTGGAACTGGGATCCCATATGCCGCGTGGCACGGCCAAAAAAAAATAGTTTAACTGGTGGGGATATAAACACATTACAACCACATTGGAAAACTGCTTGACAATTTCTTACCATACAAGGTGAGAATTCCACTTCCAGGTATTTACCCAAGAGAAATGAGAGCATATGTCCAGACACGCTTGCACACAAATCTTCACAGCAGCGCAGCTCAGAAAAGCCCCAAACTGTAAATGACCCAAATATTCATCAATAGGTAACGAGACAAACTGGGGTCTATCCATATTTCACAACAATAAAAAAGGACAAACAACCAGTAGTACAGCAACACGATGAATCTCCCAATATGGCACTGAGGGGAGAGGGCAGAAGCACAAACGTGTGCTGTACAGTTTCATTTTTGTAGAATTCTGGAAATGACAAAGTAAGGTGTTGCAACAGAGAGTCGATCAGAGGTTGCCTGGGGCTGGGGGGAGGGGTGTGACTGCATGGGACAGGAGGGAACTTTCTGGGATGGTGGAGATGTTCTGTATCTTTTTTTTTTTTTTTTTGAGACATTCTGTGTCATGGTTGTGGTGCTGGTTACATGGTTACATGACAAATGGTGGTTACACTTATCAAAACTCAATTGTCCACTTAAAATGGGTACATTTTATTGTATGTAAAAGTGAGTTTATTCTGTGCACAGGGCCCTTCTGCGTGTGCGGTCCTACATGGGTCCCACACCCATGAAGCTGGCCCTGATTCTGCTTCCTGACTTTTCAGATACTTTCACATACTCGTGTGTGTGTGTGTGTGTGTGTGTGTGTGTGTGTTATGCTACATAAATGGGATCTCCCTACAAACACTTTTAAAAATTCATTTTCTAACTCAGTAATGTGCTGAGGTCACCTTTCCCAGCCAATAAATCCAGCTGGACCTCGTTCTCCTGACAGCACTGCCCTGTGGGGTGTGCCAGAAGGAGCCATCTCCTTTCGATAGCATTTTAGGATCTTTTCCACTTTTCAGAGTATCATCACCCAGCCACCACACAGTATGGGCCTCTGTACACAGACATTTCTAGGCCTTTTCCCAGCAGCCCGGGCCCCTCCCCACATAGGACACCATCTCTGACGTGCCTAAAGATTGCCTTTTGCATTTCCCTTCCTGCTTTCTTTTTCTTGAACTTTAAATAGAGTGGGTAGGTCTCTCTAATCAGCGTTCTTCAGCTCAGAGACTTCTGCCACCCCTCCCCCTCCAGGGGCCCGTGGGACCTGATCCCTTGCACCCGAACCATGCCTTGTCACTCCGGGGACCTTGAAGGAAGTCCCCAGGCTAGAAATCAAGGCTGCCATGGGGTTCCGGGGGTCAAGCAGTCCATGCCTCTGCCCCGGTAGGATTGTCACTGAACATTCGCTGCATTTCCCACAGCCCTGCCACACTTGGGAAGGGTCCCCAGCCTCAGGATTTCCAGAATCTACCACAAGGCTGCCTTAGATCTTCACTGGGGAGGGATACGGCCACATTTCAAAGAGGGGAAGTCTCAACCTATGTTTTTACCATATACAGCTTGATGCTGGTTCCCACACCTGCTGGCAACAGCCTCTCCGGCCTCCTGCCGCTGGCTTTGAGGGTCTGCCGAACCCTCAGGGTCAGAGGAACTGATGGGCGCAGCGGCATCGGCCAACGTCTGTTTACAACCAACAGGGCCGTTTGAAATGGAGGTGAGTGGTGGCCTCTGATCAGCTTCATGGCCCCAGGAAAGTCACCTGATCCTTGGCATCCACCTTTGTTGAACAATGACATACCTGCACTAGGTGATCTTTAAGGGTCCCTGAGGTTTGGTCCAGGTCCTAAAATGTCAGGGTCCTGGCTCTCCACATCCAGAACGGGAGGCATTTTCCGTAGCGTCGGACTTCAGTCTGTCCTGCTGGGAGGAGGAGGGCGCTCCGGTGGGCGGGGTAGGCTCTCATGGGAGCAGCTGACCAGTGAAACCCGCTGTCTGATCTGGGCTGGATGGGTGGGTCAGTGTCTACCCGCCCAGAGCATTCCGGAGAAGGGATCTCGGGCCCCATCTGGACTCAGGTCCCTCAACACTGATCACTGGTCTCTTTGTATCTTTTGGGTCCAGAACTTGCCCCACAGTGGTGATCACTGTAGTTGATCAGTGGTTCTCTGGGGGAAGGGACACGTACATTGTCAGCCGTAAGCAAAGCCGGACACTGATGGTGATAAAGAGTTTATTTGGTGATAACTCCTGCATTGGGGAGGGAGTCCAGTGTTGATTTGGCTCCACGTGGGTTCGCACAGTGGTGACTGAGCGATTCAAAGGGAGAATGAGGTGGAGCTTGGGGGACTCTGGGGGCTATAGCAGAGTCTGGGAAGTGAAAAGATGCCCGCAGCAGGTAAGAGGGTGGGTCAGCGTCTGCGTGATTAGGCCAGCTGTGTCTGCTAGCTGGCAGTTATGGAGTTAGGTTTCTGCCCCCCCAGAGACAGGGAGACAGAGGCCCCATCCTTCCTGACGATAACATTTGAAGGAATGGCTCTTGGTCCTTGAGAGAGACACTGTAAGGTGGCGGGAGATACGTGCACATCTCAAAGGGACAGAGAAAGGATTTACAGTTGTAGGTTTTTAAAATAAATGCTCTATGGAAAGGGAGGTTGGGGGTCCATCCTCAGGTGTTGGCTGAAACTGAGACAGGCTGGGACCTGGGACCCTTTGCTGCAGGGCTGCAACACTTGCACCTGGATACACCTCTCCTCGGGCAACAAAATACAAAGAACCTGTATGAGACTAAAAATAACTGCATGCATGCTCGGTTATTTGTGGCAACTTCTGGACCCCAAAGATACAAAGAGACCAAAAAACCCAACTGTCACTTTTGAAGAGCCTGGAGAAAAAACAGGGTGTCGGGAGCAAAAGCTGGGTACTGCACATGCCCCCTTGCACACAATACCACCAGAGGGGTGGGCAAAACACCTAAGCCACCCCTCCGGCCTGACCCCTGGACACACCCCTACCCTCACCCCATATGAAAAGCAAGCTTGCCCCCCTTGGGGAGCGGGCAAGTAAGGGAACCTGTGGTTTGTTCTCTCTCCCCGCTGCTGCAGCAGGGGCCCCAGTAAAGCCTTGCCTGAATTTCTTGTCTGGCCTCTAGTCAATTTCTATTCACTGGAGAAGGCCAAGAACCCTGGTCGGTAACAACCAACAGTAAATTCTTTTGGCGCCTTGAGCTTTCCCAGACAGGAACTCAGAGTGGGGCTGGGTCATCCCAGGGATGTGGTGCTAGGCTTCTAGAAGCCATGCTAGAGCCTGGTCTAGTCTCCTAGGGCAGGGCTTTGGACCGAGTAGTTCATGCTGTGAGTTTTTGAAGTTCTCAACACAGAGGATTTTCCTTCCTTCACCTTTGTGCTAGGCTGGTGGCCTTTAGATGGGAAGGGGCCCAGGTGGTTGTAGGGGAATCGATTTCCGGGTCCCTGATGTCCTGTACCCGTCCCAGGGTGAGTCCTTCCCATCCCCTTGCATAATTGTTTTTCTTCCACTTTACTAAAACCATGCAGACCCCACCTTTCCAGATCCTCCGGTGGGGAAAAACCACTGGGGCACCGACAAAAGGACAATTTGAAGCATCCGTGCTGGTGACAAGGAAGTAAATGACTCTAAGACAGATAACACATCATCTTACAAGTCGCATGGCTTCTAGCTTTTATTTTCAACAGCATCTTAACAATTAAGAAGTAATTTGATGCTAGATTGCTTTGCGATGTTTGGCATCTAACTTGGACACAGTTGAAAAAATTGAGTGGCATCACTAAAAGATTTCCTTTTCGTTCCATCCAGTCAGCACTCACATCTATAAAAATGAAAAACAACGTGCTGATGCCTGTCTTGTTTGAACAATAAATAATACCCATCCATGGATACTTCGGCTCAATGAGGGAAAACGTTTACACACCTCACTAAGAGAGAGATACATTTGTTTCTTTATTTATATTCATTTATTTATGGCTGTTTTAGGTCTTTGTTGCTGCGCGCGGGCTTTCTCTAGTTGCAGCGAGCAGGGGCTACCCTTTGTTGTGGTGCACGGGCTTCTCATTGCTGTGGCTTCTCTTGCTGCGGAGCACGGGCTCTAGGCACTCGGGCTTCAGTAGTTGTGGCACACGGGCTCAGTAGTGGTGGTTCGTGGGCTCTAGAGCACAGGCTCAGTAGTTGTGGCGCACGGGCTTAGTTGCTCCGCGGCATGTGGGATCTTCCCGGATCAGGGCTCGAACCCGTGTCCCCTGCACTGGCAGGCGGATTCTTAACCACTGCGCCACCAGGGAAGCCCCTACCTACGTGCTTTTATAGTAGCTTGAACAAAGGGAGGTAATTGTGGAAAAGGAACTAAGCTATATGGGAGAGGAAGGAAGGTAAGAATTACAGTATTTTAACAAGATCTGTTTGTATAGAATTCTCTCGGTCTCATCTTCTTGTCCTCGCCGTGACAAGAACGTTACTTTCCTTCTGGAGTAGGAGGACATCTTTCATATGGGAGTTCCATCTTCTGATTTTCTGAAAAAGAAGGAAGGTCAGAGTGTTTTTCTTGTATTTGTTGTTTTTCAAGTGCCTTTAACTCAAAATAATACTCACGCCAAAGTGGCAGATTTGGGGGTGGCATATTCTGCCACCCTTCACCCCCCATGTTCACAGCAACATTATCACAATACCTAAAATGGAGAAGCAATCCATTGATGGGTGTGAACCGTTAAGCAAAGTATGGTCCATCCATGTGATGGAATACTATCCAGCCTTAAAAACGAAGGCGGTTCTGTCTCATGCTACAGCACAGGTGAACCTTGAGGCGTTATGCTCAGTGAAACCAGCCAGTCACAAAAAGATGAATGCTGTACGATGCCCTTTATATGAGATACTTAGAGTAGTTAAAATCATAGAGACAGAAAGCAGAATGGTGGTTTCCAGGGGCTGGAGGGAGAGGGGATGGAGAGTTATTGTTTAATGGGTTTAGAGTTTCAATTTTACAAGATGAAAAGAACTATGGAGATGGATGGTGGTGATGGCAGAACAACCTCATGAATGTGTTTAATACTACTGAACTGTGTGCTTAAAAATGGTTAAGATGGTAAATTTTGTGTTGAGTCTCTTTTACCACAGTTAAAAATTTGAAAAAAAAAAAAAAAGAAAGGATGATGGTGGATATCAACACCAGGTTCATTTAAAAGGACGAGGTAACCGTTTTCTTTTAAAATGTCAGTATTTAAAATGTGACATTGAATATGAAATGTGAGTCACATCCTGCTTCATCAGACTTTGGGTGAAACATTTTATAAAATGACTTAAAAATGTGTGCGGGCCTGTGATGCAGCTTTCTTAAAAGCATTTCACAGTGAGCAAACTCCCACCCTTGGGCTAAATCTGACCCGGTGCTTGTTTCTGTGTGGCCTGAATGCTAAGAATGGTTTTTACATTTTTAAGTGGGTGAACAAAATGACAAAGAAGAATATTTTGTGATACATAAAAATGATATGAAATTCACATTTTAGCTCATTCATGCTAATTCATGCTCATTCATCTATGTCTTGTCTGTGGCCGCTTTCCCATCCCTCGGCAGAGTGGAGCAGCTGCGACAGAGACCATGTGGCCAGCGAATCCTCAAGTATTTACTATCTGACCATTTACAGGAAAAGTTTGCCAACTGCTGCCCTAGACCATGGATTCAGGAAAGCCTCATTGTAACTCCAGCTCTGCTCCTAACCATGGATAAATCATTTCACCCCTTCCAGCCTCAGGCTTCTCATCTAGATGAAAAAAAAAAATGTGCTGCTTGGACAATGGTCTCTGAGTTCTCTTCCAGCTCTAAAAATTCAAGAGAGTCTGGGAGAGCAATTCATACTCAAGTGTTAATGACTGATACTTCCCAGGAGGACTTGCCTTTACACGACACCTGAAGACACCTTAACCCAAAGGGATAAAGCGTTAATGTCAGGACTTCAGGCACCATGGGTTGGTGGTGGTGATGTTGGTAAAGGGGCTCCTTTCAGCATCACTGGATTTCAGTGCTTGCTGTGAACAAAACAAATCAATCTGCCCAGTTACAAACACTCATCACCTTCCCCAGAGACCAATCCTGGTCCAGCCTGTAAATTTCCCAGGCCCTGTAGATGCCTCAGGGAAGGCCAGGCACAGAATAGACCAGAAACAGCGCTGAGCTCTAGCTGGCCCCTGCTCTGGTGCCAGGCTAGGCGGCAGGATGGGCTCTGTCTCTGTCTATGGGAAGCTCCCCTCTTGAGCAGGCTTGCAAGGAGCAGTGGGAGGTGCCTCGTGAGTTACAGGCAGACCAGGGATGGACCACACCTGGCAGGGGAGCTGCTCCAGGTCCCCAGGAAGCATACCGTGCAATACCCCACCCACTCCAGTGAGCTGTGTACTGGGGTCTCGGCCAGAGGGAGGTGCAATAAACAGAAAGGGGCGATGGCTGGGTGTTCAGGGTCTCCCTCTGCCTCCCCCCGACCTCCTCTGGCCAGGGCACCAGCCATGCTCTGCCTGCCCACGTATCAAATGGGGCCACGCCGGCTTTTGTGGAGGGAGAAACCCTGAGGAATTGGCGGGGGGCGTGGGAGGGGTGCATCTAGTGCCAAGAGGGTGACAAGTTGGGTGACAAGTGGTCCTACCCCATCACAGAGGGCCACGTCTCCTTGCTGCAGCCCCAGCCGATTGTAGCTGGCTGTTGAGGTTCCAGGCCTGGCATGGCAAAAGTTTCTGATTTTTCAAAAGAAATCAGAAATCTAGAATCCTATGTGAAATCTCCTGATTTTCAAATGTTGGCAGTTCGTTTCCAAAAAATTAAAAACACCAAGCTGGCCTCAAAAAGCACATCTGTAGGTCTAATTTGGGTTCCAGGCTGCTGGTTTGAGAATTTAAGAAGGAAAATCTGAAGTTTTGGACTCAGGAGCTGGGACTCCTGTCTCAGCCTGGCACTGACAGCGCGGCCCATGGGCCTGTCACCCAAGCACCTTCTTTCTCGTCTCCAAAGTGGGATCATGGTCCCGGACTTTGCAGGCATTTCCTGGGGTAGCACCACCTCCAGTGGTCGGGTCACATGTGTATGTGGAAGGCCTCATGACTGTCCTTCCTTTCCTGAGTGGGAAACTTGCCAGTGTTTTCTGATGACAAGAGAAGTGAAGCTGGGGCCGGTGATCTGGTGGGTTTGAGGCTCTGCCCACCGCTCTGTTACTCGTGGCTTCTGGAAGGAAGGGCTAGACTTACCAGGGCAAGGTGCCAGCTGGCCATCTCATTTTGCCCTTGCAGGTGCTGCAAAGGCCTGTCTGGCAGCCCTCCACCCACCCAAGGAAGCCTCTCAGACCAGAGCTGATCTAAATCTCCCTGATCGAGACCCTGGGGAGGGGTTGGCTACTGAGATAGCACTGATAACCTTGTTGCTCGACACACACAGACTGTTTTCCGGTTTCCATGTGGGCGTTTTCCCCTTAGAGGAGAATTCAGTGTCCTTGAGTCGTCTCTTCCCTGCTGAGGGTGCCCTAACCAGTGTGAGGCCATCCGGAGGAAAGGCCTGCAGCCCCTGGCTCGGGGCCTGATCGCGAGAACCTAGCGGGTGTGGGTGTAGAGCCAGGCCTTGGACCCCACGATTGGATTTTTGGATTCATTCTGCTAGTCATCGGTTGTTCCTCCAAGCTTCTAAATATTTTCCATCCGTAGAAACGAGATCATAACAGTAGCTGTCACGTGGGGCTGTTAGGATTAAATGCCATCATGTAGGTAAAGTGCTTGCATGGAGCCGGCACGTGGAAGCGCAGCCTTTGGAACAGGAACAGGATAAAGATTTGCCAATGGAATGAAAGCAAGAACAAATGATTGAGGAGGAACATTTGTTCTGAACCATGGGTTGTACAAGAATGATTTCTCTCTGCTCTCGAAATATGTTGGGTCCCAATGCCACGCCCCACAGACTTGCTTTCTAATTGTGTTTCATGTTCTCATCTTGCTTCATTAAGAAGTAATACACCGGGGGACTTGGCATTCAGGAGTGTCACTCACATCCCACCCAGGGCTCTGTGCCGGAGTGGGTGGTCTCCTCGCCCCATGGGCAGGGCCTGGGCTCACCGACAAGCCAAAATAACCCGGGGCTGGGCTGGGACCCTCAGGAGCCCTAGCAGGTCTGATGGGGGTGTGACGGGGTGTGCTGGAGTGGGTGAGGCAGGAGTCTTCTCATTGCTTTAAATTGGGGCAGAAAGGAAGGATGATGGTGACAACTTTTTACAACTTAATACAAAACCTTTTTGGGACAGAGATGTTCGGCTTGCCGCATAAGCTATTTATAGAAACGCACGACATCTTCTCAGACAGGTGACGAACCAAAGACCTTCTGATGCCATGTAAAGGCTGCCAGTTCAATTTCTCCAAGGGCCAAAAGCTGGGCAGGGCCTCTTCATTCCATCCCCTCCCCAGGACAGGGGGAAACCACGCCATGGGAACAGGGGGGCTCAGGACCCATTTCAAGGATCTTCCCAGAGCAAGGGGCCCAGAGGGTTTCCACTTTGCCTTAAACGTATTAGTGAGACCTACTCTTTTCGCTACAGCTGGCCCTTTTGTGTTTCCATTTTCCATTCATCTTGACAGAGTAATGCTTTGTAAAGTATCAAAGAACGGCGCAAGCCCACCACGCCGGGAAGGTGGGTGGCAGGCAGTGGTAGCTCCAATGCTCATTCATCCACTGATATGGGTGATTCAGATTCAGCACCAGAGGGGATGTTTAGAGGTGTCTGTGGACAAGGAATGCAAGTGCAGAGGGACTGAAAGGCACTCAGACAAAAGTTGAAGTGACCCCTCTGTCCCTCCCTCCTTCCCTCCCTCCCTCCCTTCCTCAAACGTTTATTGAGCAGCTACTACCTGCCAGACTCTGTTCTGGGTACTGAGGATACAACAGTGAACAAAGTAGGCAAAAAAATCCCTGCCCGTGTGGGGCTACCATTCCAGCCTGCCTCTCCTCTCTATATGGTCCTCTGCTTGTGATGTGTAAGTCTCGTCATTCCAGGCAGGTGCCAAGCTCTTTCACTGAATGTTTAACAAGTATTTATTAGCACCAGGAGCAAATGGAGAGTCAGTACAATGTCCTACCCATCCTTGCATCCCTAGAGACGGGCAGAGAAAATGACCCATAGTGGACACTCATAAAATATTAATTTTTTATATATATATATACATATACATATATATATATATATATATATATATAGACATTGGTCGGGGGTGGGGCAGTGAGGACAGAAGAAAAAAAGAGCTTGAGGAACTTATAATCTTTAAAAGAAGTTTTTTACTGAAGTATAGTTGATTTACAATATTGTGTAAGTTTCAGGTATACAGCATGAGCTTATCATCTTGATGAGAAAATATGAAAAAATAAGAAAGGAAAATAATATATAGAATCGAACAATAAAGTAAATGGATAGTGGGTGGTGGGGCCTGATTTCTTCCTGCTGGAGAGGCAGGTTATAGGTGAACAGGAGGAGGCTGGAGTATCCACATGGTACTGGATTAGAGTTGGAGGCATTAGTGTGAGCTCATGCTTACCTTAATATGCGCACAGGTGGCTGCAGGTGGATGGGTTTATGGATTTGTATATGCACACAGGTTAGTGCACACACATACAATTTCCTTGCTCTGTCAGCTACGTGAGCCTAGAGACATCTATGCTCCAGGGGCAACGAGGACACCTAGTACCCAGTGCATATCTTGGTTTCTAAGATTATTCTCCAACAAGAGGAACCAGGGCTCCTTAGTGAAATGGCTGATTCTAGGACTGGTGCAGGGATTATACCAGATGAGCCTGGAGCATGTTATAGCCAAAAAGTGAGGAGGTGTTCCACAGGCAAAGAAACATACCATGATGGGGTCAGTGAAGTGGTCCTGGAGCCAATGGAAAGAGGCCCCCAGTGGCCAAAGCTGGCAACTTTGACCAACAAGATAAAGCAGTGTTGGATTAGAGCCCAAAGTAAAAGCCCATGAACCCACACTGACAGAAATAAATGATTGAGTAAATAAATAGAGGAAAACAGACAAATCTCCCATGCAGAAAACTTCCACATAATTTATGGAGATACTTCATCCCCAAGGGGGTGAATCATTCCTCCCCATTCCTTAAATGTGGGCTGTGCATAGAAGCTTCCTTCCAAAGAGGATGGTATAGAAACGGGAGGAAAGAAGAACTTTACATGGAGAAACCTGACAAATACTGCTTCAACCAGGTGATCAAGGTCAACGTCAGCAGTGATAACAGTCGTGATGATAGATGGACCGTTGATGGAGTGGGCGGCACACGGCCCTTTACCTCTGTGGTCTTCTTCTCCCAAACCCATAACCCCACTCTAAGCATGAGAAAATGAAACACCACAATTGAGGGTCATTTTACAAAGTACCTGACCAGTATTCAAAACTGTCATTGTTATCAAAAACAAAGCCTGAGAAACTGTGAGAGCCGAGAGGAGTCTGAGGTTCCATGTCATTTGGTATCTTGGTTGGGGTCCTGGAACAGAAAAAGGGCATTAGGTAAAAATTAAAGAGATCTGGGCTTCCCTGGTGGCGCAGTGGTTGAGAGTACGCCTGCCGATGCAGGAGACATGGGTTCGTGCCCCGGTCCGGGAAGATCCCACATGCCGTGGAGCGGCTGGGCCTGTGAGCCATGGCCGCTGAGCCTGCGCGTCCGGAGCCTGTGCTCCACAACGGGAGAGGCCACAACAGTGAGAGGCCCGTGTACCGCAAAAAAATAAATAAATAAATAAATAAATAAAGAGGTCTGAATAGCATGCAGACTTCAGTTAATAATAATGTATCGATATCACCTCATTAATTGTGATACATTTGGCATGCTAATGTAAGGTGTTAATAAGAGGGAAAACTGAGTGTGGGGTGTAGAACTCTGTACTATAGATGCAATTTTTCTGTAAATCAAAACTATTCTAAAATAAGAAGTTAATTTTTAAAAATGAAATATGCCATAAGAAAAATGGGAAGAAGCCTTGCTTGTAATCTGAGCAGAGAGCAGGCCAGACCTAAGGAACTGGAGGGGCAATCCGCACAGACGCTACAGGCTGAGCTGGCTCCGTCTTCCCGGGTGTGATGGACTGGTGGCTGGGTCCTGCCACCTCCTTCCGCACAGACGCTACAGGCTGAGCTGGCTCCGTCTTCCCGGGTGTGACGGACTGGCGGCTGGGTCCTGCCACCTCCTTCCCTTCACACTGATGATGTTCCCCTGTTTTCACCAGCCTGAGCTGCCCCTGCTGTGTGCCCACTCCCGGGCACCTGCTAGCCCTGGGTCGCCACCTCTGGGCTCCAGGGAGCCCAGGAATGTTGGGAATTCAAGACGTGAGCTCCGCCCGGACACACTTCCATGCCAGGTTCCCCTGTAACTGTCTCTGCCCAGCTTGTGAGCCTCCTGAAGGCATCGACCCCATCCTCTCTCGGTTCCAGGGCTCCCAACGGGCCCGGCCCCAAGGGTGCCCGTTAAAATGTCATGAAATGAACATCCCTGAGCTCGTAGCCATGCGACAGGACTCCAAACACCATCAGATCACATAGTGAGAAAGTGATGCTCTTTTAAACTCTGTGCCAGCCTTTCTCTGACATCAAGGAGAGCGTCTCACTCCCACCGTCGCCCATCCCCACATGGAACCAAGAACAGGCGGGTCTTAGGCTCAGATTCAGCAAACCAATGTATCTAGCAAGAGTAAGAGCATTGCTTTATTTTAGAATTGCCTTCAATTTGTAGCAAGTGATACTGGTTTTCCATTTAAAATAGCAACGATAAAGTTTCCTTTAAATGTGTTTTAAATTTTAATACAATTTCATACTTAGAGAAAAGTTGAAAGAATAACACAAAGAATTCTTGGATGCCCTTCATCCAGATTCCCCTAGAGTTAATGTTTTACTGCTTTTCCCCCTCTCTGTCTCTCTTGTCTGTCTGTCTGTCTGTCTCTCCCCCTCCGCCAACCCCGGCCCCACACGGATTATTTTTTTAACCATTTAAAAATAGGCTGTCCCTTCACTCCTAAATACTTTCATGCTTCAGTTGTAATTCCTAAAAGCAAGAATATTTTCTTACATAGCTATACGCTTATCACTTAACGCTTATCACTTAACGCTGATAAAATACTATTATCTGATCTGCAGACCGCATTCCAATTTTACCATCTGTCTCAGTAATGTCCTTCACAGCAAAACAAAATCCCAGCTCATGCCTTGCATTCAGCTGCTGTGTCTTGTTTGCTCCTTTAATCTGAACAGTTCTTGAGTCTTTGTATTTTGTGATAATTGCATTTTTGAAGTGCATGCTAGATATTTTATAAAATGGCTAAGATTTCTTTATAAATAAAGTTTAAAAAACATGACTCTACTTAAAGAAAAACTATTAAGTAAGCAAGAGAACAAATCTTTCACAGATAAAGAAAAGAAAAACACAGAAAACCGAGGTTTGAGAACTGCTGGTTTAAGTCAACTTCATTCCGGGGTGGTCAGGGCTGGCACACTGGATAAAGGACGGTGGGTAAAGCATGGGACAAAGGCTGTTCCAGATTCTGAGTGTGAGCTCACCCTCGGGGGGAAGGGATCGGGTGCTGGGCATTCTCCTGGGTGCTGGCGAGCGGCTGGGAGGAAGGTGTGCTGTCGTGTGGGTCCACAGTGCATGCAAATCCCAGCTGTGTAGGTCACCAGAGAACAGGCCATAAAGTCAGGGATGGAGAAGAAAGCCTGACAAAGCAGCTGGAAGACTCGTGTGTGGACGGGAGAAGAGGTGAGTTTCCGGAAGTGGGGGATCTCAGGATCTTTACTGGGCAGGGCTCCAGAGTCCGTGCTGCGGCCGTCACCCGAACGTTCTGGGAGGTTCCCCACAGCCGGAGATGCAGGGTGACTAGCCTATCTCTGTCCCTATCCCCAGGATAGGTGGCCTGAGAACTGATGGCCAGGATGGTCTTCTGTGGCCCTGGACCCCGCAAGGGCCTTCTCGAGGGATGGGTTGCTCTTGCCAGAGGGTGAGTGTGGGCATGAGCCGGGTGGTCCACAGGGAGAAGGGGCCACGGGGCTGGGGGAGAAGAGGGTGACCGTCACAAGGGTGATACAAAGGGTGTCACTGTGTCCAGGTTGCACAGAAGAGCTGGGGTAGTGGTGGTTACTGACCCCTGGGGGTTGCAGCATCTCATCCTCAGATGAGAGCCACCTCCTCTGGCCTCCATGTGGGGCTTGGGAGTCTGAGTGAGGCCCAGGGGAGGGGTGGCCATGCCCCAGAGGGGAGACTGGGATTTGCCGGACGCCCGTGTATTCCGGAGGGAGAGCGATGCACGGCCTGGGGGGCCGTGGGGGACAACGTGCTCGTGAGTGCAGGACGTAGATCATTTTTCTCTGCCCGCCATGTGAGGGTGGAGGGGAGACTGTGGGCCTAGCTCTGCTCAGCCTGGAGGGCAGGAAGCCCCACAGGCAGGGAGGGTGCTTGGGAACCAGTCCCCCAGAAGGAAGCTGAATCTCCAGCAGAACCATGGCCCTGGGGGGCAGCTGCCCCTCCTTCTGCACTTGTGGGTGGCCGGGTGTGTGGGCCGGGGGAAAGGGAGCCAAGAAGGGGCACCTGCCTTCAGCCAGGATGGGCTGCGGTTCTTGGGGCGGGGTCGGGGAGGAATCCTCCCCCAGGAAAGGATGCATCTCCATCCTCCCTCGGCCTCCATCCTATCCCCGTTGCTCTCCAGCATCAACCTTCCCATTTTCTTTTCTGTTCCTCTTCCCGTGTGCTGCGTGGAGCCCTGCTGACTGGCTGAGAATCCGGCTCCCAGGCCGCAGCTGGGTGACCTTGAACTAGTTCCTTGACTTCTCCGGGCCACACTTTTCTTACCTGGAAAACAATGGAAATTAGGATACCTCACTGCCCTAGGAGGGTGTGAGGATCAGGTGGGGCCACAGGTGTGAGGGATGCGGGACGGCGCCTGGCTCAGGGAAGCACAGATAAAGGCGGCAGCTTGGTGGGGCCTTGCTGTCTGTTCCATTGTCTGCTCAGACCAGCACTGCCTCCTCTTCTCCGCCTCTGTCTCATTACGCACACTCTCTCTCCTCTCTCTTTGTCTCTCTCTTCTTTGTCTTCCTCTGTTGCTATTTTGGTCCTTCCTCGATGCTGGCGGTGAGGGATGAGCCTCTTTTCATGTCAGGATGCAGAACCCCGTCAAACTGGTAAACAGCTGAAGGATGTGGTGGGAGATGAACTTTCCACTGAGGCTGCTTTGAACTCATCCCTTCCTTGACGGGTCTCCCCAGCTCCTCCCCGCTTTGGAGACTCCATCCCATCTTCGTTAATTGGGGACAAGGGCCTGGGGCCACGGCCAAGAGGCATCCACGCCGAGTGGCCACACGGGGCTCCAGTCCCCCTGTCTCCAGAGCCTCCGAGAGGGTCTCAGGGAGGGGCGGAAGTGGAAACCACAGGTGGGGTGATAGGGAGGGACGGGGAGCTGAGCGACGGCTTGGCAGATGTGCCTCGCAGGCGAGGTTTCTGTGGAAAAGGTACCAGTAGGCGATGCCCAGCCAGGGCTGGGAAGCCTGAGCCTGTGCCGCTGGGAGTGGTCTCAGAGCCTTGGAACCATGTCAGTGCGGCCCATAGAGCGGACAGGAGCCGGGGACCCTGGTGGGGTATCCTGCCCAAGTCTCCTACTGGCCTCATCCCTGGCTGACCCAGATCTGGAGGACACAGAACTGTGGACTTGAAAAGCAGTAAGATGCTCGGCTAGGCGTTCCGATTTGTAAGCGCAGAATCGAGCCTTTAGTGTGGACCTGACCACTTCAGGAAGCCGCGGGGAGTAGCAGCAGGGCCCGGCCACACCATGATGAGCTGGCAGCTACGGGAGAAACTCAGAGGCATCCCGAGACTCAGTTTTCTCCACCATAAGATGGGGACAGTGATAACACCTCACAGGGCTGTTGTGAGCACCAATGAGGCAGTACCTGTGTCATGCCCAGAGCGGTGCCTGACGTGTTGTAGGGACTCAGGGATGGAAGCTATTATTAATGTCACTGTCCTATTACCATCGTGGCTGGAGGCTGTTGTGTTGGGAAATCACCTCCCATGTATGTGATCACCCTCCAAATCTTAGACTTGTTCTCCATTCTCCAGTCCTGGCCACCAGTGTTCCATGGCCACCTCCCAGGTAGCCTTCCTCAAACCCACCTCCACTCTGCAGCAGTGACTTTCTAGAGCATCCATCTCATCAGATCAGTTCCCTGTCTTAGAAACTACTCATGACTCCCCAGTGCCTCTAGAACAATGACCAAACTCCTAGGAAAGTTTCACAGACCCTCTGAGATGCTCTCAGTGACCTTTCCCACTTATGCACTCCCTGCCCAGCCCCAGGCTTCAGCCAACATGCACCACACAACTGTTCAGCAAACTCCTATACATCCTTCAATAACCTGTTCATCTGTTCCCTCTTTGTCATGCTATCTCCAACAAACTCTGGCAGTTGGTGGCTTCTTCCCCTCTGTCCACACAGCACTCTCTACAATGTGCTGGAGTCCTGAATGAGGCAGAGGTTACGTGCTTGCGTAGCACATGGGACAAAACCTGAATACGGTCAATATTACTTTTGAAAATCCCTTGAGAGGTGTAAAGAAGCAAGGCGCCTAGGAATGTGGATAGAATGCCCTTTTTTTGTATAAGGATGGGTTGGGGGGAAGCAAGAGGTATTCCTATTTGCTGGTGTTTGCATCAGAGAAATAAGTGTTTACTTGGGGATGGGGAAGAGAGGGGAGAGGGTAGATGGGTGGGTAACAAGATTTTCATGATATACGTTTGTATGTTGTTTGGAGTTTTGAAGCATGTGACCATATTTACTATTTAAAAGAAGGGAGGAAGGGTGGGAGGAAGGAAGGAAAGGAAAGGAAGGAAGGAAGGAAGGAAGGAAAGAAAGAAGGAAGGAAGGAAGGAAGGAAGGAAAAGAAAATGCAAGCTCCTTATGAAGTCTCCTGTATTGCCTGTGCTGCCTCCAACCAGATGTTTCTCCCTCCAATGTTAGAGCAGCCAGAAGCAGCAACGGGTTTGTTTCAAGCCCATCACATATGAAAAATGTGAATCATTAATAACCAAGATCCCATCCGGTGTGGTAAGATGCCCACTCAGTGAATGGTTCTCAGGGTCTGAGAGAACAGAGTCCCGGCTCCCATCTCTCGTCTCTCTTCCCGGGTGTTTGTTCACTGAGGGGCATGATGGGCTCAGTTGTTCTTTTTCTTTCTCTTCTGCGGCTGAGTAGATACACTTAAGTTCCTGTGGTTTAAATATGCCCATGATGCGCCCCCACTGTTCAGTGTGGTGGTTTCACATTGGGCTTTGGAGTTAGGTAGAAAAGTTGTACTACTTACCAAGCTGTGTGACCTCTGGCTAGTCACTTAACCTCTCTGGGCCTCAGTTTCCTTATTTATAAATTAGGGAGGATACTAACTTCTCAGAGAGCTCTTTCGTGGATTATAAGAAATAATACACGCTTGGCATATAGTAACTGCCACTCACTGTCATCATTATCACCATCGTGGTCACCACCACCACACCCATGGAACTTATTGCAGTTACTGATCTTTGTGTCTGTCTCCCGCAGGGAAGAGCCAGGTTTCATTTCTCTCCGTGCCCCAGGCCCAGCATAGAGCCTGGCCGCATACAAGTGCCCAGGCAGTGAGTTATCCCATCCTTGAATTTAGCATCTGAGCACCCAGAAGGTGCCTGTGCTGTGTGTCTCCAGATCTCAGAGCTGGCTGGGGCTCTGTACCCAGCACTGTAGCTCCAGTGGGCACAGGGACAGGGATGGGTTTCCACTGCAAGTGCCATGGTTAACGCTCAGACTCTGAAGCCAGATGGCACATATTAAAATCCCAGTGTTGGGCTTCCCTGGTGGCGCAGTGGTTGAGAGTCCGCCTGCCGATGCAGGGGACGCGGGTTCGTGCCCCGGTCCGGGAGGATCCCACATGCCGTGGAGCGGCTGGGCCCGTGAGCCATGGCCGCTGAGCCTGCGCGTCCGGAGCCTGTGCTCCGCAACGGGAGAGGCCACAACAGTGAGAGGCCCGCGTACCGCAAAAAA
>NW_020173674.1:10166677-10178460 GCF_003031525.2 Neophocaena asiaeorientalis asiaeorientalis
AACGGGAAAGGCCACAACAGTGAGAGGCCCGCGTCCCGCAAAAAAAAAAAAAAAAAAAATCCCAGTGTTGCTGCTTTTTAGCTGTGTGACTTGGACATTTTACTTAACCGCTTTGAGCCTCAGTTTTCTCACCTATGAAATAGAGTTGGTGTGAGGATTGGCTGCCCTCAGCCTCCTCTCAGGCTGGACCACCCTTTACCTTGAAAGACACCTGGTTTCTTGCTCTGTCTTTGCTTACGCTATTCCTTCAACTTGGAATGCCCATCCCTCTCCACTCCCATAGCTAACTCCTACCTATCCTTTACGACCCAGCTCAGGCATCACCTCCTCAGGAAGCCTTCCAGGATGGCCTGCCTCCAGCAGGGTCAGGGGCTCTTGTGGGCCCCATGCATTCCCTGTGTTTCGTTCTCTCACTGCACTCGCAGAGCCGGAGAATTGCTGGAGCGCCTTCATTTCAGATATAGCCCCTCCCCCATATCAGTGTTTCTGAAATCAGGGTTCAGCTGTCACATCCACTTAACAACTTTGTGTTTCCTCTCCCAGATCACTGAGGCATATATAATGCAAGGTCTCTAAAGAGTGGAGGGTAAGCCCACCGCTTATGATTGTAACTCCCCTGACGGGCTTCCATTCCTTCAGGTCACAGCGATGTCATTCATCCCAGCCTCTCCAGTCCCAGCTCAGGGCCTGGCTCTGTAAGGAATGGTCTGAGTGCTCTGGAAGCGTAGACATGCGGGAAAGGTCTTTCCTGGGAGCAGCTCCCATCACCAGACCCAGGAGACCTGGCAGGAGACCTTGTGGTTCAGGATGCCAGCCCTCAGAAAGTCCCCTGCCGTGTGTGACCCTGGTGGTCCCAGGCTGCCTGGGGGCTGGGAGGGAGCAAGAGAGACATGTCTCAGAGTTTCCCCAATTTCTCTCAGTGTGTATGGAACAGAGGGGCCAAGGGATGGGGAGGTGGCTCTGGTGAGAAATGAGGGAGAACTCAGAGGGTGTCACCATCTCCCTGTCTGACTCCCAAGGGGCAAAGGTGGGTAGGGGTAGGGCCAAATTGTGAATTGGCTACTAACTCTCTGAGTGACCTTGGACAAGTCCTTTCCCCTGCCAAGGCTCAGCGTCCTCCTCCGTAAAATGAGAGTGAGACAAACCTCCTCCAGCACCAATGTGCTAAGACCCCATGAATTGCTGTCTTCCCTTCTCCCCTTTCTCCTCTTACGGAGATCTCTTGCCTCTACTGATTCATCTACCAATGAGAGGGAACACTTATTGCCAAGCCTCTAACCCACTGCTGTATGCACTTTACAGACAAACTTTATAGCAAAGGCTCAGAGATGTAGAGTCACTTGCCGGAGACCACACAGCCAGGACAGGGTGGAGCCGGGATTTGAACCCTGGCTGTCTGAAAAAAAAGGCTTTCCACAAATCCCACAGACCCTGGGAGTCTGATCCCGCCCATCCCAGCACTAGCTCCCCGCCTAGGAATCCCCCGCAGCCCCATGAGGGTTCAGAGGGCCGGAGGAGGGGCCCCATCACAGGGCAACCACATCCTGTGACGGTTGCCCTGGGGAGTGCCAGCTTTCTTTGCACCTCTGGGAGAGGTGAACGGAAAACAGGCCCTGCTCAACCGCTCAGGGCAAGATCCACTGAGTGGCCTTCTCCACCATCCCTGGCTCTGGGAGGGCTCAGAGGAAACCTGACCCCCAGCCTTCTCCCTGCAGGCAGAGCTGGGTATTGGCTGGTGCAGCTGGGCTAAAACCCCAGCCTCTGAGCAACCTGGGATCAATGCCTTTTCCAGGCAGGTCTGAGATAAAATCTACTCACCCTCCCCTGCCTCAGAAGCTTATGGAGGCCCAGGTCAAAATGCATTCAGCGCAGCAAGGCTGGCCTCGCTGATCCAGGGCTCACTGGCAAATCAGGAAGGGGATGCTGAACTCACAGACATCTGTCCGTCACCTCCAGGAGGGCAGGCCCTGTGTCTTCTTGTCGCTGCATCCCCAGCATTTTTCGTGGTGCCGGGCCACAGTATTCAATACATTTCCAATTCACCCTGACATTTGCACCTCGATGGATAGAGCTGCCTCCAACACAACACGCACACAGACACACACACACACACACACACACACAGACACACACACCCCGACACACACACACAGACACACACCCCGACACACACAGACACACACACACACACACCCCGACACACACAGACACACACACACAGAGGCAGAGCCTGGGTTCTGTGAGTTCAAAGACTTGTCACTCCACCCCCGGTTTCATTCCGCAACTGGTTTAATCTCGGGATACTCAGAGCAGGACACAGAAGCTGGCCCTGAGCCCTCAGGCCTCTCCCTGGAGGCTTTCTTTGACACGTTTACGGCTCTAGGAGTGACACTGATATTTATGTGTTCATCGGGGAGGATCTCATCCATCCAAGCAGACAGCTGGGGACTCGGGGCTTAGTGCAGCCTCTGGGCCCCTCCTGGAAGACATCTCTGTGCTTCTGCCCCACAGGGACTGAGCTCCACTCTGGGTCTCTGGCGGGGCTGGATAGGACCATCCTTGTAAACCTTTGGAAGCTCAGAATAAGGGTTGCTGCCCAGGAACGGTCACTGCAGATCAGGGCTGTGTCTCTGGTGGGCTCCGAGGCTCTCTAGGGGCAGGGCTGCCCTCCGGCCCCGGGTGGACGAGGAGGGGCAGCCATCCAGCTCCCTGTCCCATCGTGGGCTGTGCCCAGGAAGGCTGGACTCCCTGCCGGGTGCAGGTACCAACCTGAGCTTAGCCTGGGTCAGCTGGCGGCTCCCCCCCCCCGCCCACTCCAGCCCTAGCACCCAGCAGTCAGACCAACAGCAGTCCAACGGCCCGTGCACATGGGGCCTCCCTGCCCCTCGCAGAGCTCCTCTGGACCCTGAGCTGTCAGAGACTCAGGCAACCAAAGCCTCAGACACATGAGGGTCGGAAGGGGCCTCAGGAATCTCCCAGTTCAAACCTTCCATGCGGCCTGCCGAGCAGTGGCCTAGACTCTGCCTGTTCACCCCTGAGGCAGACAGCTCGGGCCCTTTCAGAGGCAGCACCTCTTCCTTGGGGCTGCTGTTTGGGGCTGGAGGAGGGCTGTGCTGGCAGGTTCTGTTGATGGATGGCGGCTGGGCCATACTAGGTGTGGAGGTTCCTTTCACGTCTCCAGGGGAGGACTCTCAGCTCCTGGGGTAGTCTTCATTGGAGGAGGAGTCAGGCTGGGGAGTGAGGGACCCTGTGCGGTGGGAGACTCAGGTCAGTGAGAGGCCCAGTCATTGCGCCTGCTGAGCAGGGACAGAGCTGAGCAGGTCTGGGTCCACATTCCTCTCCCCCGGGATGCTGTGTGAGACCATCTTATAGTCTTGTTCATGGCTACCTCCTTTGCTAGAATGTCAGTTCTGAAGGCAGAGCCTTGTCTGTGTAGTTCAGGGCTATAGTCCCCGAGTGCTGGGACCCACTCTGCTGCCACCAGCTCCCCCAAGGGGCCATCTGGCTGCTTCTGCTTGAATGCCTCCACTAATGGGAAGCTCACTTCCTCTCAGGCCATTCTCTTTGAATCTTTCTCTGCCCCACATACATCCATTTTCCCTACCTCCCTATATTCTTGTTTGCTTTAAAAGATCCCGTTACTTCTCTTTTTTTCCCCCGTGGGCCAATGTTTCCAGAGCTTCCCCGCTCATCCACCCTCCAGTCCCTCTCTGTGCCCCCTCCCAGAACCCCCTCCCCTGCCCCTGGCACCTGGACATCCAAACTGCTCAGCAGATGGGAGCTGGGGCGGCGGCTGGAAGTTCTGGTACCACTCTCCGGAGGAGGTGCTGGAGCTGTCATCAGCCGAGGGCCCTGCTGGAAACCCCCAGAGCCAGTCACCCTCTGCCAGGCTAGTTTGCAAAGTGCCAGAGCTGGGAGGCCCTCAAGACTCAGTAGAGTCAGGTCCTTAGCTTGACACCTGAGGAAATGAAGGCCCAGAGAGGGGAGGAGACTTGTCCGAGGTCACACAGCACGTGGCTGCCGAGCTGGGACTAGAGTCCTGAACTCAGACTGGCTCAGGGCTCCCAGCTTTACGCTTCCTCTGGCCAGGTTGGCTATAGGATGGGAGGCTGGAGCGGGCACACAATCCTCCTGGGTCCACCTTACCTGGAAAAGTTGCCTGGGAGCCAGCCAGCTCCAAGTTCAGGGGCTGCCCCAGCAGGGGCTTCCTCTCTGAAGAAAACACTTGAGAGTTCCACGGAGGTAGCCTGCTGCCAGGGCTATTACAGCACCCCTCCCCTGAAGATGTGCTGGAGCCGCCCTTGCTCCTTGGGTGGTGCTGAGGGCCCGTGGAGCGGGGGTCTGCAATGCAGTGTTCAGGGTTGGCAGGTGGGACCCGGGAGACAAGCACCTCTTCGAGTCCTGGGCCTGAAAGACAGAATCATGATAAAGAAGATGCAGTACAGCAAGAGGGCTTTAAGTTAAACTTGAGAAAGAACTTACTGCCAATGGGAATCGTTAAAGTCAGGAAAGACCTGTTGAGGGAGGTGGCGCTGATGCATCTCAAGGCGAGTGGCCTGCTAAGTCTGGAGGCAGGGCTGGCGTCCTAATCACCACCCTCCACGTCCCTCCCCAGCCTGACTCACCTTCCTCCAAGGGGGGCATCTGGAACCTGTTCTGCCGGACCTCTTCATCTGTGAAGCGGTGCCGTTGGGAATCTACAAGCAGAGATGGCGGTGAAGAAGGAGGTGGGTAGGCTCCACCTCCTTGTCTGCGGAGTCCGGAGCAGAGGCTGGTGTTCTGTGGGATTCGGGAGGCTGAACAGGGCAGCAGGACAACCCTGATGGCTTAGTCTTTTTCATCAGATCCCCAGGCTCAAGTTCTACTCCAGGCAGACCCCAAGCCTCAATCTGAAACCAGCCTGGGGACAGGCTGCTTCTGGACAGAAACCCTAGTGCCCTGCACCTCCCCAGCCCCAGCCGTCCCTCCTGCCACTTAAGGGAACACGGGGAGTGCTTCTGCTTGGGCAGCTTAGGGCAGGAAAAGGCCAGATGTTGCCCCTGAGGAGCCTTCCAGAGTGAAGCTGAGGGTCTGGAATCTTTGTTTCCTGGGCTCTGCGGTACCTCTGTTTCAGAATCAGAGCGGTGCAGATTCATAGCATCTTAAGAACTTGAGTGTCTGGAATCTGGGAGTCAGCTTTTTGAATGTGTTACTGCTGACTTTTAGTCTCAGTGTCACAGGATTTTGGACTCCCGGTCTTGCATCTTACATGCCTGGACTCAGAATCTCAGGTTCTAAGGACACTCATCTCTGTGGCTCCCAAATGCGGGACCATGGCCCCGCAGAGTGGAATCATCCACACTGCCCCCCAGAGGCCCTGATTCAGCAGGTGGGGCAAAGATGGCTGCTGTCCCCAGTACCCATCCTACTGCCCCGCCCCCGGTACTAGGAGACCTCTGGGCTTTATCTGGACACACAGCTGCCCAGGACAGAGGCTTCGTCTCCCCGCCTCTCTTGCAGCTGCTGGGTTTAAGTTCTGACGGGTGGAAAGTGCGTGGGAGCTGTGTGGGCATCCCTGGCATCCTGCCATACAGGGTAGGGCACGCCTCACCTTCCCCCTTCCGGCGGCCTAGAATGCAGACATGGTGGTGAGCCACTCTGGACCATGTGGACCGGGCAACGTCTTAGGGACTGCAGAGTAGCAAGAAAGGAGCCCGGGCCCCCTCCAACTTCTCCGGATGATGTCATTTGGAGTCTGTGTCACACACAGCCAAACTCTCATCCTAGCTTATAAAGGAGGTCCCGGGTGGGGCTCAGGAAGTTTCGATGAGCTCCCAAGGGATTTCACAAAAGATGTGAGAGTCTCTGCTCTCGTCTGACCTCCCGGCCTCGCGTGGGCCCTGCCTGAGCACTGGCTTTCCTCCTTCTATATCCCCAACAGGCAGAGAGCAGAGCTGGAGAAGCTGGATGAGAAGTGCGAGCTGGGCTCATGGTGGAGGTGGGCAAGGAGATGAGATTGACGGGGCAGGATGGGACACAGAAGGGGTGAGAGCACGCGAGAAGCCATCTGAACTGGGATGCCTCGCATCAGACACAGACGCAGCCACAGTTAGGTGACTGTCGAGGGACTGGTCTTGAGACCTGTATGACCACAGACAAGCACGGGAGAGAAGGTGTCCAAGGGGAAATGACTAGAGATGCCTCCAGGGTCACAAAGCACTTTGAAAACTTCAGTGCGGGACCATTGAGCGTCAGTCCAGTGGTCACAGTGAGGGAGATGCCCCTCTCATCATGCAGGGGTCACTGAGGGGGGAAACTAGCACAGGTACCCCAGCCAGCTGGGCCCTCTCCCTGGTGTGGGCCAGTGGGCCCTCGGGAGTCCGGGCGCAGGCACTCACTGTAGAAGGTGGTCAGGGCCACAGGAGGCTGGCTGCTGAAGTCATAGGGCTCATAGTCTGAGTCCGAGCTGGAGTTCGAGTCTTCAGGGGGCGGAGCCTGGACCTGGATGGGCAGCTTGGGAACTGGGGAGAGAACAGAGTGGGGAGCGTGGCAAGGCGCGGGGCAGAAAGCTGCAGAGAGGCGGCAGAGAGCGTGGACCGTGGGGACCGGAGACAGAGGGGCAGGGAGTGCGCCAGGCAGCCCATCTCGTACAAGACTGTCGGGCCTGGGTTTTCCAAGCTTCCCCGCATCCATTTCAAACACGGGGAACTAAATAACATTTATTTACTTAACAAACACATAGTAGTCCCTGCAGGCCAGGCACTATTCCAACATTTATAAATATTATCTCAGTTAATGTTCATAAGAGCTCTGTGAGGTAGCTAGGTTAGTGTCCCCATTTTATAGCTGGGGAAACCGAGGCACAGAGACATTCTCACATTGCCTAGAGAAGCAGGCCATGTGGCTCTTAACCTCTAGACCATAATATTCAGTGAGTGGCTGCTCTTTGCCTACTCTTGTGCTAGGTCTGTGTTCATACTCTCTTCTCAAATATCTGGATATCCTGTGTGCAAAGAACCTTTATAACATATGGCTGAGTTTTTGTATTGGTTTTTGTGTCACTGAACTCTTTCAAATAAAGGCGATTTAATATATTCATAATGCAGTGTGATTAAACTCAAACTTCTTCACAAGACTCTCAAGAGGTAATGCATTGATGTATCATTAAAGATGGATGACTGATCCCATTTTTTTTTGACTCGGAAAATATGAAATAAGATTATGTTCCAGGAAGATCTTGATGGGGCGTTGCAGGGAGGCTGATTGGGCAGACCACTGGAAGAGGCAACGGTGTTACAAACCTACTGGCCAATTAGCAAAACAGACCTTTCCTTTGAGAACCAAGGTCCAAAATGCCCTGGGCCTGTTTTGGTCCAGAATTCAAAAGCTTCGAGTTCTAGAATGAGTGCACTGGAAAGTCATCAGCCTATCAAGGCCCAGACTGAGGCTGAACCTGCTCAAGGTCCCACAGCCACTCGCGGGCTGGCCCAGGTCTCATCTCCAGCTGGGGCACTGGAAAATATCCCCTTCTTGTCCTCCCCCGCCCTCCTCACCCCCAGGGTGGGTGACATCCTACTTTCTTCTTTGGCGATGGTGATGGGAACCTCTTGATAGCTTGTGGTCCCCGCTGGGGTGGTGGTGGGTAGGTACTGGTGGTTCACCATAGCGGGGAGGGCTGAGGAAGGGGAGGCAGAGATCCTGCAAGTCATTTTTTGCACCTTCCAGTCTTCCTGGCTCTGCTCTCATGGGGACACCTCCCTCCTCACCTTCCCCATCCCCAAACGCCCTCAAACACACACACACACACACACACGCACACACACACACACACACACACACACAATCTGGTCCTCCTGTGGACAACTTCTGGGGGGCATGCTGGGAAAATCCTTCCCATCAGGAGGTGCTTCTTGGGGCCAGGGCTGGGTGGCCATTGCTGGATCACTGCCATTTCTGCTGAGGTTCCCCATGGCTCATGTCCCCCTGGGAGGACTGTGCCTCAGGTCTGCTCCTTTTCATCCCTGGGCCTTTCCCGTGGCTCCTGGGACTCTGCACCTACCGTATTTTCCTTTAATCCTCAAGAGGACGATGGCTATGAAACTGAGTGAGACGAGAAGGAGAATTCCCAGAACGATGCAAGGGATGAGAAGCATTAGCTCTCGAGATTCCCAGTCCTTCATTTTCACCATCACAGAAGATTCTGGAAGCAAGAATCCCAAATCAGGGAGAAAAAGGAAGGGACATGGACTTCTCCTTGCCATTCTCACCTCTCCTTCTTCTCTGCATCTGACCCACTTCCCTTTTGGACGTATACTCCTCTTCCCTTCTTTTTTTTTTGAATTTTCCCATCCGCTTTTAGGTGCCTGGTATATAGGAGATGCCTGAGACATGCATACTGAATGAATAACTGGCTGAATGAAACTCTCTCCTGGCCACGAAGCCAGGAGATCTGTCTCTGCTCAAGAATTATTGAGCGCCCACTGTGTGCCAGGCACTAGACCTGGGGAGACAAATATGACGGCAGTGTCGCGGGCCTTGAGGGTCTCTGTCTAGTGGGAAGATTGACAAGCCGACTCAATCCAATTCAGTACGTTTCCTGCTGTGATGAAGGTATAGACAGCCGTGCGGCCCTCCAAGGGGCACCTGATTCTCTACAGGGGAGACCAAGGCTGGATCCCCAGAGAAGGTGGCTCTGAGCATCTGCTGGCAGGGAACAGACCATCAGGAGAGCGAGATCTCCTTTCCTTGCCCCAGATGCATCCTTCTTACCAGACATGCGCCCTGAGGGCGGGGAGTGGGGGCCATGATTCCAGACCTCCCAGCTCTGCAGCCCTGGTGTGACTTCTTCCTTTCCCCTCCCTCTTGGCCTCACCCCTGCTGAAAAGAGCCCAAAGCAGAGAATAGATGGAAGCTGCAATGAGGCCCTAACCCTCATCATCCCAGAGACACGAACCATCTCCTGCTGAGTGCAGAAAGCCTGGGGTGCGCAGGCCACAGAGCTGGAGGAAGGGTAGTGACGGTAACGCAGGAGGTTGGGGGGATGAGATCACCCAGACCCCCTGGCTGGTGGCAGTGTCTGCTCCCCCTGGGAGATTACCCCACCCCCACCCCGTCCTCATTTTCTCCCCTCTCCCTTTCTGTTTGCAAATGGGGCAGACTGGGCTGGGGTAGGAACTGGATTTAGCAACAGCAAGCAGGTGCAAGGGAGAGACTGGACTGTGGGGGGCTAGGGGGGGACCCGTGAATGTGGGCCACATTCCCAGTGTGCTCCCAGTGTGCTCCTTGGAGACTGGCTCTCCATAACAGCTCTGCTCTTCTGAGGGCGACGTGGCTCCCCACCCCGAACTCAGCAATGGAGAGTGTGCGAGGGTGTGTGGGTCCTGGCAGGAGCTCGCCCTCCAGCCGGCACAGTCCCCAGCATTTCATACCCTCTCCGTGCCCTCAGCCATTGCCAGATTTCCTGGCAGGACTTGGTGCCCCTCTGTCCCCTCCCCAAGCCGCCCACCCACCTCTGGAGAGGGTCTGAGAGAGGGAGCCAGGAGCCAGGGGAAGGGGTAAGCCTGTGAATCCGGGCCAGCCCCTGTGGAGCTGTCACGGGGCTCCCTGCCTGGACTAAATAATCAATAAATAAGAATAACTGAGGCCCAGACAGTGCTTACTATGTACTAAGCCCTGTTGTAAGTACTTTATAAAAATTAGTTTACTGGAGACTCACAACAATGCTAGGAGAGAAGTACTAGGATTATCATCCTCGTGGTTTTTTTTTGCGGTACGCGGGCCTCTCACTGCTGTGGCCTCTCCCGTTGCGGAGCACAGGCTCCGGATGCGCAGACTCAGCGGCCATGGCTCACGGGCCCAGCCACTCCGCGGCATGTGGGATCTTCCCGGACCGGGGCACGAACCCGCGTCCCCTGCATCGGCAGGCGGACTCTCAACCACTGCGCCACCAGGGAAGCCCCTATCATCCTCGTTTTATAGTCAAGGGATCTGAGGCTCAGAGAGGTTAAGAATTGCCCAACATTATACAGCTAGCAAGAGGCACAGCTGGGGGCTGGGCCCCAGGAGCTGGCTACACACAAGTGGAGGACAGACCAAGTGTAGATTCAGAGTTCACAGCCTTGCAGGCAAATTCTAGCCGACACTGCTGGCCATCACCTCACCCTCTGAGCCCGAGCTTCTTCCTCTATGTAAGGGTTGTGGGAAGACCTCCCCCAGGGGGCTGCCGGGAAGATTAAAGGGTTGGGAAATAATGACTATAAAGCACTGGCCGGTGCCCAGAACATTATAAACACACTGGCTGTTGCCCTCCACTTCTCTACAGCTCTATCCTCTGCCCTACAGGAGCTCACAGAGAGTGGGGAGAGGACTCCTGTCCAAGAAATATCAGGATTCAGGGAGCTGTGGAGCTGACATGATAGAGGCAGGCGAGGTGAAAGGAGCACGAAGCAGCCAGAGAGCCCCGGGGATGGTGGGGGGAGTCAAGTTCACTGTCTGGAGGTAGGGGATGGGGGACAAACCGTCAGACCCCTCCCGCAGACATACACACACACACACACACATGCACGCACGCACCTGAGCCTCTGAGAAACTGCATCCCCAGGGACACTCACCCACAGTGACCGGCTGACCAGTTGCAGGGATTTCAGAAGTGGACAGATTGAGCAGGCTCCGGGCACCTGTCAGAAAGCACTGTTCATTCACTCAGCACACGTGCCCAAGCACCTACTGTGGCCAGGCCTTGTGCTAGAAACTGGACAAGACAGACAAGTGGCCTGCAACTGGGGGTGTGTTCCCACCGGGGCCCGTGGCTGAGTCTTTCCCACACCCCACCATAAGGAGGATCTCATGGATTAAATGCCAGGAAGGTTTTTTGGTTTAAATAAAGGGCTAATGAAAGAATTAGCCCTTCCTTCTGTATAATCTGCTATAGAACACAAGTATTTCCCTTTTCCATCTAGTATTGGATTTGGTCTTCACACCTGTCTCTGGAGGTGGGAATCTGACAGTCTCGTCATTATCATAATCATTTGACTGGTAAGGGATGGGGCTTACAACGTCCCTTGGTAGATATTATCTGACTTCCCGGCTCCCCTGTGAAGCGCCTGGTATCCGCACCCACATATTCACAAGAGGAAGCCTCCCAGCTGGTAACTGGCAGAGCTGGAATTCATAGCCTGGTGTCTGAACTCCATAGAGATGCTAACGCTGTGTTTGTTTAAGGCTCTTGCTTTTTCACATTTTAACACCTCAGAAATCGGGGTGATGACGTCTATCGTTACAGCTGATGGCACGTCCAGAGTTTATTTTGGCAGTATTTTTGTCCTTTACGGTACATAAAATACTAACGGTGTGACTCATCATCAATGCCATCTTAGACTTCGTGAAACCCAATTCATAGAGCAGGTGGGAGGCTCTGCTGAAATATATACTGAGTGCCCGGCAATGCCTGGCACCTGGTTAGGGCTCCAGACACTGTGGCTAATATTATTAGTGTCCCCTAATGCTATTTTTATGATGATCACCAGCCCTGGGATGGCAAATTGGTTTTATCTCCTGAGCCGGCTCCAGTCAAGAGGGAGCACTGCTTCGCGTATAATAATGCCTTAATAAAGATTGGATTCACGATTCTGGGACTGAGTCAAGGATCTGGGGAAAAGAATGCCCTGATTAGTCGGTAATGTCTGCCTGGGCATGGTAAGGGCAATGGTCCCTCTTATGCCAGTATTTGCCATTCCTGATCTAGCCCAAGCTGTATTCCTTGGGCTATAAGTTCTTAGGCTATGGATCCAGATGCAATTCCTAGT
>NW_020173674.1:10178480-10208009 GCF_003031525.2 Neophocaena asiaeorientalis asiaeorientalis
TACCTGAGCAGAGGACCCTGGCTGCCTGTGTGTGTCTGCAGAGGTTGGAGTTATTGAACCGCCAGAAGCACTCGGAGAGCGTGGGCTCCCCTCCCTCGCATGAGTAGTACATCTTGCCCGACAGGGAGTGTGGCAGCCCCTTGGGCACCCGGGCCAGAGTCCCACAGCCCAAGTCCCGGCAGAGCACCTTGGCCTCTGGTTCGTACCACGTACTGTCACACACTGTGTTCCAGACCCCTCGGAAGTACACCTCCACCTGGCCCTCGCAGGGGTCAGCGCCCCCGGTCAGGCGCCAGGACTGGTGCTCTGCAGGGGGGGGGGGTCAGAGTCAGGTCAGGATCCTTTGGGCAGAAACTCTCACCAGCCCCGACCCACAAATGCAAACTCCCCAGAGCCAATCGGTCTCCAGATCTTGTGTACTCTCCCTCCTGCCTCTGCATCCCTCCTCTCATCTGCCCCACCTGCTCCAGCTGGCCCTGCTGCTGTCTACATCCTGGCTGCTCAAATGTGGTCCTTGGACCAGCAGCTTCCGTATCACCTGGGATCTTGTTAGAAATGCAGAATTTCAAGCCCTGCCTCAGACCTACTGAATCAGAATGTACATTGGACGAGACCTGCCTCCCTCCCCATTCTTGGGCACATTAAGAGAAGCGCTGGCTGGACCAGAACTTCCTGTCCTCATCTGGGCTCCAACAGCCTCCACAGGGCCTCCCAGCCTCCATCTCCTCTTGCTGTTCTGAACCAGGTGACCAACTCCCACTCAGAAAAAGCCTCACTTCTAATGTCACCTACTCCAGGAGGTGGGCAGGCTTAGCCCTCCAGCTCTGGATTGCCTGCCGTCTCTTAACTCCACCTGGCTTCCTTTCGTAAGGCATTTGCCACTCTCTCTCTCCTGGATTATGTTTGTCTGGGTCTCATCTTCCCTCTTGGGCTGTGACCTCCCGTGGGCAGGGACCATCTCTCCAGCACTAACTACAGTCCTGGCGCCCAGCAGGCCTGCAGTAAGTGTTGGATAACCGTGGCTCAGCATCGCCCACTGACCTGAGCACACCACACCGGCGTCCTCCTTGTGGCCACAGTAGCCGTTTCCCGGCAGCCCCAGGCAGTCCCACAGGTAGGTCTCCGACCCGGAACAGTTCACTTGGTCCCGGTGGATGCGTCCTTGGCCAGGGGCAAAGTGCAAGCCGGGCAGGGCCTGGACCGCCCAGCCGCAGCTCAGTTGCCGGCACACCACGTGGGCATCGTCCAGGTCCCACGTGTCGTCACACACGGAACCCCATTGTCCGTGCTCCAGCATCTCCACGCGGCCCTCGCACGGGCTGCCACCACCCACCAATTTCAAATCGAGGTTTTCTGGGGATAGGAGGAGAAGGGGTCTGTGGATGTGAGGAAGGGGCGAAAGGAAGGGAAGTCAGGGGGAGGGTTGTTGGGCAGGAGAGCTGTGCCTGGGGCTGTGGACCCAGTGAGAGAAAGAGGGGCGGGTAACCCAGCGGGCGAGACTGGGGAACACGGCCTGTCTGGGCTGGGGACCTGGGGTGGGGCGGAGGTGGGGAACTGGTCAAGACTGGGGACCCGGGGGCGGTGCTGGATACCTAGTGGGAGGGGCTGGGAGCCTTTTGGGAGGGGCTAGTAACCTGGTGGGCGGTGCTGAGGAATCGGCTCAGGGCTGCGGGAGGGGTAGGCTGAGCGGCAGACTAGTGGGTGGGGCAAGAGACCGGGTGGGCGGAGCCTGAAGAGCAGGTCTCGGGGCAGGGGAGCGGCAGCGCTAAGAGATCCTGGGAACCTGGCATATTTCTGTACCAGGGGGTAGAGGCGGTACAGCCCTCCGGTGAGGGAACCAATTGTATTCGCGTCGGTGGTGGGTCTGGGTGGAAGTCCGGAGGGCGAGGCTTGGGTCCAGTGGCCAGGGCTGGGGACAGGATGCGGGGCAGTGGCCGAAGGACTGGGAGGTAGGACAGGGAGGAGGCCGGCGGCGGGAGCGGGTTGGTCCGCTCGTACCTGCACAGGTGACCTGGACCGGCCTCTCGTCGCTGCTGCACGCGTGCTCCACCACCTTGCAGAGCTGCCATTCGGGGCCGCTGCACTGGACGGTGGGCGCTAGGGCCCACGTGGTATTCGGGGCCCAGCTGGCGTTTCCCGCGGCTGCACCAGTCGGCAGCGCCGGGGTCGGCGGGACGGGCTGTTCCAGCGGCTCCGCCCGGCCGCAGCCCAGCGAGCGGCACACAGCCTCGGAGGCGCGGAGGTCCCAGAGTGCCCCGCACGCGGGCTCCCAGGACTGCCGGAACCAGACCTCCGCCGTCCCGTTGCAGCGGCTGCTCCCATTCATCAGGCGGACCTGGAGTCGCTCCCCTGGAAGGGCCGGACCCTAGCTGAGCCTCGGCAGATTCGGATTCTGCCGACCTCAGGGATGGAGGTGGAGGCGGACAGCTGCCAAGGGTCCCACCACTGATCTGCTGCGTGACCTTGGACCATACCCTACCCGCTCTGAGCCTCAGCCTCCCAGTCTGCAAAATGGGGCTGGGCTGCCTCATCGCCTGACCCTTTGGTCCTCCTTAGAGACAGGAGAAGGTAGGGCCAAAGGTGACTGGAGGTTAGGATGGGTTAGCCCTGGGGTGTCCAGTCCCCACAGACCCTCCTTTCTTGCCTCTGTCTCCAGAGTCACCCTTGTGTGAAAGGAGGGCAGGGTTCTGGGTTGAGAGGCCCTCTCCCCCGCTACTGTGGGTGCCATGCTGCCCCTCCCAGTCCCCTCCGCTATTCTGGGGGTACAACCATGGAGGCTGCCATTGTGACACCGGAACCTTGGAGGATGGACATGGGGTTGGTGATGGGGTTGAAGGTGGGCGGCCTCAGTGGATGGTGGCCCCCCCTTCCCCAGAGCCCCTCCTGGGGGAATCACCTCCTGTTTTTGCCCAGGGTTGCACACAACTTTGCACAGAGTAGGTCCTTAAATATCTGTTGAGTTAATTGAGGACCCATCTGATGGAACCCCACCACTCCTGCCAAGTGTCCTTTAGCTTGTTCTCAACAAATCCCCTTTAAATGCCCGCTGAATACCTTGCCCACATGTGCATGACCTTTCATCAGTGGTCTCCCAAAGATGGTAGCTCTAAGATCTCAAAGTGAATCTAGTGGTGGAGTTTCAGGCATTGGGTCAGGAAGGAGAAGTGTTGTCTGAAGTCAGGGAGCCTCCCTGGTACCATAAAAACCCATTTCCCTTTCCCATCACCCCCACAGACCACCTACTTGGTCTCAGAAAGCTGACTGTGAGCCCCGCAAGATTGTTTCCTCACCTGGCTCCAAGAGCTGGCTCTCTTCACTGGTGGTGTTGGGCTGGCCAGATGGGGCTGGACTTGGGTGACCTGAAATTAACCAGCAACAGCCATGAGTGAGCTCAGGCCTGGAGGGCACACAGGTGCCTTGAAGGGTAGGGGGCACTTTCTGGATCCTTCTGTGGCTACACGGGGCCTCTGGCAGGACAGGGTCCTCGACCTTGGGTGCACTTACCTCCTTCCGGGGTAGGGAAATTCTCAAGCTTTGGAGTTGCCGCATCCTGCCCTTCATCTACTGATCGTGCACGCACCCTCAGAAATCAGAGGAGAACAGAGAGGAACAGCTGTGGCTTTGGGGCCAGACCCACTTACTGGCTGAGTGACCGTGGAGGGGTTACTAACTGCTCTCGGCCAGAGTCCCAATTTGTTGGCAATAACACAAAAGTTTAGTGAGTCTAAAAGGAGGCAATACCTGTAAAACACTTCACATACAGAAGAAGTTAAACAAGTGGGAGTTATTATCAGGAAAAACATTTTCGGTTTGGAAAAGTTGTCTGAGAAATTCATACCAGACTTTAGGGTAATTAGAGCCTCGTGAGCTGGGCACCGTTGAACTATGAAGTACTTTCAGACACTAAGAAGCTAACATTCGCTGAGGACCGATTATACGCCAGGTCTTTGCATATGTTATTCCATTTTCCTTCAACAACACAGTGAGGTAGGTATTAGCATCCACTTTTTAGAAATTAGGAAAGGGAGGCCCAGAGAATAGAAATCAATTGACTGTGCCGGATTGTGTCCATTTGTCCCTCCAGAGCCTCTGTCCACTTTGCCCTGGGAGGCTGACCTGTTTCGACTAAATCAGCATCTTCCAGGGCACTTGGGCTTCTGTTGGGCCCAGCCAATGGGGAGTCCCAGCAGAGAGAGGAGGGGAGGAAGGGAGTGAAGTCGTGGTGTTTATCCTCCTGGTTCCCTCCCGGTGGGATCCCTTGGGCAGGTTGTGTCCCTCATCTGAAGGTCATTGGTCCTCTCCACGGGGTCACTTCTCCTTGACTTTCTGCTTCCGGGTCTCAATGACCACTCTGTGGTCTTGTCTGCTCAGGGTGATGGCAGCTCAGCTGCTCCGAGCTCCTGGTTATTGAATTAGCCTTTCTAAATAGTCCTTTTCTAACTGAGACCCCTTCAAACTCCTATTTTGAGCGTGCCACCTGTTTCCTGTTGGGACCCTGGCTGATACATGGCCTGAAGCCACCCAGCTAGCAAGTGCCCAGCTAGCAAGCTAGCAAGCCAGGATTTGAACTGTCTCCGAGGAATTGGATCCATGCCGGGCAGGGATATTTCGGTTGCCAGAAACATAAAAGGAGGGATGTGGCTAGGACTGTAGTGCTCATAAAGGAGCTCCTCTACACTTCTGGGTTCTCCTGCCCTTAGGTTGGAGCCATTGACATCTAGGCAGAAGGATGTGTACCCACTGCTGGACCAAGGTAGGTAAGAGGCAGTGAGCCTCTTCCATCTCTTCCTGCTCTGTTGTAACCAAATTAGAGGCCCTGGGTTCCTGATGCAAAGACAAGGTGGAGGGGGCCATTGACCCACCTTGAGTTTTGTGCAAGAAGTGAGCCTTTCTAGTGTTAAGCCATGAAGATTTTGAGATGTACTTATTATCACAGCCTAGCCTGACCTGCCCTGACTGCGGCAGGGGCTGAAGATTCAGGCACGACTGAATCCCAGCCTCACCTGAGAATATTCCACGGACTCACACCTAGATGAGCGTACACACACACACCTGCAGACACAGCTCTCCTACAAGCATCCAACTGGGCTACTCCATCACTCAGACAGAAGTAATCAAGCCTTTAATTGCCTGTCCTCACCAACTCCCTGGTTGGCTGCCCAGCCTGACCCCCTGAATGGGAAATGACTCAGAATTCAGAGCACAAACTCTGCAGCTAATGTCATAGAGGATTCAAATGCTCCCAAGTCAGGATTTCAGAATCCCGGTTCCCCCAGCGATGGTCCCGGTGCCGCTGTGCAGTTGTTATTATTTCTGCATGCGCTGGGGTGGGGAGGGGAATGGAGGGACTGGGATGCTGGCTGTGGTGCGTGCGTGTGTGACTGTGGTGTGTGTGTGTGTGGTTGTGACAGTGTGTGTATGTGTATGTCTCTGCGTGTATATGTGAGTGTGTGTGTGTGTTGTTGTGACTGCCTGTGTGTCTGTGGGGGGTCTCTACATGCCTCTGTATACCTATCTCTGGTCTGAGAAACTATTTCTCATGCATAAAGGCATACATGTTTTCTGCTAGATCAGAAAACCCTGGAGGGCAGGGCCAAAGGCTGGGTCAGCCCCATACCCCCAGAGTGCCCACCACAGTGTTTGCTGATTGACTGAATGAATGAAAGAGTGAGCAGGGGCCGCCAGCTCCAAGGACAGCCATTGCCGAGGCAGTTCATTGATACCAGATATACTCAAGGGTTTGTTTCCTGTGTCACAGGCGTTTTCCTGTTCCCTATCCCAACAAGGGAGACTGGCTTTTGTGTTTTGACTTCTGTGCGCAGAAACAGAAGTTACCTCTCAGCCTCCTTCCATCCGGGCCTCGGTTCACAGAGAACCCGGCGCAGGATCTGCACTTCCCAGACCTTGTTACTGCCTTTGCCTGGCCCTGTGCTTCAGACTTTTCTATAAATTTAATTCTCGTTTTTGCCGCAACAAAGTTATTTGAAAAGGAGCCTTAACCCTATCCCGTGAATTTGCTTTACAACGCAGAGATGCCCGAACGTAAACTTATACATTGCAGTTTTTTGAACAGCCAACAATTGGAAAGAGTGAATGCCCATCTGCTGGGAAAGTTGCAGAATAAATATGGCCCATTTACAGCATGGCATCTTATGCAACCTTTATAAAGAATGAAATAGGCTTATACCAGTTGGAGGGATTTCCACGCTCTGTTGAGTAAGGAAGCAAGATACAAAGAAGAAAAAATAATATGATACAACTTTTGTAAAACAGTGGCCAAAAAACCACTCTTATGAACTGGTATCACTATGTGAACATGGAGGAAAGTGTGGAAGAACGCAGACCGAGTTATGAAAATGCGTAAATTAGAAAGGCGGGTGGGAATTCCCTGGCGGTCCAGTGGTTAGGACTTTGTGATTTCAGTGCCAAGGGGGCGGGTTCAATCCCTGGTCAGGGAACAAATATCCTGCAAGCCAAAAAAAGGCAGCACCCCCCAAAAAAAGGAGGGCTTCAAGGGAAGGACAGAGCAGGGCCAGCTGCGTGGCCGTGTGACCTGCACTTAAGTGTCCTGGACTTGGTTTAATGCTCTGCCGTCCCCATCTTGAAATTCTTAATAATTTTGGAACAAAGGGTCCTGCATTTTCATACTGCACTGGGCCCTGCAAATTATGTTGCTGGTCCTGGGGGTGAGTCATGCCACTGGGAGAAGAGAGGCGGGAGAGAGAGAAGAAACAAGTGGTGAAAGAAAGAGCTGAAAGGCTGTACTAAGAAAAATCACATATACAGATAATTATACATAATTTTATATAGATTCCATCTATATAAGATTAGGTACAGAGGTAGATATGCAGAAAAACTAGAAAAGATAACAAGATAAATGGGCTTTTTGTATTGCTTGCCTAAAATAGAAGGGAATTGTAAAAATCAGTATACTAGAAATAAGGCCAAGTTAGAAATATTGAAAGACATGTCATCATCAAATAGAGACTCTTTGAGGAGATCAGATGATCTCTGAGGATGACAGAGATCCTCATTTACCACTTGAAATTCTCCTGTGTGCCCAGAAAACCGTCTTGGGTTGAGCCTCACGTTCTGGAAAATTATGGACCAAAAGGGATAAGGGAGGGAGGGGAGGTTGCTGACTGGGAGGCGAAAGAAGTTGGGAGAGCTACCCAGCATCCCCAAGGAAGGTGGCAGCTTTTTTAGGCTGGTCCCAAGCAGAGTGGGGCAGGATGTTGGCTAGGGCAGCAAGAGGAAGATGCCAGGGGAGGATAAAGTGAAGGAGACCAGAGCATGGGGAAAATGAAAGCACTGCAGAGCCGCCTTGCCAGGAACCGGAGAAAATGGGCCACTCGTCCCCTTCCTGGGTCGCCCAGGCCCATGGGATTTCCCCGTAGCTTTTGGAAGGTGAGAGACACAGGGAGGGAGGAGGCACAGACACCGAAGGAAAGGGGGTTGTTCTCCCAGCCAAGGCCCCAGCTGGCCAGCCCAGTGTCAGAGCAAGGCTGGCACGGAGAGTTTCAGGTCCCTGTGGGGGCTGTTGAATGCCGGCCTGGCCACACACGTATATGGGGGTGAGATAAACATCAACTACCGCTGAGGGCACCCTCGGCCCTGGCTCCATCAGATGTGCCGAGGAACACATAGGCGCATAGTAAATGCTCACCCAGTAGACGATGGATGCAGAGATGCTGTATAGAGGGGAAGGCACGGTGGAGCAGGGTTACAGAACTATGGGGGGAGGAACCCACAAAAAGAACCAGTGAGGGGAGCGTGGCAGGCAGCATTGGCCAGAAGCTCACCTTTCTCTCCTTAATATCAGTGCAAAGTGTTTGTGAGCACGTGTGTCAACAGCCTTAAAAACAAAAAGGAGGGCTTCCTTGGTGGCGCAGTGGTTGAGAGTCTGCCTGCCGATGCAGGGAACACGGGTTCATGCCCCGGTCCGGGAAGATCCCACGTGCCGCGGAGCGACTGGGCCCGTGAGCCATGGCCGCTGAGCCTGTGCGTCCGGAGCCTGTGCTCCACAACGGGAGAGGCCACAACAGTGAGAGGCCCACGTACTGCAAAAAAAAAAAAAAAAGAAACAAACCAGCTCCTTTTGATCTGGTAATCCCACTTCTGGGAACCTATCCTAAAGAAACGATCCAGAATACCACACTTCACAGCGGCTAGTGTCCACGCGTCGGAATTGGAAAGTTCTCGATTCTTTTTGCTAGCTGAACCCCTTTCTAACTGTGTGACTCAGGCAAATCATTGACCTCTCTGAGCCTCGGTGGCCCTCCTGTAAAACGGGAGCAACAAGCACCCACGTTGCGGGCTTGCCATGAGGATTAAGAGAGATGGTGTAGCCGGGGCGCCCTGAGTGGCTGCCTTGTTAGACAAAAAGCCTGCGGCCACGTGGCTTCTAATAGTTAAAAAACAAAAACAAAACTGGAGACAAGGAGACAACTGAATTGTCTAAAATGGATCGAAGGATTGGTTAGGAAAACACAGCATGTTAAAAATATTTGCAAAAAAACAAAATTTACCAAGAGTTTTTAAGGATGTGAGGGGAAGACCATGTTGCAAGGTTCAGTGATGGAAGCAGGATACACAGTTCTCTCTCCCCAGGGCTCCCGCCCCAGCCTTGGCTTTAAGCTTCTGAAGGTCTTCCAGGACCCAGAGGGACCCAAGTTCAATGCCTCGTCCTAGCTTCTCATCGTACCCTGGACTTTTCCTCTGTGACCCCAGCCACAGGTGATTACGTATTTTAGTTATGAGCAGTTTGGTGGCTGTCAGTCCCGCTGAATTCTGAATACACACAGTCCCATGTGTATCCCAAGGCCCACAGACCCCCAGTGCAGTGATCTCCCAAGTTGGCCCGGCCCCTGCTCCAGGGCACTGCCGGGGCGGGGGCGGGGTGTGCCCCTCTCCAAGACTGGGACCAGGCCCCAGGGACTGCAGTGCCCACAAGTTTTGGGAGTGGCATGGGACTGTTGGCTGGGAGACCACCACAAATTGTGTTCATGCAGACCAGCCTTTCGTGTCCTGAGCAAGGATGACGAAGGCTAGTTGAACCCAGGAGGACCTGCCTCCCAGGCTCTAGCTTGGGGCCCAGATACTCAGAGGGCAGCTGTCCAGAAACATCCACTGGCCCCTAGTCCTGATATTCACTGGGTGGGCACTGGGCTGCCATTCCCAGCTTGCAGATGGACATTTGGGAGACAACCAGATGGGTAACTAGTGTTCTATTTCCATCCCACACCTATGGGAGCCGTTACCCATCTCGGGCATCTTGAGTCCGAAATGTAGAGAGATAAGGGAAGGACTTTGTGATTCTTCCCATTGCTCTGATGGGGAAAGGGGAGGCCCCAAGACATGCCAGGTACCCACCACAACTTCCTGGCACAGCTCAGCGATATAGCTGACATGTATTCAGTACTTTCACATACCAGGCCTTTTAAAAATATTTTAGATGAATTAACCAGTTTAATTCTCACAGCAAGTCCACAAAGTGGGGAAACCAAGGTGCAAAAAAGCTTAGCAGTAATTTGCTCAAGATGACACAGCAAGAAAATGGCAAAGCTAGGATTCGAACCCAGGCTGCATGGTTCAAGAACCCACACTCTTAACCACTCTACTCCACTGGGTTGGAATCCCACATCCTGGTTTCTGGTTCAGCGACTGACCATGCCAAAGGCGAGGGGCAGGGAGCTCTGACAGCCCGGATGGTCTTCCAAACTCCTTCCAGCTCTACCACACTCAACCAGCCCTGAACTTAGATAGCCCACCTCCAAGGATGATACAACTCAGTACTCAGTCAGGCCCCAGGGACCAATTCCCAAAAGGGCCCTGATTCTAAAGATGTGCGGCCATGAGGAAGCTGTCCTTCCCTAGGTCAAGAGCCCCTGAGATGGCATTCTGCCCGCCATTCCCCCAACAAGGACAAGATGAGGTCTGGCAGCCCAGCCATGAGCTGTTCCACCACTTCCCCACCGACTCTCCCACACAGGCTGGCTCCAGCACTCACTGAACCCGCTTGTTTCAATTCTGAGGCCAGAGGAGAAACTGGTTACTTGGAAGAGTCAAGGACTAATAGCCCCAGGGAGTTTAGGGGGAGGAGCCCCGAGTGGGAGGGTGCTGGGACTACAGTGAATGTTTTTCTTTGAAAGACTCTCTTGAGGTTGTTGATGGAGAGCAATTTTTTTTTATGTTTAATACTAGTTTTATTTACTAATAGCTAGTGATCTTTAGTGGAACAGTAAACCTCTGAAATGCTTTTTTTTAAACTTTTATTTTATATTGGAATATAGTTGATTAACAATGTTGTGTTAGTTTCAGGTGTACAGCCAAGTGATTCAGTTATACGTACACATATATCTATTCCTTTTCAAATTCTTTTCCCGTTTAGGTTATTACAGAGTATTGAACAGAGTTCCCTGTGCTGTACAGTAAGTCCTTGTTGGTTATCTATTTTAAATATAGCAGTGTGTACAAGCAGTCCCAAACTCGATGGAGAGCAATTGTTAAAACAACTGGAAAGAAGAGACAAACAGTCTATAGTTCCATTAAAATTGGAAAGAAGCAGCACGCTGGTTCGCAAAAGTAACTTATGACTTGATTCAGAGGGAATAGCTGTGTCCTGTCTTTGAAGGGACTTGGAGAGGTTAGGTTGAGTTTATTTTGTCGCAGAGACTGAAGCTGTCTTGGGGGCTTGGGTGGGACAGTGTGGTCCTCGCTTCCAGAGGTGACCGGCATCAATGTCTATGTGACTAGACCAGGCTGTACCCACTGGGGACTTTCGAGACCCAGGAAAGTTGGGCTGACTTCTCCCCCACTGGGAACCCAAGAAAAAGTCAGCAACTTGGTGTCTTAGGCTTACTTAACTTATTTTACAGGATTTTTGTTTGTTTGTTTTCATTCTCTCTCATCATACCTAGGAAGGGCTTAGGGACACAAGGAAAAGTCAATGCACAGGCTATGGACTGAATGTGTATGTTTTCCTAAAACTTCGTATTTTATTCATATATGAATATATTCATATATGAATAAATTCATATTCGAAGCCCTAATCCCCACTGTGATGGCGTTAGGAAGTGGGGGCTTTGAGAGATAATTTGGGATAGATGAGGTTATGAAGGTGGAGCCTTCATGATGGAAAAAAAAAAAAAAGCAGGAGACATAAGATCCCTCTGTTGTGTGAGGATACAGCAAGAAGGTGGCCGTCTGCAGACCAGGAAGAGAGCCCTTACCAGATACCAGACACAGAATCTGCTGGCACCTTGATCTTGGACTTCTTAGCCTCCAGAAACGTGAGAAACAAATGTTTGTTGTTTAAACCACAAACATTTAAACCACCCAGTCTATGGTATTTTGCTATAGCACCCCAAGCTAAAGCAGCACGTGACTGACAGAGAAAAGTGATGACAAAAGCTTCAAGAGTCCCAGCCCCAAAGGTCCTCAGTCATGCAGGTCAGAGAAATCCAGACTTTTTAGTTTGTATTTGTCACCATGTTATATAACAGAGGACGCTCACCTGCATGACACCCTCCCTACATGCCAGATTGAATTCCCCTCCTTTCCATCACCAAACCCAGGGGAGGTAAAAGACAACAGTTCGTAATCTGCAGTGAGAGGAAACTCAAAGATGAAATCAAGGTACACCACCGGCTTTGGGGTATGATCTGTTTCTAGAACTCCCCTTCCTACTCTCATGCTCAGGAAAGTGAGAGCGTGTGAGCCACGTTTTCTGGAAAGCTGAGAAAAGAGTCTATTGCTGTTCTGCATTCAATTCCATTAACACTTGCTGAACTTGTACCACGTGCTGGGGCCTGGAGTATGTATTAGGGAAGTAAGCGTAAATGAGATGATCCCGGGAGTAGGAGAGTCCACAGCCTTCCCAGCACCAATGCATCAGCTTCACGGTTGCCACTCTTGGGAAATTTTTTTTTTTTTCAAGTTTTTTTTATTGTCTTCTCAGTTACTAATAAAAGAACAGACATTTAATCAAAGGAGACATACACCTGGCAAATGAACACAAAAATGTTCAACATCATGAATCATTAGGGAAATGCAATCAAACCATAGTGAGATACATCTCCACACTTTTTTTTTTTTTTTTTTTGCGGTACGCAGGCCTCTCACTGTTGTGGCCTCTCCCGTCGCGGAGCACAGGCTCCGGACACGCAGGCTCAGCGGCCATGGCTCACGGGCCCAGCCGCTCTGTGGCATGTGGGATCCTCGCGGACCGGGGCACAAACCCGCGTTCCCTGCATCGGCAGGCGGACTCTCAACCACTGTACCACCAGGGAAGCCCCATCTCCACACTTTTAAAACAGGTAATATTCAAAGTACTGATCATACCAACCAAGAACCGGTGAGGAATACAGGGGGAATGGACTGCTCCCATACTTTTGATGGGAATACAAATGGGTACAGTCATTCATTTAGAACAAGAAACCATATGTTCGTATAAAGAATTTTATGTACATGTTCATAGTAAACTTATCTGTGATAGCCACACTGGAAACAAACAGGAAATTCTCTTTTCATGATTTAGAACAGAGACTTTGGGGACAGACAGAATAGTGATCCAAACCCATCTCTGTCGATCACTAGCTGTGTGACCTTGGGAAAGTCACTGCTAGACTTCAGTTTTAACCTGGCACTGGGCATAATACATAAGCCACATTGGATCGTTTTGAGGGGGTGCATGGATAACATATGTAACATGCTTAGGACGTGGTACATGGCCGCTGCCATTATGTCCCTCCACCCTGCTCCCTCCTGTTCAATCCCCAATGGACATAGGAGGGCAGCTCTATCTATCAATTCATTCACCCCAGGCATAAAGACGGCTCTGAGGGTGCCTCAGTTCTCTCTGCAAAGGGGCAATTCCAGTTCCTCCAAAGCTGCCTTCTTTCCTCTTGCCTCCCTGTCTTTCTTAGGAAGCTTAGCAGAGCTGTCTCACACTCACAACTCACTATTCCCTCCCTTGGCTCTACAAACACGGCATCCAGCATTCCTAGAGGTGAGATGTGGACTGCAGTTGCCATGGTAACAGGAGTTCCTCTAAAAGCAAAGGCTCCTGTGGACCTGGCCCCAAGGCTTGCTCAGGTTCCCATGCCAGACTCTACCTTCTTTGCAGCTACCAGATGGTAAGATGGGATACCACCAAGCATAGAGAATCATGAGAAACTCACGATTGAGTTTCTCCAAGTGAGCCCAGCAGGCCAGAGACACTGGCCTTTTACAAGCCCCATCGTCTTGATCCCCCCGTAAGGATTCAGACCACTGCCTGCAGGAGATGGACATCCAGGTTCCTCCTCTAGAATTCCGATTCAGTAGGTCTTGGATGGGGCCCCAGCATGTGGATTGCGTAGAACCGTCTACCAGGTCTTGGGCAGCAGAAAGAGCATGGGATTGGAACTGAACAAGCCTGGGTTTGAAAACCAGCTTCTTCCTTACTATGGAGACCTTGGGCAAATCTCTTCCTATGGCCAACTTGCCTCCCTCACCTCACAGGTATAAAAACCTCACAGGACCGAAACAAGATCACACAAAAATCCAATACCTGGCCGCAGTAAGTAGCGAAGAGGATCCTGCAGAATCAACAGGCACAAATGAATGTATGTGATAGATGTGTGTGTGCATATGAGGAACAGGCAGTAAAGGATTATAAACAAGATACACAGGACGATCATATTCTTGTAAACACAATGCATAGAGAAATGGCCAAAGGGACCTCATTAAGTTGAGGATGCTGCTATCTTGACTCCACAGCAATACTCTTCTATATGGAGCTTAGGAAACTATTCGCTGGCAAGTTCACATGCAGACATATGCAGGGATTGTCCCTGCAGTATTGTATGTAATCAAAGAAAATTAGAAGTAATCTAGCAGTTCCTCAGCAGGAAGTAATTAGTGATACTATGTTATATTTATAGACTGAATTATTTTGTTAAAAGAATGAACTAGATCTATATCTAGCCACTTGGATAGATCTTTGAAACATATTGAGCAGGAAGAGTGAGCTGTAGAACAATGCATCCAATATGATACCATTTATAGAAAATATGGCACATGTACTGTCTATTGGGTATTGATACATTTTTATGTAATAAAAGTACAAAAACATGGAAAAGAAGGGTACACACACCACACTTTGGAGCGTGAGCGCTCTGGGGAGGGAGGGATAAGGAAATATTTCAGCAGCATCTGTATGGTTTGTTTTCTTATTAAAATAGATCTGAGCAAATATGCAAAAATGTAAACATTTCTTAAATCTGGGTGGTGGGGATGCCTAGGAGTTGTTGAAACACTCTCTGTACTTCTGTGTGTTTTTCAGTATTTCTCTCTAACAAAATGTCTGGAAGATTCTATAACAGGGTGGTAACAACAGTTACCATTACAGGTAAATTTCTTTCTTTGTTTTCCTGTAGTTGCTAAATTCTGTACTATTTACATTCTATACAATTTTAGTGTTGAAAATGAAAACAACAGTTTTTTTAAATGACAACATACGTGAAAAAGCCTTTGTAAATTGCTTGAATCATATCAATGCCCCCTGCCAAGGAGTCTCGTGTGCTTACATGGGTTTTTAATAGTTTTAAATTCTTTCATCTCCATCATGATGCCCAGAGGAAGGTATTATTATCCCCACTTTACAAATGGGGAAATATAGGGTCCAAGAGGTGTGGAGGAACTTTCCAGAACAACAGGGCTCATAAGAGGCAAAGCAGGGGAACTTCCCTGGTGGTTCAGTGGTAGAGAATCCATCTTGCAATGCAGGGGACGCAGGTTCGATCCCTGGTCGGAGAACTAAGATCCCGTATGCCACAGGGCAATGAAGCTTGCGCGTCACAACTAGAGACCCCAAGTGCCACAACTACAGAGCCCACGTGCTCTGGAGCCCGCTCGCCACAACTAGAGAGAAGCCCACGCGTCACAACGAAAGATCCCGCGTGCCGCAACTAAGACCGGGTGCAGCCAATAAATAAATAAATAAAGGCAAAGAAGGATTTGCACCCAGACAAAGGGTTTCCTGGGCTGCCTTGATTACACCTGTTCAGGAAGTTACTGCAAGAGAGGTGACCTTTGGGCCAGGGCTTGGGGTCTAGGAACATTTCATTGGGGCAGAGGGAGCGGATCCAGATTTATTGAACAGAGAGCTTTACAGACATCATTCAGAAGCACCATGATGACCCTGTGAGGAAGAGCTGTCATGAAACCCATTTAACTGACAAAGAGGATCAGAGAAATTGTTACTACTCCAAGGTCACAGACCTTGGTGGTGAAAAAGCCAGAATTCAAATCCAAGCATGTTCCCCAGATTCACTCTTTCCACTGTGTCAGGCAACTTCCACAAGTGAGAGAAGGCAGAGGGGCATTTTGGGTAGGGGGTACAGCACATGCAAAGGCCCGGAGGCAGGACAGGGCCTGCTGTGTTAAGCTAGAAACTCAAGTATGTGAAATTCAAGAATAAAATCCCCCAGAGTTTGGCCTCTGTACGAAGGGCAGGGCTGGGTTTTTCCGGGTTTCAGTGGAAGCTGAAACTCTGCTCGGCCATGCAGGATTTTCCAGGGGGCCCGTCCCCACCCACCGGCTCTCAGGAGTGACTCTGGGTCGAAGTCTCCGAGAGCTGCTGGAGCAGCAGTTTCTGGGTGAATGAAGCTTGAGTGTGGGCAAGGGGTGAAAATCCCCCCAGCTCTCAGGGGTGATGCTGACACCTTACTGAGGTGGCCGAAAGCCCCCTTCGGAGAAGGGCCCCCTTAATATCAGGCATCTAGGAGCTGTTGGAAGTCATCATCATCCTTCCTGGGAAGGAAACACAGCCCTTCCCAAGCAGGCTGGGACCAGAATGTCTCCTGGGATGTAGGCACCAACCCTGGCTCAGCATCTGTGTCCGTCAACTCCAAGGGGCCCCTCCCCTCTCACTACCCACCTCCTCTCTCTAAACAAATCCAGGTCCAAATCCAGATTCAAAGGGGAAACTGGGGAGGCACGGGGGATGTTCAGCCTGAATCTCCACGGCCACCTTGTGTCATTAGCAGCTAAAGGCCAGCAGTAGCCAACAGCCACAAGGCCAACCAGGCCCATGAGTTCAAGTTCAGGGAATAAATTTGGGTTCCCTGGGAAGAGGTAGCATGTGTGTGTCCCGGCTTTACATACAGCACGCACTGTCCTATGACTCTCCATTGGGCCCACTGAAGTCTCAGTTTTCCAGGTGAGAAACTTGAGTGACTTGCCCAAGGCCACAGTTACTAAGATGTGAAACCAGAATTCAACTTCCGGTCCCTCTAAATTCAAGCCCACTTCTTAGCTCTCTGGAGACATGGTCAGCCCACAGTCCCCTCCATAAGTCACGTCTAGGGCACTTCTGAAGTGGCTCAAAATCTTTCACGTTTCTGCCTATCTTAGCCCTTAGTCAGGGAGGTGCCATTCCTTCCTTCCTTCCTTCCTTCATTCATCTGTTCCTCATTCTTGGCCAGGCTCTGTGCCAGGTCCCAAACCATGGCAGAGGACAAAGATATACTCAGAGTTGATTATGATAAGGTAGAAGTGCTACCCCAGGGGTCAGGATAAAGTGCTCTGGGAAGAGTAGAGGTGAGAGGGAATCATTCTGACAATTGGGAGGGGCCTTAGAGGATGTGTAGGAGTTCTCAAGGATGAGAACATGATGGAGAGCAGGAAATATCCAAGCCTTTGCCAAACAACCTGGGAGATCTAACTTGTACCTTTCCAGGGGGTGAGCGGGCTCAGAGGAGAGATCATGTGGGGCAGTGACCTACCACTCTCCATGCCACCCTTTCTCCCCACCAGTGGTCTGACACCACAGGGCTTCCCTATCCTTCCTTGCAAAGGTGCTCGAGCTCTGACTTAAATGCTGGGAAGACGTTGCTTTCTCAGTCCCTGAACCCCAGCAACAGGTAAGATCTCTGATCAGTGTCTCCCCCTCCGGTGTCTAAAGAGGCCTTCAAACTGGGGCAAGGAGAGAGCCAGCTGAATGTTTGGTCAATGCCAAAGTATGATGGACCCTTGGGAAGCTTTGCAGAGGTTTGAGGTGGGCATTCTAGCTCTGGCAACCAGCACCCACTGCTTTGGGGTGAGGGTCTGGCTCAGCCAACAGACCTCCCACCTATTCACTCCCTGCCGCATCCTGCCCTCCAAATCCACTCCTCTGGCTGGTGACTCTGCTTCTAAACTCCAGAGTCCTGGGGAGCAGAGAAGCCAAGAAGCCACCTCCATAGGGTTGGGGGCAGCACGGCAGAGTTGGAAGCAGGTGGGCTTTGGAGTCAGACAGATGTGAGTTCGAATCCCATCTCTTCCTCTTAATACCAGGATCTGGATTTCTTTTCTTTTTTAAAAAATTTTTATTGGCATATAGTTGATTTACAATGTTGTGTTCGTTTCAGGTGCACAGCAAAGTGAATCAGTTTTACATATACATATATCCACTCTTTTTCCTAAACTCTAGTATCATCAGTGACCTTTGTCAACGTAAGCGGTGATGTTCATAGCTGCCTCCTGGGGCTATTGGGAGATTAAAAGAGAAAATGATCGTGATGGGGCCTGACTCTCAATAGCTATTTGGCAACACGCTTGCACAATCTTTAATGCAATTCTGAAGCCCCAGATACCCCTGGATTTTTCATAACTCTGTGGGTGGCCTTCCTGACCTGAAAAGATGGCGGCTCGTCCATGGTCTTTATTTATTCTACGTGGTGTGAAAAATCATATATTTTGTTGCAGAAATGTTAAGGGATTTGTTTACAGGGGCTGCTCAGGCCCCTGCTGAGACATTACATCACATAAACATGTCACCTCTCTAAAATCCTAACATCCTAGATTCTGATTTGAACCTGGCCCCGGAGATTCCAGAAAGAGACTCAGGGCCTGAAATGGTTTCCTGTCTTTCCCTTGAAGGAGCAGCTGTGTGGATGAGTTCTCGAAATTTAAGGCCAGAAATGATGACCTAACTTCCCCCTTTATCTTCTTCTTTTCTCACCTTCCCCAGTGGAAACCCTCCTCAGAAAAGAATCTTCATCCATTAACCAGTGAGAAAAAGGCAAGCAATAGAATAATGGGCAAAAGGCAGGAAGAGGCCCTTCACAGAAGAAGAAACACACAGGACCCTTGAACATATGAAAAACCCAGCCACACAGCCGCAGAGGAAAGCAACGTCAGGCCACAGGGAGAGACTGTTTCACAGGCACTAGATTGTCGACAATTAAGAAGGGTGGTAATATGGAGTGTTGTTGAGAATGGGGATCAGTAGGGACTCTGTACATTGCTGGAGGGGGGCGGGGTGGAACAAAACCGTCACAACCACTCTAGAAAGCATTTCCATAGTCATGACCCAGAAATTCCACTCCTGAGTCATGTACACACACACACACATGCATGCACTGCTATAGGCCGAATCGTGTCCCAGCAAAACAGATATGTTGGAGTCCACACCTCCCAGTACCTCAGAATGCAACCTTGTTTGGAGACTGGGTCTGCACAGAGTTAAAATAAGGTCACTAGTGTGTGGGCTCTAATCCAGTATGACTGGTGTCCTCATAAAAAGGGGAAATTTGGAGGCAGACATATGCACATAGGAGGGCAGAGGTGGGGATTTGTTTCTAGATGCCAAGAAATGCCAAAGATTGTCAGCAAACCACCAGAAGCTAGGAGAGAGGCATGGAACAGATTCTTCCTCACAGCCTCAGAAGGAACCCACCCTGCTGACACCTTGATCTTGAATTTTCAGCCTCCAGAACTGTGAGACAATACATTTCTGTTGTTAATGCACCCATTTGTAGTACTTTGCAGCCCTAGGAAACTAAGTCACACACGTACCTGCAACAAAGGTCACCTCTGGGAGGCAAGGGCTGGCAAGAGCCCACAGCTGCTTCTGGGGAGTCTTGGGAGGTGGGGGGGGGCGGGGAACCGCAGGACGGATGGATGTGCCCTCCGCTTCCAGATCACCAGAGTCAAAAATTCCACAAGTGCTTTGTGGGACTGAGTTTCACGGCTACATGGACCTGGCTGGAACCGAGCCAGCCCCCACAGATGCAGGTGATGAAAAATGGTCTCTAAAGATCTTCAGGGACGGCTTTAGAGTGTATCTAGAGAGCGAGAATTGGGGAGCTGACGTTCCGGTGGTACCCATTTCCCCTCAGAGAGGTTTGGAAACTTGCCCAGAGTCACAGAGAAGGTGGTGCGGCCTGGGATCCCATGCTGGTCTCCGAGACCCCAGAATCCACGTTCTCACAGCCATTCTGACAAATATTCATCACAACCAACATGGTGCCCTTCAGCACACCCACCTCCGCGCTGATGCGACTAAACTCCCACGACGCTACAGAGACCTACACACTCCCTCCCTCAGGAACGAAAGGCCTCACTGTGTGCGTGCTGGGTGAGATGTCTTTTAATGTGGTTGTTATAACATTCTTACAATAAGGATGACTAATGTTTACATCGTGTCTGAATTTTCAGCTGGAACCAGGTGGGAGTGACAAGGAGAGATGGTAGAATTGAGACCAGCCACTGCTATGACCTTGGGTGAGTCCCTGTCCCCTTTGCCCTCCTCCGACAGCCCCTGATGTGAGGTTGCCAAGAAGACTTTGCTTCCCTCCCTCACAACACAGACCCCGCTGTCCCCACTGCCTCCCCCAAACTGGTCTTTCCACCAGTAACGCAGTATATCCCACACCAGACCAATTTAAGATCCAAGATTAAATAGTATTGAATCACACAGTAAGCAGATGATTCCTTTTCCAATTGTTCAGTCCCGGGGATTACAAGCCTTTAACAAAGGGAGAGCTGACTTGGGTTTGGCTGGCAGGCTAGTGAATGACGCAGTTGTTCTGAGTGTCTTATCTGTTTATACAGATATATTCAATTTATTGAAGCAACATTGGTCTGAGACACATGAAACGTAGAAGATGTCTAGGTTTAAACAAACTTACTTAGGCTTACATACGAAGTTGATTATAAAAAATATTTGTTAAATAATTGTATATACATAAGGGCAAATCAAATCACATCCTTTTATACTTAAAACTCTCTGATGATTTCCCATTTCCTTTGGATTAATTCCAAGCCTGTACGTGATCTGTTTTCCCTGACACGTGTCAACCTCTCCACCTCCATCTCCTCCACTTTCCCCTCTGTAATCTCCTCCAGCATGTGAAATTCACTCCCGCTTCAGGGCCTTTGCACCTGCCATGGCCTCTGCCTGGAATGTCCTGCTCCCTGATCTTGGCACGCCCAGCTCATGCCATCAGTCAGATCTCTGCTCACGTGTCGTCAGAGGCCTTACCTGGATCCCCATTCCAGTCTCTCTATCTTCCCTCCTTTGCTCTATTTCCCTCGTTGCACATAGTCCTCTCTGAAATGATACTATTTTTTTGGCAGTCATTTTTTAAAATTAATTTTTATTGGAGTATAGTTGCTTTACAATGTTGTGTTAGTTCCTACTGTATGGCAAAATGAATCAGCTATGCATATACATATTTCCCCTCTCTTTTGGATTTCCTTCCCATTTAGGTGACTAGAGTGCGTTAAGTAGAGTTCCCTGTGCTATACAGTAGGTTCTCATTAGTTATCTATTTTATACATAGTATCAATAGTGTATAGGTGTCAATCCCAATCTCCCAATTCCTCCCACTCACCCCCCCCCCTTTCCCGCTTGGTATCCATACATTTGTTTTCTATGTCTGTGTCTCTATTTCTGCTTTGAAGCGATACTATTTTTTAAACGTTTATTCATTTGTCTGTTTTCTCCACTAGAATATAAGCTCCTTGAATTCTGGGACTTTGTCTTACATCTTCAGTGGCTAAAAACAGTGCCCAGCACGTAGTAGGAGCTCCACAAATGAATGGCAGGAAGCTGTGAAGGTGGAGGGAGGACGGGCCGGGGAGCAGGGAGGAGCCCCGCCAGGCTCCACAAGGAGGCAAGGCAAGGTGGTGGCCGTCAGAGGCTCAACCTGAGAGCTCACTCTTGGCCCCATCAGCACCAGCCTTCAAGACACTGAGCCAGCTGGTTCCCACTCACTGAGCCAGCAGAGAAAGCTGAGTCGGCCACTGTATCTGTAGAAGAAGGATGGCGTCACCACATCACCATCAAGAAACTATCGTGATAATAACTGATCCAGGCCAGAATCAGCCATAATATTACGAGTGGGTAAAGGTTTGAAGGGAACCAAAAAATGTACGTATTCTCAAAGAATCTGCCCACAAGAGACATATTTATCACAAAGGAGAAGAGTGACTTTACCTAGCAGACGTCACCTTAGCCAAGCAATCAGAGTTAGACCATGGGTAATGGGACAAGCTGATACCATGTCTGAGAAGGACACAACTTCACTTCTGTGATACTCCTGCCAGAAACAACACAACTCATCATGACGAATCATCAGACAAGCCCCGCTGAGGAACATTTTACAGAAGAACTGGCCTGTACTCTTCAAAGTGATCGGTATCTTGAAAGAAAACATTCTGAGCAATTGGGTCTAGATTAAAGGAAAATAAGGAGAGTGAAATGCAACACATTCAATGGAATTTTCTTTTGCCTCTAAGGCAAATTGTTTTGGAACAATTGGCAAAATCTGAAAAAGTTCTACAGATTATTTTTGTAGCAATGTTTATCACCTGATTTTGATATGTGTACGGTGCTTACATAAGCGAATGACCTTATTTTTCTTTTTAAGACGTGTTGAAGTATTTAGGAGAAAGGGAAGTTACCTCTACAACCTACTCTCAAATGGTTCAAGAAAAATGTAATAGACAGAAAAATAGAGAAAATGATAAAAATATTACCAGTCCGGAATCTGAGTAAAGAGCATATGGAAAATCTTTGTATATTTTTGCAACTTCTCAGTAAGTCTAAAATTGTGCTGAAATAAATTTTTTAAAAATAAAACTAAACAAAACAGTCGGGGAGCCATTGAGATGGTGGAGGCAAAGTGGCCGCAGGAAGCCAGCTCCTCGCCTCACAAAGCTGACATCTCAGAGCCCAGGGTCAGCTGTGTTCACCTCAGACCCACGTCAGACCACAGCCCTCCCCTGCCATCTCCACATCGAGGCGGGGGGCGCTGAGGACGCATCTGTGGGTGCAGGCCAGCGCCACACCCTCTGGGTAATGTGGGGAAGGGGCCCCGGGCAGAGCCTGCAGACCCTTCTCACCCCTGCTCCTGACCTTGGGTGCCTCACTCCCCATTTTGCACCTCAGTTCCCTCCTCCGACAAATGGGTGGATGTCAATGACTGGCAGCCCTCTGGGGATGGAGTCCTCCAGCTCAGATACTGTTGCCGTATTTCTAGAACCCCATCTAGAGAGTGCAGCACATCTCTCCAAGGAGCTTGATTCATTTGGCAAGTGTGTTTACTTAGTTTAGCTGAAGGAAAGAGAGGAAGCTGGTCTCGCTGAGCAGAATGGGGAGTAGACGTCCTCCCTGTCCGGGACATGCTTCTCCACCTCTGCCCCCGCCCCAGCCCAGCTCCCAGGCACCCCTTCTGGAAGAGATGAACATCCTAGTAAAAATTTTATTGAAGTGTAGAGAAAATCTTTCCCCAAGCCCCATTTAGGAAGAGGCGGCTGGCGGGGATGGGTTGGTTGGTGCCCAGAAAGTGACTCTGGTCCCAGTTCTGTCAGCAACTCGCTGTGTGGCTCCAGCTTTCCAAGCATCACTTTGTGCTTCTGCAAGATGGACAGACCCATGCTTGGCTTTGCACACGGCTGACGACGCAGTGATTTCACCTCTGTGTTCTCCCTGACTCGGGGCTCAGTAGGTGACTTCCAAACTGGAAGTGGGGCACACAGATGGGATCGCCAGGACGCCTTGAGAAGCTGTCAGCTCTGAGGAGCCCCCCTCACTCACACAGCCTGTGTCCCCGCACAGCCCTGGCCCCCAGCTCCGGGTGCAGACTCCCTGGGCTATGCTGGCCCTGCCCGGAAAGCCCAGCCCAGCTCAGGGTCATGATAGAGCGGTCGGGGGGGTTCTGGAAACTTACAGGCTGGAACTTCTAATGTGCCCTGCCATCTCCTAACACTCAGTGGAGACCCGGGGGCAACCCCCTTGCAGGGGAAAGTAAGGGGGTCACTCTCCCATTATGGTACCCTAATCCAGCATCTCCCAAGGGCTCCACAGTCTCCTCCTCAGCCCCTCAGCCCCGCCTCCCTGCCCAGCCTCTTGGAGGCTGTCTCAGCTGCTACTTTCAGACAGAAGCAGCTGGGCCACAGGAGTCTACAAAATGGTGGGCGGAAACCCGGGCTTCCCTCCGCGAGCTCCTGCCCTGGCCCCATGCCCAACAGTAGGTGTGGCCATGGGGGTCTTTGGCGCCCAAGAAGCCCCATGTTTCCCCAAGTACTTCGCAACCGTTGTCTCATGGAGCCTCATCCCAGCCCTGGGCTCTGGAGGTTGCCACTGACCCCACTTTATGGCTGGGGAAACTGAGGCTGAGTGGAAGCTTGGCCAGGAAGTGGCTTCTGACACACAAGTTCCTTCAAGGGGTTTTTTCACCCAAGTTCCATGACAGCCCAGCTGTTGGTAGCTGAGGTGCAAACTCCCCGGAGAATGGGGGACCTTTCCTATAAAAATCTTGAGGTGGCTGGAGTTCCAAACCCCACCCATCTTCCAGGGCTGGGAAACATCGTGGATTTGGAGTCATAAAGTCAAGTTAAAGATCTGGTGCCTATTAGTTAAAAACAAGACAACAGGGCTTCCCTGGTGGCGCAGATGTTGAAAGTCCGCCTGCCGATGCAGGGGACGCGGGTTCATGCCCTGGTCTGGGAAGATCCCACATGCCGCGGAGCGGCTGGGCCCGTGAGCCATGGCCGCTGAGCCTGTGCGTCCGGAGCCTGTGCTCCACAAGTGGAGTTGTTTATGCTAAAGCCCCACATCACCAAGCCGAGACTTAATTATGGTTTCAGCTCTCCCAGAAATGGCATCTTAAAGCAGTCAATCAGGAATCACCTGACCAGCACTAGTTAGGTCTCCTGCCTGCTAGACCCCGCCATCCCCTAAAAGAAAGTAACTTTGAGATAACCAACAAAGACAGCACAGGGAACTATACTCAATACTTTGTAACAACCTATAAGGGAAAAGAATCTGAAAAAAAATAGATATATATGTATGTATAACTAAATCACTCTGCTGTACACCTGAAACTAATACAAGATTGTAAATCACCTATACTTCAATTCAAAATAATAAAATTAAAATAACAATAAACGACAAAAAAAAGAGTAACTTTGCAATAACCAATCTGCTTTTTTGCCTAGTCTAACTTTCTTGTTCCTACTCCCTTCTGCCTATAAAAGTTCCCTTTTATACCTGTCTTTTCTATCTGCTAGATCGTATGCCACCGATTTGAATCGATTTTTGCTCAGTTTAAAAATTTTAATATGCCTCAGTTTATCGTTTAACAGTCTATTAACTGTGCCATCCAGGAAAAGTCACTTCACCTCTCTGAGCCTCAGTTGCTTAATCAGTAAAATGGGGGCAATAACTCATACTTCACAGGACTGCGATGAGGAGAAGACAGGTATACGAATTTACACCTGTCGGCCTGGCGAACGTAAATGTACGGTTTGTGCTGGTCTCTGTGCCTGGCATGCTCACTGCATCCTCATGACACAGCAGTCTGGATGAGTCAGCAGAAAAAGAGCCTGGAGCCCAGCTCCTCTGGGAATCGGGGCCCTACCTACCCCATAGGCCTTAGACCATGCTCTCCAGATCCTGCTCAAATGGGCCCTTTTGCCGGAAATGCCTTTTTTTCCCCTTTAACTTTTTATTTTGAAATGATAGACTCACAAGAAGTTGCCAGAATAACACAGAGAAGTCCCGTGCGCTCACCTTCCAGCACTCACCTTCCAGCGCTCCCTGACGGTGACCTATTCCGTAACTACAGGAGATTACCAAAACCAGGAAGTTGATACTGGCACAACACGACTGTCTCACCAGCCTTTGCACGCACACATTTTAAAAAATGTCTTCGTGCCTAGGATGTTTTTGGCCATCTTTCTTTTGTATGCGAAAGCCTTCTTGTCCCCCGTGTCCAGCCCCTCTGGGACAGTGATGTCCCCCTCTCTGGGACGCTCAAGATCTCCCTGTTCTGACTCCTGGCTCCCAGAAATAGTGCGGCCCAGTGATGGAGAACATGGGTTTTGGAGATCTACAGACATGGATTTAAACTCGGCATCAGCCACTAGCCTGGGGCAAAATACAGAACTTTCTGAGCCTCCATTTCCCCACCTATAAAATGGGGACGAGTGCCCCAGTGTCAATGTAGGACAGGATAAGCATGGCTGGTGCTTGGAGAATGTAAGTCCCCTGCAATGGATGGTGGTTATGGCTGTCATCGGATTGCACCTGTTGTCACATCTATCCCAGAATGACCCTTGTATGTTTGGCCACCTTCCTCAACATTTAATATGTTCAAGGTCAAACCTTCATATCTCAGTGCCATTCCAGGGCCTGGCACATAGCAGGTGTTAAATAAATTGTGGGTAGATGGAGTGCCCTACCAGACAAGATTTCCTTTGTCTCACTGTGTCTCTTCAGCTTCACTTCATTCATTCCTGGCCTGGGTGGGCAGGGTATATGCCCAGCAAACCCATGAAGGCTGGGCTTTGCTGAAAGAGGCAGCCCATTTGCTCCCATCCGATCCTGAGAAGTCTTCCAGGGGGGGTCCCAGGACCCCAGAGGCCGCTCGGGGCTGTCCCTGGATGCAGTGTTGAGGCTGCAAACCCGGGAAGGTACAACACCTTGGGAAGATGCCTCATCCTCAGAGGGAACCCCAGGGGCAGCCATCCAGGAGGCAGGCCGGGCCGCTCTCTCCCGTCAGGACACCTCAGCTCAAGTGTTGGCACATCTTAGCTCCAGACTTGGGACAGGCCTCAGCCTTGCTAACCCCCGGTTTCCTCACCTACACCATGGGGTTGTCACGTGGGTACATGAGTTGATTGTGCAAATGGCATCACGTGAACCGCTAAATCCTGTATTTACATATAAGAGATCTTTGTCTTGGCTGTGTAACATTTCTAAGCTCACATTTAGGTGGTCACTGACAGGGCATTAAATACCACACGTCTGGCCAGAAATGAATAACATTGTTTCCACAATGTTTATTTTCACCACTGTTACCATTAGGTGATTTACAATGGCTTTATCTTGAAGGCAGCAATATAAAGTTTTTTCTAAAAATAAATATCTTTATACTTGAAAACATCCATTAAGAGTATTAAGCAAACTGTCAGGTAGGATGGCAGCTTTAGTAACCATCCGGAAGGGCAGGAATGAGGGCCCCCAGGAAAGACTGCTCCTCTGATGCTCCTCGCCCTGACCTGGCCGATGGGAGGCCAGTGCTGAGGGTGGGATGGATGGTCTGGAGGACACTGAGACTGGGGCGGGCTAGCGACCCGGGCATTCCAGCCCCACCAACGTCTGTTCAGTGCAGGGCTGAGCATCTGGCATGGGATTTAGTTGCGGTCCAGGCAGGGGGAGGGTGGGCCCCATGCCAGGGGGGTCTTCTCCTCCAGGCCCCTGTCCCAAAGCCTCAGCTGGGCCCACCTGCTTACCCCTCCCTGTCCCAGGGGGACGGCTGATGCTTCAGCCTCAGAATCCGACAGCTGGGGGCCCAATTTAATTTTCGAGCATTCCTGTGAGAAATGAGGCTGGCTCGGAGCAGGCCTCAATAGATGCGAACTGAACGAAGGAGGCTGTGGGCAGCGTTTCTCACTCATTCTAGATCCCTCTGGAATCACCTATGTTTGGCTAAATATGCTCGACCCAACGCCCTAGGAGCTGCCTTGTCCCACATTACCACATGGTCACGGCCATGCTAAAGGTCCCCACCAGTCATATGACCAGAGAGCCAGACTATGCTAGGAGAAATATGCAGGTGTCTGCCATACGTTATTTATAGATCTATGAGTTGGAGTCTTGCCAGGCAGGAAGAACATGGGGGGAAAGAAAGAATAGTAAGCATTTGTTTAGTTTAATCCAATCAAGTGGTAAAACTCCCTGGGCTGGGGGGAGACAGAGAGAACTAGGTTTTTGAAACCTGGATCGTGGGTCGAGCAACCAGCCCCATCAGAAGCCATGGGCTATCCGTCAGCAGCACAAGAGAATCATATCTTATGTTTTGGCAAAACAACCAAAAAGCCGTCCTCATCTCAGTCCACTGAGATGGAAACTCCAACCTGCTCGGGATAAGCCAAGTTACATGCAACGGTATGATTCTTTTCTCCTTGGTAAGTGATTTTTAAGCCCAGGAAGATTAGAATTTAAAAAAATAGAGGTGTGAAATAAACAAAAACCCATAGTATCTGTACCTTTCTGTTAAGTTTAAGTTGGGTCAAGTTCTGTATGTTGGTGCATAAAATCCTGTATTTTAATGTTTAAGAACTTTTAGCCATAGAGTTTCTCATGTTTGTGACTGAGTAACTGACTTCAGTTGAAATCTGTAAAGTTGATTAGACTACTTAAGAGAACTTAATATTCACTTTCTTAATAAGTTAGTTTTTTAGATCTATAAGCATCCTTTTAAATCCTTGGGAAGGTTGTGTTTTTTAGAGGTATTTGAAGCATTTATAAGAAAATCAAATTCATTAAATTTATAAATGTAGTGTAGAGTATCTAAGGTGGTACTAGCCAGTATAAATGTAAGGTGAGCTCCATAGGTCATTTTAAGTTTTCTGGGAGGCACATTTTTCAATTTTTTTGTTTTTTTGGCGGTACGCGGGCCTTCCACCACTGTGGCCTCTCCCGCTGCGGAGCACAGGCTCCGGACGCGCAGCCTCAGCGGCCATGGCTCACGGGCCCAGCCGCTCCGCGGCATGTGGGATCCTCCCGGACCGGGGCACGAACCCGCGTCCCCTGCATCGGCAGGTGGACTCCCAACCACTGCGCCACCAGGGAAGCCCCTAGGAGGCACATTTTTAAGAAGGAAAAAGGAATAGGTAAACTTAATTGTAACAGTAACACTTATTTAACCCAACATATGCAAAATATTATCATTTCAATGTAATCATATAAAAGTTACTAATGAGATATTTTACAATTCTTTTTTTGAGCACATCTTTAAACTCTGCTGTGTATTTTATATTCCTAACACATCTCCATTCAGACGACCGCATTCCAAATGGCACATTCTAATAGCAGCTAGATTAGACATCACAGAGCTAAGGGAACTCAATTAGCTACATTTGTCAGTGGTATTTATTATTTAAGGAGGCTTACTCTGTTCAACCCGACTTGCTGAAATATTAAACAAAGACCCCTTGAGAGCCATTGTTAAAAACTACTGGACTTGCAAAAAAAAAATGAGATCTGTGTATTGAATTTACGAGGTAAGGAAAAATAGATTTTTAAAAATGTGTTAATTTAAGAAAATATTTTTTTAAAGGAAAACCACAAATAGCCTTTTGAAGTGCACAACGCCAGCCCTTGAGGACCTCTCGCGTCGACCATGGTCCGGATGGAATTCGAGTCACCGACCCCAGCTCGGCCCCGGTGGGAATGGCCGGGTTTTTTGTTCCTGCATCTAACGCAGAGTGTCAGATCTGACCAAGCTCTTAAGGATCATCTGCCCAAAGAGCCCCATTCCACCCAAACTGAGGTCCAGAGCCGACAAGCACCGTCACAAGGTGAATTAAAGGCAGGGTGGCAGGAATCGGCTGGTCTCCTGACTCCCCTCCCCCACAACCTCCCCGGTCAGGGGCTTCTAGTTCATTCTCTCCACCTCTCCATCCCCACTTGGCTGATCTGGAAATGGAGGCAGAACTGGAGGATAAGTGGACAAACAGGTCCTGGACCCAGGCCTCCAGGGAGCGCCAGCAGAGAATTCGGAAGCATGGCTCTCTAGGCCCTGGTCCCTGCCCTGGTCATTCAACAGCCCAAACCGAGGCCTGCCGAGAGGTCGGCCCAGAATCCAGGCCAGCCTGGCCAGAGAAACAGCTGTGTGAGGCCCAGGATGGAGCCTGGAGGCGAGACTGCAAAGGGAAGTAGGAAAGGGGAGGCCGGGTCCACCAGGACCCAGGAGGGCCAGACTCCACGTGCCTGTGGTCTGAGGGCACAGCCTGGTAACCCGCCCAGGCCACGTGCAGCCCTCAGGGTGATGCCCTGGAGCTCCCTTATGGACCTCATTCTCCCAGCTCCCTTTCCTTCCTCCCTCTTCCCAGTTGTTTTTCTTTCTTTCCTTTTCTTTTCTCAAGTTCCCTTCTGCCCAGAGGGCCCCTCCTGCCAGGCCCTATTTCCCAGCACTAGGACCTATACCACTGTGCACCCTCAGGAGGGTCGAAAGGAGCAGCATTTAATGCCATTAAATCGCATAGCGAGGAAACTATTCCCGCCCAAAGGGCTTTCAGACCCCCTGAAAAGTCAAGAAGAAAATAACAATTTGGAGGCAGGATGTCTTTATCATCCCCTCATCTTCCCTTTAACAAAGAGGGCTGCCAAAGGCTTCAGGCTCAAGGGCCGTTACAGTCTTCTAACTTTTTACTAACATATCAGAGGAACTGGTTTTCACCACCATTTTTTTTTTTTTTTTTTTTTGG
>NW_020173674.1:10208354-10230335 GCF_003031525.2 Neophocaena asiaeorientalis asiaeorientalis
TTTTTTGCGGTACGCGGGCCTCTCACCGTTGTGGCCTCTCCCGTTGCGGAGCACGGGCTCCGGACGCGCAGGCCCAGCGGCCATGGCTCACGGGCACAGCCGTTCCGCGGAATGTGGGATCCTCCCGGACCGGGGCACGAACCCATGTCCCCTGCATCAGCAGGCGGACTCTCAACCACTGTGCCACCAGGGAAGCCCTCGCCGCCATTTATTTTTATGCTTACCTTTACCTTTTATTTGTGGCAAATGATGTCAGTTTTCCATTTGTAATTGTGACATAAAGTTTCCTTTCAAAACTGAACTTGTATTAGTAACAAGTGAGTCAACTGACCGTAAGTACAGTTTTGAAAACACGAAGTTAGTAAATAACTATCCTGAGAATGGAGTGGGCCGGGCAGAGACAAGGTGATGTGTGAGGAACTGGGCCCCAAGGGACCCTCTGCTTCACCCTCCTGGGCTCTGCCCAGCCCACGTTCCCACCACTCTTCAGGCACTGTTCAAGACCAGATCCCGGGGCCCAGGGGCCGGTCCGCAGACCTCTCAGACCCAGACTTAATTTTGAGCCGAGGCTGGCAGCTCATGGAGAACAGAGGATGGAGACGCAGAGTGAGGGGCCCCAGTCTCGGACCATCTGTCTGTTCATCTCGGGGGCAGAAAGTGGCCAAGCTCCAGGGGCTCCTGGTAGAGTGAGACAGGCAAAGCCTCTCTTCCGGGCCCATATGGGGCCAAAAGAGCACATATTCCTGGTCCCAGAGCTAAACGGCTTTCCTTGAACCAGTGCGAGGTCAGGAGGCTGGGAGCACATGCCTCTAGACAGACAGAGGCAGGGAGAAGAACCCCCCACGGCTCCCCGAATGCTCCAGGCTTCCTGATGGGGCCTTCCTGGGTCTCCCTAACACCACACTCAAAGCATTTAGCATCTCTACTGCCAGGTGGACCCAGACTCCCAGGTCCAGAATTCTGTTTCCATACCCATCTCCTTATCCCCCAGTGTGAGGGCCCAGAGCATCTCCTGCCCAGCTCCTGCCCCTTTGGACCCTGCACTCCACAGGGGCCAACAAGCACCCGATGAGCACAGCCCAGGGCCCCAAACTTCCTGCCACCTGATGCCTGGCCCAGGTTGCGAGGGTGTTTGGGCACCCAGACGGAGCTCAGGATCAGGGAGGATCTGAGCCTCAAGAGCTTTTCTGTTCATTTGTGCCCTAAACTACGCCCAGTGGAGCAACCAGCGGCCAGCTGTCCCCAGCTCTGCTTAGCTTCCCGAATTCTGTTTCAGGACGGCTCTGCTGTGAGCGGTACAAGCTTGGTGAACCCAGGGCCTCAGCTTTGGGGTTGAAAATATGATCGTCAGTGGCCCTAGTTCTCTGGAAGGCAAACGGTTCCTTCCTGAGAGTTGGCAAGAAATAAGGATGCAGGGGTTCCTGAGCCTGTGGGTGGGAGGTGTCTCCCTCCTGCGAGCCTGGGAGCCGATTGGTAAGACACCCCACATGCTACCTGCATTATCTGACCCTCAGGGGTCCTCTTAGCACTGCCCAGGCACAGCCTCAGCCCCTCACGGGGGTCCCTGTACCCTCTCTGGGCCCCTAATGCTGTTGACACAGCTGGGACCATCCTGGTACCAGAGTATAGTCTTGGCTAAAAGGCTCCAGACAGGTGAGTGTGAGAAAAGAAGCAGAAAAGGAGCCAGGAGGGCAGGTCCCAGGCTCTCCTGCAGGAGCGCAGGAGGTGGGGAGAGGGCTACCTGAGAGAGCTGCCGTCAGCAATCCAGCAACCACGAAGAAGAGCATTATGTCTGGTGTCATCTCCGACCGCTATGCCTGCCCGCCAGTGGGAAGCGCCATCCTAGGGCCAGAAGGTGGGCAGGCGACCGAGTGCCCCTCGCAGCGGCTCTGCCCTTAGCTGCTCCCGTTTGTGTATCTCTCTCATCAGGAGACAGCACCCCTTTGCACGCATGCGGCCAAACCCAGCCTGTGAGTGTCTCTCACGCCTCTGTGCTCTACTTGTGGTTTCGGTCTCCAGGAAGCAAGGCTGGTAATATAGGCGAGGAGAGCTCAGCTGCCTCGACTGTGAGCTCCCCAAGCCTGGCTGAACCCCAAGAGTCGCAGAGTGAGACACACACACACACACACACACACACACACAGGGGCCTCAAGGGTCTCCTAAGGAAGAGGGAAGCAGAGGGGCCATGCCTCATTTCTGGAGACCTGGTACATAGTAAGTAGAACACTCCATCAGTACATATTAGAAGAGTGGATGAGTGACCCATTTCTGTCCTAGCCCATGGAATCTGGCTCTCATGGGATTGAATCCCAAGCTTTACCTTGTTCTCAGGTGCAAAGATGGCTGGGAAGAAGGAGGACGTGGCTTTGCACTTTCAAGAGGGAGCACCTCCACTTCCCCTCAGAGAATGGTAAAGCAGGAAGGATCTGATAGATGGTTTCCCCACCTCCTCTGCAGGCTGGAACCGGCCCCGGCGACGGTGCAGAAGGCTCCAGTCCCTGCTCCCCTGGGTCCTGGGTTGAGGGTTCATTGCTCTGTGGAAGCAGGCACGGGAGCCGGGCCCCGGAGGATAAGCAGGATTTCAACAGGCAGTGACTGGCAGACGCCGCTGGGCCAGAAGCAGCAGCAGCAGCAAAGGGGCAGGGGCAGGCCGCCCGGGGCTGTTTGGGAAACGCTGAGCTGTCCAGTTGGGCTGCAGTGGACACTGGGAAAGACGCAGGGACCAAGGGTGGTTTTTTTTGTTTTAATTTATTTAATTAATTAATTTATTCTTGTCTGTGTTGGGTCTTCGTTGCTGCGCGCGGGCTTTCTCCAGTTGCGGCGAGCGGAGGCTGCTCTTCGTTGCGGCGCGCGGGCTTCAGTAGTTGCAGCACGTGGGCTCAGTAGTTGTGGCTCACGAGCTTAGTTGCTCCGCGGCGTGTGGGATCTTCCCGGACCAGGGCTCGAACCCGTGTCCCCTGCATTGGCAGGCGGATTCTCAACCACCGCGCCACCGGGGAAGCCCCAAGGGTGTTTAATTCACCACTGCACTCCCTGTGGGGCCTACAGTTGATGCCGAACAAATGCTGTTGAGTGAACGAAGGGACAGGTCCCTTAATTTGGTCATCCAAACAGAACCCTTGAAGAAGTTGAGTCCAGAGGAGGTTGGTTCTGTCCTGACCTTTCCCCATCATGACCCCATCTCAGACTCACCTGGCCTGGCTTGACACTTCCCTCATCCTTGCTTGTCTTCACCTCCCCGCCCTGTGGAATGGAGAGCGGGTATCTGAAGTTACAGGTTTTGGAGCCACAGGGAACTGGGCCCCTCCTGCCCCTCCCTGCGGGGTGGATGGAGTTGAGCTGAGGCTGCCCTCTTGTGGAAGGTTCTGGTAGCACAGGCAGCAGGTGGATACCTCCCACTTCCATTCTCAACTCCATTCAACCTACCCTTAGAGAGACCTCTTCAGGAGGAAGACAGGAAACCACAGCCCTGCCCTCAAAGAGCAGGTAGTTCACAAACAGGTGACCAACCGCAGGCCAGGGTAGGATGGACACAGTGGGTGGTCTCCTGCTGATAAGCAGCGTCCTGAGAGACACATGTTTGATTGCACAGGAAAGATGTCTAGACTTCCGTTTCTGGCAATACAGGAGATAGCAAGTGCTGGAAAGTTCTCCTGAAACAAACCACTAAAAAAAAAAAAAAAGTTGGATAAAAATATTTTAAAGCATCTTTAGAAATGCCTAGCAGAGGTGGCAAGAAATTAAGGATAATTATCAGAGGCCAGAAACGACAAAAAGCAAACATCCAAAGAGATCCCTGAGAGCATAAGCAGAGGTTGCTCTGTGGTACCTGCTGATCCCATGTGGCCAAAAACTTCAGTTTAATGGGTCAAAACCTAGAGCTTGAGCAAAGTGAAAAGCAGAATCAGTAGCTCCCACTTAAAGCAAAATGATGAAAAATAACACCTACGGTGGATGACCTAGGAGAGGAAAACCTCAGGAAGGGAGCTGATGCAGAACTTGCTAAGCTCAGCCTTGATACTGAGTGAAAGAAAAAGGAACGCCACCCCTGAATTCTCCTAACCACCAGCCTGACCCCAAATGGGCCTGGAGGTGGAATTCACAGCACATATGTGAGAACAGCACAACAAAAACAAAAAACAATGGGAGAATTTAAAGAAAGTAGAGAGTTGTTCCCTAGGTACTCAGCAGAATCAAGTAGGAAAATCCTCTCTGGAGTAACACCTGAAACTTAGGCCTCAAAGAACCCCCACAGAAAAGTTTCACAGGAACATGAGTTCATACGCCAAAAAAAAAAAAAAAAAATCATAAAATGCAAGATACAAGTGTATTAGTCAGGGTTCTCTAGAGAAACAGAACTAGTAGGATATATATATATGATTTATTATAAGAAGTGGCTCACGTGATTATGGAGGCTAAGATCCCAAGATCTCAGTTGGCAGGCTGGAGGCTCAGGAATGCTGATGATGTATTTCTAGTGTAAGTCTGAAGACCTAAGAACCGACAGAGCTGGTGGTGTAAGTTACAGTCTGAGTCCATGTCCAAAGGCAGGATACGATGAGTATGCCAGCTCAAAGGCAGGCAGAGAGAGACAGAAAATTCTCTTTTACTCAGTCCTTTTGTTCCGTTCAGACCTTCAATGGACTGAATGAGGCCCATGCATACTGGGGAGGGCAATCTGCTTCACTCAGCCTACCAATTCAAATGTGAATCTCATTCAGAAACATCCTCACAGGCACACCCAGAATAATGTTTAACCAAATATCTGGGCATATGGCCCAGTCAAGTTGACACATAAAATTAACCATCACGACAAGTCATTTTAAGTGAGAATTACACGTAGCAATAAATAATAGACTCAAACCTTCAAAAACTTTGCATATTGGAATTATGGTATACATAATATAAAATAAGGATATTTCATATGCCTAAAGAAATAAAAGTTAGTTATCACTGGTATATATATGGAATGAGATTATTTTATTTTTTTAGTATCATTCATTTTTAAAACTCACCCCGTCTGCTTTATTGCTAAGCGCTTCAGACAGACATGGGCTCTGCTTTACCACTGGGCCCCTGGACTGATGTTGATTTACACTCAGGTTCTCCAGCCAGGTCAATCGATAGTCTTGTAAGGAGAAGTATATCTGGAGGTTTGGACCTTCCCAATGGAACTGGGGAGGAGGGGAAGAAACATGTGGAATGCTGAGGACCAAGGTGGAGCTCAGGCTGAGGCTGGACCCAGGGCTAGGCTGAGCTGCTGGTTTGGCTCACCTCCTCAGCCCCACTTGGTGCCCAGTTCCTCCCCAGACCATGCTGCATGAAACCCGAAAGAAGGAACATTTCAACCTTGTACTTGATCCTAAAAAGAGGAATGAGACTATTTTAAATGACTAGGAAAATTTGAAAAAAAAAACAAGATAGTACTTCTATAAATGATGAATATAATCTTCAAAAAAAAACTAGCAATCCAATGGACAGATTAAACAGCAGAATAACGTAGCTACACAGAAAACTCATGGGCTGGAAATATATCTGAAGAACTTATGGAAAATGCAACACAGAGAAACAAAGTGATGGAAAATGGGGAACAGGGCTTAAGAGATATAGAAGATTGAACAAGGACTTGAATAGGTCTAAATGGAAAATTTCCAGAATTGATGAAAGACAAAATCTTCAGATCCTGGAAGCTCCCCCGATCCATGTGTGATAAGTAAAAAGAAATCTGCACCCAACACCTACAGTAGTGAAACTGCTAATCACTGAAGAGAAGATGAACTATAAAGTAGACAGACAGCTAACTTCTTAATAGCAATAATTGAAACCAGAGGACAGTGGAATAACATCTCAACGTGCAAAGAGAAAATAACTGTTAAGCTTGAGTTTGCTTCAGATACATTTTCAGATAAAAAATGAAAACATTTACAACAGACCCTCACATAAGGAAATTCTAAAAGATGTTCTTCAAGGACAAGGAAAATAATCCCAGAAGGAAAGTATAAGATTCAAGTAGGAATAGTGACCAAAGGAATATGTGAACATGGAGATAAATTAAATAAGCATCAGTGGTATAAAATAATTGTAAGAATGTCTAATTTGTTGGGTTAGGAAAATAAAAAAGATAAAAACAGAGAACCAGGAAACAATAGCAAAGGAATTGCTAAGGAGTGATCAGAGTTTAAAAAAAAAAAGGTCTATTACTTGCAGGAACACAAATTTTTGAGTAGCTTTTAACTTTGTTAAATTAAATGTGCGTGTTAAATGTGGAACAATTAGTGGGGAAAGGCTTCTATAAAACCAAGAAAGGAAAGGAAAAGAAATGAAATAAGAAAGGCAGGACAAACAGTAGGATGGGTAGGTTCAGCAGGTAGAGACAGGTGTAGGGTGGCAGGAAGGGTGCTCCTGGAAGAGGGTACAGGGTAAGGCAAGGGAGGACCACATGGTGGAAGCATCACTGGGAAATCACATGATTCACCTGAAGTAGCCTATGTTTCGTGGACACAAAACTCTGAACAGGAAGCTGGCAGATGTGCCCAGCTGGCTGCCCAAATCTATGTGCTCATTTTTAGAACTCTTGGAGCCAGGACTTTTTAAACTCAATTTGCAAGAACACCTTATCTTTCTGCATCACGTGGACAACCAGGCATTTTTCATCCATACTGAATCTCTCTCCTGCCCTTGGCCCGGCAGAGAAGAACAAGCAACATTATTGAGGGAAATCTGACTCTGACCAGAAGGAAGGGAGGCCCTGGGGCTGCAGCCCCCGCCATGTGACACAGGGGAAAGTTTAATGCCAACTGATACTTAGTGTGAACTTTCTATTGTACTAAACACTTGACATGGGATTCCCCCCTCAAGTCTCACAACAACCCAACTAAATAGGTACCAGCCTTAACATTTCGTTGCAGACAAGAAAACTGAAGTTAGAGAGGTAGTTTGCTCAAGTTCCCACAGCTAAGTGTAGTCGGGCTGGGCTCTGAACTCAGGTCTGTCTGACCCAAGACCCTGCCTCTCACCACAGGCAATTCAGCCTTGCTGGGGGTGGTGCGGGGCGGGGGGGGTTGGTTGTCACTAGACAACAATAAAGACTTGGGCTGAAACATAGCACCTCTACCTGGAAAGGCTCTGGCTCCGTGGGGCTCTGAACTTTGGACCAGCCCTGCCCCCAGTCCAAGTCAAGCGTACTGCTGAGTCTCAAGTCCTGAGACTCCTGAGTCCTGACCACAATCTTCAAAGCAGCCACAGCCAACCCTTGTCTTTGCTGGGGCCCAGAGTTCTCTACCACAGTCTAAATATTCAGCCCCTTGATGTACATGCCATTAGCCCTAATCACTTAGCCATTCATTCAAACAACTTTATCATGTGTTCTAGGTGCTGGGGACACACAGCTCTGAACAAAACAAACAGATGTTCCTGTTCTTATAAAGCTCACATTTTAGTGGGAGAGTCTCATAATAAACAGTAGACATAATAAATAAGTAAATTATATGGAGAAAAGACACAGAGCTGAGTAAGGGAGGTTAGCAGTGCCAGCAAGAGGTTATAATTTTAAATAGGGTAATATCTTGTAGAGCCTTTGCTTGCAGGTAGGTTATTTGCGAATGGGATCCCAGGGAGCAGAGAGAGGAACAAGAAGCAGTGAAATTGGAAAAGAAGGAAAGTCAGTAAAAGGATGCACCACTGAGTTGGCCACGCTATGTGCCACTCGTGCTCCATCTCAGACTTATGAGATGGTCCTCAGAAATGTCCACCCCACAGGTGGCCTCCATTCCTGTCACCCACTGCAGCAGCACCAGTGTGGCCAAAGGAGAGACGCTGGAAACACCTGCAGGAAAAGACATCATGCCCCCTTGCTTGTTGGAGGTCTCCCCGCTGGGCATTAACATAAGACATCAAGAACTGCATGCTTTATGCTCACTCCCACAGACAGGTCCCTATTCATCTACCCCAATATCCTTATCTCTGATTTTCCAGTCATGTTCCTTCCAGGTTGCTACCCAGGAGTCCATGTATATCCACACCTCCAGCCACTTTTCTTCCCACGTACTCTCACATCTCTGCCTGCTGGGAGCATTTCCCTTCATCGTTATCCTTTAGGACCACCTCTAAGTGAGGTTTTAAGGCAGCTTCCGTCCATTTCAAGTTAGTAACAACCGTTGTGCTGCCCCATTTGTGAACCAGGCCTGAGGTTTGCCTCCAGCAAGGGCAGCTCCCTTGAGGCCAGAGGTATGAGTTAAAAGAGAAACATGGAGACCACAGAGGTGGGAACCTTCTGTTCATGTAACTAGCATGCACCTTCTGGGCCTCTTCGGGCCTGAAGCTGTTGTGCAGTGAATCGCTGCTGCCCTCTCCCTAGATCTTACAACCTGGTGTGGATGATGATGCCTGGATCATGGCGGGCCCTCGGGTTGCCTGGTCATTGGTGACCCATCATCAGGCACAATCTCTGCCAGGGCCCGGTAACATACCAGGAGATGGTTTTCAAATGACAAGTGGTTCTCTGTGGCAGGAGTCATGGCTTTGCTCCAGGACCCTAAAGGTTTGTGCTGCAAATTCTCCTCCATTAGAGCCTTCCAGAGACTTCGCACAGCATCCTTATCCACCTTGGTGTCTCTGGCATGATTAAACTGTATGGGTCTTAGGGACAGAATGACACAGTGGCTTGCACCACTGCCTGAGCCTGCTATAAGAATATTCTCTTGCTCTGAGCCCCACTCAGAATGAGCAGCTCCCCAGGTCACGTGAGAACTAGTCAGAACAGAATCCCCAAAGGTGATATATGTTCCAAAATCCAAAGAGGTCCACCGTGTACTGTGCTGTTCTCAGTGGTAGGGTATGTAAGGTGCAAAGCTTGTTCTTTACCCTAGAGGCAATGCCCCAGCACGCCCCAGACCTTTGGATCTCCCAAATCTTCCTCAGTTTGGCAAGCCACCCAAATCTTTGTGTGGTTTTTCTGCCATCGTTCAGCACAAGTAGGGCAGCAGCTCTCAACCTCTTTTGGTCTCAAGATCTCTTGATGTTCTTAAAAACTATCAAGCACACCAAAGGACTTTTGTTTATGTGGATTATATCTGTCCATATTTACCATATTAGAAATTAAACTGAGAAATTTAAAATATGTAATTTGCTCAAAAATAGCAACAATACTGAAAAAGAATACATATATGTATAACTAAATCTCTTTGCTGTACACTTGAAACTAACACAGCATCGTAAATTAACTATACCTCAATAGAAAGGTAAATAAATAGCAACAATAAACCCATTACATAACAACATAAGTAACACGTTTTATGAAAACATTAATATATATTCCAAACCAAAAAAAAATTATTGGGGAGGGTAACATTGTATTGCATGTTTACCCATCTCTCTAGTGACTGGCTTTATAGAGAACACTTGGATTCTCATATCTGCTTCTTCATTCAATCTGCTGAGATATGTTGTTTTGGTTAAAGTATATGGAAAAAATGTGGCTTCATGATATGTAGTTGGAAAAAGAAGGAGTATTTTAATTGTCTTTTTAGGTAATTTTAGATAGTCTTCTCTGACACTACTACAAAACTTAAGTGATAATTTCTAAAGGTTAGCTGCAATATGGAATCTGAAATCATATCAATGAACTTTAATGCACTATTAAATTAAAATCCATTGGTCTGTCTTGCACCTGAATGGATCTTTTATCCATGCGTGATTTTGAAATAACACGCATCAGTCATTCTGGAACATACTGGTTCACAGAGTTATGTAGATCTTCCAAAGGTTGACATACTTCATTATACAATGTAAAAAAAAAAATCACATTCATTAATATCATCTCTGATCCCATCAGGAAACTTTAAGTTTTGGGAGGCTGTCAAGATCATGGTGGCTACTACAAGTTTTCTAAAATTTCAGTTTTCACTTAAAAGCTCCAGTTTCATCATTGGCAACAAATACTGTCAGTTGATTTCTCTGAAGTGACAAGCTCACTTCATTGATTTTCAAAAAATTGTCTGCCAGTCCTTAAGTCTGAATCACCATAGTTTCAAGTAAATGTGGCGTTCCGTGAAAAAAAAAAACACAACTAGTTGAGCTGGCAAAGCAAGCAATGGCACAATTGCTCTTCCCAGAGGCAAACACTACAGTGTAATATCCAGCAGAAGTGTTTTATACATTATTATGGTTTTGTCATGTCTGCTCATTTTGTCATGTAGGATATTAAAAATTCGGGTACATTAGAAATGTGATTTAATCATGTTAATCATTTTAATTGCTTCCTCAAAGACATGCTTAAGTAAAATTAGCAAATTTTTTTTTTTTTTTACTCTGGGTGCATATGGGGGTGAAGAATTCAATGGCTACTAGTAAACTTTAATGCCCCCCCTCTGATTCATGCTGAGACACCAGCAGTTTTACCCATCACTGCTTTTGTACCAAGCAAATTATGTCAGTAAAAAGGCAAATTATGTCTTCATACTTCAACATTTTAATTTCATTTTTATTTTAGATTAGAGTGTAGTTGATTTACAATGTTGTACTAGTTTCAGGTGCATAGCAAAGAGATTCAGTTATACGATACCTATATCCACACTTTTTCAGATTCTTTTCCCATATAAGTTATTACAGAATACTGAGTAGAGTTCCCGGTGCTATACAGTAGGTCCTTGTTGGTTATCTCAAAATTACTTTCTTTATGAAAATAGTTTTGCCCTCCTAGATTCCTGAAAGGGTCTCAGGGACCCACTAGGGTTCCACAGACCTCACTTTGAGAACTGCTGGTTCAGTGGGAAGGGCTATGGTACTTAGAGCTGAAAACCAGCATTTTGAATATCCTGTTCTTCTCCCAAGCATTGCCAGTGACACGTAAGCCCTCTTGAAGGAGCAGCCTTGTGGAGATTTGACAACAGGGACAGGATGCCCAGGTGTCTTTCCTCTCCCATGGGCAGGATTTCGAGTCCTCGCCCCCTCCTGATCACCCCCCACTGAAATTTTAATGTGGTACCTGCTGAACCCAACACTCCATGTTGGGTCTGATCAGCCTGGAGTAGAGCAGAATGATACCCCTGATACCAAATGTGACCTCTGTGAACAATCAAAGCCTTAGAAGCACAGTAGAGCAACTCTGAAAATTAAGAAAAGAAAAAAATCACTCTAATCTCATCACCTTGACAACCACTGTTAGGTTGTGGCCAAGGGTGACCTCAAACCATGTTGATTCATCCTGAATTTACCATTGATGAAAATCCCTGAGGCTTTTTTTGTCCTACTAGTGCTAAGCCATGTCATCCTGGCCCTTTCTAGCTGGGTCTGGGGCCCCAAGAAGAGGGCCTGACATTCAAATCTGTATACTTCATCCATATAGAGCTGCCCTGTAGACATCTTTTGGTGTCTGGAGTCCACTGGCTAAAGTTTTTACAGCTCTGTGTGATCTGCAGATGGGGGTCCCCATCATCCACGTCAACGACCTCTTTCATCAATTCTCCTATGGAAATGTGAATCTTGGATTATAACGTTTAACGGTGAAACCACACTCACGGATGACATATCTCTTCTAGATTTATTTCCTGTGGCTGATGTAATAAGTTACGAAGGATTTGGTGACTTCAACCATAGAAATTTATTTTCTCACAGTTCTGGAGGCCAGAAATCTGACATCGAGGTGTCGGCAGGGCTGCTGAGGCTCTTTGGGAGAATCTGTCCCTTGCCTTTTCTTGTGACAACAGGAGTTCCTTGGCATTTCTCCAATCTCTGCCTCTGTCTTCTCAGTGCCTTATCCTCTGTATGGGTCTGTCTAATCTCCCTCTGCCTTTCTGCCTTTCTCTCTTTCTCAAAAAAATAAATTTATTTATTTATTTATATTTTTGGCTGCTTTGGGTCTTTGTTGCTGTGCACGGGCTTTTCTCTAGTTGCGGCGAGCGGGGGCTACTCTTCATTGCAGTGCGTAGGCTTCTCATTGGGTGGCTTCCTTTCTGGCAGAGCACGGGCTCCAGGCGCCTGGGCTTCAGGAGTTGTGGCACTCGGGCTCAGTAGTTGTGGTGCATGGGTTTAGTCACTCTGCGGCATGTAGGATCTTCCCGGACCAGGGCTCGGACCCGTGTCCCCTGCATTGGCAGGCGGATTCTTAACCACTGCGCCACCAGGGAAGCCCTCTCTCCCTTTGTAAATTGACCCTCTTCGCCCATTTCCCCACTCCCCATCCCCTGCCTCTGACAACCACCAGTCTAGTCTCGGTTTCTATGAATTCATTTTTTTTAGATTCCACATATATGTGAAATCATAGAGTATTTGCCTTTCTCTGTCTGACTTATCTCACTTAGCATAATGCCCTCAAGGTCCATCCGTGTTGCTGCAAATGGCAGAATTTCCTTCCTTTTTATGGCTGACTAATACTCCACTGTGTATATACACCACATTTTCTTTATCCATTCACCCCTCAGTGAACATGTAGGTTGCTTCCATGTCTTGAATAATGTTGCAGTGAACATGGGGGTGCAGATAACTCTTCAAGATAGTTATTGCATTTCCTTCAGATAGATACCCAGAAGTGGAGTTGCTGGATCCTCTGATAGTTCTATTTTTTACTTTTCTGAGAATCCTCCATACTGCTCTCCATACTGGCTGTACCAATTTACATTCCCACCAACAGTGCGTGAGGGTTCCCTTTCTCCACAGCCTCACCAATACTTGTTACCTCTTGTCTTTGCCTTTCTCTTATAAAGATACTTGTGATGGCATTTAGGACCCCAAAAGATAATCCAGGATAAGCTCCTCCTCTGAAGATTTTTAATTTAATCACATCCTTTGTCCTATCAGATAATATCCACAGGTTCCAGGAATTAGGATGTGGACATATCTTTTCGGGGGCCACCATTCAGCCCACGATACCCTCTCACAGCAGATACTTATTTATGGCCGTAGTTCTCAACCACGGATGATTTTACCCCCCAGAGACATTTTGCTAGTGTCTGGAGACATTTTTGTTGTCACACGGAGGTGGAGGGATGCAGCTAGCATTTTGTTAATAGAAGCCAAGGATATTGCTAAATACCCTACAATACACAGGACAGCCCTATAACAAAGAATTAGCCGGTCTGAAGTGTCGCTAGTGTTGAGGTTGAGAAATTCTGATTTATAATAAATTATTATTATTATATTATACTCTCTCTAAGAAACCTCCACTGTCATCTCCATCTCTTTATCCAACTTTCTCATTATAGCCTTTATTATATGTGACACTAAATACATCTTATTCTCTTTTATTTTATTCTCTTCTCTTCTATTCATTTGTTTATCTCCCCCAACATGTCAACTCAATGAAAACAAAGATTTGTGCTCGTTTTGTTCACTGTTGTATCCTCAACCCCTTGAACAGCACTCAGCACATAGTAAGCAATCTCAAAACATGTATTAATTAATTTATTAGTTAAATAAAGTGCAGGTATTTCCTTTACTGTACACCAGCCACAGTGCTGGGTTATCTCAGTTTGATGCTCACAAAAAACCCGTAAGATAAGGAGTATTATTCTCCCCCGTTTTTCAGATAAAGGTTAAGTAGCTTACTGAAGATCGCACAGCTCTTAAGAGGTCAAGACAGAGCCTTTTCTCAGGTGTCCAACCCCAGGGTATATTCCCTTGTGGAGGCAGGGTGCCAGGCTCTGGAACACAGAGATGAAGAAGACACAATCCCTGTCCCCAAAAGTCTCTAGTCCAGTGGGAGAAACAGACGAGTAAGCAGACAACTATGACATGAGTCATGCAGGGGGCTCTGAGGGCTAACACAACCTTGGGAAATCAGGGGAGACTTCTCGGAAGAGGTGACATCTCAGTCAAGTCCTGAGGGACCAGGATTCATTAGTCATGGCAGGTTCTAGGCTGGGGAGGCTGGGGCAACATGTGCCAATTTCTAGATGAGAGACAGGACTGGAAGCTGAAGGCAGAGTGGGGGCAGGGGCCACGGAGAAGGAGCTGCGAGGGATGAGACTCAGACGTTGGCAGGGGATGGGAGGAGACCTTGCAGGGTTTCGAGCACACCAACTGCAATGCTGACCATGAACTAGAAGGCATCACTGCAGTGGTCCAGGCAGGGAAGGACGCAGCCTGAATGGGCCAAGTGCCACGGGACAGAGAGAGGTGGGTGGAGATGAGACAGGGTTGTCTGGCAAAATCACTGGGACTTGGGGGCAGGACTCTTGGAAATTCTGAAAGAGGGGCAGACTTGCTGGCCCATCAGTTTTGAGAATGGACATTTAGTAGAAGGAAATAATATGTAACAACCATCAGCCACGTGTTGCCGCTCCACCCGAACCCCAATCCACGGATGTTCACACTCACGGACACTAACGGGACAGGAAGACAATGCGAGGACGCATCCTCTACTGCCATCTGCGCCCTGGGGGCCACGGCCTTCCACAGGCCAGTCCGCATCCATGCCAGACCTTCAGCCCTGGGAATGTCTTGCTTTCATTCATCGCCTTGCAAAGGCGTCCACTCTGTTCCATTCCTTTAAAGGCCCCTGGCTCTCCTGGTGGTCATGGGAACGGAATAAACCAGCAGTTCTCAACCTTGTCCTACAACAACCCAACTAGGAACTAGGGTCTTCCATGTGCTGCTACCCACCTCGTGGAGAATGTGAGTCCTGCACAGACACGTCAGCTGCAGGTTACATGCCATTCCTGGTGCGCCTGCTACACCCCAGGACGTGCTGGGATTGACCACCCCTGGCATAGGAAGCTGCTGTGGGTGGACACCTGCACAGCCGTCCAGGAACTGCCCCAGGCTGTCGCTGTCCTTCCCTCCACTCTGCCCCTCCTCACTCCACCGCTGCTATGCTTTCAGCCGGCTCTGTTTTTTGTTTTTTGCAGTACGCGGGCCTCTCACTGTTGTGGCCTCTCCCGTTGCGAAGCACAGGCTCCAGACGCGCAGGCTCAGCGGCCATGGCTCACGGACCCAGCCGTTCCGCGGCATGTGGGATTCTGCCGGACCGGGACACGAACCCGTGTGCCCTGCATCGGCAGGCGGACTCTCAACCACTGCGCCACCAGGGAAGCCCTCCAGCTCTGTTTTTGATTCCTACCTATCCTCTAACCCAGGATCCCCTACAGGTACAGAGAATAGGTTGGCCCGGTATAAGAAAAATCCAAATTGTCCTGCACGTGTGTGGCAGGCCTTGGGTGGGCCTGGGAGACAAACTTGGCTCCACTTCAGGGGCTGCATCCTGGTCATCCTTACAGAGTTGCAGTGAGGCTGTGCATAGATGATGCTTACCAGGGTCTGTATCACCTGCGGGTGATGTAGCAGGACAGCACTGGGGGTGTTGCTAAGAAACGGTACCTGCAAGCTAGAAGTTAGATCTAGGTGTCACCGTTTCCTTTTCTCAACCACATAAAGTAACTGTGCTGGGTTTTAGAAGGTGGGGCTGGAGGGCTAAGACGTAAGGCAAACCCCACTTTGGGACTTCCCACAACCTGGCGCCTCTCACCTGGCCTGGCAGAGGCTGTCAGGAGGACCTAGGTGAAGCCACTTCCACCAAACATCCCCAGCTTGCAGACAGTACTGTCCTTGCCTTTCTCACGTTCACCAGTAGCTGCCGCTCGGTGTGAATGTGCAAAGGCTCCTTCACCAGCCTCCGACTGAGACATCTGCAGAGCCACTTCAGTGATTCAGTGATGGCCTCTCTAGACCGGGGTAGAGTTGCAGACCATCCCCAATTTCCGGAGCAGCCAGAAAGCCTGATTTTCATGTGAACATTTCTGAATTTTTAAGGACATAATTTAAACATATTTTTAAATTAAAAAAGGAAACAAGAACTAAAATTACACACCATGGGGCCAAAGGCTGTTTGGGCCAAACCACATATGTTTATGGGTCACGGTCATGGGCCACCGGCTCTGCATCTCCTTTGACCAAAATTCTGCTCTCTAGCCCATTACGTGGCTAATCGATGTCAACTCGTGCCTGGGTGGTAGTCACAAGTATCTCCAGAACATGACTTCCGCTGTCTGCAGGACACAAATCACCCCTACCCAGCAAAGCAGGTCTCCAGGACTTTCCCCAGTCACCCCGCCTTAGTTCCTGGTCACCACACAGCTCCGGGGACGGAGACCGGTCAGCAAGGAGGAAACTGCACTTATTTTTTCTTGGCTGCTTTCCTCTCCTGGTTTTTCTCTGCTGGCTACATTGTTATTAGGACCTCTCCTTTCGTTCACCACCCCATGAAGGTCACTGGTGGCAGGTCACCACTCTCATTGGCAAGGCTCAGGTCTCTGGGATGGCATTTGTCACCTCTGCCACCTTAGTGACCTTGTCAAGAGAGGACAGAGTGGAGTCTGAATGAGATGTGCAGTTCGTCACCACACCCTGGTGATCCTGAGCTTCTACCAATTAGAAGTAGAGGCAGATTAGTTCAAGTATCTGGGAGGGACTGGGAGACTCCAGTCTCTGCCCACCTCATCCACAGCACTGTCCCTGACTGACGTGACTGAAACAGAATCCAGGGTGGAGAGCTCTGCCTTCTCTCCATCACCCTGTGTTACCCCTGCCCTCGCATGGGCTCGTCCCATCCATCACCGCTTGGCTTCTTACCCGATAGAAAATTTTAACAACCCAGATTTTGGTGGCATCTACAGCTTTTGCAAGACTCCATTTATTTTAGCTTTTAGCCTTCCTGAGGCTATTCTTACAAATCCTGGCTTGGGACAGTCTTTCATTTATTTATTCAACCAAAAGTTTATTGAGCAACTACTATTTGCCAAGCACTGGGCAGTCATTAAGTTAAAACAGTGAAAAGTTACAGAAGCCTCTTCTACCAATAGTGCTGGAACAGCTGGACATCTGATCCAGCAATCACACTCCTTGATATTTACCCAAAGGATTTGAAAACGCACGTCCACACAAAAACCTGCACACGGAGGTTTATAGCAGCTTTATTCATAATTGCCAAAACTTGGGATCAACCAAGGTATCCTTCAGTAGGTGAATGGATAAATAAACTGTGGTCCATCAGACAACGGAGTATTATTCAGCGCTAAAAATAAATGAGATATCAAGCCATGAAAAGGCATAGAGGCATCTTGAATGTATAATCCTAAGTGAAAGAAGCCAATCTGAGAAGGCTACATACTTTATGATTCCAACTCTATGACATTCTGGCAAAGGCAAAACTATGGAGACAATAAAAAGATCAGTGGTTGCCGGGGGAAGGGAGGGTGGGGGAATGAATAGGCAAAGCACAGAGGAAATTTAAGGCAGTGAAAATACTCTGTATGATACTGTAATGATGGATACATGTCATTATACATTCGTCCGAACCCACAGAACATACTGTAAGGTCCGTTGGCCCGGGTGAAAGGAGGCCCGGGGGGGTAAGAGAAAACATGGACCAGTATGAGGTAGGAGAGGCATTGGGACATAACGACCTCACCTGTTCTGGGAATCAACAAGAGACTCTAACTTCCTGCCCAGAAAACAATGGGGCTGACGGGAAGGGAAAGTGGGCTTACGCCCCACAACAGACCAACCAACACCTGGCCCGGCTGTATCCTCACCAAATAAGGAATTACCCTATATAGCAAACCGCCCCCTCCCCTTGCAAGCCGCCTTCTGCTTTTACCCCAATAAAAATTCCCCTCATCCAGTACTGGACGCGACTTCTCTGGCCCCTTTCTCTTGGACCAGTGAACCTCGCCCGGGAGCGCTCCCTAATAAAGCTCACTTGAAGCTTTCCTTTGTTTCGCGGTGCCGTTTTTGTTAAGATCCGACCTTACACATACAACACCAAGAATGAACACTAAGGTAGCTATGGACTTTGGGTGATTATGTTGTGTCAATGTAGGCTCACCCTTGGTTAAAAAAAAAAATTCTGGTGACTGATGTTGATAATGGGGGAGGCTATGCATGTGTGGGGCAGGGCAGGGGGGGTTGAGAAATCTCTGTACCATCCTCCTGATATTCTTATAAACCTAAAACTGCTCTAAAAAAATTAAGTCTTAAAAAAAAGTTCAACAAGTTCCTTGATCCAATGACACTTTTATTCCACTGGAGGTGATAACTGGTAATTGAACAAGTATTATGTGCTCCGGAGACATTAAAACAGAGAGAGGATGCTGAGAATCCAGTAGGCAACTGCTTAGATAGAATACTAGGGAAGGTCTCCATGAAGAGGAGACATTCCAGCTGAAATCTATATAAAGAGAAAAGGCCACCCATGCCAAGATGTGGAGGAAAAGCTGTCTGGCAGAGGTAACAGCAGAGACCAAGGTCCTGAAGCAGGAAGGGGCTCAGCATGTGAGAGGAACAGAGAAAGTAGGTCAGTGTGGCTGGACCTGAGTGGACGTGGGGCTGCGTGATGTTGGAGGAGGGTAGGAGCCAGATGCCATGGGGCTTTTAGGTCAGGGTGAAGGCTGGCCCTTAATCCAAGCGCACCACAGGGCTCTGTGGAGGGGAGGGCTGAGGCCTGATTTTGATTTAGTCTGAGGTCAGTCTCTGTCAATCTCAACTTACTCGTGGGCCCTCTATGGTGCCACAAGCTTCTTGAAGGTGCCCCCACTTCCTTCCTCATGATAGCATTTACATAATCTGAATTGCATTTGAGATCTTCCTGTGTCTCTCAGGAGCCCGAGCAGTGGTTTACCCCCTAGTTCAGCCACCATGAACCAGTCACCCCCGGACCTCCCTTCCCCGCCTCCACTGGGCCTCAGTCTCCGCATCCACGAAGTGGGCGGGTAGAACCAAATGATGCATATGGCATTTCCGGTCCCATCACTCTAACTTTGGTTTGTGATTGGAAGAGGATGCAGCAGAAGTGGGATCCAGGAGAGAAACGAAAGTGAAAGATGGAAAACATTCCTCCAGCCTCCAGGAAAGTAGGCAGAGCTGGGGGTGGGGGGAGGGTAATGGGTGGGGGAGGGAGGTTTTTAGAAAGCTGGCCTGGCAGGGTCCCTGTGACCCAGACTTTCGCTTCTCCTAAACACCCCAGAACACCATGTGACGTAGCCTGGCCACAGAAGCAGCGAAGGGGGAAGCTAGGGGCTCCCAGGGTTTCTCAAGGAGCAGAGAGCTGGCCAGAGGCTGAGCCCGAAGGGAGAGGGCCTGGGAGGGGCGGCAGGGGAGGCAGTCTCGGGAAGGCGAGGAGTGGAGGAGACAGCGGGGCGGTGGGGGCACAGGGAGCCCCTGTGGGAGGACTGTTGTCTCCGGAGTGTGGGCCAGGTGTCACCAGGGGAGGGGACAACGGTTAAGAAAAGACGACCAACCGGAGAGACCCGCAGGAAAGGAGGGGGAGGGGCAGAGACGAGGAAAGAGAAGGGTCGGCAGTGAGGAAGGGTGGAGGAAGGAAGAAGAGTTAGGGGTGGGAGGAGGGGAGAGGAGAGAATTAGGGAGCGGGAAGTAGAATCCGGGTAGCCCCAGAGGCCCCAGTGGTAGAGAAAGACAGGGAGAGGGGACAGGGGAGCAGAGGGGAAAAGGGAGAGGAAGGGGGGACCAAAAGGGGTGAGAAAGGAGAGAAGGGAGCAGAAGAGAAGAGGGAGGCCGCGGGGGAGGGCCGGAGGGCTGCGGACAGGGTGGGGGTCTGAGAAGCGCAGCGGGGGCCCAGGATGCCCGGGCTGCGCGCCCCAGTGGAGCCCCGAGAGTCTGGGGAGCGCCGGCCGCTGCTGGAGCGCAGGCCGCGGGAGCCCCGACGGTGGTGGCGGGCGGCGGTGGCCGCAGTGCTGCTCGTGGAGATGCTGGAGCGCGCCGCCTTCTTCGGCGTCGCGGGCAACCTGGTGCTCTACCTGAACAGCGCCGACTTCCACTGGACGGGCGAGCAGGCGTCCCGCGCCGCGCTGGTCTTCCTGGGCGCCTCCTACCTGCTGGCGCCCGTGGGCGGCTGGCTGGCCGACGTATACCTGGGTCGCCACCGCGCCATCGCGCTCAGCCTCCTGCTCTACCTGGCCGCCTCCGGCCTGCTGGCCGCCACCGCCTTCCTCGACGGCCGCAGGTCCTTCTGCGGCGAGATGCTCTCCCTGCCGCTGGGGCCCGCCTGCCCCTCGCACGGCTGCCTGCACACCTCGCCCACCCCCTACTGCGCCCCCACCCTCTACGCGGTGTTGCTGCTGCTCGCCCTGGCCGCCAGCTCTGTCAGGAGCAACCTCACCTCTTTCGGTGCCGACCAGGTGAGTGACAAGGGGGCCCGCCCCGTCGGGAGGCCCGGGGCGTGCGGAGGGAAAGCGATGGACCCGGGAGTCAAGAGGCCCTGGCTGCCAGCCAGCGTGACCCCTCTCTGGGCCCAGTTTCTTTATTTGAAAGACGCTGTGGGGTTGGGGGTGCGGACCCCTACAACAAAAACGATGGCACAATAGTGATAGCCATAGTTGGCCTTTGACTATGTGCCACTTTCAGTGTTTTAACTCATTTCGTCCTCTTAACTACTTAGAAGGTAGGTAGTATTTTTATGTCCATTTTACGGAGTAGGACACTGGAGTTTCAGGATGTTTATCGGCCTGGCTGAGGTCTCATAGACAGCAGGTCGAAGAGCAGGTTAGGGTAGCTGCACATCAGGCCCCACACCTTGGGCCCCATCTTTGTGTGTTGTAGGGATCTAGAGGCAGGCGGGAGCCTCTTCCTGCCAGCTGTGCCGGAGGTTGAGTCAGGCCCACGTGTTCAGATCCCAGCTCTGCCACTCACCAGCCAGAGGCACCTGGGCCAATACCTTAACTTCTGCGCCTTTTTCTGTACACTTTTGGACAGAACATGGCACATAGGAGAAATTCAATAGATATTTGTTAAATGAATGAGTAAATACTGTGTAATAACATGGCTATATTTTGATAGCTCTACTCAGTGGGCTATTAGACAGTAATTTTTAAAAATATGTAACGTGACTTGAACAAAACCACATACAGTGTTAGTGAGCAAAAGCAATGCGAAATTGCCTCCAGAGTATGAGTGCAGCCGCGTGAAAAGAGCAGGTGTCAACAGAAGGGGGAACTGGAAAAAATTGTGACAGTAGTGTGATCAGCTGCCACTGGACTAGTACTTTTTCCCTAATTGCTTTAAAATGTTCTTTAATTGCATGTATTGCAATCAGAAAGGGGACATTTTGGAAGGAATATTGCATCCAGCTGGCATCCACAATGTGGCATCCAACACAATCTCCGGAGTCCTTACCAAGGAGTGACTCATCCAGCCTGTTCAGATTCCTTTGATGATGGGGGATTCAGTGCCCCCAGGACAGCCCCGTCCATTTCTCAGCCACCACTGACCTTCCTGCAGACCAGGAGACCCCCAGTATCTGCCAGTGGGGATCTCTCAGCTTCCCTTAATTCTGCTCTTTCATTGACATCCCACTCCGCCCCCAGGTGCCCTTGACTTCACTGACCTCCAGAGGGCCTCAGCCATCTACTGCCTCCTGTCTGTCCCTCCTCTTGTGGCAGAACTGGTCTCTCAGAGGCTCGGCCACTGGGTAGCATGGACTCTGGGTGGGGCCAGGCCAGGCTGGAAGGCTGCCTGGGGGTCTGGCCTGATCCCTAGGACAGTTCAGAAACACTAAAATGATTTGAGACAGGGATGGAATCATTAGATTAGATTTTTTTTTAATTCTTTTCTTTTTTTTTAAACCCCACATTTGTTTATTTATTTTTATTTTTTGGCTGTGTTGGGTCTTCGTTTCGGTGCGAGGGCTTTCTCTAGTTGTGGCAAGCGGGGGCCACTCTTCATCGCGGTGCGCGGGCCTCTCACTATCGCGGCCTCTCTTGTTGCGGAGCACAGGCTCCAGACGCGCAGGCTCAGTAGTTGTGGCTCACGGGCCTAGTTGCTCCGCGGCATGTGGGATCTTCCCAGACCAGGGCTCGAACCCGTGTCCCCTGCATTAGCAGGCAGATTCTCAACCACTGAGCCACCAGGGAAGCCCCATTAGATTAGATTTGAGTTCTTTAAAATGGCTCTGGTTACAGGGTAGGCAGTGGATGGGGGTAACACGAGTGGGCACACCAGAGCAGCGAGGGGGATGCTGCAGAATTCGGGGGGGGG
>NW_020173674.1:10230436-10242652 GCF_003031525.2 Neophocaena asiaeorientalis asiaeorientalis
ATGGGGAGGGCAGGGGGGAGGGGGGGGCACCATCTGGCGGACAGCCATACCCAGGAACTGAGTGTTTAACACACTTGCTGATTTCAGAAAGGGCCATCCATCATTCTCGACAAAATGGCTGTTTATTTTGGGAGAGCTCATTTATATCCTGAACGGGCTGCCTGGTCCTCCCCTTAGAGTTGCAATTGTCATATTCATTTATATCCAATTAATAAATGGAGTGCCTGCTCATAATGGGACTTATTCAATTTTCTGCTTGAAAGTCTACAGCAAGGATTTTCAGTGGGTGAGAATTCTCAGTGAGTGGACAGGCCCCTCCCTCCTCATCCCCAAGAGGACCCCTCAGAATCTCCAAGGGGATGCAGTTTTAAGCGCACCTGTGTGGACTAAAAGTTTACATTTGGAAAATGAACAAAATACCTAGTTACTTTTTTCCTAATGCAACTACAGAAATTAAAGCTTGATAAAATCTTAACTAATGGATATATGTATCTCTGGGTGGAAGGAGAATAATGGATTCTGAGATCTGGGGAGTTATTGAAATGGTGATGGGGTACAGAATCATTTATCTAAAAAGGTGACCTCCAGACATCACTGCTTTCAAAAAGTACAGATGCCCGGGCCCTGCCCCAGATCTGCTGAGTCAGAATCTGGGACCAGGGTCTAGGAGAGGTACCGGCAGCCAGTGCAGTTGATCCAAGCCAGCAGACCGGAAGGGGGCCTGGGGCCTGGCTGTTGCAGATTGATCCAAATCCTGGGTAAAGATTTTCAGCCCTACTGCCCTTGCTGGGGGGCCCAAATTTTTTTTTTTCCATCAGGCCAGAACCCGCTCCTGGGGCCGTGTCTGGGACCACTTCTGCTTTCCCTGATTATGCCAACTTTGTCTGACTGGGAGGCAAGTTGTGGTGGGAGCACAATGGAAAACTCCATTTGCATCTTCAAACTGCAGAGGAAATTTTCAATTAGACTTTAACTGTTCTTTCAGTAATATGCACAAATCATATTTAATAATGTGGACCAGACCTGAGACCTTGACTGGCGTTTTTCTGACTATGAAGGTGACGCTCAGTCTGGATTGCTCAAAGACAAAGGGATAAATCAGCTAGAAATGAACAAAGTGGCACCAGAGACATCTGTTGTGTGTACCGGCTGGTGACAATATAAAAGCAATGTGTGGGCTTCCCTGGTGGCACAGTGGTTGAGAGTCCGCCTGCCGATGCGGGGGACGCGGGCTCGTGCCCCGGTCCGGGAAGATCCCACGTGCCGCGGAGCGGCTGGGCCCGTGAGCCATGGCCGCTGAGCCTGCGCGTCCGGAGCCTGTGCTCCGCAACAGGAGAGGCCGCAACAGTGAGAGGCCCACGTACCGCAAAAAGAAAAAGAAAAAGAAAAAAGCAATGTGTGTCAAGGGCAGGAAGAAACAGCTGTGTCAAAATGTCCTGATCATTAACAGGTGACTCCCAAGAGAAGGGTTTATTCATTCATTCAACAAATATTATTGAGCATCTATTTAGTGATCAGGGTGAGGAGAGTGCCAGAACACCCACCCACTGATCCAAGAAGTGTCTCTGTGGGAAAGGGGGTGCAGGCACGCGGCAGGGTGCCCTCACACCTCCTTGGGCCTCACTCTCACCCTTGCCCGGCAGGTGATGGATCTTGGCCGCCATGCCAACCGCCGCTTCTTCAACTGGTTTTATTGGAGCATTAACGTGGGTGCCGTGCTGTCGTTGCTGGTGCTGGCCTTTATCCAACAGAACATCAGCTTCCTGCTGGGCTACAGCATCATCGTGGGCTGCGTGGGCCTGGCCTTCTTCATCTTCCTCTTTGCCACCCCCAGCTTCATTACCAAGCCCCCCACAGGCAGCCAAGTGTCCTCCATGCTCAAACTCGCTCTCCAAAACTGCTGTCCCAGGCGGTGGCGCCGACACTCTGCCAGGTAAGGGGAGGGCTCTGGGTGAAGGGGCCACGTGATCCAGTTTAAAGACGTTCTGGATCAGCTCCAGTGGTAGCCCTTTATGAGGACCAGCTCCCCAGTGGGCTAGAGCTGCCCGCCATGACTGAGGCTGCTGACAGAGGTCAGGGTGACGGTGGTGGTATTGGCAGTGCACTAACTGTAGAAAGCATGAGGATGCTATGGTCTTGACAGTGACGGTGGCGATACAGATAGGGATGGTGGTGTTACTAGCGACAATGAAGATAAATGCTGGCAATGGTGATAACCATGGCAGTAGAGTGGTGTTTATGAAGACGATCTACCAGTGAAGGTTGCTGGGCTAGCAGTCTACGCTACCTGGGTATTACGTATAAGAAAGGCTAAGATGTCAGCCAAACTGGCTCCCTTTCCCATTAGCTGGCATTCAAGGGAGGAAGGTTCTGAATGGCCTTGCATGTGCACAATGGCTTCCTTTTGCCCCTCTCTTCCCTGAGTTAATTGCCTACTTATGCTAAGCAAACCTGTCTCCAGACCTTGGACCCAGTTACAGCTCCTGTCAGTGGGATCTAGACGGAAAAGGTATAGAACATGCTTTCCCCCAACCTGGTGCATTGCTGTAAGGTTTTGTTTGAATGGTCCATTGCTGCCTGACTACCCCAGAACTTAATGGCTTAAGCAACCACCTTTTGTTACCCCTCAAAATCTTGTGGGTAACGGCTCAGCCGGACAGTTCTGCTTCTTATGATACCACGGCGGGCTGCAGTCACTGAGGACTTGAAAGGGCTAGAACATCCAAGACGGCTCACTTTCCCGGCCGGCAGTCGACGTTGTCTGTCGACGAGGACACCTCGGCTCCCCTTCGTGTGGCCTTGCCCCCCAGGTGGCCGGAGCCTCTCCCGGCAAGGTATCTGGGCTGCAAGAGGAGGGAGCATTCCAAGAGGGAATGTTCCAGAGGGCAAGAAGTGGAAGCTGTCGGTCCCTTGAAGGCCTTTCGGAGGTTTGGAGTCCCAAAGCATCACTTCCTCCTCCTTCTGTTGGTCAGTGCAGTCAGAGCCCAGCTCAGATTCAAGGGCAGGGCAGCTAAAATCCACCTGTTAGTGGAAGAAAAACGTCACAGACTGGGTGGGGAGAAGCTGACGGTGGCTGTCACACCACACCGGTATCGTCCCTTTCGGAATCTCAAAGGATGAGGCAAGGCTCTTGGGCAAGTAGGGATTAGAAGCCTCTCAGGACAAAGGGCAAAGGGTAAAGGTTGATCTTTCCTGTCTCCTGATAATGTTCCCTCCACCCCTACTGCTCCATCCCTTGTTCTGAAGGGAGAGGGCTCCCATGTTGCCTGTTGAGGAGGATGGACTTGGAGAGCGCACTGGGGGGACTGGAGTGTCTCAAATTGTGACAGCCTCTCTCTCTGAGTCAGGCGCGGACTGGGGCTTCCCTGGCTCCCATGGCACACCAACACTACAAGCCAAAAACTCCCCCAAGACTCTGCTCGCCATAGCCTCTGCTCTTCCTTACCCCAGGACCCAAGGCCACAGCTTAGGATGGTCTTGATCGCCAACTCTGCCACACGGATGACAGTGATAGTATTGACAGTGGCAGAAAAATAATGGTGATAGAATGAGAACCCCACGGAGGGGATGGCTTTGGTGATGGTGATGACGGCAAAAGGGATGCCGATGGTGGAGTGGAGGACATGAGGGTGGCGGTTTCTGAGATGATGTCTGTGATAGGTGGTGATAGGGGAGTGGGATTAAAGTAGCGGATGATGGGGGAGGTGGGAAGGCGGCCATGGTGGTGGTGACGGGTGATGGTAGCAGCCATTTTATCTGCTGCCTCTAAGGCCCCTCAGAGACCCTCCAGGCGCCCAGCTGCTGCCTGATCAGAGGTCTCCCCAGGCTGGCCCTTCCCCGCAAGAGGACATCGCCAACTTCCGGGTGCTGGTGAAGATCTTGCCCGTCATGGTGACCTTGGTGCCCTACTGGATGGTATACTTCCAGGTCAGCACCCCCGCCCTTTCGCTCTGTGGGGACTCGCTCCCCAGGCCCCTCACTGGTCTCATCTCTCATGGTAGATGCTCAGGGTATGTGGAAAGGGGGACGGGCTCACAAAGTGAACTGCTACCACGTAGCAGCTGGGGTGGCGCCTGGCGCTAAGCCGTCCCAATAATTACACTCCGGGTGGTAGAGCACAAGGAACTCTGGAGACGGGTCTGAGGCCCAGTGACTGAATAAGTCACCCCATCTCTCCGGGCCTCAGTTTCCTGTTAGACTAGAGGCTCTAACAGTTCTGCAGCATTCAGATTCTCCGACTTGGCAACGGAGGCCCAGAGAAGGTGTGTTGGTCACCCGAGGCCCCACAGCAAGTTAGGGGCAAGCTTCGTCCCCCGAGTGCTTTGCAACAGTGGTTCCCCACCCTGGCCGCGCCTCAGAATCCCCTGCAGCGCTTTTAAAAAATACATATTCCCAGGTCCCACCGCAGACCACTGAAAGAGAATTGCTGGAGGAGTCTCCAGTGTAATAAACTTCTCAGGTGATGCTGACCCTTAGCCAGGTCTGAAAACCGCTGCTTCCCGCCCACTCCCCAAGGGGAAGGTTACTGTAGTGAATGTGTGTGCGGTGTGTGGAGGGTGGGCAGCAGCCTAACCCCGGCCTCTAATCCCCAGTCCACAAGGTCACTGCCTCCCACACACGCTCTGCAGGAACCTTGTTGCGAGCTGCAGAGGGTGAGGGTCATGCAGGGCCAGCCTGCTACTTGGGGGTGGCACAAAGGCAGAAGGTGTCTATGATGGGACGTGTGTGCCCATGGTTGATCCCTAGTCGTACCAGTTGTCAGAATACTGACATCCTTCCATACCAGTCAGCAAACAGCTGCTGCCCTGAGCAACCCAAGTGCCCTCCTCTGGCCCCAGGCCCTCCTGCAGGATTCTCCCAGAGCCCCCTCCCTCACACAGCAGCTAATGGGATAACGGCCGGCATGGCGGGGAGCCCTGGAGCCTGCCTCTGCTGCTGTCCAGGGCCATTCTGGCGGGTCAGTGCCTACGCAGTCCCCGGTCGTGTCAACCTGTGGGGCTCAGCTTGGCCTCAGTGTCAGATGAGCGCTCCCTGCGGGGACAGCCATGCATTATCTTCCCCATGTCAACAAATATTTATCCACACTTACTCCGTGCCAGGCCCTGGAGACAAGAATGTGAGCCAGACCAGCTGGGCCTGGGCTCTGGAGCAAAGCTGCACGCACAGCCCTCAGGCCTGGGAACAGAGCAAAGGAAACTCCCGGGGAGGGAGCGGGGTGGGAAGGTCACTTTCCCCCTGAAGCGGGGCGAGGGGACAACTGCCCGGCTGCCCTGTGCTACTGCGGAGGAATGCCTGCCTTGGAGCTGGGAGCATCCTGGGATGGAAATGAGGCGGCCATCTCTGTTCCAGCCTCACCTCCAGCTCTCTCGGCAGATGCAGTCCACCTATGTCCTGCAAGGTCTTCACCTCCAAATCCCGGACATCTTCCCAGACTACCCTGCCAACAGATCCGCGGCTCTGAGGGCCCAGGGCAGTGGCTACAAGGTAAAAGACACACATGTGATCAGCCCCCACTTCAGGCCGGGCTGGGGGCTTCCTCTAAGAAAAGGAGGAAATGAAGCTGTCGCCACACTCCCGTCCCCCAGCGGCACGGCATCCTCGGGATACAGGAAACGCACCTGGAGGCCCAGACATCCTGCCAAAAGGCTCAGGTGCATACAAGACTTCAGGTCAGCTTCACTCCCACCCACTGCTGCTCTGAAGCGGCCTCACGGCCCAGTTTGCACCAGGCCCTCAGGTCAGGCACATTCGGGGCATTCCCAGCTCTACCTTGCTCCCTCCCTCTGTGGGGCTCCTGGATGCTCAGATCTCTGCCTTTCACCAGGACTTACCAAACCAGTTCCTTGGCATTTCAGAGACTCTTAAAATCAAAGACCTTCAGAGCTGGCAGATAAATGACATACCTGCTACTAGACCTCCCTTCCTTGCCCATGGCAGGCATCACTAATCTATCATGGCATTCTTTCATGCTGAGCCCATGAACATTCCAGGCAGCCACTACCAACCGACAGAAGTTGAAGGAACCTATTTGCCATCCCTGATCTAATCCATCCCCTAGTTACACAGCCGAGGAGCGTGTATTCAGGGGAGGGGAAAGGACTGACTCTGGGTCACCCAGGGACAGTCTGGATGGAGTCCAGGTCTCCGGACTCCAGCCCAGAGCTCCTTCTGCTCTGCTAGCCTGCCTCTCTTGGTTCCTTCTTTCCCAGATCCCAGAAGCCTGGCTCCTCCTGGCCAACGTTGTGGTGTTGCTGATCCTGGTGCCTGTGAAGGACCACCTGCTCGATCCTTTACTGCTGCGCTGCAAGCTGCTTCCCTCGGCTCTGCAGAAGATGGCGCTGGGGATGTTCTTTGGTTTCACCTCGGTCGTTGTGGCAGGTATGTCGGCCTGAGTGGAGGGCCTTGGGGAGGGGGCTGGCCTTTGTCTGGGGCTGGGGGGAGGCTGGCTCCACCAGGGGCCGATGCTGAAGCTGTGGGCCTGGGCCAAGTACACCCTCCACCCGTGGGTGCCAGTCTTGGCTTCTGGAAGGTGTGAGCTGAAAGAGACCCTCCTCCTTGAGTCCAGCCTCCCCTCGTTTTGACAGATGAGGGAACTCGGGCCAAGAGAGGAAAAAAAAGATTTTCCCCGGTGGGATGTAAGCTTTCTGAAGGCAGGGGATTTTTTTTCTTTTTTATTCACTGCTGTGAATAATGCACATGGGTGCTCAAAAAATGTGTTGAATGCATTTTCCAAAGACACACAGCCATTTAGCAGTTGGGGGACATTTTTCCAAAAGTATCTATTATTTATTCTCTTCCCTCTTCCATTTCAAAAGGATCTGAAGCCTCTCATAAGAAAGAAGCTCTGGTAAAGAAGCCTTGCATGCTACTGCACAAACCTCAGCCCTTTTCACTTTGCGACTTAATGATCCTGAAGTTACTTAGTGTCTTTGAGCTTCATCTTTAAAATGGGGAGAGTAATTCATTCAGACCCTGTGCAGAGGCCAGGCTCCACCCTCATGGAATGTGGTCTAGCAGGAGTGTTGTGAGGATTAAACAAGATGAAGTCAGTAAAGCACCCAGCACCATGCCTGGAACACAAGTAGGAGCCAGAGGAATTAAAACTCAATAAGCAGTATTGTGTTGCAAGTATGAAAACCATACTAGATTCTTTTTCAGCTACATGCTTTCGTGCATTTTGTCCTATTTCATCCTCACAATAATCCTGGGGTTTTGATTCCTACTTCTTGCATAAGGGAACTGGGTCTCAGAGAGGTTAAGTGATCGGCCCAAGATCACACAGCTAGCCAGTGGCAGGACCAGGATTGGAACCCAAGTCACCTAATTCCATATCTGGTGTTCATTCCACTAGAGCACAGCTGTCTCCTAAGCAATGAAGGGGAAGGAGATAAACTAAACTTGAAAGCCAGGTTAGAAACGCTATTGTAATACTTGACGCTGCAGTAGAGGAGGCATATGATATCATGGGAACGGGGCTGGCTTTGAAACTAGACACGCTGGGGCGCAAATACAGCCCCAGTTACTTATCAGCTGTGTGACTCAGGGCTGATTGCTTAACCTAAACTTCTCTTTCTTACTTATAAGAATGCATATTAAATGCCTCGCCTATAACAGGCTCTCGGTTAACGAGAGCTGTTACGGTTATTGAGTGCAAAACCTAGTTCTGAGCTTCCTAGCAGCCAAGGCAAAAAGGGAAGGGATGGAGGGCCAGTGTTCTTTTCCTTACATGCTGCCTAGTCAATGACTGGCTACTTAGTGAATACCCACTACATGCCAAGCTCTGTCATGGGGCTAAGCTGCCTACAGTGGGCCTGACTGTAGCCCCTCTCCCCACCACCAGGAGTCCTGGAGATGGAGCGCTTAGAGTACATCGGTCACAACCAGACGGTGTCCCAGCAGATTGGGCAGAACACATATTATGCAGCACCACTGTCCATCTGGTGGCAGACCCCTCAGTACCTGCTCATCGGGATCAGTGAGATTTTTGCCAGCATCCCAGGTATCCTGGACCCCTCCCCTGCTCTCGCATGGGTGATGGGCTCTGCCTGGTGGTGCCTCGAAGTCAGAGGTCTCACGGGCACAGCCTCTGGAGCTTGTCTGCACGGAGGAAGGCAGGGTTTTCTGAGCGGGGCTGCAGTCACCCCTAGGGACTTATCAGCACTGGTTTGTGGAAGGCACTGCGACAGGCAGTGGGGATTAGAGGTGAATAAGACATTCCCCATACCACCTGTCCCCACAGTCCCCCTGGTGCCATGTTCCCCACCCTCTGTGACTTTGCGGTTGCTGTTCCCTCTGCCTTCCCATTTCCCAGATTGGAAGTGAACTCCCATTTCCCCTTCAATTCCCAGTCTAACTGCCCTCTCCTCCATGAGGCCCTCTCCAAGGCCTCTGGGCAAAGGGGTTCCTCTCAGTCTTCCCTTTGTCCATGTGGCCCGGGGCAGAGGGAATGGGGCGGGGGAGACACTGGGAGATTTCTGAGGTTGAATCAAAATGATTTGATGATGGGACTTCCCTGGTGGCACAGTGGTTGAGAGTCCGCCTGCCGATGCAGGGGACAATTGATGATGATGCTGAAGGTGGGCAGAGAGGGTGGGCAAGAGAGAGGATGAGGACGGGGCTTCTGTCACTGAAATGGGAGGCCCAGGAGGAAGGGGAAGAGGGGTGACAGAGCAGTGTGGGAGCATCCAGGTGGAGGTGTTCAGGGGGGATGAGCAGGGCAGAGGCAAGGGGTCACCCAGGGGAAGCCAGGAGGGAGGCTTGGCTGGGGGAGGGGAGGGCTGTGGCCCAGCAGGCTCTGCGCCTCCACCAGCCCCTTGGGTCGTCCTTCCTCCCTCTCTGCAGGCCTGGAGTTTGCATACTCAGAGGCCCCGCGTTCCATGCAGGGCGCCATGATGGGCATCTTCTTCTGCCTGTCTGGGGTGGGCTCGCTGTTAGGCTCCAGCCTGGTGGCACTACTGTCACTGCCGGGGGGCTGGCTGCACTGCCCGGAGGATTCTGGTGAGTGTGGGGGGCCTCCCCGGGAATGGGACATGGGTGGAGGGCGACTTGGAAAGGTGATGCCAACTGCCAAGTGCTTTGACCCCAGGCAGATGGAAATGGCACGCTAGACTCAGTACGGGGCACTCGCCCAAACCTGGCCCAGCGCCCACAGCGTGGTCCTGTCCTGAGCCTCAGGTACCCTAACCGTCCAAAAGGAATCAGTGAACTCAGGAGACCTCCAAGGCACCTTCCTGCTTCCGGAACTCTGCCATTCTGGCTAAGGGTCACCTCTCTCTGTGGTACTTACGTTTTAAGCCCCTGAAAGAACAGCAAGCTACCAGGGCATTGTAGACTCCACAGGAGACACCCAGGGCAGCCCGATGCTAGTGGGCTATCTGCCCTGTGTTTTCAGACCCCACCCGCTGCCCACTTTGGCTTCAGCTGCCATAGCTGGGGGAGCCCCGCCCTGACCCGAATGCCAACCCCTCCTTTCCCCAGGGAACATCAACAAATGTCGGATGGACCTCTATTTCTTCCTGCTGGCCGGCATTCAGGCTGCCACAGCCTTGCTGTATATCGGGATCGCTGGTCGCTATGAGAGGGTGGCCCAGGGCCCAGCCTCCCAAAGCTGTCCCAGGAGGGACAGTGGATGAACACGGCCGCCACTCCCCGCTTGCCTCTCTCCCCCAACAGACAGCCGCAGGCCCAGATGGGGTTTCCTTCTCAGTTTATTCTGTACCCAACGTTAGGATGAAATGGTTCTCATAAATATGGGCCATGAGCCCTTCCTCACGACCATGGTCCATGACAAGGGGCAGGGCAGAGGGGGCCTGGGTGGGAGTCCTTGCGACGGACCAGGCAGGGGACTCGCATCAACAAGCACCAGAGGATGAACAGGAGGCTGCCCAGGCTAGAGGCCGACGGCGCCGGGCCAGGCAGGCCGGGAAGGGTCAGGAGCTGCCCCGGATCCGCTCCATGTAGCTACGCAGCTCCTCGGGGTCCTTCAGCCCCATGTCCTCACACACCCAACGGATGTCCTCCTCGCCTGCCACCAGGATGGACTGCACGGCAGGGGCCCCCCCGGACTCCTCGGGCAGCTGGGCTGGGGGTGCTGGCGCAAACGTCACAAACTCTACTCGCTTCCGCCGCCCCCCCGCTTCCTTCCTGGCCAGGGTGCTCGAGGAGCTGGGGGTGCCCCCGGCAGGGGCCTGGGCCAGGGTCAGGGCCTCCCCTCCTCCCCCACTCTCGCAGGGGCAGCCCCCCTCCCCCTTGGGCAGGCCAGAGGACTGCCGATCCAGCTGGCGGCTCAGGTCCTCCTGGTCAGTGCCCAGCCAGACCCAGTTGTGGGGCTGGGGGGCGGCAGGGGCGGCAGCACTGTCAGGGGGCTCCTTGCGCTGGTAGCGCAGCATGAAGACCACACCGTTGACCAGGAAGATGAGGATGGCCAGACAGAAGATGCCCAGCAGGGCGTACATGCCCAGCTCTAGTTCGGTGACCCGCTGCGGGGCAGGGACCATCTCCTCGTCGTCTTCCGCCTCCTCCCTAGCTTCTGCCTTCTCCTTCCCGGCCTCCTCTGCTGCCTGCTCAAACTTGCGCCTCACATCCCCGCCGCCCCCCACACTGCCTGCCGCCCGCCGTTCTCCACCCACGCTGGCCTCTGGGGCAGCTGAGCTCTGAGCGGGGCTGGATGGGAGGGCAGGGGCTGGGGTGGGAGCGGGGGACAGCCCTAGCCAGGCGGTGCCAGAGGCCAGGGGCACACGGTGGCGGCCCCGGCGGCAGGGCTCAGGCGGGTGCAGAGCCACATGCAGGGGCAGCCCCTTGACGCCCGCCCCACTCACCACCACCCCGAGTTGGGCGCCCCGCTCATAGGCTGGTAGCACAGCGCCGGGCTCCTCGGCCGAGACGGACAGTCCCAGGTCACGGTGGTTGTAGAGCTCAGCGGGGGCCAGGGTGTGGTCAGAGAAGGACAGCCATAGGGAGAGGGCCACCTCCTGTCGGGCACACAGACACAGGCAGAGACACGCCAGGGCACGCACGCATGCACACAGAGACCACTCCCACAGAGACAGGCCACACGGAGGAGGAGAGACCAGAGAGAAAACAGACACAGGCAGAGGGACAAAACACGGGGAGAGAGGGGACATGTGTCAATCACCTGTCTTCCACTCAGCCCTGGGGTCTGAGTCATCGGGAGGGTCCTCAGTTAGAGCCATCTAATAACCTCCCACTGCCACACTCCAGCCAGTCACTGCTTGATCACCTCCAGCCGCAGAGAGCTCACTACCTTACAGGGAGTCAGTCCTCATCCCGAAAACCCTAAGGTGAAGGGTGGAGGTACCTCCCATCCCCCTGTTATCAACCCCCAGCTGGAGATGTTGATCTCATCCCCCTGACCCCCCAGCTGTCACCTGCTTTGGGGCAGGAAGGGCTGACTGTGCCCAGCACGTGGCTGTGACCTCCCCGGGGTGGGCAGTGCCCCGGCTTAGGGCCAGTGAGATGCCCATCACTGGCTGCACCCCCAGCTCCAGCACCGAGACCTTGTCATCCGTCACAGCCAGCACCTGCTCGCCCAGGATGGAGTCAGACAGCGGGGAGCGCACCTGAGGGTGAGAGGGAGTTGGAAGTGTGTGGGGGGGCCCTCGTACACAGACAGCCTCTGCCCTCTGAGAACCCAGCACCCTTACAAAGGGATCTGGTTTGTGCTCCCAGCATCTGCACAGGCTTTCCCACCCGTAGCACCTCAAGACCTGGCTCCCACATACCCAACCCCAGCCCTTCATACTTTGAGGACTTCCTCCGTTACACGGGCCGCCCTATTCTGACCCAATCCCCAACCCCCCTGGGTTCATACCTCCCCAGGTACACCCTGGGCCTTCCGACACTCTTCACACCTGCCCATTAACATTATGGGAGTCACCTACACCCTTTTCAGGCCGTCTGCTCACCTCGATGGAGGTGACGCCGGGCTCCCGGCCCACCAGAACGCGGCCTCCCTCCAGCGAGGCGACACTCGGGTCCTGCACGCGGGCGTGCGGCGCCACGAGGTGGGACACGTCCAGCAGCCAGTCGGGGCCGAGCAGGTGGGTGAGGCGGCGGCCGCCGTCCAGCGGGTGGGCCGCGAAAGGGACGAGGAAGCGCACGCCGGCGCGCTGGTACTGCAGGCGGCAGCCGCGGACGCGCCGCTCGGCCTCCTCCGCCCCTGCCGCCTCGGGCTCCAGCACCCTGCGGGGAGCGGCG
>NW_020173674.1:10242753-10278268 GCF_003031525.2 Neophocaena asiaeorientalis asiaeorientalis
CCCGGCTCCTAGTGGGCGCGCGTTCCCCAAGCCCCGCCCGCAGCCGCACCTCCGTGGTCAGGTCCTTCCACCCGCAGGCGCCGCGCCCCAGTCCCATTCCTGACTGGTGCCTTTGCCTATGCATCGAGCCGCTCTCGCCCTCCTCTTACTCCTAATTGGAACTCTGGTTATGCGTGACGAGACCCTCTCTTATGGGGAAGACCCACGGTGCTCACTCTCTGGAGGACCTGGGAGCTCAGATTCCAGAGGCCTGAGGCCACCTCGTCCTTGCGCTCTGGTGGGATCCCCTCAATATTTACTAAGTGCCATCTTAGGCTCTGAGGACACAGCAGGGAACAAAACAGACAAAATCCCCTCCTTCAAGGGCTTACATTCTAGGGGAGGAGTGTGGAGGGTAGTCAGACCACAAACAAGATCAATCAGATCACGTGGTATGTTAGAAAGTGATACGTACTATAGAGAAATAAGGCAGGGAAGGAGGAGAGGAGTGGAGGTCGGCAATCGCAAACAGCGGTCAGAAGCTGGGTGATGATGGGCGGGCAGGGGGAGAAGCAACCGCAGGCAATGGGGCAGTTTTTCAGACCCCAGCTCGGGCTTATGGCTGTGTCCCCTGCACCCTCAGTCCCAGAGCGACTTCGCCAAGGCCTGCCAGCTTCCCCAGGGCTCCACCTACCCTTCCGCTGGGCCAGGCACCCTCCAGCCTCGGACCTGCTCGAGGGTGGTGTCGGTGAGTTCGATGTGCAGGGGCAGAAGCGGGGCCCACACGGTCAGCCGCAGCGAGGCCCGCAGCCGGCGCCACCAGAAGTCCACCCGCACCCCCCGAGCACCCCGGCTCTCCTTGCCAGCCACAAACACAGTGTCACAGGCCTCGGACACCTGTGGGAGGGCAGAAGACAGGGTGGGGTGGGCTCAGCCACCCGGGACAGGTATGGACCGGGGGGCATCTCTTGACCCCCATACCGTAAGAAAGGGGTACGGTTGAAATTCATTCTGTATCTTTCTGTAATGCGTGTCCTCAGATTAAGATTTCCCCATGCGGCCAAGATCCATTCCCCTGGCAGGAACGGCCCTTCCCTGCGTTCACCTGGGGCTCAGTTGGGGGAACTGGCTATTTGCACAGGACAAAATCTTTCTCCTGGCAGAGGGTTTGAATCCACAACTCTGGCTCCTCGTTAGTGCTGGCCCGTGGCTTTGGTGCCGGAGCCACCAGGTACGAGTGGGTAGGCAGAGGCTGAGGGCAAGGCAGACCTATCCCTCCGTGAACCCTCAGGTAGGAACCACTGACACAGAGGCAAAGTGCTGGCACAGGTAGCCAAAGACACCTCCACTCAGGCAGCCAGAATTTAGGAAATGCAGGCCCTGGGCTGCCCCTCTTAGGGGAATTCAAAATGGGGAATGTTGCCCTGCCTTTTTTTTTAACCTCATGGGTCATTATGAAAGGCTCCAATAATAATAGTTGTCTTTACTTGTACCATTCGATAATGATTATATTGTATTAGGATTATGACAGCAGCCCCTGCTCTCTGCTGGATACTGTCTCAGGGTGCTTTTAATTCTTACAACATCCCTAAAATAGATTCCCATTTTAAAGCTTGGGAAACGGAGGCTCAGAGAGGTTGAGACGTGTCCACAATCACACAGCTAGCTGATAAACAAAGATGGGTTTCAAATGAAAACTTTCCCACCATAAAGTACATGCTCTTAACTCTCCCACGTCAGTTCATTTGCCAGTGCAGTAAGAACATGAAAGTGCCTAAGTTGGGGGTTTGGGGGTTGCACAGCTCCCACTTGACTCTGGAGAGAGTTGGTGGGACCAAAGCTGTGGTTCCCCTCATGAGGTTACTGGTGTCAAGAAGAAGCTGTTCTCTTCGGGACCTGAGTGGGGAAGGAGGAACGCTGTGTGCGCCACGTGTACACAAACGCATACGTGCCACTCACCTGCAGGACCTGTGTGTTGGCTGACTCGCAGCCGATGTGCTCTGTCACCTCCACCAGAGCTCCGCCACTGTCCACGGTGACAAGGCGCACAGGGACGTGCCGCGGCACTCCAGTCAACGGCGCCGTGTTCACCAGCTCCTCAGCCTGGGGGTGCAGGAGGAGCTCAGCCCCAAGCTCTTCACCTCACTTGGCCTCCAGCCTGGCTGGGAAGAGCTGGGGACCCCTTACCTTGGCCAGTGGGACGAGGGCTCTTATGTCCCGCTCCGACACCAGGATCTCCCACACCATTTTGTCCTTCTCCGCTTCGGGGGCCTGGCCTGGGTACTCCAGCTGCCATGTGACAGGGCGAGTGACTGCCACGCCCCCACTAGTGCCATTCTCCACCAAAAAGTCCACCCACAGGAACTCGGACAGTTCAAGGGGGCTGCTGGCCAGAAGAGAGAGAATCTGAGTGCTTGAGAGCGGCCAGGCACTGTTGTGAGCACTTCCTGTATTCATGAGGTAGGTCCTACGATTATCCCCATTTTACAGATGAGGAAACTGAGGTCTGGAGGCTATGTAACTCGCCCAAGGTCACACAGCAAAAAGTGGTAGGGCTGGGATTAAACCCAAGCATCCTGGCTCCAGAGACCAAGTTCTTATCCACTCAAGATCCATGGAGCCACTTTACCAACCCCTAGAATGCTTGCTGGCTCTCCTGCCTTCCTGGGCCCCCTGCACTCAGGCCTCTGTCTTCCACAGCCATTGGGGTGGCATGAAGCACCAATGTCAATTTCGACCAAGTAGGAAGATTCACTTCCCAGTCCCAGAACTGCCACTTGACACCCTGAATAATAAATTACCTCACGGAACCAGCCTAGACGCTTGCTGGGTGGTACCTTATTTTCACAAACCCTAAGGGATGCATCATTATTCCCATTTCACAAGTGAGGAAACAGAGGCTCTGGTGGGGTAGGGCGGGGGCGTGCTTAACTGGCTTGCCCAAGTTATTTATCCAAAAAGTGTCAGAACTAGGATTCAAACAGGGGCTACAAAGCACATGGCCTTGACCCAGACTCAGGGCATGAATAAGAAGAGTTCATAAATGTTAAGAACTGCAACTGGGCTTTTGGGGGAACATTAACGGCCGGGAGAAAAGGGACCCATTTGCTGGTAGTGGGAGGCAGGGTAGCGGCAGTGAGGGTTGTGACTGGGCGGCCAGGATAGATTGTCATCACCTGGATTAAGACTCACAGACACTCACTGTACCTGGCACGTACCTGGGGATGGGTAAATAGTAGCTGAATGAACGAAAGATATATCTGCGTTGTGCTGCTTTCTAGAAGGAGTCTGCTCTTGTGCCTGCCTACATGGGAATATGGGGGCCGGCAGCCCCCTCCCCTCGGGCCCCCTAGATCTGCCCACTAGCAGTCTAGTACCGTCCCTCCCCGCTCTACCCTTCGTGGGAGGGAAGTACCCACCTGGAGTCTGGCCCCGCGGGCCTGTCCTGGTGGCAGGTGATGAGCGTGGTGTGGTGCTTGGAGCCCTTGAAGCGGTCCAGCTTGGCAGTCCAGAGGGCTGGCTGGGCTGGGCGGGCAGCTGTCACATGCAGCCCCTTCTTTACCTTGATCCTGGGGAAGGGGACACAGGTCCAGTTTGTCAGGGGGGTGCTGAAGTGTGGACTGGATCAGAGCGGGAAGATAAGGGACTCCAGTGTGAATCTCCTCCTCGCCATCCTCTGACCCAGAAGGACCTCATCTCATTGCAGGTCCTGCCACACAGCTCTCCCCCATTCAAAGACCACTTATGACTCCCCCGCCCACAAGGTCAAGTCTTAGCCTGGCATCCGAGGCCCTCCAGGTTCCGGTCCAGTTTCTTCTTTGGCTGTGACATCTCTCCACGCACTCTTAGCTTTAGCTGCACCCAAAGTACACGAGCACGATGCCCTTCACGCCTTTACGCCTTTGCTCAGGCTGTACCTTCAGCCTGGTCTGCCCTTCCTTCCTTCACCTGCTCATTCTTCAAGTGTCCAGCAACACAGATACCATTTCCTTTAGAAAGCTCTCCCTGTGGCAGGATGAATTTCCCCTGCCTCCATCCCCCTAAGCCCAGCCCCTGCAGCACTTTGTACCTTCATCAGAGCATATAATCCAGTCCCTGCCCATCCAGTCCCCTTCCCTACCACTAGGGGTCCCTTAGTGCCAGAGGGGGATGGGGCCTTGCTCTTTTCTGAAGGTCCAGAGTGGAGACACAGGGCTTGGCATATTTCAAGTGTCTAGGGAGATCTAACGATGATACGAGTGAGAGAGGAGGGCGTGAGAGACAGGGAGATGCGACGGGCACCTGTGAGACACAGGGATGGGACACACACAGACCCGATTATGGGGTAGGCAAGTCACGCTCTGCAAAACCTTGGCAGTAGTAAGATCGGGGTGGGGGGGACTTCCCTGGTGGCGCAGTGGTTAAGAATCTGCCTGCCAATGCAGGGACACGGGTTCGAGCCCTGGTCTGGGAAGATCCCGCATGCCACGGAGCAACTAAGCCCGTGTGTCACAACTACTGAGCCTGCACTCTAGAGCCCACGAGCCATAACTACTGAGCCTGCGCACCACAACTACTGAAGCCTGCGCACCTAGAATCTGTGCTCCGCAACAAGAGAAGCCACCTCAACGAGAAGCCCGCGCACCGCAACAAAGAGTAGCCCCCGCTCGCCACAACTAGAGAAAGCCCGCACACAGCAACAAAGACCCAACGCTGCCAAAAATTAATTAATTAAATTAAAAAAAAAAAAGATTGGGGTGGGGGATGGCTGGGGGTGGGGCACTTCCTGAAGAAACGGACACAAAAGGAGGGCCTTCCTATGGGGAGGAGCCAGCTCTGTCCAAAGGCTAAGGACCCATGGTGAGGGTGGTAAGAGGGAAAAGACGCAGATGAATGGGACTAGGGCAAATACCTCTGCGGGGCATCCGAGCATTAACCACTCCCAGGCACTGCACTTTCCAGTTTTTAAGCCCTCTCCAGTTTCCCCTCCCTGGAGCCGCAACTGCCCTGTGGGTAACGTTAGCCCACTGGACAAAGGAGTCTCAGGGAAGCGCCAGGGGAGGGGAGCTTCCTCCTTCTGATTCCAAGTTCAGGGCCGTGCCCAGTCGCCGGGTCCTGCCTGCTGCCAGGGCAATCACAGTGCTTGGCCTGGAGTGGGTATGGCGGACCCATGTTTTGCAGAGGTCAAGGATTCCACTGAAGACCCCAAGAGGAAGAGGTACCTGCGCAGTCTTCCTGCAGAGGTTCCGGCCTCTGACCCGCCCCCAGGGGCCCGGTGCTCACCGCAGGGTCAGGACGCTGGCTGTGAAATTGTGTTGAAGCAGGAGGGTGGCACTGAAGAGCTGGCCGGGCCGCACGGGCATGTCAGGCACCCGCAGAGTCACTGCCTCATCCAGGGGCACCTCTTGGTACTGTGGGGGGTCCACGGGGCGCAGCTCCACGTCGCCCACTGGGAGGGCCTGCTCTCCAGGGTCCTCCTCCCTGCCGGGGCCACAGCCCCCAGGGCCCTCGGCTGCCGGCTCCAGTGTGTAGGCCAGCTCGGCCCGCGTGGCCGAACCCTGGGAGAACCAGTGGGAGGGGAACTCCAGCTCCACCACACAGGCGCCCAGGGACGGCTGCAAAGACACAACGGCCATGGTCAGCGTGGTGGGGGAGGGGAGTCCCAGCACCCAGGGCGGGAAACCCAGAGCTGCAGGGGTCCCTGAGAGCAGGGCCAGCGCGGGCCACAGGCGCATGCCACGTGACACAGCCAACTGGCAACGCGACTGAGGCTAGGTCTCAGAACGCGTCCACTGGCCGTTCTTCCACCTTTGGGAGCAGTCTCATTCCACAGGGAACCAACCCCAACGCCTGCCCCTAATCATGCTCCAGGACGGCCCTGACGAGCACTCAGAATCCTCAGGCTTCTCAGAATCCCACAGCCCACAGAACACCTCTCTCCAGTGGAATCCTGTGCTAGACTGCGAAAGAGCAGAAATTCCAATAATAAAAGAAATGCGGACAATAATACAACACTCGCTGAGGGATTGCTCTCGTGCCAGGCACTGGGCCAAAAGCTATTCTTGCACCCATCTCATTTATTCTCCATTCCAACTCAATATGAGGTAAAAATTGTTATCATCCCATTTTACTGATGAGGAAACTGAGCCTCAGAGAGGTTACGTTACTTGCCCAAAGTCACGTACAATGGACTGAACTCCTTAAGGGGGCCTAAATAAGAGGGACCCGCGAAAGCCAGCAGAGCAGGAATGGAGTCTGGTGGTCCATGACCTCCAAACCTCCCAGGAGTGGTGAGCCCTCTCTTCCCTACTCCGGGACCACGCTCTGGTGGACACAGCAGCAGGGCCAGCCCAGGTGCGGCCCTCACACTCACCTGGAAGCGGCAGGCTTGGTGAGCAGTGCCTGCAGGGTGTGTGGCGTGGAGCCGGGCACAAGGCAGGCTGCCAGGCCCCGGGGGCCAATCCTGCCCTTTGAGGTGGAAGAGGACGCGGGCGTGGGGCTCCGCTGGAGTCACAGCCGCTTCCACTGACACGGCCCGCACGTCCCACGGGACTGGTCGTTGGTGTGGCTCAGTGACCCGAGGGGGGACCACCTGGAGGAAAAACGGGGGTGCTCAACAAAGCAAGGGGTGGGGAGAAGCAAAAACTCAGGCTGGCAGGAGAGAGCCTTTATGGGCTTCCTTTTCCCCCCCTCTGGAAAATGGGGAGCTCAGCTAGGGCTGAGCGACACACAGCAGACCTTGGCTCTGAGTCCGGTTAGCCCAGGAGACTCTGGTGGCCCCTCCTTACCTGCTGAGTGGCGAAGGGTGGGTAGGAGGCCCGGATAGCCCAGGAGACTCTGGTGGCCCCTCCTTACCTGCTGAGTGGCGAAGGGTGGGTAGGAGGCCCGGAGAAGTGGCTGGGCCCTGGGCCAGGGCTGCAGGAGCAGAAAGGTCTCAGATCGGGAGCCCAGAGAGGAGTTGGCAGGTGGATAGTGGCCCACCTGCTGCACACGGAAGTGCTCGGGGGCATCCAGGAGCTCCAGGGCCGCCGGCAGGTAGACTGGGTCCAGGGGGTCCTGGTCACAGTCCACTGAAGAGGGAGAAGGGGGAGGGATGGTGACAGCTTTAAGGCAGGCAGGGGCTGAACTCAGCTTTGTCCCGGGGCACAGCAGTGGTGGGCGATGGAGGAAGAAAAGGGTTGTAAATGTCCCATCCTCCCAGGGTGTCGGGGGGAGTCTCCCCATTTCACAGATGAGGTAACTGGGACCAGGATTTGAATCTACACCCAGGACTGACTGCCAGCTTCTGAGTCATTCCTTCTTCTGCCTTCCACAGACCCAGGCCTTCCTCACGCCAGTAGAACCTTCCCAATGTGTCCTCCTCCCCCATTCCTGCCCCTTACCTACCTGCCTCTGACACCAAGGCATTTGTGGGGTACAGACCTCCCCAGACAGGGTCTATGTAGTAAAAGATGGTGATCAGGTGAGCTTTGTATAAGTAGAGACCCTTTCTCAGCCCCTGGGTCCTCGGCCAGACTTGGCTGGGCATCTACTCCCCCTCCCTCTGCATCATCACCACGGCAACCTTGCACTGGTTTCCCGAACTTGCTGCCTTCTACCCCATCCCAACTGGGTATTGGAGTGCAAGTCTACAATGGGGGAGGGGGGCGGGAACCATAAGCCTGGGGAGAGAGTCAAAGTATTCAACCAACAGGCAGAAGGGCAAAGGACCCCTAAGACCATATTTGGTTTGTATCAACTGACTATTAGTTAGCCCTAAAAATAATAGTTAACATTTTTTGACAGAAAGCTATATGTTGGCTACTATTTTAAATACTTTACACATATTAACTCTTTCGGGTTTTGTAATAGCTCTGAGAACTAGGTTCTATTAATATTAATCCCATTTTATGGTTGTAGAAAATGAAGCTGAGAGGTTCAGGGACTTGCCTGGGGTCCCACAGCAGGAACGTGATGGAGCTGGGAGTCAGAGCCCAGGCACCAACCATTACACACCCTGCCTCTCCACCCTCCACCTCTCTCCACCCTGGGCTGCTTTCCCACCGTGCACCCTGTGGGCTTCATTCCCTAGACTGTGGGTCTCTCCTCCCCTGCTGGGCAGCGCCTCCCTCCAGGGTCAAGAGTCATTGTCACCTTCTTAAGGAAGCCCCCCTTGATTGCTTGCCCTCCCACCAGTCCCCTCAGTCTTCTGCACCCCTGAATTAGTTATCTTCCTGTCTGTCAGCTGGGGGCCTTGTCTTACTCATCCCAGCATCCCCCATCCCTGGAGAGGATGTTCTGGGAGTCTGGAGACCTGTGTTTAAGTCCTAACTCTTCCTCGATTAGCCTTGGGTCAGTCATTTAACATCCTGGAGCCTCAGTTTCCTCACCTGTAGAACGAGCGAGCATTTAGTGACACGGTGGACAGGGGAGGGCTTTGTAAACTGCGGTGCGCTGTCCGGAGGAGGGATTACTGCTGCTGCATAATAGATGGGACAAGGCTTTCCTCTTCTCTGTGTGAGGGGTTATTAGGGCTCCTGCTGGGTCCCCTGGGGAGGGGAGCAGGTGGCTGAAAGCAGCCCTAGAGCCAGTTCACTCTCAGCCCCACTGCTGGGCTGGGGGACTTGATGGTTTCAACCTCCTTCCGGGCCCTCCCCAGCAAGGATCATGTGGCCGAGAAGCTCCACTCCCCGCGACCCCCGCCCCCAAGTGTAACAGGTGAGTGACTATGGCTCCCTGGGGGCAGACCCTGGCTTCTGGTCCTTCTCCTACTCCATACTCCACTGCCTGGATAATTACAAGATGCTCTGTGGCCTGACTCCCACGGACTCGCATCACTCAGAGCTCAGCTCTCTGGTGGGGGGAGGGGGCAGAGAATGCCGCGCTCTCTGTGGCATCATCCTCCACCTAGCAGCCTCAGCCCACGACAAGGGCAGTCGGCCTCCCACGCAGGGGCACAGGGGAGGCGCTGCCCCTTCCTCCAGTGATCCCCATACTCAGGAAGGCACCGATGAAGTAATTCCAAGGTCAAAGAGCTCCTTGGGGCAGGGGGAAGGCGGCTGCGTATCTCGCAGGTCCTGGGCAAAGGGGCTGCTTCCCGTTCCTTGGGGGCTGGGTTGATGGTTGCGGGGAGGAGGCCAGGAGCCACGGGGCTACAGCTCTCTGTACCGCAGATTAGGGAGCTGGTGCGTGCGGGACAGGGGGCAGCCAGGTTAGACGTCGCGACTGGAAGGGAAACTCGTGGAAGGTGCGGGGACACGGCGAGGATGGGGGGAAGACGGTGAGAGCCCGGGGACCCCGCTGGCCTTGGGTCAGGAAGAAGTTGCCAGGTTATGCAAGTGAGGAAAGCCAGAGGCGCGAGGCTGGGGGCCAGATCCCAGGGGAAAGACCTCTCCAACCCTCAGGGCACGCTGCGGGGCGACCCGGCTAGGGGTTTAGTCCCAGAACTCGCGGGTTCCCGGCTCCCGAGCATCCCTCGCGCTCGGCCTCTGCTCGGGCCCGGCTGCCCCTCGCCCCGCCCCGCCCCTCCCCTCCCGCTGACCTCTCACGACGTCCAGGACGAGGGCCACCAGCAGGCAGAGACAGGGGCCGCAGGGCCCCCGGGGAGCCGCTGCCACGCGCCCCGCCATCCAGACGTTCATCCTTCCCACTCAAAGGCGGGACTAGGCGGGCGGTTCAGGTGGCCGCGGTCCTCCCGGCATCTCCCGGCCCGACCGGGCCGGCTGGGTCCCCGCCGCCCCCCAATCCGCGGGCCCGCCCGCCCCGCGGCTGCAGTTCCCAGACAATGGAGCGGGAGCTAGAGCTGGAGCAGGAGGGTGGGAGGGAGTGAACGCGGCTCACGGGCTGCCCCTCAGCCCTGCCGGGTCCTAGTGCCCTACGGATGCCGAAGCCCCAAGCGCCCCTGTGCTAGAGGTCGGGCAGAAGGCCACTTCCCCGGGGACTGATTTGCCTCTGCCAAAAGGGACACGACGATATGTTCGGTTCGCTCCCTTTCGGAAGCTCCTGACCAATGAGGAAAAAGCACCTCCTCTGCCTCACCCCCACCCCACAAGCAGCTCTCCTATAAAGGCATCTGACTCTTGAACCAGAACCAGAATTGGGGGGGGGGGGGGGGCGGGACGTAGAGAACCGAGCTCGGGGGTGGAGAGGGGATGAGAGGGGCCAGGAGGGCCAGGTGACAACTGCTCTGACAGAGGAAGAGCCCCAGATGCAGGCAGCCCCATCCCTGGGAGAAACCTGTGGGTCTATGAAGAGGGAGGGCTGCTCTCTTTGCCGAGGGAAGGCCTGCCTCCCAGGTCCGGCCTCTGGGCGCAGCCTTGCCCGCCAGGCAGCGTTGGGAGAGGTCCAGAGCGGGGAACCTGGCTGCACGTTAGCCTTTCCTGGGCGGCTTAAAAAGGAAAAACCACACCCAGGCCCCTCCCCGAAATGCCTGATCCAATCTATGCCCCGGGTTGAGAACCGCGGCGCAGAACTCCTGTCTGGCGGGGAAGCAAGGAGGGCAGGCAAGCGTCTCTCTGGCTGGGGGCCAGCCTTCGCCACTCCTGCACACAAGGCTGCACGGGGTACCCTCCTCCCCCTCCCCCACAAGCACACTATTGCCACAGAGCTGGTCAGTCCTGCAAGTTTGGTAATGGGGGCGCGTGCCCTCCTCATCCCTCACACCCCTGGAGGGAAGCGTGACTGGTACCAGCCTTCTTTCGCACTCCCTTCCTTTCTCCCGGCTTCGCACTACCTGACACCTGCAGGGAGAAGTCGTGAAAACTGAGCAGCTCCACAGAAATGGGTTTAGCTGGAGAGAGGGAACAATCAAAGCAAGCCAGACTTTGAGCAGATACATCTGATCCGGAACTAGATAATAAAATAGCCTGCACTTTATTTGAAACCAACCAAGCGCTGATAAAAATATATTTCACTGCAGCTGTGATTCCATATCCAACGTCAACAGTAAGAACTGGGCATTTCCCGACTCTTCACACCACATGTGGGGCCTGGCAGAGGAGGCCACCCACCTCCACCAAAGCCTCGAAGGAAGCATGAGCGCCCTGGTGGGGAGGGTGCAGCCCCAGAGCACGAGAAGGGAAGGGGCTGTGAGGTGCATCTCTGCTGTCTGCTCTGCGCTCCTCCTAGGCGACTGGTCAGCGAACTGCCTGGTGGCAGCGATGGAGAGAGGGATGGAGAACCGCCCGAGCTGCGCAGACAGGAAGATGAACCCTCCTTCCTCCTTCAGGGTCTCTGAAATCCCCACAGGGGATCTCATGGCCACTGCAGGGTCCTACTTGCAGGCACAAGCCTACGAAGCAGTCATCTTTTGCTCTGGCTGAAGGGAAATCCAGATTCTGAGAGGAACCACTTTCCTCTTGACACAAAGCAGCTACAGGGCAGCTTCCTACATACAGTACGGCAGCAGGCAAGCAGAGGGCCCCACTGGCTCGGATTAAGGCACTTGTAACAGATTCAATGTACATCCCGGCCCACTTCCCTTCCCCTCAGGCCCCAAATGCCCTGCCTCTTCCCCACGCTGGGCAATGAAGGGGAAAGGAGCATGCCCTGAGGGACTGTGGTTTGGTTGGAGTACAGGGCTAGAAGGAGAAAACAAGCAGGAAGGAAGCTGGGGACTTGGCAGGGGAGGAGCTAGAGAAGGACAGGAGAGCAAGAGCGTCGGAGGAAGGCAAGGCAGCCGCTGAGTCACGGGAGGCCCCTGGCAGTGATCAGAGGTGTCTGCCCGAGAGGAGGTGCAGAAGCTGGCGGGAGGCCCCCCACCTTCTCCTGGCTGAGACAGGGGGGAGCAGAGAAAGGGTGAGGAGAACCAACCCCAGACAGAGAACCACAGAGGACAGGGCCCCTGAGGACCAGTGGGGGGGGTGGTCTTTCTCTCTCTCTCCGCTAAGGGGGCTGGTGCAGAGACAGCGTTCGGAGACAGAGCAAGAAAGGGGCAGGGGGCTGGGAGGAGGGCTGTGCGACCCAGAAGCAGCTCGGCTCTTTGGTATGACGAAGGTGGCAGCGTCCGGCGTCCTTCTCACTCCTCCTCCACACTCCGGGGCCCCTTGGCCGCTCGCCTCTGCCGCCAGCGCAGCTCTTCCACCTGGCGCTCCAGCCCCCGCACCTTGGCCTCCAGCTGGGCCCCCGAGGCCCGGGTGCCAGTGAGCCGGCTCAGCAGGGTGTAGAGCGTCAGCAAGGCCAGGAGGAGCAAGGCCCGGGTGGAAGGGTCGGGCACTGACCTCACCAGGGCCACAAAAGCGGCCAGGAAGAGGGCAAGCTTCAGGCCCCACAGGACCCGCCCCAGCAAGGCCAAGACCAAGCCGAGGAGCAGGGACAGCAGCCAATAGGCAACCAGGGCCCCCGCTCCCCACAGCAGGAAGGTCTGGACTTGGCCGGGGCTGAGCTTCAGGCCCTGGGTGAGGTGATCTCCTGGAAGGGGAGAGAGTCACAGAATCAGCCAACCTGGTGCCGTGGAAGGAGAGGTTTGGTCAAGAACCAAAAGCGGGAGGAGCCACACCCCCTCGCCAAGGAAAACTCCTTTCCCACGGGGTCATGGAGCTTAAATCTCAGCTCCAGTCCCAGCTGACTGTGGGTAGACTACTTCCCTTGGTTGAGGGAAGTAGTCAGGAAGGAGGTTGGTTCCCTTGGTTCCCTTCCTGCATCTATGAAATGGGAGTAACTCTCTGGGCTGTGGGTGACAGTTAGATGAGATGTTATGGCTTAGCACGAGGCGGCAGTTAGCAGCCTGCTCTTATGCTCGTCTCTGGGGAGACCTGGGAGACGCTGAGCAGCCGGGGAAAAGTCTAGACCCTGAAAAGATAAATTCCCACAAACAGGAAGGGACAGGCTAAGCTCCAGCTGACCTAACCATTCTCTGCCACTCACCTTCTAGCCCCAAGGCATTCAGCAGCTGTGCGGCAACCCCAGACAGAGTGAAGAAGGCCACAGAGATGGCCGATGAGACTGCCCACATCACCTGAGCCAAGGTCTGTGGGAAGAGCAGAGCATGGGTTGAGTCCGTGATTACTGACGCTCTTCTCTTCTGAGTCTCACCACCGCTGCCCACGAACATCTCCACCTGCCTCTCAGCCTGGCGGAGGGGTCCCTTCCACAGCCACCTTCCAGTGCATGGGGATGGACGGCGGGCCATTTCTCCTTCCTGTCTGAACTGGAACCCAGGACACTTGAGCCCTAATTCAACTGATGTGCTGAAATACTTTGGCGGTAGTAGTGGGTGAACGTGGGCATGTGGGGGTGATCATCCAATCCCTGGAGTAGTCACTCTGTAAAACTGGGGTCCTCCTAGCCTCCCAGGGGATCATGAAGGTGTGTGAAGTAACAGCGGTGGAGGGCTAGGATGTTTCAGTGAAAAAGAAGTCAATCAGCTCTTCTATATTATGCATTTTATAAATGATTGTTTCAGCCGTTTAGGACGACCTATCTAAAGTATGCACCAGGAGGCTTGGGATGCCATTAGGCAGAAGGGACAGCCCTGCCTAAGAGCCCTGAGTCATCCTCACCGCCACCTCTGAAGGTGAAAGAATGAACTCAGGTCTTGATATTTTGCCAATTTAAGCCTCTAGGTCAGATTTAGACCAAAGCCAGACTCTATAGTCACCGGTGACGTAGGTTGATAAAGATGGCTCATTTCCCAACCTTTCTGGCAAGAAAGGGCAGGAATAAGGCAAAGATGCGGGTGGAGCTAAAGGCCCCGGGGTAGGAATGAAACAATGAGAGTGCAAAAGGCCGGGGCTGTCTGGCTTCATTCTGTGGAACCGGGGGCTCTCTCCATGAACAACGGCTCCTCTGTCCTCAATGCGTGTAGCCACAGCAGGGAACACCTTCCTTACCTCAGAAACTAGGTGCGTGGTTTCTGGCCCAATCCAGGCATCCAAGGTTCCCCGCACAGATCGACCTATCTGGCTCAGGAGATCAACTGGGGCCTCCCTCTTCTGCTGGCCTGGTGGCATGAAGTCTCGATGGGACTGGGATGACGCTGAGTGGAGGAGGACGAGGGCCGCTAGGAACATCAGGATGGCTGTGAACACACGCTTGCCCCGTGGTGAGGCGCTGCCTGAGCCTGCCATGGCTGGGTCTGCCAGAGAAGAAGCACGGGGTGAGCGGAGGGCCCGAACCGGCCGAGAAACCCACTGTCCCGAGCATGACGGGCCCCAGCGCCCCCCTCCGCCCCTCCCTGTTAGCCGACAAAGGCAGAACTCAGACGGGCACAACCATCTCATTCACGGGTTCCTCTCTCACGTTCTTTACCACTTGCGTATTAACTAGCCAGCAAGTATCAGTCAATGCCTAAGGTGGATGAGAAGATCTCTCTAAGGCTTATTCCAGTTCTAAAACCCTGAAGGCCTGCCTTTGTGTCTTAGGTGCTTTGGGCATAAGAAAAAAAAATTGTAAGACTATATGGTTTTGGGCTTCCCTGGCGGCGCAGTGGTTAAGAATCCACCTGCCGATGCAGGGGACACAGGTTCGAGCCCTGGTCCGGGAAGATCCCACATGCCGCAGAGCAACTAAGCCCGTGTGCCACGAGTACTGAGCCTGTGCTCTAGAGCCCACGAGCCACAACCACTGAAGCCCGTGCGCCTAGAGCCCGTGCTCTGCAACAAGAGAAGCCACGACAACGAGACGCCCTGGCACCGCAACAGAGTAGCCCCCGCTCGCCGTAACTAGAGAAAGCCCACGCGCAGCAACGAAGACCCAAACGCAGCCAAAATTAAAACAAACAAATAAATATAAATTTATTAAAAAGAAAAAGACTATACAGCTTCGTCCTCAAGGAGGTTATAATCTACTTAAGATAAAAATGATATTTATATTTTAAAAAACCTTAAAAAATAGCACTCGAATAGGATTACCGCTATGTAACGATGTAAAGAAAAGGGCTCAGTTAGGTGCTCAAATAAGAACCCACTGCACATAGGCCATTCGCTCTGCAGGACCATCACGTGAGGTGGGCATTATCCTCCTCGCCGCTAAGGGGACAGAGGAGAAGAAACTGAGACTTAGGAATTAAGCATTTGCCCAAGGACAAAGGCCAGGAGTTAAACCCAAGCTTCTGCTTCCAAAACGCAGAAGTGAAGGCGGCTGCTCATTGGAATCACCTGGAAGCTTCACGAAGTTCTGATACCTCTGCCCCAAGCCCCGAGCTTCTGATGTCACCATCTGGGTGTGGCCTGGGCTTCGACCTGCAAAAGCGCCCCAGGGGATTCCACTGTGCAAAGTTGAGACCCACTGATACAGAGATGACCTCAACTCCCCAGCCCCAACATAGGCAAGAAGTTAAAGCACAACTTTTACGGAAAGATATTATTATCATTAACAGCAATTTAACCACGCGCCACCTATCTCGTTTAATCCTCACAACAACCCATCAGTTAGGTATTGTTCGTATCCCCCATTTTCCTGATGAAGAAACTGAGGGAGGATAAGTAGTAAGCGGGAGAGCCAGGATTTGAATCCAGGTGCATCTGACATCAGACCCGCTCACACACAGCACTGCGTTGTATCCTCTCCAACTTCAGTCTCAGAAGCGACTTGGAAAGTCCTACAATAGATTATTCATGAGCTAAAATAGACTTGACATCTACCAATCCACTCCATGAATTACTGGTGACAATTCACCTAACCACTCCGTGCTCTGATCTCATCTGTAATGTGATACTGTAGGCAAATTAAGACCCAACAAGTATCGACTCACTGAAGTACGCTGGATTCGGCCAAGAAAAACGTTTTCAGTTCCAACTTCTATTTGCCACCACGCTTGAGAAAAGTCAAATGGCACCAGCAAATCCCATTCTCTTCCAGGCTCAGAAATGAACCTGCAGTTCCAGGGTGTTTCTGTGATTCAGACCTGATGAGCAGAGAGGCGAAGCCATGTCGCTGAGGTAGGAGCAGCCAGGTGTTTGAAGTTTTTGTAGTTACCAGGGCACTACGGGAGTCGGCCAGAAATCTGGAGCCATCAGGATGGAGGAGAGCGAAGAGAAGATATTCCCATTCTTGTTTAGTGGGAAGGAGCAGGGTCCAAGAAGGGGTTATAAAAATATCACTCGGGGCACTTTCTGGCCCAGAAACAGCTGCTCTAAGTCCCTCCTGAGGCCTGTAGGTAAAGCAGGGCTGCAAAACATGCAGTTCATAGGGAACGACCTCAGGCTGGGAAGCCTTCTACTCTTTTTGGCACAAATCGAGAACCAGATGGTTCCTGCCTGCCACTGGTCAGAGATGAGGAAAGCATAGGTCAGTTCCTGGTCTATCTGGGTCATGACCACACTGGGGACATAAAGAGCAGGGTTGCTATATTGGGTTGGATTCTATATCCGAGGACCTCCACCAGGAGGGATCAGATGTCGTGTCCTCCTTTCTGGAAGGTCAGGGTGACATGAGCTGCTGCCCCCTTGGCAGACGTCTGCATCCTTTGCCAGCCTCGACTTTCAGGCGGCCATTTGCTCCAGGCGAGGGGAGCTGGGGGACCTTGAAATAAACTCTCCACGGGGAGGCTGGCATTGCAATGCCAGCTGACCTTCCAAAGGGCACCGGAAACCAAATCTAACAGGATTCTGGAGTGTGCCCTTTGCAGATAAGAGAGCAGATTACTGGCTCGTCCCTTTCATCCAATTGTTTTCTTTAACAGGATTCTTTCTCATTTCTTTTTTTTTTTAACATTTTTATTGGAGTATAATTGCTTTACAATGGTATGTTAGTTTCTGCTTTACAACATCCTTCTCATTCTTCAGCCCTCCTCCCACGAGGCCACCCACCAGAAGATGACCCACCTGCTGGGTTCATACGTCATGGCTCTACAGCGAGACGTATGAGGTGGTGGAGTCTAACCCACCACCATTACGCCTCCTCACTTCAGCCCGATCAAATACTTCTTTTTTTTTTTTTTTTTTGATACGCGGGCCTCTCACTGTTGTGGCTCTCTCGTTGCGGAGCACAGGCTCCGGACGCGCAGGCTCAGCAGCCATGGCTCACGGGCCCAGCCGCTCCGCGGCATGTGGGATCTTCCCGGACCGGGGCACGAACCCGTGTCCCCTACATCGGCAGGCGGACTCTCAACCACTGCGCCACCAGGGAAGCCCTGATCAAATACTTTTAACAAAGAGAAGCCATGGTAGTCAGGAGCCGAAGCAGTCTTGAGCTCTGAGAGGAAGGATGTCTTAAACGTCTTCACACCCTGCAATGCCTGACCTCAGAAAAATAACAGGCACTCAACAACCACAACAAACTGTGTGTGTGTGGTGTGTACAGTGTGTGGTGTGTATAGTGTGTGTGTTGCTTTATAATTTACAAAGTGCTTGTTCTTTCACCATCTCATTTAACTCTTATAAGAATCGTATAAGATACTGCTACTCTCCACGTTTTACTCAGAAAACAGTGGCTTGGAGAGATCAAGTGACTTGTTAAAGTACACGCATCGGGACTGGGACTTGACTCCAGAACCCAGGATCTAAACCTTGCCCTTTCGCTCCTTCCACACCTCCACTCTGCCTCAGTAAGACATGGTCCCTGCCCTCAAGGTGCTTAAAGTCCTGCCCCCAAATCAACAATCACCAAGTTAGAGAACTAACTATCCAGACTCCCACGAGGAGGCCACCCACCAGAAGATGACCCACCTGCTGGGCTCACACGTCATGGCTCTACAGCGAGACGTATGAGGACAGCAAAAAATTGGGACTAGACCGGCCACTTTTGCAACGGGACTCAGGAAGGGACGGGCTGAGCCGGGGAAACTGAACTGTGGTAGTGAGGAGCCACATGTTTAGCTGTGGTTTGCTAAGAGGGTGGGGTGGGGGGCGGTCCCCACACCCCCTGCCAAGGCTCCTTCCTCCCGGTAGCTTCCTCTTGCGCTATGAATCACAACGTGGCAGGAGGAGCAGCTGACTTAGTACCCTCTGCCGGCTCTGATTTCCCCATCATTGAGGGACTTGCCCCTTTGGAGCAGCGGTTCTCGACTCTGGTTGCCCATCAGAAGGGCCTGAGCCGGTTTAAGGTAGAGGGTCTGCCCCACCCCACCCCAGGGCTTCCTTACTCCGACCCTCCCCAGAGAGGGGCTCAGGCTTTTGTTTTTAGAGCTCCCCGGGGATTTCTGATGCATAACGGGACAGCTGCCACAAATGGTCAGCAGCACAGGGAAAAGTCTACTTTGGGCAAAGCCCCCAGAGTGCAGCATTGGGCAGAGGACTCTAGACTTCCTTCTGTCCCAAGCTCAATTCTGCCACACACTAAAAGCCACTACCTTCTGTCTTATCACTTAACCTGTCTGAGTTTCAGTCTCCTCAAATGTAAAATGGGGTTAAGCAAGGTTAAGAGTTACTGTAAGGAGTTAACATGTTTCTGCAAGAACTTTGTAAACTGTAAACATCTATAGGAACGTTGCAGTACACAAATTGCCAATATACCACTCACTGCATTGTAGCATCATTTACCAGTTTCTATGCCTGGTTCCCCCATTAGACTTCGAGCACCTCCTCGTCAGACTTAGCTTTTCTTGGAATCTCCAGCGCCTAGCACAGAACAATGACTAATAAATGCTTGTTAAATGAGTATTAGAAGCCCGCCAAGAAGCGGTGAGGGTGGCAATGGAGAGCCATGGAGAGGTGCGGAGAGGAGGCTATTTTAAAGTTGATCCAAATATGCAGCGGCCACCCGAAAAGCACACGTGCGTGGAAAGGAAGCTGCTAGACCGGGTGAAGCTGCCCCTGAGAAGAATGAAGTCAGCGTCCCAGCAGGTGGGGGCAGCCCCCCGCTAAACCCCTGACAGCTGCTGCTGCCCAGCAACTGTTTGGGGGCCGGGCGACGGGCAAAGGGGCAGCCTCCCAGGTGCACGACGCCTTCCCCAGAACCCAGCCTCCCCGAGACAGGGTGTCAGTGGCGTGCATGTGCTATTTCGAACCGCGTGTCCGCTGCCAAGCTTGCTGGGTGGCGTCACCGGCAAGGGATGCGGCGCGGCCCAGGGATTCGGGGTACCCCAAAGGGGTCGGAGCGGGGCCGCGGGAGGCTGGGCCGTGGGCGGGAGTCGGAGGCGAGGGGCTCAGCGTTGGCCTCGTCCCCCGGCCTGACAACCACCCGGCCTTGACCGGACCTCGGGGCAGCGCTGGGAACTCTTCTCCCCGGAAACGCGCGCCTCCCCTGTTACCTACTAACGACGCCCCCTGTTGCATAGCAACGAGGATCCGAGTCCCCAGTTAATCTCCCCGCCGCGCGCCGTCGGAGCCCTCTCTACTGGTGCTCGCCAGGCCTCGCGGCTCCGCCCTGGTCCCGCCTGTAGCGGCCGCCGCCGCAACCCAGTCCCGGGTACAGCCCCGGAGCCCCGGTCTCGGGTCGCACTCACCGGGCTCCGGCCACAGCTGTTCTTCACGTGCAACTTCACTAAAACGCGCCACTAAAGCCGCGCCTCAATACTGGGGCGTTGGTTTATCGTCTGCGCACGCGCGAGGCGGGATGCGCCCACGGACCGGCAGGCCTCCCTCACAGCCCAAACCTGGTGCCGGTCAGCGCATGCGCCCTACCCTCTGATTACCTTTTTTTCCCAAGCATTCCCACGGAGAGAAGAATGGGGTCGGAAGTTCGAGCTGGGAACGGAAGTCTCTGGCAGGAAAGGGGAAAGAGGTGACTATATCTGGGCTATAGCGTGGGTAAACTGGATCTTTGGATTTGGAGTGGAAGCTTATCCGCCTCTAAAAAGCCCCTTGGCATTTCGGGGAATGTAGTTCTCCAGCTACGTGGTGCCTCCTGGGGCATTGTGGGAAATGTAGTTCTAAAGGCGCCTCAGAGCACCTGGTCTTTTGAGAAACTTTTCGCGCTAAAAAAGCACAAAGGGAAAGGGTGTTAGAGGAGCAGTAAGAGATGCACAACCGGGAAAATGCATCCTTTCGTTCTGAGAGCATTTCCACACCCAAAGTCTGCAGATGGCTCCTAAATGTTCTCCGAATTTTAGAAAGGGAAGGGAACCTACTCCCAGACCCATTTCTCTCTCTCTCTATATATAAAGGCTGCATTATGAGGGGGAACGCCAGGGGATTTGGAATGAAGTGATCTTTGGTCGGCTTTGTGATTCTAGCAGGTCACTTCATCTCTCTGGATCTCCTTGTTTCAACTTTGCTATTGTTAGAAAACTATAGGCTCGAAATGGAGTCACATTGCTAGGACAAGCCCCCAAACCGGGGATTAATACCTGACCTAGCTGAACTTTCAACCTCCCCCAGAAATGTAGTCTTAACTAGTCGGTCAGGAATTTTTTGGTCAGCACCAATGAGGCAATCTGTCACATGGGCTCTCTCTTGCCCCCAAAGGAAGATGAGATAATCTGCTATATAGACGCCTTTCATTCCCCATCTCCTTTTCACTGTTTATGACTTCCATGTCCTGCCTTTAAATACCCTTCCCTTACTGTAGCCCTTTGGAGAGGTGGAATGCTGCCTGATTCATGAACCTTTTATAGCTAATTAGATCTTTGAAATTTACTGGGTTGAATTTTGTTTTTTAACTGTATAAAGTACTAGAAGGTCCTAAAAATACCTCTTCAATGCACAGTAGGTGTGGCGATTCAATGAAGTAAGGGGGGTGAACATGTTTTTAAAAACATCCAAGTAGCTGTCCAAATGCTTCTATCACATTGGTTGCCATAGGTAGGCTCCCCTTTGATGTTAAAACAGTTCCTGAAACTCAACACTCTAAAATAGAGCGTTTTTCCCCCTCCCTCCCTGAATCAGCTGTCTAATTCAGCCTTCGATAGCTCTGAGGAACTGACCCCAAGAGGTAGTGGGAGAGGCCAGTATATCTGTGACTTTGGCTAAATGGTATGTGCAGTCCAGCATATGTCTCAGCAGAAGGTTACTGCTAGCCATGAGGAACAGGTATCTCAGTTCAAGATTTTAGGGCTTTTCTAAGTATGGGAAGATGCAAGAGTTTGGGTTCATAAAAAATTTTCCTGTCATATTTAACTACCTAAGGGCCTGTTTTCTCAAAGCACAGAGTGGCGCATCCTGTCCTTCACCCTGAATTCCTTTCAGGGTGTACTGTAGGTCAGCAAGTATAGCGGCTAAGGACCAGTAGTGGACTAGTCCCTAGTAGCCTTGTGGAACGGGATGGTGAGTGGCATTCCTTGTTTTACAGTGCCCCCCTGTGGTCATAAATTTAACCAAGGTTTGGGAGGCATTTCATAACCAATTTGTCCCATAGGGCCAGTAAGGCTTATTTCTAGGTCAGGCGAGGATTTCGTGGATATGCCGCCTAATGTGAAATTACTGGACTAGACCCTGTTAATTGTAGCCGTAGAAGTATCTGAACCACCTGTATTACTAGTCTGTTATGGTTCAGGAAATGATTCTCTCTTCTTGCTTCTTCCCATATCTAGAGTTACACTGTTACCATCATTTATACAACTATATATTTGGTCAACTGTTTCAAGTTGCTTAGTCATTATTTTTGTTGGAGGCTCAATTACACATTGGGTAATACAAGAAATAACAATCTGGTAGAATAAGCAGAGTACAAGTAGTATAGCTAGCAGCATTAATAAAGTCTGAAGTAGGAATTTAAACTAAAAACTTTCATTAGGTGCAGCCCCTGGTCATCTGACCCAGTCTGTTCCATACCAGTCACTATATTTAAGGGTAATGATAAATTGGCATTGTTCATAAGGTACTCAGCCCAATTTCCCAATGTTATTGATCTTATTATCCTTAGTATAATTTAGTTGTTCCCAACATAAGGGGGCTTTTAAATTTAAACGACTGTAGCCTGGTGTTAACCATAAAAATCCATCCCATAATTGAGGGACAGTCTCTCCCAATAAGCAGGAGGTTATGGTTTTTGACTGAAATTTAGCTCATTGTTCCAACTGAGCTTGAGGGAGTAACCTTTAAAAAAAATTTGTATTTGATGGCCAGGGTCAGAGCAGGTATGATTGATTGGCCAAGTGAGGGGGTCTCATCTAGTAATATCAATAGTGGCCTGAATGGAACTATAACTTCTTTCTTCTAGAAAAAATTTCCTAAGGGCCATTCAATCAGAGCCTTGGAGTGGAGAAATCCACCAAGGTAAACCAGAAGTACTGGACACAGGTAATTGACCATAAACCCAACAATTGGATTGATTTTTAAACTCTGCATAGGAGTTATGTACCGGTTGTAGAAACCAAGAAAACATTGTAACTGATCAGGCCCATCATCTTGGAATAGCTGTCTACTTCTGGTGTTGTCTTTTTTTCCTGGTGGGGGTGTAGTTTCTCCTCTGAGTGTCATTTTAAGTTGATGTTGAGGTCAGCAGTCCTCTCTATAGACCAGTCTGGTACAGAGGCCCTTTTTTTTTTTTTTTTCCTGGTACGCGGGCCTCTCACCGTTGTGGCCTCTCCCATTGCGGAGCACAGGCTCCGGACGCACAGGCTCAGCGGCCATGGCTCACGGGCCCAGCCGCTCCACGACATGTGGGATCTTCCCGGACCGGGGCACGAACCCGTGTCCCCTGCATCGGCAGGCGGACCCTCAACCACTGCGCCACCAGGGAAGCCCCCCAGAGGCCCTTTTTAAAGTGGGAGATAATGAATCCAAGAGTCAATTCCCTTCAGTTTCACTGCACATAAGCTAGTTAAGAGTACCTGATAAGGATCCTTTCATCTAGGTTGGAGAGAATTCTTTAAATGATGTCTTTTCCAGTATGCACAATCTCCTGGTTGCAGGTCATGCAACCTTTTAAAAGTTCAATTAAACCTTACAATAATGCAACTTAGTAAAAAGGAGCCATCTAGGAAGTGAGTCTTCGGCAGTAAATACCGAAACTCAAAGACCACTAACAGCACTAGAACTTAATATCCACAAAGGTATTACTGAAACATAATTCTTATCTCCAAAACCACCTTCATCTCTACCAAATATAGCCAAATTAAGACTAATTTGCTTGCAAAATGAGTCTGGTTTCAATAAACGTATACATAAGTATAATTGATCATATATGCTCTTTTAAATTGGCTTTGTTGGAACTTTTCATAAGGAATCTCAGATTTGAACTTTAAAAGTCCTCTCAAGGCCAGGAAAGACATGCCAAGGACTTGCCATCAGATTCTGTTTGGAATACCTATAAATTTGGGTGAAGCTCTTTCTTCTTGAGGTACAAAATATCTTGCGTCTGCCAGGAAGTGGCTTTCTTTATTCACCTGATAAGGCTGTTGGGGACCCTGTATACAAGATACCAGACTGTTTTTTCAAGGGATTTATGGCTCCATAAAGTCAATCTTAGTTCCTTAAAACTGTCTGGTCATATCTGAGCCTATGCACATCTCTCTCTATTATGACATTCCAATCAAAGCCTTGATAGGATAATGAATGTTTCCAATTGTGTGCTGTTAATAAGGAGAGTAGATTCTTATTGAACTTATGCAAATAACCATATTGCCATGAAAATAAGAATACTAAGAGTTTCCAAATTCTGGAGGGATCAGGTAGAGAGAAAAGATAAATGTTTCAGTTCTGCTTACAAAGGTATAATTTACCAAATTGCTGTAAGTCACAGCTTAAGGGGAAAGGTTTGCGTATATCTGGAAAACAAAGATTAAAAGTCAATAATATTTCAGACAAAAAGTCACACTTGTTGATCTTGATACTTCATAGTTTTATGAAGCCATGAGGTTTTCCATTCGAATTCTTTACTTTCTTACCCAATTCAGCAGTATAATCTAAAAGTTATCAGAACCCTGTACTTATCAGAAAGTCCTTTCTATGAATCTTCTTGAAAATGAAGCATTTTTGCAAAAGCATCAGAGCAAAACAGTAATTATCTATAAATGACAAGAGACTTTAAAAGGCATAGTTAAAGACCTGATTATGATGCAATTGTCAGAGAAATTTAGTTATTTTTGTGACATAGAATATTGAAATAATAACTAGAATTATGACTGATAACATATTATGACTGATAAAATTATTAATGTTATAATGTAACATTATATCTACATTCAAATTTTAGAAATTTCATATAATTTCTAGAACATTTATGTTAATAACAATTACCCATAAACTATAACCTAAGAAGGTTGACAGATTGTTTAAAAGGTAGAGAAACTTTACATTCTGCTATCGAAAGCAGATCAATATTCCAAGAAAACTTTGCCCCTCTTAACAGAGAAAACCAAATTCTAATTTTGTACCAGCTTATTTTTAATATTAAAACTCATTCAACCAATTAAATTCATTCCAGTGTTCACCAGTCCTTATCACATACAAAACTCTTTTCCTAGATAACCTTCTATAACTTTCTTTTATACCTTCAGATTTTGTCCTATGCTTTACCTTTCTCTCTCTCTCTCTCTCTCTCTCTCTCTAACTTCTTTTTAGGACAAAATTACTTCCTTTTCCCTTAACAAAATTCATTTCCATTCCCTAAACCTTCTTTTTCCTTTACACACAAATATATTTTCCTTATTAATTTTTGGAAGTTTTAATTATATATTTTAATTATGTTCTTTAACCTTTAAAAACCTTAATTTCTAGTAAAAGCTAAGAGGTAGGCAATTATGAACTGTCTCTTAATTAGCATTCTGTAGAATGGCAAACTTATTAACTCTATTTATAATTTCTAAAAACATGTGCTTTCTTATTTTAAAAAGTCTCAATTAATAGTTCTAAATATTATTAGTTTCTCTGTAGAGGGAAGCCTATGTTACTGTTTCAGTATCTTATTTTATTTGTAAAGGATCTAGATAGTCAATAAACTTCTAGATACTCAATAAACTTTAACTTAACTTAGCAAAACTCTAAAGTTTCAAGTTACCAAAAACCTGGAGAAACTATTTTTAAGAAGACATACGATAGGGCTTCCTTGGTGGCACAGTGGTTGAGAGTCCGCCTGCCGATGCAGGGGACATGGGTTCGTGCCCCAGTCCGGGAAGATCCCACATGCCACGGAGTGGCTGGGCCCGTGAGCCATGGCTGGTGAGCCTGCACCTCCCGGGTCTGTGCTCCACAACGGGAGAGGCCACAACAGTGAGAGGCCCTCGTACGGCAAAAAAAAAAAAAAAAGAAGACATACGATAAAACGTAATTTTTCCTAAAGAGTTCATCTAAAAATTCTTACCTCATTTACATTTAATTGACTTGTAAAAATCTTACTACGGCAAGTTATTTTTCTTGCTGACAAATTTTGTAATAGAGATAATAAGATCTTATTTGACTTTTAGTAAACCTACCTACAATAAAAATATTACACTTAATGCTGATTACTTTAAAGACATCTCAAGTTACCAAGTTACCAGTATTAATTAAACCAACAAACTTAAACTAACTTAATACCAAATATTAATTTAATACTGAATATTTCCCAGATCACATGAACCTGAAATCCATTTGGGTTAATTTATATTTCTGAGAATTTATATAAGTGCTTAATTTCACTTAAGCCAATTAAATAGAACTCATTTACAAATTAATGTTGGCAATATCACCTGCAGGTAGAAACATATCATATCTATAACATACACACAAACATGTAGACAACACAAACAGAGATCTCAAAGCTTCACTTAAAATTTAGTCATGAATTGGATATTACAATATAAAGCTCATTTGTTTATATAACAGAATAAGTTGTTTACTTGCTTGAGTTTAAAAAGGCCTTTTTTCCATTTTTTCGTCTCCAGTCTCAGGAATTGGAGATGGTCTAGATAGGTGAGAGTTCCTGAGAGCCCTGGTAGAACATTTACATCTCAAAGGCACAGGGAGAGAAATGCAAGCTCCTCCTAGAAGGACTTTTGTTCCGTTAGGTTCAGAATTTTGAAAAGATGTTTTATCAAACCGATTTCTCTAACAATGCAAAAACCAGTTTTGGAATGTTAAAAGAGCCCCATCTTGGCCATTTCAGGGTGGGATTTCCTTTAGGTCCCAATTAAGTAAGTATTTGCAAAAGTGTAAGTTCTGTGAATACATGAACCTGACTGGGGTGTTAGTTGGAGGTTGGCTGTTTGATGCTCCTCTTTTCTTCTTTTGGGAAACTCTATCCCACATTTTAAAGTTGGTTTGTCAGGATAAAATTACTACTGAAAACTGTATGGTGAGCCCAGGTGCTGTTTGTAAGCTTAATTCCTCTAAGGTGTCACCTTAGGGTCATTTCAGCTCTTTTACCTGTCTCCGTTTCTCCTTCTAGAGATCTAAAACCCCCGCAGGTGCTCGGAGCACCGGACGGCCAATCCTTATGTGTGCATCCCTGGATGAGTGACTTTTTAAATTAATGAGTGGGAGACTTCCCTGGCGGTCCAGTGGTTAAGACTCCGTGCTTCCACTGAAGGGGCCACGGGTTCGATCCCTGGTCAAGGAACTAAGATCCCGCATGCTAGAAAGTGCGGCCAAAATTAGAAAAAAAATAAAAACAACAGAGAACAAAAAAGACCCCAAAAACCTATAAGAAAAAAAAATAACATAAATTAATGAGTGGGAGACTTCCCTGGCGGTCCAGTGGTTAAGACTCCGTGCTTCCACTGAAGGGGCCACGGGTTCGATCCCTGGTCAAGGAACTAAGATCCCGCATGCTAGAAAGTGCGGCCAAAATTAGAAAAAAAATAAAAACAACAGAGAACAAAAAAGACCCCAAAAACCTATAAGAAAAAAAAATAACATAAATTAATGAGTGGGTTTCCCTATGGGGCTGCAGTACAGTATGAGGACTCACCTCCCCCTCTCCCATAAATTTCTCAGTTGCCTGAGAAAGCTGAAACCAGCTGGGAAGAGCTATGTCTCTTATCTTTGGAGCTGAAAGCTCTCATATGCTATCTTCACTTTTATTCTGACAAACCCTGTTAAAGTTTATGAAGCTGATTTGAGGAAAGACATCAGGTCAGCCTCCCACCCAGTCACCCAGTCCAATCGCACTGAAAGACTCCTCAGCCGGTGTCTTTCAGCAACTGAGCAAAATCTTCCCAGTGTCTCTCAACTGGGGAATAAGGCACCTCTTCTTGAACCTAAGTTGAAGGATAACCCGCTCCTCATACCAAGTTTAACAACCTCTGAATTAAACTCGGGATTGTCAACCAAGATGAGAGATCTGAGCTTAGGAGAGACTCAGATAAATTCATCTGGACACACCAAGGAGGCGGACGGGCGCAAGGGGCCCTTGCTGGTACCAAGGGTCTGGATCCTAGAGTTTACACAAAGGAGAGAAGTCTGCTCTGGGTTTCTCCCCTCATGGTCACCAAAACTCAACTGACAAAAAAGTGCACAACACACGAGCTGTGAGTTGAGTTTTATGCATTGTCTTACTGAGGACTAGAGCCCGGGAGACAGCCTCTCCAATAGCTCTGAGGAACTGCTCCAAAGAGGTAGGAAGAGAGGCCAGTATATGTGTGATTTTGGCCAAGGAGTATGTACAATCCAACATCTCAGTAGAAGGTTACTGCTAGTCACGAGGAACAGATATCTCTGTTCATGATTTTTTTTTTAATGTTTGGGATTTCATTTTAATTAATTAATTTGGCTGCACTGGGTCTTAGTTGCAGCACAGGGGATGCCGTGTGCAGGATCTTTGTTGTGGCATGCGGGATCTTTAGTTGCGGCATGCGGGATCTAGTTCCCCGACCAGGGATTGAACCCAGGCCCCCTGCATTGGGAGCGTGGAGTCTTAACCACTGGACCACCAGGGAAGTCCGTTTCAGTTCACGATTTTAGTGCTTTTCTAAAGTATAGGAAGATGCAAGAATTGGGGTCATAAAAATTCTCCTGTTACATCTAAGGGCCTGTTTTGTGCATTTTTCCAAAGCACAGCGTGCCTCATCCTGTTCTTTGTCCTGAATTCCTTTCAGGGTGTACCGTAGGGCTGTGATTATAGTGGCTAATGATTTAATCCTTATAGGACTGGATGATAAGTGACATTCTTTGTTGCACACAGACTACACATGAGTAGCAATCAGTCTGTCCCCATGTCAGATTGTTTCTTTCCTTCAGATGTTTCTCAGACACATCCATCTTCCTCTGGACCTTCATCACTTCCTGCCTTGGCTAAGGGTCTCTTTCTTCCAGAACAGGCTCTGGTAGCACCCTGGGCAACACCTTCCAGCCTTTCTCACAGTTGCAACTTCACATTTGCTTGTGAGATCGTTTTTGATTTGTAGGACTACCAATCTCATGTCACTTGGATTTTCCTGTGCAGGAAATATAACTTTTTTTTTTTCTTATGACAAGTTAATTTCTTTTCAACTCTCTTTTCCATCTGAGTGGTAGGAACACTCTTAGACAGTTCAGGGTTCTTCCCACCCTTGTTTTACAGGTTGTACACACCTTTTGGAAAATTAACATAGGGCCAAAGGGTGGAGGGGAAGAATTCACCTAATCCTCTTAGTTGTTTGAGCTGCATTGTCCCGGTTAATCCTCTGTCAGTTGTCCACACAGGTTGCAACTAAATCTTCCTGAGAAATGGAGCTTCTGGGTTTTTGACCAATGTGTACCTTTGCTTCCCAAGGAGCAGCAGCCTTGGCCTGGGGGAGCAGGGCATAGAGTTCCAGTCTCAAGAACCCACTGACAGCTATGCATATATCCCATTCCCCCACCTCTTTCCTTCCCAGCCTTAGGTAATCTTTATCTCCTTTGTGGGGAGATTGAGACTGGGGGCAGTGGGGAGGAACCTGAGATCATGTTCTCGCCTGTAATAGTTACTCCAAAATCAATTGCCCCGAATCCTTTCTATTCCCTGAGGGGCTTGTTTTGAAACTCAGAGCTTTGAAATGACTCCCCATTTCCTCCATCTTCTGTCACAGCCATAAGCTCCCCAGCACAGGGACACCTCTGGTTTTGCTCAGAGTGCTATCCCCAGTATCAAGTACAGAGCCTGACTAGCACATAGTGGATACTCAATAGATTTGTCCAACAAATGAATTATTGGGTCTTTCTCTCTCCCCCTCCAACCCATCCAGTTAATGTCTTCCAGAGGAATCTTCTGGAAATGTGGTTATCACTCCATAGCTGATCTGCTGTCCGGCTGTGAACCCAATCAAGTCTAACCACCTCAGGTTCAAGGTCCCCTCTAAACGGATCCATTTTATTTCCTACCACATCCAAGTACTTAAGATGCCTGGCCTGTCACGCAGCCTGTTATTCAACCAACAATAGTTATGACGTTCCTGCTCTGTGTTGGGCACCGTGTTAGACTCTGAGAAACAACAGTGACCGGAACAATCATGGTTTCTGCCATCACGGACTTTATGGCCTAGCGGAGAACCCAGACAGCAAACAGATACTTGTACATAATTAAATAATTAAATGATTATAGTTATCCAGAGTGGCTCAGGGGAGAATTACAGGGCACCGTGACTAAAATTCAGTCAGGGGTCAAGAAAGACGCTCCAGAGGAAGTACCATTTAAGGTGTGATTGAGTTTACTTTGGAGCGGATGGGAGGGGAGGGAAAGAAGAGAGGGAGTTGAGGAAAGTGTTCTGGGCAAACATAACTGGAACCAGCCAGAGTGGGTAAGTTTGAGGACTTAAAAGGCCAGTGTGGATGAGCAGAAGGTGAGGACTTGCCCAAAATCACACAGCAAATTGGTAGTAGAGGCAAGACCAGAACAGTTTCTTGGCCAGTGTTACTTTCTCTACCCATCTGCACCTGCGCCTACTTCACTGGGTCTTTCAAAGCGTATTCCGGAAACACTTGCTCGAGAATCAAGTGGGGCACGCACTGACAACGCATACTCTCTAAAGTAGACCCCAGGAAGATGCATTTTAAGAAGTTCGTTAAGAAATTCTCGCATACACCAAATTTTGCAAGACTACGGTCTCACGGTCCCCGCCAGCTCCGGTCCCAAAAGGGTGTCGCTGAATTGATTGGCTTTAAAGTCCCACTGCATCATGGGAAATGTAGTTTCGGATCTCCTTTCCTAGCCCCTGGGAGCGCTTTACGGAACGAGCCGAGAGGGCCCGGAAATAGCCGAGTAGTTCCTGGCGCGCCCTTTCCTGCCCGATTGCATTCTGGGAAAGGGCAGCTTCCGTTAAGTGCCCGAGGCTGAGGCGCGCGGCCGGTCGCGGTCCCACGTGAAGCCCTAAGCGAGCGTCGCTCGGCGGGGCTGCTCCCCGCTCTTAGCGGAGCGTGCCGGAAGCAGCGGGGAACCGGAAGTGGCCCGCGGAGGCTCGGAAGCTGATCCCGGAGCCCGGTGTGAAGAGCCTTGGAACGCAGCGACGGCGCCATGTCCCTGATCTGCTCTAGTGAGTATCGGCTGCGGCCGATCTCGGGTCGCAGGAGGCCGGAGAGCCGAGCGGGAGGATATGCGGGCCGCTGCGACGCCGGGGTTGGGGCGGAGGTGAAAATGGGGCTCCCGGGAGGCAGGGCGGCGGCCTGTCAGCCCGGGGGTCCTCCTTCTTAAGTGTGAGGTGCATTTGCGCTGCGCTTCACAGTTTACATAACGCCTCAAGCGTATTGTCGCAGGCAGCACTGAGGCCACCCGTCTCGTTTGCGCAGTGGAACTGAGGCCTGGATAGAGGGGAGCAGGTGCAGGGGAAACAGGAAACCCTAGGGCTTGTGCAGGATCCGCCCCCGCTGGCGCAGGGATGCGGGCCTCAGTTTCCCCATCTGCAAAATGAAGCCCTCGTCACTGGATGTTGTCTGAGGCGCCTCGCTTGGGTAGGCAGAACTTCTGCAATTTGCAGAAGTTGCACAGTAGGTTAGAGGCAGTGACAGGGCTGGAAGCCAGGTCTCTGTTGGTTTACAGCGCGCTTGCAAGACTGTGATCTCGTTATATGCTCATAAGAATTCTCCAAGGCAGAAATAAACATCTGGTTTTACAGATAAGGATGTACGGCTCAAGGAGAATATGGCTTTTGTAGAACAGTACAGCTAGTAAGCGGCAGAGCTGCATGAGGGAGCCAGGTTCTCTGACCCTGAGTCCATGCTCTTTTCAAATGCCTTGTCCTGTCTTTCCTTTAGGTGTTTTATTGAGGCGTGCAGATGTTTTGCATTCTCATTGTTCATCCGGGTATTAGTCTCTCATTTTTTTCTCTCTTGGCTTCCTAACTCTCAAGCCCTTTACTCTTCTCAGAACCTCTCCATAAATCCAATACAAAGGGAAGAAGGAGCGAAAGGAAATGTGACTAGAAAAAGGAACCTTACACCTTAAAGAAATGACGGTGTGCAAAGTTTTTTCACATTCATTGTTTGAACCTCGAGAAAGCTCTTTTCTGTTTTTCCCAGCTCCATCCTTCCTGTCATTTGCCCATCGGTTAGATGTTTACTGAGTGCCCGCCGGGCATCGGCATTGTTCTGGCAGGCAGAGACCAGCTATAATCCCTATCCTCAAGGGGTGTAAATGATAGCTCTGTTGGGGGTTGTCGTGAGGATGAGTTAATCGGTGGAGAACGTTTACAGTCGCCCTTGGCACCTAGTAAACACCACGTAAATGCTTTTTGTCATCCTAGCACTCGGTACGTCGCTTCGTAATTTCTTTGTTTGAGAATCCATCTAGGCTCTAGTTTGAGATTAGAATGGCTTCGTGTGTAGCTCTCTGTCCTGCGGTATAATGGGTGCCTCATCATTGTTTAAAAATGAGATGGGCGGGGACTGTCGACTGCTCTCTAGGTGCCTGGCTTCAGTCGTCCTGTAATAATTATTTACTGACTATCTGCCCGTCAGGAGACTGATGGAGAAGCTTGTTAGGTGGCTGGAAAATGTTCTGGGTACAGTCCGAAACTGGCTTGGTGTCATGTCTTGATTCCTCTTAGCGGAGTGTAGGGACGCGTGGTCTTTTGGCGGCCAGCAGTAGGTGGAGCATCCCTGCGGCCCTTTCACCAGCCCAGGCTCACTGCCTGCCCTTTCTCCGCAGTCTCCAGTGAGGTCCCAGAGCACCCGTGTGTGTCCCCTGTCTCTAATCACGTCTATGAGCGGCGGCTCATTGAGAAGTACATTGCAGAGAATGGCACGGATCCCATCAACAACCAGCCTCTGTCCGAGGAGCAGCTCATTGATATCAAAGGTGCCTGCTGGCGGCCTCAGGCCAGGGCCGTCCTAGCCCAGAGCCTGGGAGGGTGGGAGGGGGTGCCTGCGCACTCAGGGAGGGGACGGTGGTCTGTTAGTGCAGGCTGAAGGGGAAAGAGCGGGGGGTGGGGGTAGAGCACCCTGGGTCATGGGCTTTCACATACACCTTCCCTCTCTTGGCAGTTGCTCACCCAATCCGGCCCAAGCCTCCCTCAGCCACCAGCATCCCAGCCATTCTGAAAGCCTTGCAGGACGAATGGGTAAGGCCCTGGAAGAGAACTGGTATCTTACCCACTTGAAAAGAAGGGATCACTGGGGCCTCCCTGGTGGCGCAGTGGTTGAGAGTCCGCCTGCCGACGCAGGGGACGCGGGTTCGTGCCCCAGTCCGGGAGGATCCCACGTGCCGCGGAGCGGCTGGGCCCGTGAGCCATGGCCGCTGAGCCTGCGTGTCCGGAGCCTGTTCTCCGCAACGGGAGAGGCCACAACAGTGAGAGACCCGCGTACCGCAAAAAAAAAAAAAAGAAGGGATCACTGGATTAGGACGTGGGGGTGGGAGGGATGGAGCATTACTTTCTCTTTTGAGGGGAGGGTGAGAGCAGAAGAGGAGCCTGCTTCTTGACCTCACACAGATCTGGGCTCCACGCTTGTTCCATTGCCCACTTGCCTTGTCCCTGGGCAAGTTGCTCGTATCCAAGTCCTGCTTTTCCTGACCGTATGACATGGATTAGTGCCTGTCTCTCAGGGTTTCGGGAGAATTAGAATAAGGTTAGAGTATAAACTTCATGATGTCAGGGGCTCATTTTACTCATCAATAGAGCCCCAGCACTGAGAGCAGCGCCAGGTACATAGTAGGTGCTCCAAAATGTGAATGAACGACTACATCTTGAGGATTGTCTGGCGTAGTGCCTGACACTGAGGGCAATCAATAAATAGCAGCTGTAGCATTTTTATTTCCTTTGACAAGGTGACGGCACGACATCTGAGATGTGCCGATAAATTAGAGAAGATGGGGATGGGAAAGAGTTGGCTCCCACTCCTGTCTGTGTGCCCAGGGTTTGGCGTGCGTAGGAGCTCGGGGGCATCTCCCAAAGCGTTCAGAGTCACTCAGATCTTGCTCGGGTCACCAGTACTGGTCTAGTCTTCTTATCAAGGGCTGACTCTTCTGCTGGGTGCTCCTCGCGCCTCCCTGCCCCCTCAGTGGCGTCTCCCTCTCCCAGGACGCAGTCATGCTCCACAGCTTCACCCTGCGCCAGCAGCTGCAGACCACCCGCCAAGAGCTGTCCCACGCTCTGTACCAGCACGATGCCGCCTGCCGTGTCATCGCCCGTCTCACCAAGGAAGTCACTGCTGCCCGAGAAGGTAGAGCCTCTCGCCTGCCATGCCCCACTCTGGGCTGGGCCTGTTTTATAATAGCCCGTTTCTGACATTGTCTTCTCTCCCAGCTCTGGCTACCCTGAAACCGCAGGCTGGTCTCATCGTGCCCCAGGCTGTGCCGAGCTCCCAGCCGAGTGTTGTGGTGAGTGTCCCCCCAGCCTCGCCAGCAGCCCGCGCGCACGTGTGTGTGTGTGTGTGTGTGTGCGCGCGCGGTGGCTCACACAGCCCTCCTCTGCAAGGCTCTCTGGCATTTCTGTGCTCGTCTCACCTTCACCTTTCTGCTCTTCAGGGTGCAGGCGAGCCGATGGATTTGGGCGAGCTGGTGGGAATGACCCCCGAGATTATTCAGAAGGTATGTCGTGCTCTCACTTGGTGGGAAGGCTGGTGGGTCCTCCCTTTTCACTGTCTGCCTGGAGTCCAACATAAATAAAAATCCCATCCATTTGGAGATGAAGTCGAGTGGTACAGAGCACAGACTCCTACTAGGCTGCCTGGCTTTGTGTTTTGATGTCACCAGTTATAAGCTTTATGACCTTGGGCTGACTTAACCAGTCCTGTGTCTAATTTGCCTTCTAAAGTGAGGATATTGGTACCTGCTTTATAGACTTGTAGGAATTTTAAAGGTTTTGATTACTGTTAAGTACCGTTTGTCGCTCTCATTAGGGTTCTTTGCAGATACTAAAACATTTTGTTACACGTTTTCATTTTTTTCCTTTTGAGGGAGACAGGACAGGAGTGATCACTTTCATTTTACAAATGAAGAATCTGTAAAGAACGTGAGGTTCAGATTCAAAGGCACAGCTCCCAAGAGGCAGAGCTGGCCCCTGAGTCCAAGTCCAGTGCTCTGTTATACTCAGGGGATCCTCCTTAGTACGAGTTGATAGTGTGTGTCTTTTCCAAGCCGTTCAGGTTGTCAGCATGCATCTCAGCTCTCATCTTAGTGGCGCAGGCGTGGTCTGGGAACCGTGCCATCTATCGCCTCTGTGGCCTTGGGCAAGTGACTTCACTTCTCTGAGGCTCAGTTTCCTACTCTGTGAAATAGGGTCATCAGCACCCACTTCATAAGGTTGGAATGAAAGTAAACAGAGATCATGCGCAGAAGCCTGTAGCACAGAGCTTGGCAGGTGATGAGTTCTTGGTGATGCTCGTGAAAGCATAGATGTGACCAGCATTCACCGTGTTGTTTTCCTGGCAAAATAATTTGTCTCACGTTGAGCCTATTCCCCTCTGTCTTCCCCAGCTTCAAGACAAGGCCACTGTGCTAACCACAGAGCGGAAGAAGGTGAGTCCTCCCAGGGCCAGGGGCGGGAGCTGGCCTGGAGGACGTGGCTGGCCCCTTAGGAGGAGGGGGGATGGCCGAGTCCTGCACTCACTGCCTCTTTTCTTGGGGGGCTTTTTCTTTCTCTCAGAGAGGGAAGACTGTGCCTGAGGAGCTGGTGAAGCCGGAAGAGCTCAGCAAATACCGGCAGGTGGCATCCCACGTGGTGAGTGGCGGAGTCCTGCAGACTTGGAGACACGGCCCTCCCAGGCTGTTTCTGGGGTGGGGCAGGTCATCATGGCCTCTGGCTCTGCCCCATTTCTAGTCTTGGCCGCTGAGTTGTCAGGCTTCTCTTCCTGCCCAGCTCTGGCTTTCCCAGTAGCCAATGAGGGACTGACTGCATCCCGGCAGAAGTCCAAGTGCAGTGGATGAGGAACAGGAGTCACTTATGTTCCTGGGGGCCGGGGCCGGGGCAGTTGGGTGGCTTTGTGGCCTGCCTTGATTTGGCCGTGACTGGGTTTGATGTGGCTCTCTCTGCACAGGGGTTGCACAGTGCTAGCATTCCCGGGATCCTTGCCCTGGACCTCTGCCCCTCCGACACCAACAAGATCCTCACTGGTGAGAGCGGGCCTGGGGACAAAAGTACTTCTTCAGCAGAGGGACTTGGGTGGGCCTGACGCATTTTTGGATCTCATTTTGGTCCTCCTCAGGTGGGGCAGATAAAAATGTCGTCGTCTTCGACAAGAGTTCTGAGCAAATCCTGGCCACTCTCAAAGGCCATACCAAGAAAGTCACCAGCGTGGTATTTCACCCTTCCCAGGTAAGGGCTCTCCTAGCACCCTCAGCCCTCATTCCTGAGCCCTGTTTCAGTGGTTTAGGGGCCCAGGACCAGACCCCCACCCCGTTGCCTCCTTGGTGAAGTGAAACGGGCCTGAGAAGGAGTGCCGACTCTCCAGCTCTGGCGGTTAGGGGCTGGGCTTGGGGTCGTGGGGTTGCCCTCTGCTCTGCGTCAGAGCTC
>NW_020173674.1:10278474-10280606 GCF_003031525.2 Neophocaena asiaeorientalis asiaeorientalis
AATTGTGTAGTTTGAAAAGCATATTCGTTGAAATGTTTTATGTTAGGAAAAGGGAAAAAACCCTACAGTGTTTATAACACAGCCTGTAGTAAATAAAGCTCAACAGAACCTTGCCTCATGTATCTGAGGAGGACAGATGGGTCTGTATTCCTATGGTCCTCCAGGCTGAGGGTGAAAACTTGACGTTAACCGCTGCAAGGGGTGTGGGTTAAAACAGATGGAGAGCTGCTGGTTTAGAGGGTAAGCAGCTCATTTGACCAGATTAATGACATTATGGGATTTGAGTTTTTACATCTAGGACAGTTTGGGACTGTAGAACAAGTGGCTGGATGGATCAGCTCTTCCCAGAGTCTTTTCTCTGTACCTTTAAGGAAATTAGAAATAGAAAAATAACATGGTGAGCTTTTCACTAAACGAGATACGTTCCAATTGAAGCGCTGTTTTCCTGCTTCCTGTGAGTTAATGTTATTTGCCTCGTGCAAGTGCATTGATGGAAGATGGTAGCTGGTTTTACCTTATAGTTTTAACATCCTAACTAACCAAAATAATTGGTTGGTGACACCATGTAAGTTTTTCTGGGAATTAACTTGCCCCCGGAATCCTTAAGTGTGGGATGCACTGGAACATGCCCTTGCAGCCCCTCCCGGGCCTGGCACTGTTCAGACCTGTGCCACCGCAGACTATTTAAGTAAACTGAAATTTAAAATTCAGTTTCTCAATTGCACTAGCCACATTTCTCTCTGGTCCTGGAAAAGGGTTGTGGGAAATTTCCCTCTGGTGCAGTTATCCTTTTTACCACTAGATGGCGGGGCCTCCTGCCGTTGGCCAAAGGCTGCTTAATTTCCCATTCTAATAGCGTTTACCCTGGGGCCCTCTTAGGCATCGTAGGGGCGGATGGGTGGTTCCAGGCAGGGCAGGGCTGTGGCTGTCCCCAGCCCTCTTCGCGGGCCTCTCACTGTCGTGGCCTCTCCCATTGCGGAGCACAGGCTCAGCGGCCATGGCTCACGGGCCCAGCCGCTCCGCGGCGTGTGGGATCCTCCCGGACTGGGGCACGAACCCGCGTCCCATGCATCGGCAGGCGGACTCTCAACCACTGCGCTACCAGGGAAGCCCCCCAGCCCTCTTTTGTAAGATGGTTGTGGTCCATCTCTTCTCTGTCTCTGATCATCTGTCTCCTTGCGTTCCTTTTAGGAGCTGGTGTTTTCCGCCTCCCCAGATGCCACTATCAGGATTTGGTCTGTTCCGAACGCCTCTTGTGTACAGGTTGTTCGGGCCCATGAGAGTGCTGTGACAGGCCTCAGCCTCCACGCCACTGGTGACTATCTCCTGAGCTCCTCTGATGACCAGGTGTGGTCCCAGCCAGGGACCCAAAGAGGCTCCTGGTCCCCAAACTCCTATATCCTGGGAGGAGGGAACATCTTACCAACCACAGCCGGTTCTACAGAACCCCAAGGAGAATGTTCCCTCTACCAAGAGGGGCTGGCCTTGCCAGGGTCTGCCGGCCTAGAGTCTTTGCCTTCCTGAGGGGCCACCAGAACCTGGGGACCCACTGTCTTACTGGTTCCGTTGTCTCTGTGTTTTCAGTACTGGGCCTTCTCTGACATCCAGACAGGACGTGTGCTCACCAAGGTGACCGATGAAACTTCTGGCTGCTGTAAGTTGCCTCAGAAGTGCTGGGCTCTTCATTTGCTGTGTTTTGTGTATGTTAATGTTTTATTTAGTCATTTGCCCATTTGTTCTAAAAACACACTTAACCACCAGTACCTGCTGAGTGCCAGGTGTGGTGCCAGCCCGGTGAGCAGTGGGAAGAGTGAGGAGCCTGCCTTGGCTGCACTTAGTCTTAGTCTCCCCTGGTGCGCTCTGACGCACGGCCGTCTCCCCTCTCCACAGCCCTCACCTGTGCGCAGTTCCACCCTGACGGACTCATTTTCGGGACCGGAACCATGGACTCTCAGATCAAGATCTGGGACTTGAAGGTAGGACGTGGTGACCGCCATCTGCGGCCCAGGGCTGGAGCTCTTGGAACTGTGCAGTGTGATGAAGTGTTTATGGCACCTGGCCCCAGGGGTGTCCCAGGAGTGGACAGTGGCTCTGTGTGTGTGTGTGTGTGTGTGTGTGTGTGTGTGTGTGTG
>NW_020173674.1:10280849-10283424 GCF_003031525.2 Neophocaena asiaeorientalis asiaeorientalis
TAGGTGTGGTCGGGGGGCCCCAGGCTGGGCACCACCCCTGCTATTCCTGCTGGTTGTCCTCCCTGAAGGATGGAAGAGGACATCTCAGAAGTAGGACTTCGATGAGCTCCATTTTCTCCCCCTGACCAGTGGGTGACATTGTACTCCCTGCCCCCCAACTGTAGGAGCGCACCAACGTGGCCAACTTCCCTGGCCACTCGGGCCCCATCACCAGCATCGCCTTCTCCGAGAACGGCTACTACCTGGCTACGGCGGCTGATGACTCCTCTGTCAAGCTCTGGGATCTGCGCAAACTTAAGAACTTTAAGACGTTGCAGCTGGATAACAACTTTGAGGTGCGCCCCCTCCCTCCCCCCAGCTCTCTTGGTCGCCTCTCCTCCTCATTTGTTGGTTATTCACTGAATTACTCTAAACTGCCTCTGTTTATCCCCAGTTGCTCATAGTTGCTGCTCTCATGTGACCTCTCTCCTGATTCTGGCAGGTAAAGTCACTGATCTTTGACCAGAGCGGAACTTACCTGGCCCTTGGGGGCACGGATGTCCAGATCTACATCTGCAAACAGTGGACGGAGATTCTTCACTTTACAGGTAGAGGCTGGCCCTGGGATGCTGAGGTCTCTGGGTGCCCTGGCCCAGAGGAAAGTGGGAAGATCTCACTGTGTTAGGAATTTCTAGGGGTAGGCTTGCATTTGCCAAGGCCGCTTTTAATCGCTATCGGAGGCAATAGAGTTTAATGGCTAAGACAGTGAACTCAAAGAGTCAGACTGCTTGGCTTTAAATGCTGGCTCTACCACTTGAATCTGTGTGACACTGGGTAAGTTACTTAACCTCTCTTGAGAATGATAATAGTACAGCTGATCCTTCACAGATTCAGCCAACTGTGGGTCGAAAATAGAGCAAAACTCGAATTGGCCACACCCTGGCAACTGTTAACAGAACATTTATCTTATATTTACAGCTATTTACATAGAATTTGTGTTGTGTTGGGAATTAGAAATTATTTAGAGATGATTTAAAGTATGTAGGAGAATGTGTGTAGGTTATATGCAAATACTACACCAATTTATATAAAGGGCTTGAGCGTCTGAGGATTTTGGTGTCTGCAGGAGTTCCTGGAACCAGCACCCCTCAGATACCAAGGGAGGACTATACACACCCAGTGGGGTTGTTGTGAGGTTTAGCTGAGTTTATATATACATACATGTATTTAGATGAGTTTGTATAAATATATAAACATATAAAATACGAATGTACATAACGTATAAACGTATAAATACAGAATAGCAATACACATAAATGTATGTGTTTAGAACAGTGTCTGGCACGTAGGAACGATGTGCTACTGTATCATTCAATACTGTGTCTTAGTCCACGGTGGATTAGAGCAATAAATAAGGCAGACCCAGTGTTTGCACTAACGGAATTTCTGGTCAGCTTGGGAAGGCAGATGTAGAGTGACTTCACCAGTGATGACTCAGGTGTGGTGCTGAGTACTAGCGAAGACGGGCATGAAATGCTGAGACAGCGGGTAGCAGGGCTGGCAGCCTCACCGTCGTGTGGCCCCGGGTGTGTGGCTGGCCCTTCTGGAGCTGTAGCTTCTCCATCTTTCAGTGGCGTTTTGACACTGCGGATTGTGCCAGCTGGCGCTGTGGAGGCGCCTGCGCGGTGACAGGGTGCCTCTTGCACCCTCAGGAGCTGAGTGAACGGCAGCTGCTGTTGTCTTTGTTCATGAAGTTCTTGTCCTCATTAGCAGGTTGTGGGCAGGGCACAAGCACCTTCTCCCACCCCAGATTCTACTCGGTGTGTGTGTCCCAGAGGTGGCCAGGCCTGACTGTGTGGCCCACGAGTTTTAACCTTCACTGGGCCCTGGTGCTTTGGTTTGGAGCAGAGTTAGGTGGAGTGGAGGGCTGGAAGCACAGGGTGGCTTTGTAGTGGGGAGCTGGTGGGCCGGCTGTGATCCTAGGAATTTGCACTGATGCCCATGAACTGCCCGAGCCCACCGAGGAGGGTTGCCCAGCCTCTTCTGCCTCTGCCCCAGCCCTGCCCTGCGCCAGGGGCCCAAGTTTCCTGAAGTTAACCCCATGAGCTAGAACCAGCTGATAGAATATTCCAGTTACACACAGGGAGTCAGAACTAAATACATACCCACCAGCCTAGCTCCCAGTCAGTTCTCGGACTTGAACCGAGCCGCGCAGAGCCGAATTGTAGCTGCTCCTAAAGCTTAGGTGGGGGAGACTGGCGTTCCACTCGGCCCAGCCACAAAAACCTGAGTGCCTGCCGTGGGCCAGCACCGAGTGAGGCCCTGGAGCTCAGTGCCGTGCGGGTCAGACTAGAGACCTGGCCTCGGGGATTGACAGGCCACGGGGAGGTCCATACGGGCAGAGGCCCGCAGGATGAGGAACACTGACGGGGGAGGACTGGATGGGTTGGGAGCGAATCATCAGGGGTCAGTGCTGAGACCCCGAGGAAGAAAAGCCTCCTCACCGTTGTCTCTTGTCTCTCCCCACAGAGCATAGCGGCCTGACCACGGGGGTGGCCTTTGGGCACCACGCCAAGTTCATTGCTTCAACATGCAT
>NW_020173674.1:10283502-10315873 GCF_003031525.2 Neophocaena asiaeorientalis asiaeorientalis
GCAGCGGGCTGAGAGCCGCGGTGGCATGGACCACCCTCATCCGTGCAGCCTCCGGGCCCGCTGGGAGCAGCCGTGGGGCAGAGTCGGGGTGAGGCTGAGCCACGGGAACTGTGAAGGGGCTGGGCCAAGGGCTCAGGCAGGTTTTTGTAAGCAGCGATCTAGTTTTCATTAAAAAAAGAAAACACCAAACACAGCCACCTTCCTCTGTGTGTCTGTAGCAGGGAAAGTCAAGGGGAGGGGCACCAAGTAGGACTCTGACCACCAGGATGCCCGTCGTTCTTTTTTTTTTTTTAATTGCACAACAGAAATAAAAAAGAAAACAAAAAGAAGCCTACAAGCCACTTGCCGGAATGACTCTTCCCGTCCCTGCAGGCCTTGACTTTGTGTTCATAGGGTCTCATGTCACTTGCCTCATGAGGTTGGCTCCCACGCGAACCTGGAAGGGAGGGGGAAGGGCTGAGGGGCTGCCGGCACGCCTGGAGGGATTCCTCAGTTGTTTAGTCCGAGGTGACAGAACATCTGTCCCAGACTAGCTTGAATCAGAAGGTTTCTGTAACTCTGGTGTTTGAATATTTGAAATAGAACTGGTCCCGGGGAGACAGCCAGCAAACAATAAATAAGCAAAAGGTCAGCGAATGCCCTATTTAATTAGGGAAATGAGGGTGGTCAGTGCGGCTGCTTTGGGTGGTCAGGGACGGCCTCTTGCAGATGACACTTAAGTTGAAGCCTGATTGACGGGAGCTAAAGGGGAGGTGGAGTGTTGCAGACTGAGGGGAGGTCCTAAGGCTGGAATGGAATGGTCAAGGTGCGTGGAGCAGGGGAAGGAGGCCAGTGTGGCCGGAGTGTGGCACCACGGGGTGTGGCCCCGGGAGATCATCAGTACCCTTGAGAAGAGCGGTCCCAGTAGAGCGTTGGGGCGAGAGAAGTGAGAAAGTGGGAGGCAGTGATTGTAGGTAAGGAATCGTGCCAGGGAGGGGAGCCAAGAAATGGGGTGTCCCCTTGGGGTGGCGGTGGGGTCAAAGCATAGCAGTCCATGTTGACACAGCAGAGCCTTCTGCGTGTGCTTCGCTGGGTCCGTGCCGTGTGGCCACGTCGGATCGGGCGTGCCGTGTCTTCTAGGAGGGTCAGAATGCCTCTTAGCTAGTAAAACCCTTGAAACTCCTGCAGCAAAGAAACCATTTAACTTTTTGACCCAGTTTCCTCATAAATACTTGACAAGGAGAGCCTCTGTGTATGTGTGTGTAACCCCTGTGTCCATGGAACTCGCCTTTTGGAAAACATCCCAGAGTTTTAGCTGTTTTTAAACAGTGTGCAGTGAGCATCTTGAAGTATGCAGCCTTTTGCTAACTTAGGTTAGTTCTTACAGGTAACTTTCCAAGAGTGGAGTGGTAAGGCAGCGTTTGGAAGTTTTCCCACATTTGCCAACCAAAGTAGTACCAATTTGAAGGTGTGGCTCGGTGTGTGACGATAGGAATTTTATGTATCCTCAGCCAATTTGGGGTATTTCTTGTGATTTGAAAAGAGTATGGTTCTTCAGAAAAGACCCAACATGTAGTTCTGAAGCAGGACCAAAAAGAAGGGAAACTGCTGAGTGAAAGATGGACCTGTAGAGCTGTCCGCTGTTGTTTGCAGGTGGTGGAGCAGCGTCATTCAAGGTGGGGGTGGCTGAGGACCCTGGGGGTGTCCTGGGGCCAGCACAGCACCAAACCATCTAATGGTTTCTGGCTAGATACTAAGATGCATTCTTAAGGTTTGCCTTCGTTTCCAGAAAAACTGGAAACTGCGGGACATACGGACAGAGGTTCTTGGGGGACCTGTGGGTTGGAAAGGGCACCGTGGTCTCCCTCAGATTGTGTGAAGCGTGTGTTGTATCCATGCAAATGTGCACTGGGGGGCGGGGCTTAGAGTATATCTCAGAGGGACTATAGTCCCGCCCCCACCCCCAGTCAGTTCCAGACCACTGCCCTAGAAGGACTGGTATGTGGATCGTAAGGCTCTGAAGTGCTTTCATCTCTCCTGCCCTCTTTCCACTCACGGGCAGAAGGGCTGTGTGCCAGACACTACATACATTTTCTCATTTCATGCTTGCAACAACCTTGCCTTTAGCTGTCCAGCAACTGGGCAGCTTCCTGCACCCCCACGGGGCTTCATGTCCCTTTGCAGTCCAGGGTGGGAGATAGGCTCTGGGACTCTGGGGACAGACTCTGGGTTTTGAATCCCAGCTCTGGCGCCTAGTAGTGAGGGGCCTCGGTCAGGTGATTTAACTCCCGTCTGCTCAGTGCCTTCATCTGGAAGACGGGGGTAGTGCACTTATTAGGGACGTTGAAAGGCGTAAGCAGGTTAGTGTGTGAGCAGTGCTTAGGGCAGTGATGGACGTGACGAACGCCGTACACATTTTAACGGCTGCTGCTGCTACTTTTACTTCTACCGCGACACTGTTTGCTCTCCCCAGGGTCCCTGCCCTGCCAGGTGAGTGCCCTCACTCAGCCCGGGTTCATGCCTCTGGCATAGTTCTAACCACGTTACCTTAGAGGTGTTTATGCATTTGTCTCTCATAACTAGGTTTTAATCTCCCGAGGGCAGGACCGTGTACTCATTGCTGGCATTCAATTCACCGCTGCTGAGGGGCAGACAGATTCAAACCTGGAGCTCAGACCAGAGCCCAGGCTCTGTCTCTCTGCAGAAACAAAAGGCGGGGGTGGGGAGGGGTGGGAGGGGGGAATGGATGACAGACTTCGTTATTTCAGCCAGAATGGAATGGAGAGCTGTCATCCCTGCCACGTCTCCCCAGATCTCAGCTCAGCTGTCTTGCAGGTGAACCTTTTGGAAGTAGGGCTCAGTTGGTAGATTCTAAAGGGCTCACCTATTCCGGTCCGTTATTAGGCTCATGAAGTTTTGTAATTAATACTTACTGCATCCTACATGAGCTTGACCCCTTTGACGATCCATTCCTGGATCGTTCATGCCCGAGGACCCAGTCCCCAGACCCACCCTTGTCCCGTCCACTGTTGAAGCTTGCTTGGCCTTGGAGCACTGACCAAGGCGGCCACCTGGGGGCACTGTAGTTACACTAGTCTCCCCAGTAACACTGGCCCCAGGACCGAGCTGTCAGCACCACGGCCGGGCCCTGTTTTCCCCATTCCACAGACTGGAAACCATAAGTAGTAGAGCTGGGATTTTAAGCTGTCCGGCTACAGAGACAGCTGACTCCTCCATCATCAGCTGAGACAGAAGCGGGCAATTCCACGGTGTTCCAGGATGTAGTGCTATGGTTAGGCGTGGGCTCTGGAGTCAGAAGCCAGGTTTGAATCCCAGAGCTGCAGCTCTCTATGACTTATGTGTTTGTGTCTCAGCTTCTGCACCTGTAAAACTGAGTTAATGGTGCCTACTGCACAGGGCTGTTGTGTGCAGAGCATGGGAAGCACTCCATAGCTGGCTGCTTTTTCCCTGCTCCTGTCTGCAGTGGCATCCACTGACACTGCTGGGGTCCTGGTGGCCCTTGACCCTCCACGCCTGCGTTATAAAGGTGAGGGCCGACGTGGCCTTCTTCCTTCATAAATCTTACGTTTACAAGGCTCTGATAACACGAACTGGAACGTGATTAGGCAGAGAGGTGGGAGCACACAGGTGATACAACCGTGGGGCTGTAGAGTTCTCATAGAGGTGCCAATGCAGAGGACGGGGTGCAGCTGTTATGAAAGGTAAATCTGGGGAGAGGCGACATAGGCACATTTTGGAGAAGTAAAAATTCACTAGGTGGACCTAGGGTAGGCGTGGCTTGTGGAAGGAGAGGCTCTGGCAGCCCCACTGCCTTGCTGAAGTGAGGAGGGAGGAGAGAGCCAGAAGGGGAAGACGGACAGCGTGGAGGGTGGAGGGCAGGAATGGTGGAATAACGCCCAGCAGGTCGTCGTAAGGCAGGTTGGGAGGTGGCTGGTTTCAAAACAGCAGCGTGAAGTCTAAGATCTCATCTGAAGTTTTTCAGAATTTGGAACAGGTCTTTAACCAACATTTTAGAAGTTTTTTCGTTTTTTATTTTGATACATTCATTCAGAAGTGTCTAAAACATATCTTTTCAGTTTAAAGGATAATAACCACCCTTGTATCCACCACTCAGCTTAGGAAAGACAGCACTGGGGGCCCTCTGTGTGCCCTTCCAGGAATGCATCCCTCTTTCTCCCCCCACAGAGGAAACTGCTACCCTGAAATAGGGGTTCATTATTCCTTTGCTTCTATAATTTTGTCACTATATATTGTTCTTTTTTTTTTTTGCGGTACACGGGCCTCTCACTGTCGTGGCCTCTCCCGTTGCGGAGCACAGGCTCCGGACGCGCAGGCTCAGCGGCCAAGGCTCACGGGCCCAACCGCTCCGCGGCATGTGGGATCTTCCCGGACCGGGGCACGAACCCGTGTCCCCTGCATCGGCAGGCGGACTCTCAACCGCTGCGCCACCAGGGAAGCCCACTGTATATTTTTCTTCCTTTTTATCTTTGGACTTTGTATAAATGTAATCATTCAACTTGCTTTCTTTGACTTCACTTGCTCAGCATTGTTCCTGAGACTTAGCTGTGTTGATACACATAGCTGTAGTTCTTCACTGTCGTGCCAACAAGGGCAAATGGCCAAACAGAACTCCCCCTAGGTTGCTGGAACAGCACTCACCAGAGACAGGGGGCAGCTGTACAGATGTGCAGGTCCCACACGGCGCATTCATCCTGGGCAGGGCGCTCTGGCGGATGATTCCCACCCTCAGGCTAAGGTACTTTTGAGCTGCCCGATTGGGAAGCACAGCTTCTCCTTTGTTGTCCTCAGGGGAAGGGAGACAGTAACAGTACGATGTAGCAGAACCTTGCTTCAGGCCCTAACCTGCCAGCTCCATGTTTTGTGGTGGGTGGGTGGCAGGGTGTTTGTACCAGCTCTTTCCCTTGACGGGATCCTGGGTCTAGGGTCCAAAGGATGCCGTTGCAGCTGTTTGATGTGGCTCGTGGGCAGCAGGACTCACTGCATTGCATTCATGGTTGGAGAAGCACCAGCCCCTCCTCTGACATAATTCAGGGGCTGGGGTCCAAGCTTTGTAATTGATCAGCGCCTTAGGCACTTGGCAGTGGCTGGATTCCATGGAGCCTTATAAGAGGCCTCCTTTTCTGGGAGGCCAGCCTGCAAGGGATAAACTTGGACAGGTTAACCCTTACTTCTCATTCACTGTAGAATCCCATTATAGGGATACCCCACACTGCACGTATATGTCCTATGGTGGGTAATGGATATATGGGTTTCCAATATGTCCTATTGTGGGTAATGGATATATGGGTTTCCAATATGTCCTATTGTGGGTAATGGATATATGGGTTTCCAATATGTCCTATTGTGGGTAATGGATATATGGGTTTCCAATTTTTTTGCGATTATAAACAGTGTTTCTGTGAACATTCTGGTACAAGGGTTTTTCCTAGGATATTAACCTAGGAGAGGATTTATTATATAGATCATATTATAGGTAATGACAAACTTTTTAAAAATGTATTTTATTCAAGTATTGATTTACAATGTGTTAACTTCTGTACAGCGAAATAATTCAGTTATACATATATATTCTTTTTCATATTCTTCTCCATTATGGTTTATTATAGGATATTGAATAGAGCTCTCTGTGCTATACAGTAGGACCTTGTTGTTTATCCATCCTGTATATAATAGTTTGCATCTGCTAATCCCAAACTCCCAGTCCATCCCTTCCCCACCCTCCCTCCCTCTTGGCAACCATAAGTCTGTTTTCTAATGACAAATTATTTTTCAACATGGTTGTACCAGTTTACACTCTGATTAGCAATGGATGAGTGTACCTGTCTCCATACCCTTGCCAACCCTTAATATTTTCTGATTTTTAAATTTTTGCTCATCTGGGGGTTATATTATAGTATCTTGAAGTTTATTTTCACATCCATGATTACTAATAAGGTTGAGCATCTTTTTATCCACTTACAGGCCATTTGAGTTTATCTTTTGCGAAAGCCCTGTTTGTGCCTTTGCCTATGTTCCTATTTGGGTTGTCTTTTTCCTTTTGATTTGTGGCAATTTTAAAAAGCATATATAGTTTGGATAGTAATCCCTTATTGTGTTGCAGCTATCTTCCCAGTCGGAGCCTTGTCTTTTCGCTCTTTTTTTTTTTTTTTTTTCCCAGTACGTGGGCCTCTCACTGTTGCGGCCTCTCCCGTTGCGGAGCACAGGCTCCGGACGCGCAGGCTCAGTGGCCATGGCTCATGGGCCCAGCCGCTCCGCGGCATGTGGGATCCTCCCGGACCGGGGCATGAACCCGTGTTCCCTGCATCGGCAGGCGGACTCTTAACCACTGCGCCACCAGGGAAGCCCCTTTTCACTCTTTTTTATGGTGTCTTGTGATTTGGGGTTTGTGAAATGCTCATTTTATCTGTGACTTTGAGAATTCTTTGAGACTTTGGCTGAAATCATGTCTTCTTTTTTCAGTCAGGGTTTGCATTTGCTTCTGCTTGAGCCCAGACCACTTTAATTCTCACCCTGGGATCACTTTAAATTAAATTCAGCCCTTGAGGTTTTCTCCAAACTGAACTTTCAAGAGTCCTCACCCCTGCCCTAGACTAAGAATCTGGACTAGAGAAGAGGGAATTGTACTCTTAATCCTCAGGGTAGATTTTTTTTTTTCATCCATCCAGCACCATAGTCAAGATAGGCAAGATCCCTTGCTGCCCGCTTCCATGCGGTGGTTTGTTTCTCCTTCACTCTGGCCTGAAGATGAAGCCCCCTGAGTCCCAGCTTGGACAGAGGCCTACACTAGGCTCCCCATCTCTGGCAGCCTCTGGGCTGATCTGTAGTTCCCTGTGCTCATCAAAGCAGAATGTCAAGACCTCCAGGCTTCTGCAGAAATCCCAGAATAGCAGCTGGGCTCACTTCCCAGAATTTTTGTTTTTACTTTATTTTTGGCCTCTGTGCATGCTTTTTTTTTTTTTTTTTTTTAATATTAGCTCAGCAATGTTTTAAACATGTTTTTAAAAACACACACACATAAATAATCTGGGATTTTAGTTGTTTGCTTCTGAAAGTTGACCTGGGTATCTGGTCTTCCTACTGCTGGAACAGAGTGGTACTTTTTCTTTTTAAAATTTATTTTATTTATATTTATTTTTGGCTGCGTTGGGTCTACGTTGCTGCGTGCAGGCTTTCTCTAGTTGCAGCGAGCGGGGGCTACTCTTCATTGTGGTATGCGGGCTTCTCATTGCCGTGGCCTCTCTTGTTGTAGAGCACGGGCTCTAGGCGCACGGGCTTCAGTAGTTGTGGCGCATGGGCTCACTAGTTGTGGCTCACAGGCTGTAGAGCGCAGGCTCCATAGTTGTGGCGCACAGGCTTAGTTGCTCCGCAGCATGTGCGATCTTCCCGGACCAGGGCTCGAACCCGGGTCCCCTGCACTGGCAGGCGGATTCTTAACCACTGAGCCACCAGGGAAGCCCCAGAGTGGCACTTTTATGTAAAACACCCTTACAGAAATGTCTGGGCATGGAGTCACTTTACAGAGTTGAATTTTGCTTAAGTTGAAGAAACAGGCTGTGAAGTATTCTTTTTATTTAAGGCAAAGCGCCATGATCTCAGTGTAAAGATGAGGGAGCCAGGGGTAGATGGAGAGGGTGGAGATCCCCCTTGGGTATCCCCTAGCTGCAGTCACGGCCCCTGGCCCTCTCCCCAAAAGGCAGGAAGAGAGAAAACCTGACAGGCGCCGAGCAGCTCTGCTTCCTGCCGCAAGTCAGCAAAAATGGTTTGTTAATTATCCCCATCAAGTCTGACTCAACTGTTCTCAAGGCTCAGGTGCCTTCTTATACCAGGAGGTGGTTTCAGGTGAGGGAAGAAGTTTTAAACTGGGCAAATTTGGACTGGATTTTGATATCCAGGAAAGTCAAAACTTAGATCGCTTCCCTCCAGGGAAAGCACAGGGAACTTAGCGCTGCAAGGACCTTCATTGTTCACATACTTTGTACATTTGTTTCTGTAAACAGGACCCTTTGACGTGGAACTGTTGACAGAAATCTATGTACAATGGAAATAGCGTTTGCCGAAGTTACCTATCAAAATCATGAGCCTGTATACACGCAACAGCAGGAGAAAAACACCTGCATTAACTTTTTACAAAAAGTGAATGGATACTTTTATGAGTATATAGGGTAGGGAAGGTCTTTGCTACATTTAAAGATAAAAATAGGACGGAAATAATATTCATCATTACATAATCCTTTCAAACAGCAGGATGGAAGGACCCCATGAAGAAAAACCAATGGCCAACTCAGTGGGAAACTTGAAACATGAGGATATCCACCCCTTGACTTGTGAAAGCTCTTTACAGACAAGGAAACAAACTCAGGAGGATAGATAAGAGACACAAAGAGGCGATTTATAAGATATAATCGGCTGTAAAGATGCTTGGCGTCTAATCAAAGAGGTCCATGTTAAATCAGCAATGCTGTTTACCCAATGATGCTCCGATAGGCAAAGCCGTAGAACGCTACTGACCTGTGGTGGCAAGAGTGTGGGGAACAGGCACCCGTACGTTCCCAGAGCCCTACGGTCAAGAGGGATGTAGCTTTCAACCCAGCAGTTCTAAGAATTTCTTCTGAGAAAATGGTAGACGAAGAATTACACGCTTACATAATTGTATTCGAAGGTCAGGAAGTTCCCTGGTGGTCTAGTGGTTAGGATTCGCTGCTTTCACTGCCGTGGCCCAGGTTCAATGCCTGGTCAGGGAACTAAGATCCTGCAAGCTATGTGGCCTGGTCAAAAATTTTTTTAAAACTTGTTTTTAATTTAAAAAAAATTGTTTTTAAAAAAGGAGATCCAATATATAGTTCAACCGTGATACGAAGGAGAATGCAGCTGTTACAAGTAATAGGTAAGGACACAAGATGTCTACCTTCGCATGAAAAAGAAAGTTAAAGAGAAAAGTTGGTTACGTAATGTGATTCCAGTTGGCATCTATAGACTCATGCTTGGTTTAAACACAGCATCGATGCCGTTCCCAGAACCACCCTTCCGTGCTGTTTAAACGCTCACAATGAGCTTGTGCAGTGAAGGCAATGGTAAGAAGAGTTGGCCCTGGATGGAGCTGAATCCCTGACCCCTCAGAGCCTGTCAGCCTGGCTCCTCCAAATAACATCCAAGCTGAGAATCCTCACTTATTTCACACTAACCCTGAAAAGTATATCCCGTAGACCCTGTACAAGCCAGGAGGCTGGACAGAACAAGTCATCCCTAGTCACAGATGGGGAAACAGTCCCAGCTAAGGGGAGTTCCTTAACTAACTTCCATAGCAAGTGTCTGGATCTTCCTGCCTAAGTGCTCTATTCTGCTAGAAGAGCCTAAGGCAGCTGCTTCCCCTAGCCCTTCCTCATCCTGAGCTATAAGCTTGTCCTCATATGGGGAAGAAAAAAAAAAATTTAGGTAAGCATTAGTTTTGGGGCAGGAGGAAGAGAAATTCTGGTAGTTAATCGTACTCAGTAAATGTTGGCTGTTATGTACTATTCTAAGGATTCTTGTCTATTAATTCATTTTATCCAACACCCCTATGGGGATAGGTATTATTCCCATTTTACAGATGAGGAAACCGAGGCCCAGAAGAGTTCAATAACTCAATATCACACAGCTAGTAAGAGGCAGAGCCAGGGTTATAACTCAAACAGCCTGGCTTGTATTCGACCAGTATCCTGAAAACAGAAAAGATGGAGCTGGCCAGGGCTGGAGAGTGCCTCCATGGTGTCAAGGCCACGGGCCTGACTCAAGCACTGTGGTTCCCTTTACGCCACCTCTCTAACTCATGCCCTACCAAAGGCCAGAGAGGTATCTGAAACCAAGTTTGACTTCCCCACCAGATTCTCCAGCGGCGGCTGAACCCAACCCATTCCACCTAGGCTGGGTTACCTTTCCCACCCTAGAAGCTCTACACGGCAGCAAAGACCTTTCCAGACCAACAAGTCAGAGGTGAAGGCCCATGTCATACATGAGCAGACGGTCGGCAGCACAGCCAGCACTGGTACTGACCTGTCTGGCAGCCGTGCCTGCTATGGCATCAGGCAGCATCAGGGCCAACAGGCTGCCATTCAGCCTGTGCCGACCAACCCTGTGTGGACCAGTCCCAGGGGCCAAGTAAGTGGGAAGGGGGGCTGGTGAGGGGAGGAGTAGCCAGCATCCGCTATGGGAGGCTGGGAGGCTCAAGGGGGCCTTGGGAGGAGCTTGTTCAAGTCAAGGTTAGTTCTTTCGGCCCCGGGAGCTCTGGATTCCCTCATCCATGATGGCAACCAAGTGGCATGCTTCGAGGATGCCCAGCCAGAACTCCTGTGGCTGTGAGAAGGTGACAAGCCCTCACAGGCCATTAGCCCCGCCAGGCTCCCGATTCCCAGCTACTGCTGTTCTTTGACTCTGCCGTGAGTTGACCTCCCCCTACCTTCTCGTCCTGCTTTCTCTGCCTGGAATGCTGCCTTTCCTTGCGGAGAGGCAAAGTCTCCTAAATTCAGTCCCGGGAGGCACTGGACTGTACCCAATAATAGAGGCCGCAGTTCTGGAAGGACAGAGCTGACTCTGAAGCGCAAGTCTAAGCTGGGAATGATTCTGTCTAGTCACCACAAGTAGCTTTTCCACACCTGCTTTCACTAGGCTTGAAACAAGGGTCTATTCAGCCTGTTTACCTTCTGTTGCCTTCCAGGAGCTTCTGGGCTTGGCCTGGCTCAGGTCCACAAAGACGCCAACCCCTCGGACCAGGGCAACAGCCAACAGCAAAAGAATTACCCAGAGGAGAGGTCTTGGGTTGCAGCTCATGGTGGAACCTGCCAGACAAAAGGGATCTGAAGGATGGCAGGGCTGGGCAAGGGCCCCTCCAACTCTCTCCCCAAACCCCAGCCCTTGGTAATCACACTGGGCAGAGCTGAAGCTGCCCTTTTGCAGATGAGGTGGACCCTGGCTAGCTTAGCTTAGTTCCCCAATGAATTCAGTTACACCATCTCCTGCCCTCACTATAGCCAGAGCTTCCCCATCTTGTCAGCGCACCCTGGAGGGCCAAGGCCTGAGGGGCCTGCCCACAGCCTCATACCTGCAGGCCCCAGCGTAGACTCCCACCTGGAGGAATCCTCAAAACCCAGTGGCCCGGGAGAGCTCACCATGCTCTGGGCCTGGCAATGTCATTGTGGTGACCTGAGGCTCACTGCCGTCCTGCTCCCCACGTGGCTCAGAAGCCAGGAACAGGCCTGCAGACATGAAAGAACAAAGAACCCCCCTATTTTGTCCTCCACCCTGGACTCACCTGCAGCCCCAGAGCTACGTGTGGTCGAGTAAGTCTTTAGCCCTGAGGGGCAGCAGGCAGAGGTGCCGCAAAGGAAGTAAACCTGGCGGGATGAGGATAAGATCAAGGCACGGGGCTGGCTTAGAGCCCTGGGCACGAAGCACTGAGGCAGGGACATGGCGTCTGGAACCCAGCCCAGGTCCACACTGCTGCCGGCCAGGCAGGAGGGAAGAGATCTGGGCATGCTGACCAGCCCAAGTCCCACGAGTTACAGAGTCATAGGTGCTGCTTCCCAATTTGGAATCTGTGCCTCCCTCGTTCTGGATGGCTCACGTCTGCAGTAGTGGACCCTGCGGGAGGGAACCGCTCTGCCGTGTAGAGCCCTGGCCCCGGCCTTCAGAGTCCCCCTGGGAGGGCCGACTTGCTCCCTTTGCCACCCGACAGATGGGGAGAGGGGATTCCGAGGACGTGGTGTTAACTGGGCAGCAGGAGAGCAGATGTCTAGCGCCCTCTCTTCCTGGCCCTCAATGACCAATGACTGGGGGGCAGGGTTGGGGGGGCGGGTTACCATGGCTTCCAGAAACACAAAGCCACGGGCAGCTCCCAAAAGGTGTAGAAGCAGGGACTTCCCTGGTGGTCCAGTGGGTAAGACTCCACGCTCCCAATGCAGGGGGGGCCGGGTTTGATCCCTGGTCGGGGAAATAGATCCTGCATGCATGCCGCAATGAAGATCCTGCGTGCCACAACTAAGACCTGGTGCAACCAAAATAAATAAATTAATTTAAAAAAAAAAAAAAAAAGGGAGTAGAAGCAGGAGGAGCTGACCTGAACCGGCACCCAGCAGCGTAACTGACAGGTACCCCTTCATCCAGCAGGCGAGGGGCTCTTGGCTCAGGAAGAGGCACACAGCTGAGCTGGTTATTCAGCTGCCCTCCCAGGTGCTAACCAGTGACATCTGTCTACATCTGATGGAATGTCATGCATCTATTTAAAATATATAGAGGGCTTCCCTGGTGGCGCAGTGGTTGAGAATCTGCCTGCCAATGCAGGGGACACAGGTTCGAGCTCTGGTCTGGGAAGATCCCACATGCCGCGGAGCAACTGGGCCCGTGAGCCACAACTACTGAGCCTGCGCGTCTGGAGCCTGTGCTCCGCAACAAGAGAGGCCGCGATAGTGAGAGGCCCGCGCACGGCAATGAAGAGTGGCCCCTGCTTGCCGCAACTAGAGAAAGCCCTCGTACAGAAACGAAGACCCAACACAGTCAAAAATAAATATAAAAATAAATTAAAAAAAAAAGACTGGGAAATATTTTAAAAAATATATATATATATAGAGAGAGATCTGTCTATATTAAGGTGAAAGATTTATATTGTTCAGTAGAACGAAAGTTAAACAGTAGTGTGTGGCCTATGGTGCCATTTATAGATTATGTAGAAAATCCTAAATATACACTAAGTGTATCCATATTTACCGTCTGCAGAAGTTGAGTTATAAAAATTCAAAGCAGGGACTTCCCTGGTGGCGCAGTGGTTGGGAATCCGCCTGCCAATGCAGGGGACATGGGTTCGAGCCCTGGACCGGGAAGATCCCACATGCTGCGGGGCAGCTAGGCCCGTGTGCCACAACTACTGAGCCTGTGTGCCACAATTACTGAAGCCCATGTGCCTACAGCCTGTGCTCCGCAGCAAGAGAGGCCACCACAATGAGAAGCCCGCACACTGCAGCGAAGAGTAGCCCCCATTCATCACAACTAGAGAAAGCCTGTGCACAGCAAAGAAGACTCAATGCAGCCATAAATAAATAAATAAATTTATTAAAAAAAAAAAAAATTCAAAGCAGAGGGACTTCCCTGGTAGTGCAGTGGTTGAGAATCCGCCTGCCAGTGCAGGGGACATGGGTTCGAGCCCTGGTCCGGGTAGATCCCACATGCCATGGAGCAACTAAGCCCATGCGCCACAGCTACTGAGCCCATGCTCTAGAGCCTGCAAGCCACAACTACTGAAGCCCACGTGCCTAGAGCCCGAGCTCCGCAACAAGAGAAGCCACCACAGTGAGAAGCCCGCATGCAGCAACAAAGAGCCAACGCGGCCAAAAATAAACTAATGAATTAAAATAAAATTCAAAGCAGAATTATGCTGAACACATCATTTCTAGAGTCAGAAGTGAGGCCACTCTGGAGCACCATGCCCGGCTCAGGTTAGGGTTGATTGCCTTCGCGATCCGGCATTTTCCTTCCTCCCTCTGGAGTGGTTTGCAGGTCGGGGCTCACTGCCCTGCACAGCACTCAGGAAGACCAAGTCCCGTCTGGGGACCTTTGTCCGCATTAGCTCGCAGGGGGCTGGAGGGATTTGGTGACCCGCTCATCCCTGCCTAGCAGATGGGGAGCAGGCAGGAGGAACACATGCTTCTGAGTGGTCCCCCGCGGGCCCTCCAGGAGCCAGTGTCCAGGGGGGCGAAGGTGGCAACGGTGAAGCACTGGTAGTGAGAGTGGCAGGGCAGAGCTACCCTTCCAAGGCCATCATTCAGGTCCTGAGCTGTCACCAAAAGGACACCTGAGGAGGTGAGAAGTCAAGGAGGGGGAGGGGAGGGGCAGCTCCAGCACCACCGCCACTTGCCCGACTGGATGGGCCACTGGAAGGGGTTGGCGGTGGGAGCGGCCCAGTGCTGGTGCAGCACCAGGACCAGAACGGGGTCTGTCCTCTGCAGGAGCCAGACCTCCATGGGGTCAGACTCTTGAAGCAGCCCCACAATGGGGTGGTCCCCCTCCCTGTGGTAGGAACTAAAAGCCTTGTCTGCAGGGAGAGGGGCTCATGAACTTCGGTCGACTGTATGTCTGGGAAGTGGGGGTGGGTAGAGAAAGCACAGGGACACCGTATCCTTTTCCCTTGTCGATCTGCAGCTGAAGCCTCAGGGGGCTGTACTGGGTCACAGTGGCTGGATGGGGGAGGAAAGAGGGACGCCTGGAGGGGCAGGAAGTCACTGGCATTGAAGACACAGTGGATGTGAAGCCTGAAGTCCCAGCTGGAGAGGATGGAGGAGAGAAGACACAGAATCAGCGCATCCAGATTACTGTACTATGTGGATGCGACATACGAGGCTTGGTCCAGCGGGGCAGATGGATGCCACCTGCAATCACCTGGGTGATGTGCATCGTTGCCCCGTCCTCTGCCCACCACGTCTTGTCTTCTCGGGACAGTTCGAGTCTGCCGTGCCAGGCCATCTTCTAGCTGGAGAGGCTGGAGCCCCCTGGGGCTGACAGATGCCCACCCTGTCCTGAAAGCTCTGTCATCTCACAGACCCGGTTTGAATCTTATCAGCATTCACTGGCCGCTTAACCTAAGCCTCAATCTCTTCATTTGCACAATGGCGCTGACCCCCTCCCTCCAAAGGCTGTGCTTAAGGATCAAGTGAGGTCACGAGATAGCGCGCTGGGGTCATCCTTGTCCTTGCGGTTGTGGCTGGTCTGCCACTGGGTCCCGTGCGCCTGGCTGGCCTGCGTGGCACTGCACACACCCGGTGGGGGTACGGGCACGCCGGCACCCGGAGATGTTCTGCAAGAAGAGCTGACCCACCCTCCCCCAGCTCCTGAGCGCTCGACTTTCACTTGTACTTGTGGCAGAGCCCTGGGCTCGGGCCTGGGCCGGTGCCCTTGGGGAGGACGTCCTACCAATGGAGACCAGGGCCTGGCACAAAGAAGGTGTCAGTACTCACGAGTGATTCCACCCCGACCGGAAGGCCTTTCCTCTGCGGGGCCCTCCAGCTCATTCCTGATGGCCTACAGCTGTTTCGCCTTACGCTTCCCTTCTGTGATGAGTTCTGGCTAGCTCCCGTAGCTTTCAAATCCTGGTGTCCAAAGCATGACAGATTTGTCCCCCGGTCCCCCTGGGAATACATAACATTTTAAAGGAAAAGACATTTGAACCCTGATGCCAGCAGCCTGCCCCAGCCCTCATGGCAGGAAGGGTGGGAAAAAAAGACATCTGGAAACCCACTCAGTGCCAAGCACAGAATTCCTACACCCCGTGGTTACCATATTAATTCAGGCTGAGGTTGGCGCCTGGCGGCTGGGGTTGAGACAGGTGTGACAAGCTCAGATGTCCTCAGGGGTTACCCCCTGGCATCCTGGGTTCCTGGCTCGTTTTGCCACCTGAGTCAGCAGGTGCCGGTGGCCCCTTTCAGTGAGGGGTTCTCCCTCAGCTCCTCCCCCACCCCACCCCGCACCCTCAGAGCTTCAGCCCCAGCTGTCTTCTGCCTCATCTGGGGCTTTGTAACCTCTGAGATCAGGAGGTGGCAACAGTCAGGCACAGCCTTGGCTTCTTCCTGGAGCCTGGAAGGGGACTTTTCAGCTCCTTGGTGCTTCGTTTCTCAGCTCAGTTCCTGGAGGGATAAAGGTGAGGGCTCTCGAGGACTCCGGCCCTCTCAGGCCCTGCTGTGGCTTCTGCCTGCCAGGCGTGGGCAGGCCCGGTCTAATGCTCACATCAGCTCTGGTTGAGAGGCGTTGCGCCGGCCTGGGGGGCCGGTGGTGCTGGGAAGAGGTACGTAGCTCATCTGAGGTCACACAGTAGGTGATAGCAGAGCTTGGACATGACCCCAGATGGCTCCAAAGCCTGTGCTAAGCTCACCTGTGCTCACTTCACACCCAAGCCCGCGGCCCAGCCTGTGTGAGGAAGGCGCCGTCCCACATGATGGAACCGTGTGGCCCCATCCAGATGCCGATGTTGGACACCAACTGGTTCTGCTGGATGCCGTCCACCTGTAGGAAGAGACAGCTGGGCGAGGCCCTTCCAGGGGGTGGTCACGGGCACCAGTGTGGCCCCCACTCTACCTGGACTGTGGTGTCACAGCAGGTGAGAGGGCCAGCCGTGGGGACCACGGAGGACCCCGCCTCCTGGTTTCGGAGCAGCTGGGGGGCGGGGCAGACCAGCTGGACGTTGATTGGTGTCCTGCATGCCAAGGCTGTTTCTCGGGACACCGCCAGGACGAAGTGACTGGACAGTCACTGGGACGAAGGCAGATCAAAGAGGAGCGTCAGTGCCTTGGGGTTCAGGGTCCATCATAAACACGGTGTGGGGAGGGCCTGGGCGACCGTCAGCATTTGAGGGCTGACCTGGCTTCTCTCACTGCCCTTTCTTGCAGTGGTAACTCCAGCAAAGCCTTCACAGACCAGACTTTCTCATGCAGGCAACAGACAAACTACACTCTAAAAGTAGGGTCACCATTTAATTTATCATCCACGCTGGAATGTTCTAGATCTACGGGAGGGGTACATGTAAAGATAGATTAACTGTTATCAGGCTGGGGCAGGTGGTCACCGCATCTAAAGATCTCTTCTGCGGTCCATTCTGGGGGCCAGGCTCTCCTGGGAACGGGGCGTGGAGCAGTTTCATCACTGGTGGGTGGGGTGGGGGAGGAAGCCCTCCTATTCCTTCAGCATTCAGGGGACAAGGGCCTTGCTTGGTCTGGAAAGTGGCGCCTGTGTTGCCATAGTAACAGGGACCCTCTCTGGTGTTGTCATGACAGCAGCCAGCTGATGGGCTTCCTTTGAACTTCTTCTCACTCTGCGGGGGATGTGCCTGGAGGCCACCTGGCACTCTTCCTGAGTCAGAGGGTACCTAGGTCGGGGGACAAGCGTGGTGAGGACATGAAAAGGAGCCACGTGGGCTGCAGACCTCCAGGGAAATGGAGGGCAGTGGCTTCGTAGAGCCCAGCAAAGGGCTGTCAGTCCCCCCGATCCTCAGGAAGGCTCCCGACAGAGTGTGCGCGCACGGAGGACTCCTCCGTGCCTCCGTAAGCTGGCTTGTCAGCGGCTCCCCACCGTGTTCCAAGGTGCCCCGCTGGCGTCGCGCTAGGGTGGGGTGGGTGGGTCCAGGGACAGTGAGGCAGGGGTTAAATGGGCTAAGCTGTCCTCTGGGGTAGGGCGGAGGGGGTGCGGATGAGGGGCAGGAAGTGAGAATGTGGTGGGCGGTGCCAGGTGGGAGTCCGGAGTCCAGGTGTGATCAGGTTTGGGACGGATGATCAGAGTGACCACTGGGCTGCACAGCTTCCACGAACACCCTCAGGCGGGAGTGCCCATCCTACAGGAGAGAGGGCGACAGGGGAGCAGCATCCGGGCAGAGGAAGGATCAGTGCCCAGGACTTAGCCTTCCTCGCCCACCAGCCCATTGAGCGGCCTTGGCTTCCGATGTGTCCCTGGTCCTTGAGGGGCCTCTCTAGCCTGACACTGTGTTAGGGCAAGCTGGTTCCCAGCCATGGGGTCTCCCCCAGAGCAGTGAGATCCCTACCTTCTCCAGCACATGGCAGTCTTTGTAATTGGCAGAAAAAGACCGTGAGCCCCTGGGGCTCGGCGGTCACCCGTGATGACAGATGGAGCAGCTGTTCACCTCAGACGGGTTCCCAATTCATCTGGAATGGGGGGAGGGGAGATGGGGATGGAGGGAAGGAGTCACGGATGCTGAAGGGGGAAGCCAGAGGCCGTTGGACTCTGCTGAGAAGACTCCCCACTCAGGAGAAGAAGTACCTCCTAGAGGTCTCCTGGGGGATTAAGGCCATTAATACCACCGTGGCTGTTACCGATAACAAACAAGAGAACAGACAATTAGATAATGTGGCCTCCTGGCTGGGATCCTAAAACAGAAAAGGACCTTAGGTGAAAGCTAAGGAAATGGACTTTAGTTATAACAATGTGTCAACATTGGTTCATTAATTGTAATAAATGTACCATCCTAATGTGAGATGTTAATTACAGGGGGAGCTGTGTGGGGTATATGGGAACTTTCTGTGCTATCTTCTCAGATTTTCTGTAAATCTGGGACAGTTCTAAGAAATAAAGTCTATTAACAACAACCAGCCTGGCTCACAGACAGGGGCGCTTCCCACGCGCCCAGCAGGGTCCCAAGCCTTGCTTGTATTAGCTCATCAGGGGCCTCGTCTCCTGGAAGCCTTACCGCAGGGTCTGGAGGAGCCCAGCTCAGCCAGCGTTAGTCCCCACAGGTCGTTATAATTCATAGCAGCGGGGAGAGCATGCGGCCTGGTAGTTAGAGTCTGGTTCCAGTCCAGCCCCCTGGTCACTTTCTGGCTGTGACCTGGGACACATCATTTTTCTGAGCTTCGGTTTCCCGTTTGTGGATTGGGGTTGATATTGCTTACCTCGCAGGGTGACGGGAGACTGAAAGAGACAAATACTGGGGGTGATAAGTCATTTGTGACAACGACTGAACACTTGGTAGTGATCAGCTTTTACTGTGGTTAGTGCCGAGGTGGAGGAAGCTCCGTGAGTTAAGGGCCCTGGGAGCAGAGCAGGTAGAGCCTGCGAACCCAGAGGCAGGGCAGTTTCTGGAGGGAAGGCTGCCTGAGCAGAAGCAGAGGCGCCAGTGGGCACAGGGGGTGCCGTCGGGGGGAGCGGTATTGTGCCGAAGAGGAGGGGATAATTGAGCTGAAGAGGAGGGGATTTGGGGGGTGGGGAGGGCAGGGCATAGAGAGGTGGGGAAACATCGGACTTAAGCTGGGCTGGGAAGGGGAGGAGATGTGGCTGGAGGGGGCAGGGGCTGGTGAGGTGACCTTCCTGCGGGACGATGGGAGGTTTTCAACTTTTTATTTTGAAATACTTCCATTCTTACTGAAAAGAAGTTCCATATATCCTTCACCCAGATTGCTCAAACGTTAACTGTTAACTTCCTTTTACATTTGTTTCAGCGCTCACCTTCTCTCTGATTGTATGTACGCGCACACATACACACACACACAATTTCTTCCATATAGCGTGAGAGAGCTGGTTGCAGACGTGACGGACTCTGAACACTGCGGTGTGTATTTCTTAAAAAACAAGCAACCACAGTTAAAAGATCAAAATCAGGGATTCAACATTGGTATGACACAACTGTCTAATCTATGAACCTTATTCAATTCACCTATCGTCCTCGTGCTTTTACAGCAAAGGAGAAGGATTTTTTCGCAGGCCAGGTCCAGTCCAAGGTCAGGACCATGTTCCTTGGGCCTCTTCCAATCTGGGACAATCCCTCTGTCTGTGTCTTTCATAGCGTGAATATTTTTGAGGAGTACAGGCCAGTTATTTTGCAGCATGGCCCTCATTTGGGTTTGTCTCGGGTTTCCCCCTGCTTAGACACAGTTTATGCATTTTTGGTGGTGTATGGGTTGCTAGGGCCACCACAACAAAATACCATAGGCTTGGTGGCGGAAACAATAGAAATGTATTTTCTCACAGTTCTGGAAGTTGGAAGTCCCAGATCATGCTGTCAGAAGTCTGGCTTCTTCTGAGGCTTCTCTCCCCTTGACTTGCAGGTGTCCGCCTTCTTGCTAAGCCCTCACATGTGCGCATACACTCCTGATGTCTCTTTATGGGTCCAAATTTCTTCTCCTTCTAAGCACACCAGTCTGATTGGATTAGGACCCACCCTAAAGGCCCCATTTTAACTTCATCACTTCTTAAAGACCCCATCTCCAAATACAGTCACATTCTGAGGTACTGGGGATTAGGGTTTCAATATATGAATAGAGGCACAGTTCAACCCATAACAGGCAGCAACACCCCAGAGGTGATGTTGTGTCCTTCTAGTTGCATTCAAACCCAAGGCTCATCGTACGGCTTGTCCTATTACTGCTGATAGATCTTTGATCACTGGGTGAGATGGGGTTGGCCAGGTTTCTCCACTCTACAGCTACCGTGTTTCTCTTTGGAAATAGAAAGTATATTATGGGGAGATATTTTGAGACTACTCAATTATCCCGCCTCTCAGCAAACATTCACCCACTGGTGTGCTGGTTCTCCAATCCATCATTCCTTCTGTCAATACGTTGCTTCGCATTCTGTTGTAACAGAGAGCTTTCCCTGATGGGGGGTTTTAGGTGCCAGGGAGAACACCAGACAGAGGAGTTGAGAGACCTGGATTCTATCCTGCTTTCACCTCTCAGGAGCCAAGGGACCTTCCCCATCTGTAAAATAGGCATGGAATTAGATAATACTCAGAGAGGTGTTTTCTAACGGATCACGGACCTTACTCATGAGGAAGGCGTCTCTCCCAAGTCCCTGGAAAGGCAGAGAAAGAGCAGGGGAGCTTCCTCATGGCCAAGGGCAGAAGGATGCCTTCGAGAAAAGTGGTGCTGAGCTGTCCTGGAGAGAGAGGGCCCTGAGACCTTGGTCATGACTCTACATTCTCGCAAAGACTCACGGGCACCAGAGCTCATCTGCCCGATGCTGGGTGGCCTCAGCCTGCAGCGGCTTGAAGCAGGGTTTCAGTTCCCAGCCAGGGATTGAGGTCAGGTCACGGCAGTGAGAGCGCTGAATCCTAGTCACTAGACCACAAGGGACAAGTGGCCAGTTACAAAGCCCTGGCCCATCAGCTGTGTAGAGATGAATTTCCATATAGAGATGGAAAGTAGTGAAACAAGTAAAGTGTTTATTAGGAGGAAAAGGGTTACGTGTGGATAGACACACGGGCGGGCTGAGAGAGAGAGAGAGAGTCATGCCCTTGTGATAGTTTGAATCACTTATATGGGGCATTCCTTCCCGGTTTCCTTTGGCCAATCACCTTGCTTTGCCTGGTTCTGAGGCCGTATTTGGTTTATCTCAGAGTCCTCCCATGTGTGCACATGCATCTCTTAGCCAAGATGGATTCTAGCGAAGAGAGCTATGGGTAGGTTGACATCACTTACTATGAGATGATGCCCCCTCCCTTTTGACCTCTGAGGAGCCCTTCTGCACATGTAGAGTTGGGAAGGACTCCTTGACTTCAAGAATGAGGAATATTTGGTCTTTTATCTCTTTTCTGGGCACGGCTCAGCTATTCTTTTTTTTTTTTTTTTTTTTTTGCGGTACGCGGGCCTCTCACTGCTGTGGCCTCTCCCGTTGCGGAGCACAGGCTCCGGACGCGCAGGCTCAGTGGCCATGGCTCACGGGCGCAGCCGCTCCGCGGCACGTGGGATCTTCCCGGACCGGGGCACGAACCCACGTCCCCTGCATCGGCAGGCGGACTCTCAACCACTGCGCCACCAGGGCTATAGCTAAGGGCTATTCTTTTGCTCCTTATCTTGGAGTATCTGTCCGCAGGCAACAGACTCTGGCTGCTCAGCCTGGGGCCCATCTATCTCCTGCCTCAAGCCTGAAGCTCCAATGCTCACCCACTAGAGACCTTGGGAAAGTCACCTACCGGCTTGGTGACTCCATTTCCTCATCTGTATAATGGGGCTAATAAGGGGACATAACTTGTAGGGTTGCTCTGAGGATTAAATAAATAACCCATGTAAAGCACTGAGAACAATCTGCGTGTGGTAATCATTTGAACGTGATAGTGATGAAAACCACCGTAATTTTTTATGGTTGAGGACAGAGGGTCAGATCAGGGTGACTTGACTTGGAACCTCGGCTTCCCTCTTGGCCTCTTTCTAAACCTCAGTTTGTTTATCTCTTTCTCATCTTTTTAAACTTAGTCCTTTTTATTTTTGAAAATTGGACTTGAGTTTCTGAATCTGTAAAGTGGGATTAAAAATAAGGTCAAGGGTCTGTCCTTGTGGCACAGTGGTTAAGACTCCACGCTCCCAATGCAGGGGGCCCAGGTTTGTTCCTTGGTCAGGGAAATAGATCCCACAGGCATGATGCGACTAAGTGTTTACATGCCACAACTAAGGAGCCCGTCTGCTGCAACTAAGACCTAGTGCAACGAAGTAAATAAATAAATATTAAAAAAAAATAAGGTCAAAGTCACTGAGGCGCTGAGAATTCCATGTCAGTTCTCCACCCCATCTGTTTTTTTTTGTTTTTTGTTTATTTTTGGTTGCACCACAAGGCAGTGGAAATTCCCAGACCAGGGATCACGGATCAAGCCCGTGCCCCCTGCAGTGGAAGTGCGGAGTCTTAACCACTGGACCATCAGGGAAGTTCTCACCCAATCTGTTCTGCTAATAAAAGCCAGGGACGGAGGGTACCAGTGGAGGAAGGGGCCTTTCTAGGCTGGAAAGACAAGGCTGCCGGGGAATGGGATACTGTGATTTATGATAAGAAATATATATTTGGTTTTTGTCCCCATCCTGGCAGAGCTCCTAAACACCCTGGGAATTTCCTGGGAGGAGAGCAAAACAAAGGTGTCTTTTGTTATGTTGTTGAGGTTCCTTTAGGAAAGCACCTAGCATTGGGAGCTTGCTGCCAAGGGAACCAACCACATGGTTAGAGGATTAGCACACATCCCCCCTTCCCCACCTCTTGGGAGGGAAGAGGGGCTGGAGACTGAGGTCACTCACCAACAGCCAATGATTCAGTCAATCATGTCTATGTAGCGAAGCCACCATAAAACCCTCAAAGGACGAGGTTAAGAGCTTCCACTTTGGTGAACATGTGGAGATATGGGGAGAGTAGCACCCAGAGAGCACGGAGGCTCTGCGCCCCTCCCGTACACCTTACCCTGTGCATCTCTTCCATCTGGCTGTTCCTGAAAAACGTTTCTCTGAGATCTGTGAGCTGTTCTAACAAATTAATCAAACCCAAGGAGAGGGTCGTTGGAAACTCAGACTGATAGCCAGTTCAGATCAGAAGAAGAGGTGACACCTGGACTTGTGATTGGTGTCTGAGTAGGGGGAGGGGACAGTTTTATAGGACTGAGTCCTTACCCTGTGGAATCTGATGTTATATCTCCGTGGAGATAGTGTCAGAATTGAATTGCAGGCCACCCAGCTGGTGTCATGGGGAAAAAACCCCACACAAAATCATAGGGACCAAAGCATGTACGGGACCCAGCAGGAAGCAGGTCACCTCACCCCAGGGGCTTGCAGACAGACCCAGGGGAAGCCCTAGCCATGGTCCCTGTGTCATGGGGAAGAACAAAGCTGACTCCATATTGGATCTGTTTCTTTTACTTTAACCTCTGTATTCTATTTCTTTTGCTACAAGTTAATCACGAAAGGGATTTTGCCTATAAGCTTAAATTATACACAATGGCGCACCTCTGGGAACCCTGCCACCCAGGTAATGAGTGTTAAGCTAAAATCCCTTTGTTTAGCTCACAGGAAACATCCTGACCAAGCCCACCTGTGAATGGCTGTAGGAATCCTTTGGGACACAAGTCCACCATCTTCTTGGTCTCCTGGCTTTCTGAATAAGTCGCTAGGCCTTGCCCCAACAATTGGTCTCTCAGTTTACTGGCAAACAGTGTGGCAAACAGTACGAACTTGGACTCGGTAACACCTGTGGATCCTGTTGGCTGTGGAGATGCTTCCCGAAGCTTGTGGAGCATGTTTAACAGCAGAAAGTCAGCCCTACTTATCCTGCAGAGCTGAAGACAATGAACCTCAGAGAGTCCAGTCATCTGGGAAGTGCTGGGTTCTGGTGCTGGAGCACCTTCTTCTTTTTTTTTTTTTTTCCTGGTTTATTTATTTTTTACTTATTTATTTACTTGTTTAGGCTGTACCACGTGGCATGTGGGATCTTAGTTCCCTGACCAGGTATCAAACCCGTGCCCCCTGCAGTAGAAGCATGGAGTCCTAACCACTGGACCGCCAGGGAAGTCCCTGGAGCACGTGCTTCTGAGTTCCAGCTCTTCTGCCCACTGGCTGAGTGGCCTTGGCTGGGCCACTCAACCTCTCTGTTTTTTTCTCTGGGAGTGAGTAAGATAACAGTCCCTACCATCCTGGATTATCTGGGTGCAGCATATATATGTAATGCATATAAAATCTATATCTGTATATATTTTTTGGTGGGGATTCACCGGCATACATGTGGGTCTGAGAAAAGTTATTAGTTAATAATAACAGAGAGTTACTAGTCCCCAGGGTTGTACCCACCACAGGTGAAAACAGAGTCTGGGAGAATTGCATCAGGCCATGAGTAACAGTGGATCCAGATTGGCCACCGTGAGGACCTGGGGGTTCCTTTCGGGCCTAATCTCCAATACTAGAGATTCGCACTGTGCAGCAAACGCTCACTGAGAGCCCTCCCACGTGTCAGGCCCGCTGCTTGGCTTTGGTGATGAGGAGATAAAACAGGAACTGTCTCTGTTCTCCAGTTGCTCGTGATGGGGTGGGGAACAGTTGTGTGAAAGTTACCATGGAGGGCAGAGGTGCAGAGGCAGGGGTGTGGGAGGTAGGGTCTGAAAGGCTCAGCAAAGTCTTCCCGGAGGAGGTAACCCCTGAGCAACATTTTGAAGGATGAATAGGAGTTCACAGAGAGGCCAAGGGAGGAAATGGTATTCTAGAGCAGGGAGCAAATAGCACAAGGGGGCAGAAACAGCCTGGTATGTACAGGGTGACGAATGCTGACATGATAGGAGGTGACTAGGGAGAAGCAGAAATGAAGGTGGAGGCACAGGCAGGGCCAGATCACTGAGGGGCTTATTGGCCATGTGAGGAGCTAAGCCTCCACCTGTGGGTGACGGTGGCATTAGGGTGCTCCACCCGGTGCAAGGTGTCATGTGGGGTCCTGCACCTCTGCTGTGTGTGGCCAACTCCAGGGCCTCCCAAGTACGGGAGAATGGAGGGTCCAGGGCATGGCTCACCTGCTTCCTCTTGTGCATCTCAGTTCCTGTTTTATTGACTCTTTAAAGAGGACAGAAAGGAACATGAAAGCCTGCTTCCTAAGGCAGGGCCCCGGAGGGAGAAAGCCCTTCTGGGCTTGGCCCCATGGCTGGGGGGCAGTTGGCCTATTCCCTTGACTGTTCGTTAAACACACCTGATGCCATGATCATGTGCTCTTGGGAGCCCAGAGACACTGATGATCACAGAAAGGGGTCTTGCCGCAGAGAATGGACTTGAGGACACTGGGCGGGGGAAGGGTAAGCTGGGGTGAAGTGAGAGAGTGGCATGGACATATATACACTACCAAACGTAAAATAGATAGCTAGTGGGAAGCAGCCGCATAGCACAGGGAGATCAGCTCGGTGCTCTGTTACCACCTAGAGGGGTTGGATAGGGAGGGAGATGCAAGAGCGAGGAGATGGGGGATATATGTATATGTATAGCTGATTCACTCTGTTATAAAGCAGAAACTAACACACCATTGTAAAGCAATTCTACTCCAATAAAGATGTTAGGAAAAAAAAAAAAAGAAAGAAAGGGGTCTTGCAAGATGAGTGGGGGAGGGAAGAGGCATTCCAGGCAGCAGCAGCCGGGAGTGCAAAGCCTTGGAGGTGAGCCGAGAGGAAGGGGGCAGGGACTGGCGGGCGGTGTGCTGGATCCCGAGAGGACTTGAAGGCTGCTTTGAGAACCTGGACAGTTCCCACAGGCAGCAGAACCCCCGCAGGGCTCTGTGACGCTCTGGTTCTTCTCCTCCAGGGCAGTACGTGTGGTTGACGGGGAGAAAGACCTGACTTTAGCTCTTTCAGGCTTTGACGTCAAGTTGCCAGCCATGGAGAAGGCTGTGCTTCAGGGCCTATGGCCTGTGCTCTGGGGTGGCTGCATCTTTCTCCAGGTCCTGGGGGGGGGGTCACTGGACAGCCCCCCCCCCAGTGCCACCAGGACCCAGCTGCCGCTCCCCGCTCCGAGTGCACCAGACGCAAGGAACCCGAGTTCTCCATCCCAGCCAAACCAGCAGCATCGGCACGCTCTGGGGAACTTGCTAGGAATGCAGATGCCCAGGCCGCCTCCCCAGACCCGCTGGATCGCACGCACTAGGGGTGGGGCACCCAGCAGTCTGGACGTCACAAGCCCTCCAGTAGGTTCTGAGGCACATTCAACGTGGGACTGGCTGGTCTATTTGCCAAGGCCCTGATCACGTCGCTCTCCTCCGGACTCCGAGCGCCACACGGGCCCATCTGGCAGCCTGGCTGTCCTCCTGCCTACAGTGCCGGCCAGACACTGTGAAGGGCTCCGCAGGGTTCTCTGATCGCATCTTCTCCTGGAGGCGCCTGTCCTCTGCTTTCAGCCAGGGAGCCCCAGCTCAGAGTCCCCACGGCTCACGAGACTTCTCTCAAGTGTCTGGTGCGGAACACCCTCCCCGTGCCACCCCCTACCCCAACTCCAACTCCTTCCCGCCCAGGCCACCTCCATGTGGCACCTGAGGGACTTGTGTGGGAGGCAGGTTTACACCGTGGGAGTGCAGCCAAGGGCCCTACAGGAACCAACATCCCTGCCTCCTTGTTTAGAAAATGCCTTAGGGCACTGCTCATCTGGAGTACTTTCTTCCTTTGTCTTAGTAACTTTTCATAAACTGTCCTCGGGGATGGTTGGGAGACAGTCACCACAGTGATTACAGGATTGGAAACGAGGGTTGGGGGAAGGGGCAGAGGAGTGAGCGTTGCAGGTGAGCAGGGCCGCCATCAGGGCTTGTGCAGAGTGTTCAGTGCTCAAGGGTACCTAGTGGAGGGGGTGAGGGAGGGCTGAGAGCCAGGAGGAGGGCTGGACCCCACCCCAAGCCTGATTCCCTAGAGCTAAGATATGTTATAGGAGGAAAGGAGGGATTCTTTTTTTTCTTTTTTGGCCACACCACGTGGCATGCGGGATCTTTGTTCCCCGACCAGGGATCAAACCCATGCCCCCTGCGTTGGGAACATGGAGTCTTAACCACTGGACTGCCAGGGAATTCCCAAGCGGGGATTCTTTCTAAGCCCAAAGAGCAGTCTGTGCACCACTTTGGGGCAGGGACTGTGCAGAAGGAGCACCTTTAAAAAAATTCATATTGCTGTGAAGTTACTTGCCCAAGGTCACCTGCCACACTTCACTGCCTGCATGGCCTTAGAGGATGTCTGTGGCTCAGCAGGCTGGGTGTGGAGGGGGGTGGATGGGGATGAAGGTACTTTCCCCCGAGTGGAACGGAAACACCCACCTAGGGAGGGCTGTAGGCACTTGTCTTCAGAAGACGGAGACCCTCCGTCACTAAGAGGAAAGGGGACATTACCCTAGTGCTACTGATTTGTTTAATCAAGGCTCTTACTGATCCTCCGTCTTGGATGACAGTGAGCAATAGTTTCCCCGTCACATTCTTCACTCAGGATTGCAGTGTGTCAGCAAACTTATCCAGTGCCAGGCCCTGTATTAAGCCTGTACCAAAATGGAAGAGTTTTGTAGAGTCAATCCTATGGGGGTGCCCTGGCCCTGATCTGGGGGTACTGAGTTCTTAACATGTTTTGAGTATCCTGGTGGCTGGGATGCTGAGGTTGGAGGAAAGGTCCCAGGAATCTTGGTCAGCGAACAGGAGTGAAGACTTCGGGAACAGGTCAATGCGAACGTGTACAGTTCAAGCATCTCATCCACGGGCTCCGAGCCCCGCCCATTTTATCATTACTTATTATTATGGGCTGCACCACATGGCTTGTGGGGTTTTTAGTTCTCTGACCAGGGATCAAACCTGGGCCCTTGGCAGTGAGATCGTGGAGCTCTAACCACTGGACTTCCAGGGAATTTGCAGCCCATTTAAAATAAAAGCTGTACTGCCTTTGCCCTGCAGCCTACACCCATTTTTCCCCAAGAGGGAAGAAACCTGATTTTTTTTTTTTTGTAAAAATTAATTAATTAATTAATTAATTTATATTTTTGGCTGTGTAGGGTCTTCGTTTCTATGCGAGGGCTTTCTCTAGTTGTGGCGAGCGGGGGCCACTCTTCATCGCCGTGCACGGGCCTCTCACTGTCGTGGCCTCTCTTGTTGCGGAGCACAGGCTCCAGACACACAGGCTCAGTAGTTGGGGCTCATGGGCCCAGTCGCTCCGTGGCATGTGGGATCTTCCCAGACCAGGGCTCGAACCCGTGTCCCCTGCATTGGCAGGCAGATTCTCAACCACTGCGCCACCAGGGAAGCCCAAGAAACCTGATTTTTATGAGTACCTACTATGTGCTGGATGCTTTGTGAATGAGGACACCTCACTCAGCCTGGGAGGTGACACTGTCGCTCTGGTCACAGATGGACAAGTGGGGGCCGGCAAGGGGAAGTGGCTTACCTCCCAGCTGGGCATGCGGGCAGCATGGACAGCCAGGCCTGTGTTCTTACCACGGCCCCGCCCTGCCTTCCTGGCCATAGAGCCCCTGGGGGCCCTCGCAGACGGGCCCCCCATGCTGCCCGGGCACATGGGAGGAGCCGCACCAGTTTCTTTCCTGAGGGTGATGGGGTCAGGGGTGGGCAGTCCAGGACAGTGGACAGACGGACAGGACGCCCTCCTCCTCACTTCTCCTACACACCTGTCGCTCTCAAAAGCACCCCCCATGCACACTAGGGCTCACACTTTCTGGCTCACACCTGTGTCCCCACGTGCACTTGTACTTGACCTTGGGCTTTTGCAAAATCTCCTTCGTAAAGGGAGGTAGGATGAGCTGGGCTGCCAGCAGTTACATCCAGTCCGCATCAATGGAGATGGATGTTACTTGAACACCAGTGTGACAACTCACTCTCTAGCTGTCCCCGCCTCCCCCCACCCCACCCCTAAATACACACACACACACACACACACACACACACACTCTGGGGCTGACATCTATTTCCTCCCTCAGCCTCCCTCCCCTGCCTCTGCCTGCCCGCTGCCTGCAGAAGCTGACTGCCTCTGGGGCTGGAATCCTGTGCTCCCTCTGTGCCCAGGTAAGGAGACGGTGGCCCCAGGGCTGGGCAGCCTCAGTGCCCTCTCTGGACCCAGAAGAGAAGGCACAGTTTTATCAAAGGAGAGGGCTGTTACCAGCTAGGATGGCAGAGGGTTGGGTTTACCAAAGACTGGAGGGGACTTGCTGCTCTGAGGAGGAAAGGACTGCATTTTCCTAGGGAATCACTAGATGCCAGGTGCAGTGGTCAACCATTAAAGCTTCTCTTTCCAGACTCAGGAGCGATCTGGGGGGAGGGTTACACGAGCAGTCTTAAGGTAAATGACCCAAGTGCACCCAGCCAGGAAGCCGAGGAGCTGGGATTCAAAGCCAGGTCTCTGACACCAAAAGCTGGTATTCTCTGACCCCAGCCCTCTGTCAAAACAGGACCTTCGCTGCTGGGCTCCCTGAGAACCCGGGGAGGCTGGAGGCCAGACTCTGTCAGCCAGGAAGCCCATACTGGGTGCTTTGTGAACGAGGACACCTCACTTAGCCGGGGAGGTGACACTGTCGCTCTGGGCACAGACGGCCAAGTGGGGGCCGGCAAGGGGAAGTAGCTTACCTCCCAGCTGGGCATGCGGGCAGCATACTCGGTCCCCAGCAGAGAGCAGGATGTGCTGTCTGAGCACCCCCATGGGACTTAGATGGGGCCAAAGGGAATGTTTCAGCGCAGAGTGGGGATGGCTCGTGTGTTTGCTGGGAGTGGGGTTCTCTCCCTTCCACCGCAGCTGAGGGACACTGGGCAAGTTGCTGTGCTTCTCTGAACCTTTGTTTCCTCTTCTAAAAAATGCGGTCTCACAGGGTCATTGTGAATGTATTCACTCTGCAGACTCTAGAGCTTGGGAAATACGAGCATTTTCAGGGAGCGCAGGGACAACAGCTCCCCTCCCCCCACCTGCGTGTCCCCAGCTCCAAGCGGCTCACCTGCCAAGGAAATTCTAGTTTGATATCCGGCACACTCACCCTACGAAGGACCGTGGTCCCTGGAGAAGGGTGTGGATTTTCTCATCCTGGCCAACAGTGCCTCCCGTGGAAAGACGAATACTGAAGAACACCTCCCCACCCCCCCCCACTTTCCTTCTCTTCTTTCTCCATCATCTCGCGCTTAGAGCAGAGGTAGAGGAAAGAGAACAGGCTGAGTACTAAACTGTCGTTCCTCCACATGCCTGTGTTGTTCGGGAAGGTTTGGGTAGGTGATTTAAACACTTGAGTTTCAGTTTCCTCATCTGCAAAACGGGATGGAGAGAAGTACCAACAGTTTTCTTCTAGAGCTGTAGCAAGAGAGTACCTATGTAAAGGATCTACCACAGTCCCTGGCATGTCATGGGGGGCCCAGGACAATCCGAGTTCCCACCCCCTGCTATCTGTCTGTCCCCACCTCCTGCAGGCAGCCTCCCACCCTGACCTCCTCTGCCCTCACTGATCTCCACTGGCTCCACATCAGATGGTCTCAGGTTATTTATTATTTTTTTAAAAACTAAATTTATTTATTTATTTTGGGCTGCGTTGGGTCTTCGTTGCTGCACGCGGGCTTTCTCTAATTGCGGCGAGCCGGGGCTACTCTCCGTTGCGGTTCACGGACTTCTCATTGCGGTGGCTTCTCTTGTTGCGGAGCACAGACTCTAGGTGCGCGGGCTTCAGTAGCTGTGGCGCATGGGCTTAGTTGCTCCACAGCATGTTGGATCTTCAGGGATTGAACCTGTGTCCCCTGCATTGGCAGGCAGATTCTTAACCACTGCGCCACCAGGCAAGTTCCAGCCTCAGGTTCTTGATGAGGCTGTGGGTCTGCACATCTGGCCAGGGGCTGGCTTCTCCAGCGCTTAGCTGAGTAGTCGCTCAGTAAATAGCTGTTGAATGAGTATGAACAGGGCTGGGTTTCCTGGGGCTGGCCGAGCGCCTGTGGCTGCCCCTGAGCAGGGGAGAGGTCTTTTGGCCCTACTGGGCCTCCGGAGCCCAAATCTGGTAGTTCCTTCTGCCCAGCTCTCTCCCTGCTCTTATCTTATTTCCTCTTAAACTACCAAAGGAGGGGCTGGCTCCACTGCTTGCAGTCAACACACCCAACCAGCCACCACTCTGGGAGCGAAGGGCCACAGGACGATCTGCAGAGAGGCAAGGTCCGGGGGTGCCGTGGGTGGGTGCGTGGGTGGGTCATCCCTTAAATGCACGGACTCCGCCTTCCATTCCCATCCTCCAGCCCAGCTGAATCCTCCTGCCCTTCAGGGGGGCCTCGCTCACACCCCAGCGCTCTGGGGATTGGGAAAAGGAGCCCTTCGTGGCCTGACCTTGGTTCCTATTTCTCCAAGTGATCTTAGGCCATCTGCTTAATGATAATCGCAGCGCCATTGATGCAGTGCTTCCTGCACGCTTACTCTTGCTTGAAATGCTTATATATATTATTAATTCATTTAATTCAACAACCAGCAACCCTATGACCTAGACCCTGCCCTGTATGACAGCCATCCATGTTACGGAGGAGCAAACAGGCTCAGAAAGGTTAAGCGTATTGCCCAAGGTTGCACAGTGAGCAGGTGGTGGGGCTGGGATGTCACCCCCCCACCTTACTGCCCTTGCTCAACTTCATTGATCCCCAGGGGCCTCACCTATAACTGTCATGGGTCAGAGTCCCATCTCCTGGCCAGGGTTGCCCGTTTCCTGGCACTGCTCACCACAGTGCCTCTTTCTCTCCGCCGCAGAGCCCACGATGTCGGCCAACGTCACGATGAAGCCCCTCTGTCCCCTCCTGGAGCAGATGAGCCGCCTCCAAAGCCACAGCAACTCCAGCATCCGCTACATTGACCACGCGTCAGTGCTGCTGCATGGGCTGGCCTCGCTGCTGGGCCTGGTGGAGAACGGACTCATCCTCTTCGTGGTGGGCTGCTGCATGCGCCAGACCGTGGTCACCACCTGGGTGCTGCACCTGGCACTGTCTGACCTGCTGGCCACTGCCTCCCTGCCTTTCTTCACCTACTTCCTGGCCGTGGGCCACTCCTGGGAGCTGGGCACCACCTTCTGCAAGCTGCACTCCTCCATCTTCTTCCTCAACATGTTCGCCAGCGGCTTCCTGCTCAGCGCCATCAGTCTGGACCGCTGCCTGCAGGTGGTGCGGCCCGTGTGGGCACAGAACCACCGCACGGTGGCCGTGGCTCACAGGGTGTGCCTGGCGCTCTGGGCCCTGGCCGCCCTCAACACCGTGCCCTACTTCATCTTCCGGGACACCATCCCGCGGGTGGACGGGCGCGTCATGTGCTACTACAACGTGCTGCTCCTGAATCCCGGGCCCGACCGCGATGCCACGTGCAACTCGCGCCAGACGGCTCTGGCCGTCAGCAAGTTCCTGCTGGCCTTCGCCATACCGCTGGCCATCATCGCCTCGAGCCACGTGGCCGTGAGCGCGCATTTGCGCCACCGCGGCCGCCGGCGGCCCGGCCGCTTCGTGCGCCTGGTGGCGGCCGTGGTGGCGGCCTTTGCGCTCTGCTGGGGGCCCTACCACGTGTTCAGCGTGCTGGAGGCGCGGGCGCACGCGGACCCGGCGCTGCGGCCGCTCGTGTGGCGCGGGCTGCCGTTCGTCAGCAGCCTGGCCTTCGTCAACA
>NW_020173674.1:10315930-10344870 GCF_003031525.2 Neophocaena asiaeorientalis asiaeorientalis
TCCCCGCAGGCCTGCTCGGCTGGCTGCGGGGTGGCCGCGCGGCGCCCCCGCAGCGGGACCGGGCCCGAGCCCGATCCCAGGAGGAGCGGGGCCCCCTGAACCGGGCGCTGAGCACCACCTCGGCGTAGGAGGCACGGGCCGGGGATCGCCAGGCTCGGACCATTCTCCCCCCGCCCCCGGGAGGCAAGAGCAGGGAGCGATTGCAGCAGCTTCCCCAGGGCCCGGACGTTTAGTCGGAGGCTAAGGAATCTGCATGTTAAAGCGCCCCACGTGACTCAGTGTATCCTTTTCAGAAACGAAGTGAGCTAAAGCCGTGCTTCTCAAACTTTCTTATGCGGTAGTCACCCAGGGATCCTGTCTGCTTGAACGGGCCGCCGGGCGGGTGTGCTGACAATCTGCATTTCTAACAAGCTTCCAGGAGGCGATGGGACCACACTCTGAGTAATGCGAAGTTAAAACGCTAAGACATCTCAAACTAGGGTAGTGGACGCCCCAAGGTACACAGGACGCATCTCCCTAAAGCTGCTTTTAGCAGATGATGGGTGGGGTGGATTTTTACATTAAACCAGTGATGTAGTTTTGGAGTAGAAAGCAAGAGAGGAAAAGTTTGGGAAGCACTTCCAGTCTAACCTTCTCGCTTTGGTCATTTAGTTGCGCTTTACTTAACTACACGCTTTATCCCACAATCTCCAGGGGCAGGTTCTATTAGCCCCACTTTTTACCATGTGCAAACTGAGGTGCAGGGAGGTTAGGTAACCTGCCCAAGGTGCAGGGACTGCATACCAACCATTAGGCATTACCTGTTCAATTACTATTTAGTAGGTGAAAGGGCACCCCTCACATACCTAAGGTCCTTCAGATAGCAGCTGCATGGGGGCCCCCATCTCTACCTGTCCGACCCAGCATTGCCCAAAGTGGAAAAAGCAAGGGGTGCTATAGTCAAAAGTTTGGGAAACCTGTGCTAATCAAAGTGCAATGGACATCCTTATTGAAGGTCTTTAGTGTTTGGATGAGCCCCGCAACCTCCGTGACCACAGCCGGTGATATTTCCTAGCTCATCTGACCCATGTGCCAGCCTACAGTTCCCTGGGACGCCCTCTGAGCAATGCTGGTAATCCCTAGATCTGTGCAGCACCCACCTCCCTCCCGACCGCACAGGGCTGCAGCAGTGACCCCCAATTTGTAGGCGCGAGGGGTAACTTACCATAGCATCTCCACTCTACCATGTCTGTTTAGCTCAGCATCCCAGGGCCGGGTGCAGAGTTGGTGCGGTACACGTTTGGTGGATGGAACGTCAGTGGAAGAGCCAGAGGAGAAACTCTCCTGGGATCTTGGTCCAGTGTTCCCTGTGCCACCACTCGCAGCTGAGCTCCCAGCGTTTACTCTCAGTGCCAGGCAGGGCCCGGCCCACAGCAAGCGCTTGGCAAATGGAGCGGTCGACGGACATCCCATCTCGACCTCGCCCGTGCTCCCTCCTACCCGCTCCCCTGCTTCACCGAGCACTTGGCGCCAACTGACACACAGTACATTTTACTTGTTTATTATGTTTTCTCCACCAGAATGAAAGATCCTTGAGGGCAGGGACTTTTGTCTGTATTCCCTGGCACCTGGAATTATGCCTGTACACAGCAGGCCTTCAATAAATATTTCTGCTGTAGACTGGGTGGCATGAGTTAATCAGATCTCTGGGGCTTCTGCAGAGTCTGGTACAGGAAAGGGGGAGCTAGAGAGACCCTGCCCCCTGCAACCTCCCCATTTTAACCTTAAGTGTTGAAAAGTGGGGCAGAGCTGGATTCAGTCTGCTGGGTGGCAGGGTCAGTGGGATGCAGAGGGAGCCAGAGCAGCCTTTGGGGAGCTGTGTCAGGGGGGAGGTGGATTCCTGACTTCTGGCCTCCTGGCCTGGGTTAGACCCAGGACTCTGAGACAGAACATACATATTTTGGGGAGACACTGCCAGTCACCAGCTCCCTGAGGAACCAGAAATTACTCTCCGTGGTTTGAAGGCACTTGGAGAGGAGCGAGCTGACCCTCCTCCCTCCAGTCTCTGCCAGGTCCCAGGCTACCTCTGCGGCTCTGTGCGCCCTTTGGAAGGCTCAGAGCCCCGTCTCGGTGGAGCCCCTGTTTGGGAGGCACGGAAGGGGGGCGGAGGAGCGAGCTGACCCTCCTCCCTCCTCCAGTCTCTGCCAGGTCCCAGGCTACCTCTGGGTCTCTGTGCCACAAAGACCTGCCTGTGACCCCTTTTGAAGGCTCAGAGCCCCGTCTCGGGTGGAGCCATGGAGCTGGAGTGCTGGGTCAGCGGAGGCGTGTGGCCGCCATGTGTGACACGGTGCTTGGCCTCGGCCACGCTGAGCTCAGACCTTGGCCGCTGGCCGCCGTGGCGGCTGCTCCTGCAGCTGGGCCAGCGTGTCGCGCTTCTCAATGGAGCGCAGCTGCTGCTTCTTCGCTCGCCTGAGCTTGGCGGGGTTTCGGATCTGGGGGAGGTTGAAGGGAGGGCGTTAGCGTGGCTGGGGTCCCCGCCCTGCTCCCTGGGGAAAGGGAAGCCACCGCGGGGGGCCTGGGACTGCGGCACGAGCGGGGGCCGTGAAGCAGGGGTGCCGGGGTGTCTGGAACACGACATTCAGCCTGGCCGCGTCCCGTCCCGCAAGCAGGGCAACGCTCACCACTTGGACGATCTCCGCCTTCCGCTCATTCTCCAGGCGGCGTTTCAGGTTCTCGGCGCGGCGCTGCTTCTTCTCCTGGACACACAGGGGAAGGGGATTGGGTCTGGGAGCCGAGGCGGCCCTGGTCTCCCAGGCAGTGAGAGCTGACAGAATTCCCAGGGAGGAGGGCAAAAGGCCCACTTATCCCGGCTCCAGGTTGTTCCTGGTGCTGGGGGGTGGAGAGGCAGCAAGGAACCATCCCTGTGCCCCTGGGACCAGCATCCAGAGGCCCACTCCGGTGGGCAGTTCCTGACTTCACCTGAGAAGGGGGGCACCTGGTCAGGTGGCTGAGGACACTGGGGTTGGAGGGGGAGGGGCGGGGTAAGACACAGGTGGCACCCCACCTGGAAACTCAGGCCCATGTAGACGGTGGTTCCTCTTACCACGGCCCTCATCAACTGCCTGGGGAGAAGGGGTGGCTGGCCCTTTCCCTCATTCCCGTCCTCTCAGTCTCCCCTCTCCCCTTGAAGCCCACGAGCCCCTAGAACGCAAGGGCTGGGGTGAGGGCTGGCCTCCTAGGTTCACCCTGGCGCAGGACGGGGAAGGGTGGAGGCTGCAGAGAAGAGGCTCCGGAGCATCTGGTCCCGGTTTGAATCCTGACTCTGCTACTTCCTAAATGTGTGACCTTGGCCAAGTGGTTTAAGCTCTGTGCCTCAACCTCCCATCTTTAAAGTGAAGATAATTACATAAGATTGTTTTGAGGACTAAATGAATGAACACACATACAGGGCTTGGAACAGTACTGGCCCACTGGGAACACTTAGAAGATGAATGCAGACGGAGTCTTCCTTGGGAATGGCTACGCTGACTGCTGTCCCTGGTGGGGCAGGGCAGGGACGGTGGCCCCAAGGCTGTGCATGGTCAGGGGCCTCCCTCGTCTTTGGCAACACAGGGTAGGGGTGGCTTGGGCCCGGAGGGAGAAAGGAGAAGTGACACTTGAGCTCCCGGAGGCGCAGGGGAAGGTCTGGACTGGGGGCTGGGCAGGGGCACCTCTAGAGGGGACGGTGACAAGAAGGTTCTCTCTTGCCCAAGAGGGAGCCACGGCCACACAGGAAGCTAGATAAGGCCTCAGCACAAGGTGGATGCCACACAGTCTGCAGGGTCTCGGCCGTAGGCTGAGCTGGGGCAACTCAAAGCAGGGGACAGATGACCAAGTGGCTGACCCACCCCCTCCCCTCATGTCCAGGCAGGGACTGCAGGCTGGGGGCGAGGTGTCTGACTCCTCCGGTGGCCTGGGGACCACAAGGCGAGTGACGTCCCACTGAGAAGTCCGCTCCTGGTGGATCTACACCACCACCTCCCTGTCTGCCTGCTGGGGCTTCCTGGAGGCTAAGAGAGGTTGGGCGTGAACCTCTAACAGGGCACCTGTGGCCCTGAGATGAGCGTGAGGGAGAGCTGGAGGAACGCGCAGGCCGTCCACTCCGCTGATGTGTAGCAGCTGTGTCTTGGGGAATGCCAGCAACACCCCAATGAGGCCTCCAATCTGTATGCCCTTCCCACCCTTCCCCGGGGCCCCGAGGCTGGAGAACGGCTCTTTTTTTTTTTTTCTTTTTTGCGGTACGCGGGCCTCTCACTGTTGCGGCCTCTCCCGTTGCGGAGCACAGGCTCCGGACGCGCAGGCTCGGTGGCCATGGCTCACGGGCCCAGCCACTCCGCAGCACGTGGGATCCTCCCGGACCGGGGCACGAACCCGTATCCCCTGCATCGGCAGGCGGACTCTCAACGACTGCACCACCAGGGAAGTCCTGGAGAACGGCTCTTGACCAAGCCCCTCCCACCCCGGCGTGGCCGGCCCCTCACCTGCCGGCGCCGCTCCTTCTCCTCCTGCAGGCGCCGGGCGAAGTCCTTGGCCTGCTTCCTCTCCTGCCGGTCCTGCATCTTCCGCCGCCAGGATGTGCGCAGGGGCTTGTCCTGAACCATCTGGGAGAACCTGCATGGGGGACACTGGATGCTCTTGGAGTCCGCGGGATGCCCCGGTGCCCTCCCTCTGGGCCTCCTTCCCTACCTGCCTGCTTGCCCGGCAGTCGACCCTCCGGGTCTGTAGAAACTTGGAGCAGGAAAGGGCCCTGATCACGCCCACTGCCATTTCTTAAGCCCTGGTTACGTACCTGAGGTGGGAACTCCTGTTCCCTCCAGTTTATAGAGGAGCAAACAAAGCCTCAGAGAGGTTAAGGAATTGCCCAAGGTCACCTTGCTCCTGAGCAGCCGTCTGTGACCAGAGTCCGGGCCGCACGGCCTCCACCGCCAAGCTCCTCTGCTCCGGCCGAGCGCAGAGGGCTGGGCGTGGACGCCTCTGGAGAGGGGGCTCACTCCCTACTGGGGCGCCCATGTCATCTCAGAACAGCGCAAATGGTCACGGTCCCCTGCAGTGATTCAGAACCTCTGTCCCAGCAGGGGAAATGTGAAAATGGAGTGGGTGCTAGGGAACCTCAGGGAAGTCTTGATTTTCTAAAGTGATAGTGACACGGTCACAGAAGCGAGGTTACCTCTGTAAGAATGCACACCGCCAGGATCTAGGGGTGGACGATAAATCGAGGATGTGCTGTAAAACATTCCGGGAAGACGGAAAAACGTCAAGGAGCAAGAGGACACTAGACCAGGAAAAGGCTGAGGGCTGCCGAGACTGGTGATGAGGGCTTGGGGGTTCATGCAGCCGTGCCGCCCCTTTTCCGGAAGCTTTCTCCTTGAACGATTTGAAGCCTGTTCGGGTGTCCCACGGGCCTTCTTTCCCCCTCAGCACTTCCTTTCGTAGTGGCCTTTCCGCCTCCCTCGATAATTTCTTGACTTCCAAAAGAGCTCCTGTTTACCCACGTCCACTCTACCATGCCCCAAGCGGTCACAGCAGTGGGCTGCAGTGGGCACCAGGCCGAGCCCACTCCCGCCCCTGGGGAAGGTCAATACGGCTCTTCGGGTTCATCTTTCCCCTTTCTTGCTCCCCAAGAGTCTGCACATACAGCCTGGACCCTGACCCCACGCCTGTCCGTCCTCAGCCTGGTTCTGCCTACCCCCCGCCCCCACCTCCAGCAGGTGCTGCCCCTGCCTTCTCGGGGCTCACTCACCAACTGCTGAAGCTGCTTCCTCAAAGGTCGCAAACACCCATTCAACAGCCCCTCCGGCCCTTATCCGCAGGCCTGGCGCCGCTTCTGAAGGCGCTTTCATTCTACGGCGGCAGCTTCCTTACTGGTCTCCCTGGTCTCCCCTCTGCCCTCCTAAAGGTCTGTTCTCCACAGGCCAGACCGGTCCTTGCAGAGGTCAGATCGCGTCACTCTTTTGCTCAACACATCCCATGGCTCTTACGCTCACTCAGGTCCCTGCAAGGGCCCACGTGACCTGGCCCTGTGACCACTCTGACCTCACTCACCTCCTACCGCTCCCCTTGTGCCCAGTGACGAGGCCTCTGGACTTTCTGTTCCCCTTGCCTGGGTACTCTTTCCCAGTACGTTCATTCAGGCCTCTGCTCACATCCCTGTGGCAGTGAAGCCATCTGTAATCACTGTGGCAACGCCCTGCACCTCTTGCTTTGTTATTTTCCTGTATTGCCCTAATTACTGATATATGTATATATTACGTGTTGGTTACCCATTTCTCACAACTAGAATGTTTTGTTTATAGCCATGTTTACCCCCAGATCCTAGCTCAATGAAATATAAACTGGTTGAACGAATGAACTACCTTCTGTTCTCATTCATCTACTTGTTTGAGGTAGGCACTGAGGTGCCTACCATGTGCTGGGCGCTGGGGAGAATCTAGCCACTGTAGGTAAATCCTCACTCTCCTGGAGCCTCTGGTCTAGAGGGGAAGCTGGCAGCTGACAAGAATCACACAAGTAAACAAGCATTTGTGCAAATGGGTGTGTTACAAAAGATACAAGGTACAATGACAACACATAGCTTGAGGACTTAACCTTGGTTGGGTTGCACAAAGAGGGCTTTTCCCAGGGGGTGCATGTTTAAGTGGAGCCCTGGAAGAGGAGCAGGGAATGGCCACGGGAGGAGCCTTTCAACAGAAGGAACAGCATGTGCAAAGGCCCTGAGCTGGGAGGGAGCGTCACCTACAGGGGGCACACAGAGGGGAGGTCACTGTGGGAGACTTAGTGATGGCAGAGATGGCAGGGGAGAGGAAGACGTCTGGAGCGCAGCTCCAAGCAAACAACAGGAAGCTGGGAAGCATTTCAGCTCGGGCAGGAAGCTGGGACAAAATACCCTTTCTCTTGCTTCTTGGTATCCTGTGCTGACCCTCTCTTCTCCTGGCCTGTGTGTCGGAGCAGCCTCCTCACGCTCAGTGAGCTCCTTTCCCCGCCGTCCACCTCCTGAGTACCAGGACTCCAGGCTCCCATACTCAACTTGCTCACCATCCTCTCCCCACCGGAACCAACCTCTTCAACTGGTCCCACATGGCCATCAGTGGCCCCACCATTCTCTGGGACCTGCTGGGACCGAGGTGGAGGGGCAGCACCACCACCCACTTCTCCAAGTCCAACAGTCGCTCCATCTTCAAAGTCTCTGATTGGTGACTTGTAGGAAATCACTCCCTCAGTTTCAGTTTCTTCTCTGTTTAAGGGGGGAGGGGCTTGGGGAAGGGGAATAATGCCCACCGCCTTGGGGTTTAGGGGGTCAGCAAAATGACATCTGCAAAAGGCCTAGCACAAAGCTTGACGCATCAGTCATCCCTTAGTAAATGTCCGCTTCTTCCGTAAAATCACTGCCTTCCCCTATGGGCCCTCACAGCCACGAATTCCTGTCTGCCCAGTGGTTCCCAGTAGCTAAAACATTAACTGGACCCCACCTCTTCTTCCTGGCAGCCTAAACATTTCCTTCTTCAGTTGCGCCTCTTTGTTCCTTCACTCAACAAGCATTTAATTGAGCACTTACTGCCCGCGGCACAGAAAGACAAGACCTCACGCCTACCCTTTAGAAGGGATAGTTAGGGAGTTTGGGATGGACACATACACACTGCTATATTTAAAACAGATAACCAACGAGGACCTACTATAGAGCACAGGGAACTCTGCTCAATAGTATGTAACAACCTAAATGGGAAAAGAATTTGAAAAAGAACAGATACATGTATATGTATAACTGAATCACTTTGCACCTGAAACTAACCTCTTTGTGTGACTCCCCCAGTGATGTGAGATCTCTCCAACCTACGGGCTATCTCCTGGCTGCATCCAGGCTCCAGCACCACACAGAACCCCATCCCTGCCCAGCTGTCCCCCACCTCACCTCTTCTTTGAGCGGTCCTTCCACACCCGTCCAGACTTGGGCTTCCCCTTCGGGATTTTAGGAACCTCCTCCTTCTTCGGTTTCTTGGACGCTGCGGCCTGGGCTGAAGAACCTTCTCGCTTCTTTGGCCCGAGGCCGTCTCTCTCCGGCTGCCCGGCCGGCGGTGGCTTGCTCGGCTCACGCTGATCCCGTGGGGAGCCGGGCGACTGGGGTGTCAGCTCCTGCAGTGGCTGAGAGGGCTCGGGACCCGGCGCTTGCTGACCGGGGTAAGGCTCTAGTGACCCTGGGCTCGGCTGCAACTGATGTCGGGGGGACCCCGGGGTCGGCTCCTCCTTACTCTTGGGCGACTCCGAATCCGCTTCTTCTCGGTCCTGGGAAAACTTTGGTGACTCCCTACTTGGCTGTGGCTGAAGTCGGGAGAATTCAGGACTCGATTCCGGCTGTCTTTGGGGCGACTCCAGGCCTGGGTCTCGCTGACGCTGGGGCGACCCTGGGCCCGGCTCTGGCTGCTCTCGGGGGGACCCCAAGCCTGCCTCCTCCCGTAAACTGGGTGATTCAGGGCTTGTCTCCGGCTGACGTCTGGGAGACTCCAGGCCAGGTGGCGGCACACTCCGAGGAGACCCGGGCGAAGGGTCTCTCCTTTCTTCTGGGTTCGACTCGAACTCCACAAGGGCCCGTCTCGCCCGCAGAACTGAGGTGGGGTTCTCGGGGGATTCAGGCTTTAGTCCTTCCAGCCGCCGGCTGCGCCTCAGCGGCGTATCCATGGCCCGTGCAGAGTTTCCAAACGCGAGCCCACGTGCAGCCTCTGGGACTACTGGCGCCGTCCTATGACGTTATAACCCCGCTACGTCTGCGCCGGGCAGGAGGGGCTGCTGCCTCGGAGGCCATGTTGGTGACGGGCGAAGAGGCTCAGCGAGGAGTCCGGGGAGAGCGGGCGTTGGGTTTACTGGGCGCATGCGCAAAGCGCTTTGGCTCATTTACCTGTGATTGAAGAATGAGTTCCAGCTTGAGATCCGTATTCACCTTGCCTGCGAGCCCAGTCTCCCGAGGGGAAAGAGAGTGTGCAGGCGGAAAAAGGTAGAAGGGGTCGCATTTTCGGGAGAGAAGAGGATTGGAAAAAGATCCAGGGAGCCTGTAGACAAGGCTGGATAGAAACTTTGCTGCTAACTCACTTCTTTACTGCTAACTCAGCTTCAGCGCTGAGCACAGCCCCACCTGCTGAGTCACTGCGGACAGGACACAGCAGCAGGAGTGAGAGTATCAGCGTATCAGATGGGCCCCAGGGTGTCCTGACTGCTGATCAAGAGGAGGTGAGGAGGAGGAAAACCCAGGCAAGGTTCCTGGAGGACGGAAAAGTGGATTGAGGATTCCTTAACACCTCTCACCCCTCGGCTGGTGCCACACAGCATCCAAAATGCACCCCGATGAGTTTAGCCTGTTGAAATCACCTCCCCAAGGGTAAGGCGATGGCAGGCTTCTTCACTAACCTTAGAGGTTGTCAGAATTAGTTGCACCCTTGTGCTGTAATCCTGTGTCAGTCCCTGCCTTCCTGGCCGCTCTCAGAGACTCCACCTGCAGGCTCAGCGGCCTTGGGCCCTTTGCTCCTGGACCAAGGAAATCCTTGCAGTGAGGCTTTGTCTCAGTGCCCCAGCGCAGCAGTGCAGCTCCCCGCTGCAGAAGCAGCTCAGACCCCTCCTTGGCCAGCTCTTCCAATCCCCCAATTCTCAGTTCCTTAAATCCCCTGCCCCAGCCTGGACGCCGAAATGGCCTGCCACTCAGATCCACACCTGGCATGCATTACCAGGGCTGTGGAGACGGCACACCACCTCACTGCCCTGCCCTACCCTGGGTCCCCTCAGCTCTCCTGGCTTCCTGAGCACCCGTCCTCAGCTGGAGGGATCACTCTCTAATGCCAATTGGGTCGTATCCTGGTTCCGCTTAAAATACTTCAGAGGGTGATCTCAGGTCCCTGCCAGGTGATGTAAGAGCAGGGGATGCTTTACAGACATCCTTCAGATCAGGTGAGGAGACCCCTAGTCAGTGGAGGCATCAAGCGATCTCCGGCCCAGAACCATCGCTTCCACCCAGGCTCAGTTTGTCATTGTCATTATAAGTGGTGTGCAGGGGCCCAGGGGACATTCCTGAATTTTTCAGAAAAGGTTGGTGTGACAGTTGCTATTGGAACTCTGTTCTCATATGCTCTTTGTCTACTGCAGGCATCCCAGCCTCCTGCCCTCGGGGGAAAGGATGCTGAGGGGGGTGGGTCTTCTACAGTCTCCCAGAGGCCCCAGCAGGATTGAGCCCCAGTTTCTACGAAGGCAACCTGGTCATTCATGCACCTCCTTTTGGCTTCTCTCCTGTTCCTGTCTCAGCTTCCCACTCCCTTATAGGTGCTTGCTGGGGTCATTTTCTTTCTTTCTTTTTTGGCGGCGCCGTGTGGCGTGTGGGATCTTAGTTCCCCGACCAGGCAATGGAACCCTTGCCCCCTGCATTGGGAGTGAGGAGTCTTAACCACTGGACAGCCAGGGAAGTCCCCTTGCTGGGGTCATTTTCTGAATAGACTATTTGCATTTAAATCCTTGTCTCAGAGTCAGCTGTGGAGGAACCCAGCCAAAAACACTGGGACAAGCAATTATTGGACCAGGAATTCTTTCAAGTGCTCTATATGTACAAACCCACTTAATCCTCACAACCCCCCTGTGTGGCAGGTGCTGTTGTTATTACTCCCATTTCACAGATAAAGAAAACTGAGGCACAGAGAGGCTGGGACACTTGTAAAGGTCACACAGCAGAGAAATGGTGGAGGCGGGATCCACATGTGGGCTTCTGACTGCAGAGCCACAACACTTAAGAGTAAATCTCCCTGTTATCCGTGTAAGAAAACCAAGGCACAGGAAAGCTAAGCTGTTTGCCTAAAGTCACACAGCTCTACATCGACGAACAAGGACTACATTTCCGGTGCTGACAAGCTTAGTTGCCTTGCAACTGTCCCTCCCGTGGGCCTCCCTCAACCGCTCCTCACACTGATCTTGGTCTGCGCACTGGGAGATGCTCGGTGCCAGGTCGCCTCAGGGGCCTGCCGAGGCTCTGTGTGCGCACGCGCGGGGCGGAGTGGGCTGAATCAGCAATACCGGCTTGTTTATGTAACCTGAGATCTGCTGACTGAAGGAAACTGTGTGCCCACAGATGACGGGAGATACAGATCAGGTGTTCTTCTCAGAGCCATTGAGCCTCCATCCAGCCACAGGTGCTGTGGTTGAGAGGGTTTGACATATCAGGTTTGAGATGTCAGGCACCCGTATCCCTGTATCCTCTGCTCAGCACCAAGATCAGAGATGGCTGGGGAATGGGTCCTGGCAGACACCAGACGCACTCCTTGAGCACTTGCTCAGTGCCGGGCCTCCCCTGGGTGCTCATGAATCCCCTGGGACGTCGGTGCAGGAGGGTGGTTGCAGCACATGCTGGATGAGTGTTTGCTGTATAAGTGAACGGGCAGGGAGGAACATCTGCGGTTTACCAACGAGGAAATCCAAGGCTGGGACAGGCTGTGATCTGGCACAGGGTGACCCAAGGAGAGGGTGCAAGGTGCAAGGTCAGGGCTGGAACTCGGGGCTTCCTGACTCTAAGCCCAAGCGCTCACTCTCACATGCATTGTGCTCAGGACTAGGAGACGGGGGCTGAGGATGTGTAAGGACTTCCTCGGTCTGGGAGGGTGGATCTGGCGCCGGGGACATCGCTGAGTGTGGCTGGTGTGAGAGCACGGCCCCGATGAGGCCCCGACGAGGCGGAGGCATCACTGCACTTGACCTGCCCACGCCTGCCCTTCACTGGGTCACGTGGGTCCAGGCTGCTGTCTGTTCCACTCAGGGTTCTCAAGTATTTGAAGACAGTTTTCCTGTAGCTTCCCCAGAATTGTCTTTTATCCTGGCTGAACATCTGCTCCTCCAGCTGTCTCTCCCACAGCGGTCAGTCTCTGGGGAAGACACTGGTTCTCTACAGCCTTCAGACTGTGGTGTCCAGAGCTCCTGCAGGCACCCAGGGTTGATTGTCCCACAGAGAGCCGAGTGGATTTGTCACCTCCCTGCTCCATGGTCCCTCTCAGTATGGCCAGACACCCACCCTCTTTTCTCAACAGTGAGCTGCCAATTGAAACACCGTCTGGTTCCAGCTGCTGATCCCGGGATCCTGGACGTGAGTGTTGGCTTTTCTAGACAAGTGCGGAATGTGTCATTTGGCCATGCTACATTTTGCTTTGACCCCTCTGGAGACCCAGTTCTCCTCCTTCGATCTTTGCTGCCCCCTCCTCCTGTGGGCGTGTGAACAGCTGCTCTGGGCACCGCGGATCAGGCTTTCCTGAGAACCTGCAACAAAAGCGACGTTATCATGTCTGTTCTTATCATGGGTTCTTTCTTAATCTTGGAGGTTCATCTTTTCTGCGCATTCCCAGCAGCTCGCGAGGAGTTTCAGATCCTCAAGAGGAGGAGGCAGAGACCTCAGCGGAGGGGCCAGGGGGAAGGACAGGCAGGAGTGGCACCTGGGACCCCCGGGCGTTGCCAGGGTGCAGAGAAGCTGACTTGATTGGGAAGGGACCCCTCTGCAAAGCTCTCGTGAACCCGCAAAGCTTATCTCCTGATCCCCTCGCAGCATCTGCAGGTTTTGCTGAAACAGGAAGGGGTGGATGTGCTACTGCCGGTGCGACAAGACCTCCCTCCGCCCTCCCACACCCCCGGGCCCTCGCCAGATTCCACAGTCTGGTCCGCTGCCCAGGAAGGGAGCGCAGGGGTGGGCTGGGGAATAAACATCTGTGCCAGGTGGGAGGAAGACACCCCGAGAAGGGAGGCATGGCAACTCGTGCCGCATCTCACCCTCACCCCAATGTGCCCAATAGCAATGCTTCTCAAACTTGGGTGGGCATCGGAATCACACAGAAGACATGTTAAAAGCCAGATTTCTGGACCCAAACCCCAGACATGATGATTCAGTAGGTCTGGGGTGGGCCTGGGATTCTGCATTTCTACAAGCTCCCCGGTGATGCTGCTGTTGGTACGTGGACCACACTTAGGGGAGCTGTGTCCTGCTGGAGGGAGTGAGAGATTTCCTGTTTCACCTTCGTGGACGGGGCTGGGGCTGAGTTCCCCATCATCCTACCGTTTACTCATTCACCAAATACTGATTGAATATTTACTCTGAGAGGCACTAGGAGTAGAGCAGGGAGCAGGGCAGTTGTGGTCCCTGCCTCGATGGCACTTACATTGTCTTGGGGCACTTGTGTTAAACACTTGAATCTCAGAACGACCCTTTGAAGGAAGCTGAGCAAGAATCATCATCCCTATCTCACAGGTGAGGAAATAGCATCACAGAGAGGTTGCGTGCCTTGCTGAGAGCCACATTAATGTTAAGTGGCAGAGCCTGAACTCAGGACTTCTCAACTCAAAATCTGGCCACCATCCCCTGGCTGTGAAACATCTCAGTTTCATGGGGCTGGATTTCGATGGCAGAGATACAGACCCTGGACACGTGTCCGTGGGTGACAGCTGGGGGCTTCATTCTTATGGATGGAAGGTGAGCTTGACAGACACACCTCCCCACACACCCACACACACAGGATAACTGCAGAGTTTCACGGTGACTCGCTTCCCCACCCTTCCTCGCTGTTCACTTACCCCTCTCCTCTCATTTCCTCTAACATCTGGTTCCTCTGCAGCTCTGGCCCCTCCTCGGTGCCATATCTGCTCCAGCGACGGTGGTCTCCTCCATCCAATATGGCAGCCTCATCTCCATGGCAACCCCTGGAGACCTTGCCTTGGTGACCAAGGCGCAAATTATGAGGCCCCTTTTCTGAAGCACAGACCAACGAGGCCCCTGATTTGAGGATGGGAATCTGCTGGCCCTTTGGCAAGGGAATCTCTGCTCTCTCTCCCCCTCTGCAAACTCTAGCAGTGAACAAAAACCAGCCCTGTATCAGACTGAGCTGGTAAGCTGAGATTTCCCTTCAGTCAGTAGTCTTGCTTCTCCATTCCTCTCACACTGCGTCCAAAACCTCATGCTCCGGGCCTCCCTGGTGGCGCAGTGGTTGAGAGTCCGCCCGCCTGCCGATGCAGGAGACGCGGGGTTCCTGCCCCGGTCCGGGAGGATCCCACATGTCGCGGAGCGGCGGGCTCGTGAGCCATGGCCGCTGAGCCTGCGCGTCCGGAGCCTGTGCTCCGCGGCGGAAGAGGCCACGGCAGTGGGAGGCCCGCGTACCGCAAAGGGAAAAACACCAAAAAAACCTCATGCTCCTGGAGCCCAGTGGATCAGCCAGGCTCATTCTTCTGGACCCCACACCCTAAGGCTTGCTCTACCGAAGGATCGTTATAGAAAGGAACAGATCATTTCACCCTAAAGACCCCTTCATATGCTTACAGATTTAAAAGCATAGTGTTTCTGGTAAATTTTAAGGACATAAAAATTATAGCAAATTTGATGAGAAGACATTTTATTGCTGTGGATTAGAAAAACACAAAAATATACCAATTCCACTGGCAGTTTAAATGATAGAGATTCCGTCCACAGTGGCTACCAAGCATGGAGGGCGTTTGCAGGTATTATCTCATTTAATCTCAGGCAACCTTATGAGGAAATTAATCCTACTGCCCTGGTTTTTAGAGGTGAAGGAAAGTGTTCAGGGATGGGCAGTTGGGGACAGGCAGAGAGAGAATTCAAATCCACGACTCTGCCTCCAAAGCAAGTATACCTTCACCTATACCACTCTGCCTTCTGTGTTTTAGGCACTTGACTTAAATAAAAAAGAAATCCTTTCTTTAGCCTAGGCCTAATTTTCGATTCTTTAAAAAGTCCCGAGGCAGAAATTTCATGTTGTTAAGAAATTGTATGCCTTCCACACAGAGCAGGACTTATTATCAAACTTACTGATTATAACTTTGCTTACTTGGTTATTCTGCTGCTCCTTTATTTTCTCTTCAAAATAACATATTACACAACACTCAGATATTATCGCTCTCTGCTTGAGTTGTTTTAGTTCTCTGCCTGTGAGATGACTGTGGGTAGATCTAGATACCCCACATTTTTGTTCTTGGAAATCAGACACAGAAGTTGTAGGAGATTACAATTTTAAAAGCTGGCTGTGGGACTTCCCTGGTAGTCCAGCAGTTAAGACTCCATGCTCCCAACGCAGGTGGCCCGGGTTTGATCCCTTGTCAGGGAACCAGATCCCACATGCCGCAACTAAAAGATTCTGCATGCCGCAATTAAAGATTCTGCACGCCGCAATTAAAGATTCTGCACGTGGCAACAAAGATCCCTCGAGCCACAACTAAGACCCGGTGCAGCCAAATAAATAAATATTAAAAAAAAAAAAGTTGGCTGCAATGGTGCCTCCCATACATGTGTTCTTCTATCAGTGTGACCTTGACGCTGTTTCCCTTGAGTAGTAGGACCTTTGTGATTGCCTTGGCCAAAAGAGTATGGCAGAACTGTTGCTCTGGGACTTCTAAGCCTAGATCATAAGAATGTCACGTGCTTCTGCCTGGCTATTATGGGGTGCTCACTCTTGGAGCTTAATTGCCATGCAGTGAGGAAGCCCAAATCATCCCATGTGAAGAGACCATACAGAGTCCAGTGAAGGTGCTCCAGCTGACAGCCCAACTGATGTCCCAGCTGACAACCCACATTGTCTGACAGGCATGAGCAAAGATACTTCCAGATGATTCTAGCTTCCACCTGTCAGGTCACTGCCAACTTTGAGTCTTCTTAGGAGAGGTCCCAGAAATCATGGAGCAGAGACAACCTCTCTCCACTATGCCATGTCCAAGTTCTGTGCCACAGAATCTGTGAGCATAATGAAATGGTTGTTTTACACCATTAAGTTTTGGGGTGTTTCTTACACAGCAATAGTAACTGGAACCAGGAGATACTTTCTCATAATCAGGAGTCTACCTCAAGGTGGCCTCTTTTGCACCTTCTCCCGGGGCAGGTGTGATTGGCAAGGACGACACCCAGTCGTAGCCCCATGACTTTATTAGAGGCAGATTGATGGCAGAAGCAGATTCCTTGTTCTTTAGTCTCAGTATATTAATACATTTTACTTGTTTACTTGTCTATTGTTTATTTCCCACTGACTAGAATGTTAGTTCCCCATGGACAGGATTTTTTTTTTGTTTTGTATGTTACTACATTCTCTTTTTTTAAAAATATAAATTTATTTATTTATTTTTGGCTGCATTGGGTCTTCATTGCTGCACGCGGGCTTTCTGTAGTTGTGGTGAGCGAGGGCTACTCTTTGTTGCAGTGCGCGGGCGTCACACTGCGGTGGCTTCTCTTGTTGTGGAGCGCGGGCTCTACGTGTGCGAGCTTCAGTAGTTGTGGCTCACGGGCTCTAGAGCGCAGGCTCAGTAGTTGTGGCTCATGCACTTTGTTGCTTCACGGCATGTGGGATCTTCCTGGACCAGGGCTCGAACCCGTGTCCCCTGCATTGGCAGGCAGATTCTTAACCACTGCGCCACCAGGGAAGCCCTGTATGTTACTACATTCTTAGAGCCCAGACTAGTACTTGGTACTTAGCAGTTGCTCAGTAAGTAATTTTTGAATGAATGAGTGAATGCAGATGAAACATCAGGTGAGCACACTTTTTGATAATGATTTCTAAAGAGAATTTAGTTAACATTACCAGGTTCTAGTTATTATCATAATAGAAAATTATTTTTTGGATAATGGCAAGCTCACATTGTAGTGGGAATTTCTTGTCAATCATAGTAGAGAATAGACTAGAGAAGAGGCGAGAATAATATGGAATAGTTAAAAGAGTTAGGAATTAATAATTCATAGTTAAGAGTCCCAACCTCTTCTTGAAATAAAGGAAAAAATGAATCATTAAATGTGTGATGAGCAGTTGGATTTCAGGTCTGTGCTAAGCAGTTTGCTCAAGGAATTTGTTCCTGGACACTCCTCTAAAGAGGTTTAGAATCAATCATCAAACAAGAATCGATTCAGATGATCTTTGTTGCCTGGTGTGTGCTGAGTGTCAGGGGAACCACAAATAAGTGTGAGGTGGGGATGCTGTCCTCAAGTTATGTTGAGTCCAGCTGGAGAGGTAAGACTGAAGTCTGTGAGACCACCAGCCCAGCAAGGCAAGCTAGGCCCAGTGGTAAACCTGTAGGGTTTTACCTGCTGAGGCTTCTGAGGGTGAGGGAATGCCTAGGAGGACTTCCTGGAGGAGGCAGGTCCAGGGGGGATTGGCCAGGTGGGCAGCTTCCCCAGCTGACTCAGAGGAACACTGAAACTTCACAAGGGGTCATCAGAGATCAGCTTCCCTATAACTTGGGTTTCTATCCGTAAATACTCACATAGCTGGTGGAAAAGGAAATTAGTGTTCCTTTTACCCTAATACCCTTATGTAGATAATTAGGTAAGTACTTAAGTAGATAATACCCTTAAATAGGAAGAAAAATTTCTCCTCCCTAGCACCAGCCCACCTCCATAGGGTCTTTTTTGTGATGCACCTTGCAAGATTCTGTGCCTACAGGCCTCTCCGGCCCTGAGACCAGCCAGCTGACAGCCCCTGGAGTGGGCAATACCAGGCAGCTCAGATTTTGAAACCAAATAATGCACAGCAAAGGGCTGTTTACCAAGAACATATCTGCAAGCCTTTAAAACGTCTCCTAAAACGCTGTTTGGTTGCAAAAGAAAACTACAGAGAGAATAACAGCTACAGAACATCTGGAAACACCTGGTCACTATAATTGGAAAAGGATTTGTTATGATCCCCCAGCAAGTCACCTCTGCAGTTTGTAACTGTGTGAGGAATTATATGATTGTGTATGTAGAAAAACCTAAAGATTCCACAAAAAATGTTAGAACTTACAAATGAATTCAGCAAGGTTGCAGGATACAAAGTCAACATATAACTATCATCAGTTGTGTTTCTCTGCACTAGTAATTACCAATCAGAAAAAGAAATTAATAAACCATTTCCATTTACAACAGCATCAAAAAGGATAAAATACTTGGGAATAAATTTAACCAAGGAAGTGAAAGACTTTTACACTGAAAACTACACAACAGTGCTGAAAAAAAATTAAAGAAGATAGCAGTAAATGGAAAAGTAGCCCATGTTCATAAATTGGAAGACTTAACACTGTTAAGATGTCAGTACTACCCAAAGTGATCTACAAAGTCAATGCAGCACTTATCAAAATCTCAAAAAATTTCTTTCAGAAACAGTAAAATAAATCCTAAAATTCATGTGAAATCTCAAGTGACTCTGAATCATCAAAACGATCTTGAAAAAGAACAGAGTTGGCAGTCCCACACCTCCTGATTTCAAAACTTACCTCAGAGCTATACAATCAAAACGTTATTAACATTAAAAAGATAATAAAGAAATACTATGAACAAATTTATGCCCACAAATTTGATAACTCATATTGAATAGACCACCTCCTTGAAAGACACAATTTGCCAAACTCACCCAGGAAGAAACAGAAAATATGAAAAGGTAATGTCTATAAAAGAATTTTAATCAATAATTAATAATATTCCAAGACAGAAAGCACCAGGCCCAAATGGGTTCACTGGTGAATTCTAGTAAACATTTAAGGAAGAACTTATACCAACTGTTATCTTTTCCAGAGTACAGAAGCAGAGGGAATACTTCCTAACTCGTTCTGCAAGACCAGCATTACCCTAACACCAAAGCCAGAGAAGGATATTACAAGAAAACTATGCACCAAGATCTCCCATGAGCACAGATGCAAAAATTCTCAACAAAATATTATAAAATTGAATAAGAAATGTGTAAAAAGAATTATACACCACAACCAGGTAGAATTTATCCCAGGTATGGAAGGCTGGTTCAATATTCTAAAGTCATTCAATGAGATTCATCACATAAATAGGCTAAAAAAGAAGAATCACATGGTCATATAAATAGATGCAGAAAAGGAATTTGACAAAATCCAATTACCATTCATGATAAAAACTCTTAGTAAACTAGGAGTAGAGGGGAACTTCCTCAACTTGATAAAGAGTACCTACCAAAAAAAACACAGCTAATATCATACTTAATTGTGAGAAACTCAAAGTTTTCCCACTGAAATCAGGTAAAAGGCAAGGATGTCCCTTCTCACCACTTCGTTACAACATCATACTGGAAGCTTTAGCTAATGCAATAAGACAAGAGAATCCAGAAGAATTGACGGAAAAACTACGGACGCTAATAAGTGATTATAGCAAGATTGCAGGACACAAGGTTAAAAGAGAAAGGCAATTTCTTTCCACTGGCAATGAACAAGTGGAATTTGAAATGAAAAACACAATATTACTTCTGTTAGCACTCAAACAAATGTAATACTTAGGTATAAATCTAACAAAATATGAACAAGATCTATATGAGGAAAACTACGGAACTCGGACAAATGAAATCAAATGAGAACTAAACAAACTGAGAGATATTCTATGTTCATGGGTAGGAAGATTCAATATTGTCAAGATGTCAGTTCTCCACAACTTGATCTATAGATTCAAGGCAATTCCAATAAAAATCCCAGCAAGTTATTTTGTGGATATCAACAAGCCGATTCTAAAGTTTACACGGAGAGGCTAATAACCCAGAGTCCGTAACACAATATTGAAGGAGTAGAATATTCAGAGGACTGGCAGCACGTGACTTTAAGACTTAGTATAAAACTATAGTAATAAAGACAGTGTGGTTTTGGCCAAAGCATAGAAAATAAATCAATGGAACAGAATAGAGAACCCAGAAATAGACCCACACAAATATGGTCAACAGATCTTTCACAAAGGAGCAAAGACAACTCAATAGAGCAAAGTCAGTCTCTTCAGCAAATGGTGCTGGAACAACTGGACATGCACATGCAAAAAAATTAATCTAGTCACAGAACTTACACCCTTCATAAAAATTAACTCAAAATGGATCACAGACCTACATGTAAAACATCAAATTATAAAACTCCTAGAAGGTAACACAGCCAAAAACCTAGATGAATTAGGTATGGTGATGACTTTTTAGATACAACACCAAAGGTATGACACATGAAAGAACTAACTGATAAGTGGCACGTCATTAAAAGTTAAAACTTCTGCTCTGTAAAAGACAATGTCAAGAGGATGAAGAGACAAGCCACAGACTAGGAGTAAACATTTGCAAAAGACACATCTGATAAAGGACTGTTATCCAAAGTATACAAAGAATTCTTAAAGCTCAACAGTAAGAAAACAAACAACCCAATTAAAAAATGAACAGAAGATCTGAAGAGACATCTCACCAAAGAAGATAAACAGATAAGTCAATAAGCATATAAGCATATGAAAAGATGCTCCACATCACATGTCTTAAGGAAACAAAAATTAACACAACAGTGAGATACAACTACACACCTATTAGAATGGCCAAAATCCAGAACATTGACAATACCAAATGCTGATGAGGATGTGGAGCAACAGGAACTCTCATTCATCGCTGGAGGGAATGCAGAATGGTACAGGCACTTTGGAAGACAGTTTGGTGGTTTCTTATAAAACGAAACACACTCTTACCATATGATCTAGCAATTGCATTCTTTCGTATGTATCCAAATGAGTTGAAACCTTATGTCCACACAAAAACACAGATGTTTTTAGCAGCTTTATTCATAACTGCCCAAACTTGGAAGCAACCAAGGTGTCCTTCAGTAGGTGAATGGATAAATAAACTAAGTTACATCCAGACAATGGAATATTATTTAACACTAAAAAGAAATGAACTATCAGGGCATGAAAAGACATGGAGGAAACTTAAATGTATATTATTAAGTGAAAGAAGCCAGTGTGAAAAATCTACATACTGTTTGATTACAAGTATATGACATTCTAGAAATGGCAAAATTATCGAGACAATAAAAATTTCAGTGATTGACAGGGGTTGGGTGGCGGTGGTGGTAGTGGAGGATGACTAGGTGATGCTCAGAGGACTTTTAGGAGAGTGAAAAATACCATGTGTGATATCATATAGATGGATACATGTCCTTATACATTTGTCAAAACCTATAGAATGTACAACACCAAGAGTAAATCGCAATATAAACTATGGACTTTGGGTGATTATAATATGCCAATGTAAGGTTCACCAATCATAAAAAATGTACCACCCTGGTGAGCAATGTTGATAATGAGTAAGGCTATTCATTTTGGGGGCAGGGTGTATTTGGGAAGTATCTGTACCTTTCCTTCAACTTTGCTGTGCACCTAAAACTACTTTTAAGAAATTAAAGTCTTAATAAAAAAAAAACAAACAGAATGAAACAAGCAAAAAGCCCAATGTGGTACTGGTATAAAGATGATCATATATGCCAATGGAATGGAATGAGACGTCAGAGATAAACCCTCACATATATGGCTAAATGGTTTTTGTCAAGGGTGCCAAGACCGTTCAATGGGGAAAAACAATCGTTTCAAGAAATAATGCTGGGAAAACTGAGTATCCACATACCAAACAATGAAGTTAGACCTTTATCTTACATCATATGCTAAAATTAACTCAAAATGGATCTAAGACCTAAATGTAGGACCTAATACTATAAAACTCTGTAGTGTAAATGCCTGACATTAAGCTTTTTGATTATGATATAAACGTTTGACATTAAGCTTTCGATTGCTCAGGTATCCATTTCAAAGACATCCCTCTCAAATAAACATATTGCAACTGTATTGACATAGCATCTAACAAAACAACCAGATTAGGAACCAGGCCACCTCCACCTATGAAATTCTCCTTTTAGAAAGCCTTGGGTAACCGAGAAAACTGACTGCGTGAGAGACACCACTTCTCCCTTCTCATGCCCTAATTCCCGGTGTTATGCTTTAGATTCACCAGTAGTAGTGAACTCATGAAACACTAGACATTCCACCCTAGGGCTCTAATGAGGCAGAGCCCCAGGTCCAGGCTCCCTTCCTCTGTCTCCGCCCACAACTTCACTGTGTGGCTCCAAGGCTTGCTCTGTAACCTCCAGGACCTGTGAGTAATAAATCTTGTTCTTAAAAGTTCCCTGATGGTTTCTTGCTGAAGTGTGCCCTGTGATCATAAGAACCGCAAGGGGTGGTCCAGCTACAACATGGGCCCCAGTGGGGGTGGGGTGGGGAATGTTTGTGGGGCTCACGATGAGTAAATCTGGGCCCAGAAATTGTCTCAGATATTCCCAGCTAAGAATATAACTATCGATAGGCTGGGACAACACAACATTCTTCGTAGAAGATATAGGAGAAAAGTTTCATGATACTAGATTTGGCAATGACCTTTTTGCATATGAGGTTAAACACACAGGCAACAAAAGAAAAGACGATAAATTGAACTACATCAAAATTGAAAACTTCTGTGCATCAGAGGACATAGAGTAAAAGGCAACCCACAGAACTGTATAAAAATTTTCAAATCATGTATCTGATAAGGAGTAGCTATCCGGAAAACATAAAGAACTTCTAGCATTCAACGACAACAAAAACATACAACCCAATTAAGAAATGGGCAAAGGACTTGACATGTGTCTAATGAAGATATACAAGTGGCCAATAAGTACATGAAGTGATGCTCAACATAACTAATCGTTAGGGAAATGTTTATCAAAACCACAATGAGATATTACTTTACACTTTATTAGGATGGCTACCATCAAAAAAGCAGAATACAACAAGTGTTAGAGAGGACGTGAAGAAATTGGACCATTCATGCACTGTTGGTGGGATTGTAAAATGGTACTGCTGCTACGGAAACAGTTTGGTAGCTTCTCCAAGGTTAAACATAGAACTACCAATCGACCAAGCAGTTCCATTCCTAGGTATATGTATAAAAGAATTGAAAGCAGGGACCTGAAGAGATATTTGTATACCTCTGTCCATAGCAGCATTATCTACCATAGCCAAATGTGGAAGCAACCCAAGTGTCCACTGACGGATGAATGGATAAATAAAATGTGGTTATATACACAATGGAGTATTTCTCAACCTCGAAAAGGAAGGACATTCTGGCATATACTACAACATGGTGGAACCTGGAAGACATGTTCCCTGAGCTAATCACAAAAGGGCAAGTGTTGCACGATTCCACTTATCTAGGCACTAGAGCAAGTCAAATTTATAGAGACAGAGAGAATGGTGGTTGCCAGGGGCTGCGGGGACGGGGGGATGGGGGAGTTATTGTTTAATAGGTATAGAGTTTTAGCTTGTAAGATGAACAGAATTCTGTGGATGGATGGTGGTGATGATAGCATAAGAATGTGGATGTACTTAATGCCCCTGAACTGTACACTTAAAAATCATTTTTGATGGTAAATTTTATGTTATGTGTATTTTAGTACAATTAAAAATATGTATTACTTAAATCTTCTTTTTCAGCAAATCTTCTCTGATACTCTGCTGGCAAGGGCACGGGGGCAGCCTTGATACCGCTGGGTGGGGTAGATTCCTCACTCAGCCTCCAATGACACTGGTGGGTGGGGGTAGGAAGAGGGGCACCTTACTTAGGGTTCACCACTAGGTGACATCCCCATGGCTCTTTGGGATAGGATCACCACATTACTGCTCCCCCATGTAGCCTATACTGAAACTGGGGAGGCTGGGGAAGGGTGCTCATTTCTGCTGAGAGATGATGAAAGTCTCAGCCTCCCACTTGGCTGTCTCTGGCACCACCCGGGGGAAGGGGAAGGGTGTCATGTTTATAGCCAGTTAATGGTGGAAGTCTAGGTTCCTACATGGCCTTTGTTTATGGAGGTGGGGGCCATAGATTTTCCTGTGGTGTTTGAGTAGAGTGGGTCAGTTATTGTCCGAAAGTTTTCCTCGATCTATGGCTGAGAAAATAGGGTTTTCTTGGTTTTGTTTTTATTTTTTTGTCTGTGCTTAATAGTATTTTTGGGTCATAGGCTTCTTAAGCACCCAGTTCAGGATATTTGAAGAAAAACAAACAAATAAACAAACAAAAAAACCTCAGGAAACTCACCACCAGGTCATTCTTTGGATGCCAAGGTCCCTAGCTCTTCTGCCTCCTCTGTGCCTTTCAGTTTCCTTATATTTATCCAAAGTTTTAGCTGTAATTAGTGGTAGGAATAAGGAGAAATGTATCTACCTTATCTTGTCCAAAATTGCAAAGTAGAATGTTTTCTTGACTGAAATGCGACCTAAACCCTTGGATAATGGTCGATATCGTTAGAAGGACAGTAATGTGGCCAGTAACAGACATATTCTCAGAAACACTTTATGCCTTCTCCATACCCAGATCAGATTAGTGGAGAAGTGGGTTAGGAATCCAAGTCTCTAACACCATAAAATTGGGAGTGAGGAGAGGAAACTTTGGGTTCACTGCTTGCTTTATATAAGGCTCTTAGTACAATTCCTGTAGAGGATCAGGTAGGTCTTAAATAAGGGAAGGCAATAATAGACTTGAGATGCTGGGAATATTCCTGGACCAAGCTTTACTCCTGCTGGTTTAATTCCTAATCTGGCTCCATCATCCAACAATATGGGTGGCTAATGCAAAAGGATATAACCTGCTAGATTTGATGGGAGTTGACTGGGAAAACAGTGCCATGTCTGGGGGATGATGTCAAGAACATGGCACCATTATGATTATCGTCCACAAAGCTCTGTGGTCTGCAGCTTCTCTTGAATATAATTCCCACAATCTGACCGCCTCATTTGGGACCATGTCATCACCAGCTCAGCTTACAATCATTTATAGATGCCAAAAAGGGATTTTATACCCATTTCCAGACTCAGTATATTTGCTGGGAGTACTACTAGGTTGTAGTGGTTTTGGGGTATTTAAATGTAGCTGATAGATTGATAATTTTTGCTTTATTTAACTTTACCCTGATACATAGTTGATACTTTCAGGCGGCATGTAGAGAATGCAGATATTATTACATAACCATTTCAGGACACTTTAATGACATCTCTTTAATTTGGGGAGTTCATAATAGAGGTGGTTAAAGTCTTCTCCTTTTTATATTTAGAAATTGCAACACTACAGTCATTTATTCACTCAAGTAGCCTTTAGTTCTTACCTCCAACATTCTTGTTTCCTCTCTTATCCACACACGATTTCGTGGCATTTTTCACTAAGATACAATAGAGAAATGAAAAGATAAATGTTTCTTTTCTATAGGAAAATATGAAAACAAATAAATATTAATTATATTCTTGGGTAAGATACTTAAAATTGAGGGAAATCTAATCCTAGAGCTGCTCATTTTTCACTTCACTGAGAGATGTTTTTCATCAAACCGTCAATACTACTATCTTGAAAAATCCAATAATTAGTTCTCAGGTAGTTTGGTTCATTTGACAACCTTACGTTGGACTGTAGTAAGTAGCATATTGTGGCTGCTCCCATCCGTCAGTCCCTCTAGAAATTACCCAGATTCAGAAAACTTGGACTTTTTCTTGCTATGGTTTATTCTCTTACGCCATATTGTCTCCTTCCAACTAAAGTCTGGTGCAGGGACGCCTGACTGGCAGAACACGTATGTCTACATCAGCTGCACAGGAGGCTAAAAAGTAAAGTGCTATATATTCTACTTTGTAAAGGTGGGCTTCCCAAGTTGGGGAACCTATGAAAATGTAGGAAAGGTATTCAATAGATAAGACACTAAAAGCTCACAGACAGCTATCATTAAAGCTGTGGATAACCTCTGGGATTTCTGTATAACTCATTTCAGTTATCCTTAGACTCCATATTTAATATCCATGAGAATTCTTCCTTAGTCCTAGCTAGCTGGGCCAAAGGTGAACATCTGACGCAAAGTGGGATCATAATATACTCTCTCCCAGGTTGTTTAGGCCGATTTCTTGATGGAAAGATGTAAAACCTTGGGAGCAGTGGTGTTGCCATGCTCTACCCTAATGGACAGAGTTGTAGAGAAAGTGAGTTTGGAGAGTGAGAGAAATAGAGAGGACACCCAGAGAAAAGAAGAGATGAGAAGTAGCAGAACTTGCTGAGTTTCGGATGGCTTTCAATGTTCTAGTTCCAACTGCTTTTGGAAACCTGGCTAACTTCTTGCCCTTACATTATATAATCATATCTGTTCATACATTACAACAAATATACCTTCATTTTGCTAAAACTAGTAAGAGAGAGCTTCTGTTTCTCGCAACCAAAATGTCTTTTAAAAAATTCTCTTTGTCTTCTAACTTTTCTCACATGGCAGTCCACTCTCACAGTCTACTCTCCTGAATCTCCAATGTCTGCCTCTTTTTATTTTTTCCCAGCCTCTTCTTTATAGCCATATCTGAAATCTAAGACTTTGTCTTTAAATTCTTCACGAATAAACTTTTCCTTCCATTTACTGGAACTCTTAAGGTTTGAGTTCTCTATGCAGGCCTGTCAACGCTTGAAACTGAGAAGAGGTGGAAAGGTATAGTGGAAAGGGTCATCAAATTTGAGTTCAAATCTTGTCCTTACCCATATCATTTATTCTTTCAAAGGGTGTTTCCTCAGCGGCCAAAAAACCCTGTAGGATTGTGTTGGGGAGCAAATAAGAGAAACTGGTACAAAACTGAAACTCACGAAGAACTTGCGTTGGGAATGCCTGCCCTCAGGGCGGTCTACACCGACCACGGATCCCTGCATTCACTTCATCACAGGGCTAGCTAGAGGGGCGTGATCTCGCAGGTGATGCCCTCAGTTCCGGACTTTTCGTTCCGGAAGTCCTGGCGGTAGCACTTGCCGAGTGGGTCCTGCTTCCTCGGTTGTGCCCCTCATCGCCCCCAGCGCGGTTCCAACGCCGCAGTTGTGACCAAGAGCTCGGCTTCCGGGCGCGGCTGCGCGAGGAGCCCCGCGGGGATACCTGCTTGGTGGGGGCCTTGGAGCTCTGATGGATCTGCAGGCTCCCAGGACACGGATAGGGAATGAGATGTTGGGGGAGGGAGTTAACAGAGACAAAACCCTTTGCTGCCTATATTAGCATCACAATCTGGGCCATGCCTGATTTCCCTGGCTGCCTCTGCAGGGACATCCATCAAACACATGCCCTCCTCTCCATTTTTCTGCTAGGTTTGTATCAGCAACAGTCTTTCTACCTTTAATCTTCACAAGGTGTAGAGGGAAGAGTACTGCTCAGCAAACCTGGGCTCTAGTCCTTAACTCTCCTTTTTATTAGGTGCGTAAGTGCTTGGGCAAAATATTTATCTTTCCTGTTCCTTAGGTTGTTTTTCTGTACAATGAGATGATATATTTTCTGTGTATCTCCCATGTTCACACTAAGTTAAGTTAGTGTGAACTAAGTTCACACTCTGAGAACTGAAATCGGGTTATACAAGTTTAAAATATGCTGTAATCAGGTCCCCAAACCGAATATGTTAGAATCCTAACTTGAGAGCCATGTCCATGATTCCATGATGCCGGGTACTATGGAGAACTTTTTTTTAAAAAACAACTCAATAGTCTGTAAAGGCACTGTGTCTGTGTCTGACACATAGTAGAAGTGAATAAATGAACAAAATGTTTTCTATTCAAACTCCCTCGTTTATACTGAGTCCCAGCTTAAGAGTATAAATGATTTGCTTTGATGGCTAACTAAAGACAACATTATGGTAAGGGAATGTAATTAGCATTTGTTGAGGCTTTAGGTGCTTGGTCTTTTACATATTGTATAATTTATTGAACAAATTATCTGTTAAGCATCAATATGTGTCAGGTACTGGTCTGACATATTGGGGATAAAAGCAGTGAAGAAGAAATATTTCTGCACCTCATGGAGCGTACCTTGTGGGAAGGTTCAGGGTGAAGGGAAGGGATGAGTGTTAGTGTTAGGAGGTCAGGGAGATGAACAGGATCCAGCGTAGGAGGTAAAGAGTGGCCAGAAAGGTACCTGAAGAGCCCTGGAATCTAAGAAAATTATGCTAAAAGCCTCCTGGATGGTCCATTAAGATGAGGACTGAGCATTGCTCGTTAGATTTTGCAATACGGAGGTCACTGCTGTCACTGACAAGAATAGTTTTAGGGGCAAGGTAGAGGCCAAACCCTAACTTGGAATGGATTCAAGAGAGAATGAGAGGAGATAATTTGGGCATAGTCAATATGGAAAGTTTTTTTTGAGTTTTGTTTTTAAGGAAAGAAATGGACTCACGTAGAGGGGAAAGTAGTCAAGAGGTTTTTGTTTTGTTTTCAACAGGAGAAATATTAACATGCTTTACACACTTGTGGGAGTGATCCAGAAGAGAGGGAAAAACTGATGTCACCAACTGAAGTGAGGATACAGTGGGAAGTCTTTTGACTGTGTCCCCTGGAACCTGCCTTTTATTGGGCACAGTCGGCTTTACGTCTTTGACCTCTTCACAAGAAACGTTCTGTACCTCCTTGGCCTGAAAAACCTTGCTTTGTTTTGAGGGCAACGCTTTTCTAAGCACTTGCTCACTCTCTGGAACCAAGAGTCCTCGGGTAGCTGAATGATGAACACATTTTCTGTGAATTCTGCTGGAACTTCAAGACCCATACTGCCCAAACCAGCAGCCACCAGCCACATGTGGCAGTCAGGCCTTTGAAATGTAGTTCGTCTGAACTGACATGTATTTTAAGTGTAAAATGCACACCAGATTTTCAAGACTTGATATGATAAAAAGAATGTGAAATATCTAAATAGTTTTGAAATATCTGGTTAAGGAGATGTATTATTAAAGTTAATTTCACCTGTTTGTTTACTTTCTTAGGGTGGCTACTAGAAAATTTTAAATTACACACATAGCTCATATTATATTTCTATTGGATAGAGCTATTCTAGATCTTTTCACTCTCCTATAAACCTCTTCCCTCTTTCAGCTCATCTTCTTGATGCCTTTTCTCTACATTTACATAAAATCTTAACAACAAGGCCAAAAAGGCACTATGTGAGCTGGTTCTGCCTATCTTTCCAGCTTCATCCTTAATCACCTTCCTTTTTTTTTTTTTTTTTTTTTTCGGCTCGCTTTTCTTCTTTTTTCGGTTTCTTTTTTTTTTTCTTTTTTTTTTCTTTTTTTTTTCTCGTTCTGTTTTGGGTTT
>NW_020173674.1:10345276-10455274 GCF_003031525.2 Neophocaena asiaeorientalis asiaeorientalis
TTCCTTTTTTTTTTTTTTTTTTTTGCGGTACGCGGGCCCCTCACTGTTGCGGCCTCTCCCGTTGCGGAGCACAGGCTCCTGACGCGCAGGCTCAGCGGCCATGGCTCACGGGCCCAGCCGCTCCACGGCATGTGGGATCTTCCCGGACCGGGGCACGAACCCGCGTCCCCTGCATCGGCAGGTGGACTCTCAACCACTGCGCCACCAGGGAAGCCCTCACCTTCCTTTTTAATCAATGAGTTCTAGACACACCACCCTCTCAAACCAGCCAATCCTTTTCCCTTCTCAGGATTTTGTTCTATTTCCTCTGCTCGGAGCACTTGTCTTCTGACTCGGAAAACGGCTTGAAAAATCACCTTCTTAGAAAAGCATTTATTTCCTATCCAAAATAGTGCCAACCACCTACCCCACCTCTCTTCCCATCATCCTGTTCATTTTCTAAAATGCATTTTCTAATGCCACACTTCCAAAATTCTCTTGCTAACTCATTAAAAAACAAACAAACATATGTATCATTTATCTTCTCCTTCAGCTCCATTAGAGTAGGGGTCTTGTCTGTCTTTGTTTACACCCAGGGTCTAAAACAAGGGTGGATGCGTAAATAAATGCTAAATGAGTGCAAGCAATAAAGATTGATTATATATATGATAACATAGGAATATTTAATGTTTTAGTCAAATTTAGAACATATGTGGCTGGGTAGTATTAGAATCTATGTTTAAGTGTTACTGTAAATTATAGAAATTAAAAATAAATGATTAAAGCTAATTTAAGTAATTATGGCTAAAACAACTTGCTTTTTCACCATGTCTGTCTTTTCCTTTAGTTTCGAACATTTGACTCTCTCCTAGTTCTCTGTGGACTCCTTGTGGACTCCTTTCCATGGCCTTAAATGATATTCTTCCCTAGGGTCCCTTCTATTTTCCCTCTTGTAAGAAATCACAATTAGAAAGACCCTTGGACTAAACAATTTAGTTTACAAACTTTAAGAGGTTTTGTTATTTGACTAATATTGTGATTTGGTTTTTTTTTAACTCTGATTTTAAGGCCATTAGATGGGGCCTGGGTTCTCTAAGACACCATCTGGCCATTACTTTGTAACATTTTATAGCTGGTTGCTTGTGGACATTTGGTTGCTGGATCTGAGCTTTCTTGACTGGAAATGCCATTTGTATAGATGGAGTGCACTACCTTCAAAGCTGAATTACTGCAAGAGGGAAGAGATATGGGATCATATGTATATGTATAACTGATTCACTTTGTTATAAAGCAGAAACTAGCACACCACTGTAAAGCAATTATACCCCAATAAAGATGTTAAAAAAACAGAAAAATAAAAATAAAAGCTGAATTACCATGTTAGAATTCTCTACTAAACTCCTAGTCTCATATTTCCAACTTCCTAATAAATGTTTCTACGTAGATTGTCCAAAAGCACCTCAGATAAAGAACAATCCAATCTAAATTCATCATTTGCCTGTAAAGCTTTTCTTTTCCCTCTATTCCAGCTAACTCCCAAACCCCAGCACTGGTGTCACTTGCAAATATAATCAATCTCCAAATCCTGTTGATTTTCTCTTCCACGTACATGTCAAGCTTTTCCTCCTTGTCTTCATCTCCCACTACTCTAGTTGTAATACGCATCATCTCTCCTCTAGAAAACTGCAGTTATTGTCTAACCTAGATAACCCATGTTTGGAATAACAGCCACCTCAGATCCTCCACATTCCGACTACAAGGAGCTAAGCAGAAGTCTGGTGATGCTTCTTACTGTGTTTCCACAGTGGGCCACCACGGACAGGCTGAAATTCCAATGCCTTAGCGTGTCATTCACATTATATCATATTCTCCCCTTTCTACTGTGTAGCCTCACTTCCCACCTTCTCTCCAATAGACACCATGGTTCATCTTCATCAAACTACTTGCCGTCCTACAAATATGCCATGCTTTCTTCCTTTGGTTAGCACAGGTCAAGTTGCCATTGCAATATGAAGTCATTTTGCCTAAATCTCTATTTTTGAATGAGTCTCATTGTCTGGTAAGTAGGGAGATACCATTATCAGACATTAGAACGTCTGTGTGCGTGTGTGTGTGTGTGTGTGTAGCATTAATCTATTTTCCTTTTTCATTCAATTTCAGAGGCTGGCTCTTAATTTTATTTTATTTTTTGTGGTATGCGGGCCTCTCACTGCTGTGGCCTCTCCCGTTGCGGCACACAGGCTCTGGATGCACAGGCTCAGCGGCCATGGCTCACGGGCCCAGCCGCTCCGCGGCATGTGGGATCTTCCCGGACTGGGGCACGAACCCGTGTCCCCTACATCGGCAGGCGGACTCTCAACCACTGCGCCACCAGGGAAGCCTGACATCTCTACTTTAATATCTCATAGTTATCTCAAACTCAACTTATTCTGAATGGAATTTATCACTTTATTCAATCCTGTTGTGTCTTCTAGATTTTGTATCATTGCAGGTGTCACCCAATTGAGAAATGGGGGGATCATTTTAGATTCTTCTTTTTCCCTTCATACTTTATATGTTTAATCAGTCAACAAAACTAAAACTTACCCTTTTTTCACTGCTTGTCTGAGTCACTGCAGTAGTTATCCATTACTCTCACACACACTCTAGTTGTTCGTTATCAAATTTGTCCTTTCTAATGCATTTCCGTCTATTTAATACTTTTTCAAGCATAAATCCAAGCTTATCACTTCCCTCCTTAAAAGCTCTTCGGGGGGGGACTTCCCTGGTGGTGCCGTGGTTAAGAGTCTGCCTGCCAATGCAGGGGACATGGGTTCTGGCCGTGGTCTGGGAAGATCCCACGTGCCATGGAGCAAGTAAGCCCGTGTGCCACAACTACTGAGCCTGCACTCTAGAGTCCACGAGCCACAACTACTGAAGCCCACGTGCCTAGAGCCCATGCTCACAACAAGAGAAGCCACCGCAATGAGAAGCCTGTGCACCGCAACGAAGAGTAGCCCCCGCTCACTGCAACTAGAGAAAGCCTGTGCGCAGCAACGAAGACCCAACACAGCCAAAAATAAATAAATAAATAATTTTATTTAAAAAAAAAGCTCTTCAGTGGTTTCCCCGTCTGCGAGGTTCAGTTCAACACTTTAGTCATCATCTTTGATGATTTGACTCTATCACCTGGTCTCTTCCTACTTCTCCAACTCTCACTCTTAACCTATTCCTCCCTGTTATTATGTTTCAATGATATATATTTATTTTAGCTACTGGAATATACTATGATCTTTTTCACATTTCTGTTTTTGCATGAGCTAATCTTTCTATTCCAAATGTCCGCCCACCTTGCAATCTGCTTCGTAAACTATGATTAATCCCCTGCTCAGAGGTCACATTCTTCGTAAAACTTTATTCCTTCTTATTTCCCAATAGAAGGCTCATTATCTTTTCTGTGCTACTTTTCTCCTACTTCTGTTAATACATGTATCACGCTGCAGTACTGATTTGTTACCTGTTTGTTTCCTCCCTTAAAATAAAAACTTTTCGTGATGAAGCACCTTATTACTTTCTGATACGCCAAAGTTTAACATATTCACTGGCACACTGTGGACGCTCAATGAACGTATGTAAGCTAAGCTGAACATTCTTAGAACCACAAAAACTTAATTTGTATTATTAGATAACAATTGACGAAACCTCTTGAGAGACAAGGCAGAAAACGAACAAATAAGAAACAGCAGCACATTTAAAAGAGAGCTACACACATTCACTGGCATGAGTCATATCGCTGAGCAAGGCTTTCTGAAGTTCTTTTCCACATATGAAGAAAGGATGACTCTGAATTCACACAGATCCTCGGGATGTTTTCCTTAGTATGCAAAAGCAGCCTGTTTGCTTTGAAAAGCAATTGAACAGGTGATCCAAGCAATGAGAAGAAATAAGAAGGGGGAATGAAAGGGAAGAAAAAACAGCAGAGACTTTCAGGGCAGAAAGGAACTTTAATGAGAGGAGCAGTCAATGAAGGGACTGAATTGGATGACTTCTGATTCCTACTTTGCTCAGGTAGCTAGCTCAGGTAGAAGAACTCAGACTGAAATGTACTCTTTACGTGTAGAGGCATAAATTATTTAAAATTCTCCTGAGAATTATACAATATCATGCTCCAAGCCTGTGTAGCTTGTACTCTAGAGACAGTCGCGAGTCTTTTTTTTATGGTCTCTTACAAAAGCTCCGTTAGGAAGAGGTGACAGCTCTTCAGAGTACCTGGAAAATAAATTCTTCCTTGTAATAATATATTTAATTAGGGAAAAGCTTTCCAATTGGAGCCTACAAAAATATGTGTGAAGAATTTTCTGAAATACTGAAAAGAAAAATTCAACTTGTTTTGTATTTTCTCTTGCACAAAATCTGTGGACTTTGTAGCAGCTTTGTTACACAGATATATCATCAGGGCTCACATCAGGTAAGAGCACCGGGAAAATTCTCACATTTCTAAGGTTTTTTTTTTTTTTTGTGGTACGCGGGCCTCTCCCTGTTGTGGCCTCTCCCGTTTCCGAGCACAGGCTCCGGACACGCAGGCCCAGTGGCCATGGCTCACGGGCCCAGCCGCTTCGCGGCATGTGGGATCTTCCCGGACCGGGGCACGAACCTGCGTCCCCTGCATCGGCAGGCGGACTCTCAACCACCACGCCACCAGGGAAGCCCCTCTAAGGTTTTTAAAAAGCACTCTCAGCTTCCTCTGTAACAGTTGTATGATCATCTTCATTTTTGTGACACTGAAAAAAAAATTAACTTCTTATAAATCACATTATGATTCCTAAAATCATACAGGTAGTAAGTACTTAGTTTGTTAAAAATATAAGCAATACTGATGTTTATAGAATAAAATGTTAAAGTGCCATCTGTCCTCTTTCTGTTCCATCTCTACCTCAACCCACTCTCTTACTTGCTATTGAACCACTTGTAACTTTTGGTATACTCCCAGGCTTTTCTTTTTTTTTTTTGGTACCCCCTCCCAGACTTTTATAATAAAATATTTATGGTCTTCTGCAACATGAACAGATGCCGGCACCCCAAAAGTCACCTTGTCATGACATTCCCAATTATTACCCATTCCTTCCCTTGAAAGTAATGCCGTTTTGACTTTTAGGTAATCAGTCCTGTCTTTTCTTTCTAATTTTACCAACAGCTTCCATCCCTCCCTAAACATTATAGTTTAGCTTTAGTTTTGCCTGATTTCACACTTCCTATGAATGGAATAAAAAAGTATGCATTCTTTTGAATTTGCCTTTCAATATTCAACATTATATATATGAGATTGATCTATGCTGTTAAGTGTAGTTATTGCTTATTTTAATTTCTATGTAGAATTTTTTTCTCAATATATTCACCTCTCACTGAATGCATGTCCACTTTGGGACCATGATGAATAATACTGATATATATGTTTATTTTTTTCCCTAGAAGTATATCTTGCTACATGTGTACACACAATTCTGTGGGGTGTATAACAAGGACTGAAATTACTGATCGGGTATGCACAGCTTAACCTTCAGTAAATAATGCCCCAAAGATTTTCAAAGTTGTTGCAGTAATTTATACGCCAATTAGGAGTGTGTGAGAAATTTCTTTTATCCATAGTCATTACCATCACTTAGAACTGTACTTTGAAATTTAGTCTTTCTGTTAGGTACTTAACATCTCATTGTAGTTTTATTTTAATGTTATTTTTGAAATGGCTGGATTTACGTCTGATGCTTTGCTATTTTCTGTACGTCTCATGTCTTTTATGCTCCTCCTTGTTTTTTTTTTAAAATTAAATACTTTCTGTGTATTATCTTAACTTCTTTGTTAATTTTATTTTGCTATGATTTGGGGAATTTTCTTAGTCACTGGTCAGGGATTACAATATGCATTTTCACTTCTCACAATCTGCTTCAGAGGAATGCTAATTTAATTCCAGTAGAATACAGAAACTTTGTTCCCATGTAGCTGTATTCCTTCCCCTTCCTCTGTGCCTTTGTAATCTTTGTGTATGCCTTTATTTCACCTTCATTTTTGAAGGATAGTTTTAAAGGATATAGAATTCGTGCTTGACTGTTTTATTCCTCCAGCACTTGAACTCGCCATCCTCCTGCCTCCAGGCCTCCGTTGTTTCTGATGAGTCCGCCGTTACTGTGGTGACGCTGCATGTGAAGTCATTTTTCTCCTGCTGCTTTCGAGATTTTCTTTTATCCATTTGGCTCTGAGGCATCTAGGAGTGAGTCGTTTTGTGTTTATTCTAACTGGAGCTCACTGAGCTTCTTAGATGGATAGGATAGAATTTTTCTTCAAATTTGGGAAATTCTGGGCCATTACTTCTTCAAGATTTTTTCTTGTCCCCCCACCTTCTGGTGTTCTCATTATGCATATGTTGGTGCACTAGACAGTGTCCCCCACATCTCAGAGGCTCTGCCCATTTTTGTTTTCTGTTCTTCAGACTGGATGATCTATATTGGTCTATCATGTTTGCTGATTTTGCTTTCTGTCAACTCAGATTTGCTCTTGAGTTCCTCTAGTGGGTTTTTCATTTCAGTAACTGTATTTTTAAATTCCAGAATTTCCATTGGGTGCTTCTAAATAATTTCACTGTCTTTTATTGATATTCTTATTTATTAAAAGATTAACAGCTTCGTTGAGGCATAATTGATATACAAAGAACTGCCTATATTTCATGTGTACTATTTGATATATACAAACATAGTGATACCATTGCCACAATCAAGGTAATAGACATTGATACTCTTATTTGATGAGTCATTGCATCATCCATTAATTCTTTAAACATGTTTTCCTTTAATTCTTTGAAGTCTTTGTGAAGTCCAACATTTGTTCTCCTGTCCCCTCAAAAAAACTGTATCTATTGATGACTTTTTTTTTCAAGTGTATGGGACACTATTGCCTGTCCTTTGCATGTCAAATGTTTTTGCTGAAAAATGAATATTTTAGATAACGTATTTTAGTGACTGGATTCTGATTGCCTCAGCTTCCCTCTGGAGTGGTTGTTATTGCTTTCCTTTGTGACCTGCCTGTACTAATTCTAGTGGAGTCTGTGTCCCCTGCAGTGTGTGGCCTCTGATATATCTGCTTACTTTTTCCTAGTTTTTAATTATTGTTTTTATTTGTAACCCTGGTCTCCTAGGGTTCTCCCCTGGGTCAGAATAAGTGGGCAGCCAATGACTGCTTAGAGGTCATGCTTAAACACCTTGTTATGGGCTGAACTGTGTTTTCCCTCAAGTTCATGTTAAAGTCCTAACCCCCAGTGCCTCAGAATGTGACTGTATTTGGAGATAGGGTCTTTAAAGCAGTAATGAAGTCATAATGAAGTCATCGGGGTGGGCCACAATCCAATATGATTGATGTCCTTATAAGAAGAGGGGATTAGGACACAGACACATACAGAGGGAAGACCATGTGATGACACAGAGAGAAGAAAGTCATCCAAGAGGCAAGGAAAGAGGCCTCTGAAGAAACCAACACTTGCCAACACCTTGATCTTAGAATTATTCCAGCTTCCAGAATTGTGAGAAAATAAGTTTCTGTTGTTTAAACCATCCAGTCTGTGGTAGTTTGTTATGGCAGCCCCAGCAAAGTAATATACATCTTAAGCTAGTCAGACTACCACACTTTGTCAATGAATCAGTATAGCTTAAGGAAGGTATTCAAAGTTTAGGCCATTTGTAAATCTGTCACAGCTTTTATTCCGTGTTTGCGAGGCCTCTTATTCAGCCAGGAGTGAGAGCTTACTGGGGCCCTCTCCAGTCTCCTTAGTGCATGCACACTCTCACCCAAATTTGTAATATTCCAGGCCACAAGGGATAAATAGGATACTATCAAGGCCCACTTTGGCTATCTTTTTCTCAGAATCTCCCTGTTAAGTTTCTGGCTGGTTGCCAATTTCTCGCCTCAACAAATATCGTAATCTTAGTTAGGCTAGGTGTTATATTGGCTTTTACAGATTGTCTGCAACGGAGATCACTATTGTTTTAATACCCCTGGTCATAAAACTTTCTTTGTTCTGCTCCAAATAAAATAAGCCCTCTCCAGCAGTGGTCCTCACAGTCTGACTCACTCAGGTAAACTTCTGCAAAAAGGAACCTGGGGCTGAGGGGGCAAGCTGGAAGGAACTAGAGCCGCTCCAAGCTAAAATGTCACAGACATCCACTATTCTTACCCAAGGTTCAGTAACTTTTCTTAAACAAACACTTCTCAATTTGTTATATGCTTTGGTAAATTTCCAGAATCTTTAAAAGGTCGTTTATTGACAATTTTGTTCAGCTTTTTTTTTTTTTTTTTCGGTACGCGGGCCTCTCACTGTTGTGGCCTCTCCCGTTGCGGAGCACAGGCTCCGGACGTGCAGGCTCAGCGGCCATGGCTCACGGGCCCAGCCGTTCCGCGGTATGTGGGATCTTCCCGGACCGGGGCACGAACCCGTGTCCCCTGCATCGACAGGCGTACTCTCAACCACTGCGCCACCAGGGAAGCCCTGTCCAGTTTTATAATTTCTTTTAAGGGAAATCTGCCATGTCCTCACCCAGCCATTCTGGAAGCCCCACCATTCCCTTTTCTTAGAAAATCCTTTTTCGTGTAGTCTCATAGTTACTTATGCACTTCAGTTAGTCTCTGCTCAGAGGGTCTTCCCTTACCATCCTATGTAAAATAATCTTTGCCTTACCTCCTTACTGTGTTTTGTTTTACTCTATAACACTTTTCCACTTCCTGAAATTATTATATATTTGTTTGTTTATTGTCTTTCTCTCCCATTGGAGTGCAGGCTGCTTGATGGTTGGGATGTTGTTTTGTTGATCACTGCAACCTGAGTGCCTATTACATTGCCTAGTAAATAATAGGCCCTCCATAAGTATTTGTGAAAGAATGAATGAGTGTTAGATATCTCGTTTTTTTAAGGTTGAGAGGAAACGTCTCATCAACTTTTGTGGGATTGTGAATTAATACAGCATTTTGGGATGCTATTAAACTTGCAATTACACTTCTAGGAAGCAACCACCTACAGACATGCTAGTCTTGTACGCAAAGATATATGTAGTGGGATGTTCACTGCATCATTGTTTATAACTTAAACTGGAAAGAAGTTAAATGTGCAGCAGCAATAAAGGAATGTTAAAATAAATACTAAGGAAAACTACGATGCTATTAAAAGGCATTGTTTACATATGCTTACAATGGAAAGATGTTCATGATAGCTGAGAAAAAAAGCATGTAACAAAATAAGATGATCACACACTTAGTAAGAAAGAAAAGTGCATGTATGTGTGTGCATGCCTTTTTGTATAGATTTTGATATGTGAGCATGATGGGGACTATATTAAGAGGAGAATAACATTTTACTCTACAATTTTTTTACATTTTAACATTCAGTTTCACATATGACTTTTGTAATTTTATAAACAAAAAAGAAAAAATTTGAAAAGTAAATATCACAAATTCTATGTTTATTAGTTCCAAACATATTGTATCAGAACCCTTCATCGCCTGCTAGAGTGTGCTTACTAGAAACCTACATCTCTAGATTTGCCAGAGGGTTACATCAAAACTTACCAGACCAACACAGCCGAAGATCGTGTATGTGAAAGCAATACACAATTCCAAGGGGTAGAAGCCCAGTAAAACATGTGAAATTTCTCTCCCAAGTTTCTGAAACCAGAAAACAGGGAGACATCTTGCATTATCATCTTTTGTAAAAATTAGAACAATTTTTTTATTGAAGTATAATTTACAATGTTTTGTTTCAGGTATACAGCACGGTGCTTCAGTTATACATGCATATATGTGTGTGTGTATATATATGCGTGTGTGTGTGTGTATATATATTCTTTTTCAGATTCTTTTCCCTTATAGGTTACTACAGAATACTGAGTACAGTTACCCATGCTACACAGTAGGTCCTTGTTGGTTATCTACTTTATATTCAGTAGTGTGTATACATCAATCCCAGACTCCTAATTTATCCTTCACCCCCTCCCTTTCCCCTTTGGTACCGTAAGTTTGTTTTCTCTGTCTGTGAGTTTATTTCTGTTTTGTAAATAAGCTCATTTGTATCTATTGAGATGATCGTATAGTGTTTACTCTTTAATTTGTTAATATGGTGTATCACACTGATTGATTTGTGGATATTGAAAAATCCTGTATCCCTGGGATAAATCCCACTTGATCATGGTGTATGATCCTTTTAATGTATTGTTGGATTCAGTTTGCTAGTATTTTGTTCAGGGGTTTTGTGTCTATGTTCATCAGTAATATTGGCCTGTAATTTTCTTTTTTTGTGTGGTATCTTTATCTGGTTTTGGTATCAGGGTGATCACGGCCTCAAAGAGTGAGTTTGGAAGTGTTCCTTCCTCGGCAATTTTTTGGAATAGTTCCAGAGGATTAGGTGTTAACTCTTCTCCAAATGTTTCGTAGAATTCACCTGTGAAGCCATATGGTCTTGGACTTTTGTTTATCTAAGTTTTCAAATCACAGATTAATTTCAGCATTTGTAATTGGTCTGTTCATATTTTCCATTTCTTCTTGGTTCAATCTTGGGAGATTGTACCTTTCTAAGAATTTGCCCATTTCTTCTTGGTTGTCCATTTTATTGGCATTTAGTTGCCTGTAGTAGTCTCTTATGGGCCTTTGTATGTCTGTGGCATCAGTTTTAACTTCTCCAATTTTCTTTCTAATTTTATTGATTTGGGCCCTCTCCTCTTTTTTCTTGTGTCTGGCTAAAGGTTTAGCAATTTTGTTTATCTTTTCAAAGAACCAGCTTTTCATTTCATTGATCTTTTCTATTGTTTTCTTGGTTTCTATTTCATTTATTTCTGCTCTAATGTTTATGATTTCTTTCCTTCTACTAACTTTGGGTTTTGTTTGTTCTTCTTTCTCTAGTTGCTTTAGGCATAAGGTTAGTTGTTTGAGATTTTTGTTTCCTGAGGTAAGTTTGTTTCACTATAAACTTTCCTCTTAGGACTGCTTTTGCTGCATCCTATAGGTTTTTTGGATCGTCATGTTTTTGTATTCATCTCTAGGATGTTTTTTTATTTCCTCTCATTTCTTCAGTGATCTGTTGGTTTAGTAGCATATTGTTTAGCCTCCACGTTTGTGTTTTTTGCAGTTTTTCTCTTGTAGTTTATTTCTAATCTCATAGCCTTGTGGTTAGAGAAGATGGTTGATATGATTTCAATTTTCTTAAGTTCACCGAGGCCTGCTTTGTGGCCCAGCATGTGATCTCTCCTGGAGAATGTTCCACGTGCACTTGAAAAGAATGTGTATTCTCCTGATTTTGGATCGAATGCTCTATAAATATCAGTTAAGTCTGTCTGGCCTAATGTGTCATTTAATGTTAATGTGTCTGGCCTGTTTCCGTATTGGTTTTCTGTCTGGGTGATCTGTCCATTGATGTAAGTGGGGTGTTAAAGTCCCCCACTATTATTGTGCTACTGTCAATTTTTCCTTTTATGTCTGTTAACATTTGCCTTATACATACTGAGGTGCTCCTATGTTGGGTGCATGTATTATATATTTACAATTGTTGTATCTTCTTCTTGGATTGATCCCTGGATCATTAGGTAGTGTCCTTCTTTGTTCCTTGTAACTGTCTTTAGTATAAGTCTATTTTGTCTGATATAAGTATTGCTACTCCAGCTTTCTTTTGAGTTCCATTTGCATGGAATCCCTTTTTCTATACCCTCACTTTCAGTCTGTATGTGTCTCTAGATCTGAAGTGGGTCTCTTGTAGACAACATATATACAGGTCTTGTTTTTGTATCCATTCAGCCAGTCTATTTCTTTTGGTTGGACCATTTAATCTGCTTACATTTAAGGTACTTATTGGTATGTTTGTTCTTATTGCCATTTTGTTAATTGTTTTGGATTTGTTTTTGTAGGTCTTTTTTTGTTTTGTTTCCTCTTTTGTTCTCTTCTTTAGCATTATGTTTGGATTCCTTTTTCTTTTTTGTGTGTATATGTATTATACATGTTTGGTATAGCAGTCTATGTATATATCCATGATTGTTTTAAATTGCTCACCTCTTAATTTCCAGTGCATTTAAAATATCCTCTATTTGTACTTTCTTTCTCTCACAATTACTAGTTTTGATATCATACTTGTGTGTGGATGATTTCCTACTTTTACTGTATGTTTGCCTTTACCAGTGAGCTTTCCCATTTTGTAATTTTCTTGTTTCTAGTTGTGGCCTTTTCTTTTCTGCCTAGACAAATTCCTTTAGCATTTGTTGTAAAACACGTTTGGTGGTGCTGAATTCTTTAAGCTTCTGCTTGTGTGTAAAGCTTTTGATTTATCCATCAGATCCGAACAAGAGCCTTGCTGGGTAGGGTATTCCTGGTTGTAGGTTTTTCCCTTTCATCACTTTAAATACATCATGCCACTCCCTCCTGTCCTGCTGAGTTTCTCCTGAAAAATCAGCTGATAGCTTTATGGGAATTCCCTTGTATGTTATTTGCTGCTTTTCCCCTGTTTCTTTTAATATTTTTTCTTATCTTTACTTTTTGTCAATTGATTACTATGTGTCTTGGCATGTTCCTCCTTGGGACTCTCTTCGCTTCCTGGACTTGGGTGACTGCTTCCCTTCCCACTTTAGGGAAGTTTTCAGCTATTATCTCTTCAAATATTTTCTCTGGCCCTTTCTCTTTCTCTTTTCCTTCTGGGACCCCTATAATGCAAATGTTGGTGCATTTGATGTTGTCCCAGAGGTCTCTTAAACTGTCATTTCTTTTCATTCTTTATTCCTTTCTATGGCAGTGATTTCCACCAACCCCTCTGTCTTCCATCTCACTGAACCGTTCTTTTGCCTCATTTATTCTGCTTTTGATTCCTTCTAGTATGTTTTTCATTTCAGTTATTATATTCTTCAACTCTGGTTGTTCCTTATATTTTCTTTGTTAAAAACTTCTTGTAACTTTTCCCTCTGTATATACTCTCCCTGAGTTCTTGGATCACACTTACAATCATTATTCTGAACTACTTCTTGTGTGTGACTGCTTATCTCCACTTCACTTAGTTGTTCTTCTGGGGTTTTATCTTGTTTCTTCCTCTGGAGCGCACTCCTTTGCTGTCTCATTTTGTTTAAATTTCTATTTGTATTTTTATGTACATGGTAGGTTACATTTATCGACCTTGGAGAAGTGGCCCTCTGTAGGGGATGTCCTATGTATCCCAGCAGTACACTCCTCTCTCATCATCCAAGGGCCAGGGGCCAGCTGGTCCCAGCGTAGTTTCTGATCTGTGTTGTAGAGTCATTTCTGCAGGCTGGAGAATCATAGTTTTCTTGCTTCTGGTGTCTGCCACCTAGTGTGTTAATAAGCTGGTTTAGAGGCTTGTACAGGCTTCCTGGCAGGAGGGGCCAGTGCCTGCCTACTGGGAGGTGGAGCTGGGTCTTGGCCCTCTGGTGGGCGGGACTGTGTCAAGGGGCATGTCTAGATGTGGCTGTAGGCTCAGGATGTCTTTAGGCAGCCTGTCTGCAGGTGGGTGGGGCTGTGTCCCTCGCCTAGTTAGTTGTTTGGCCTGAGCCATGCCAACACTGGAGCCTACAGGCTGTTCAGTGGGGCCAGGCCTTGGCGCTAATGACCAAAGCAAGATGTTGCCTAGAGGAGCGTTCATGCAGAAAAGTGCCCAGTCCTTATGTGGTTCTCTCAGCTAAGAACCCAGGAAAACCTGAAGAAGCAGAGAGGAAGCACATGGAGATCGGCCCTCTGCCCAGATTGTGGAAAAGCCCAGAGGACACACTGCCCTCACTTGCATTGTTATCTTTAGTAAGTGCAGATATGGTCATGGAAGGAGTTCCTAATGTGAGAGTCAAGGAAAAGGGAAACAGAAGAATAAATAAGCCTCTTTCACCGTTTGACTTCCGTAGGCGTTCCTATGCCCGTGCCTTCTGCGTGCTTTCCTAGCTTTCATTCCCCCAATTCATTATCTACAGCTTTCATTCTTTTTTTTTTTTTCAGCTTTCATTCTTGATCTTCATCACTCAGCGGTCTTGTCTCAATTCTTGCAACACTTCATCCTCATTCTCTTCACTAGAGTCTCTGGCACAGCTCACTATCCAAACTCTTCAGTCAACAGGACTTAGCTATTCTGTCTCCAATGATAAGACGGCTACCAGGAGGTTTTATCAAGCGATTCTCATCACTAAAACAGCCATTATTAATTACAAACTTACTTAAATTTACGTGTGTAAAAAGCTCACACAGAAACTGCTATAGTATCAGATGGAAGAATGAATAAATTCGAAAAGAGAAACATTTCACTCGGAAGTATAAGGTAATTGTGATTTCTGGGATAAATAAAGCACATCCCTTTTGTTGCTGTTGGAAAGGTACTTTCAACTACATATGACGATGATGATTTGGTACTAAGCCTGAAAATAAATGTAGTTTCTGTGCTGGCTGTGGAAAGACAAGAATGAGATTCTGACCTAGAAAGAATAACATCATAATTCCCTCTCCTTCCATTCCTTCATCTTCCCCCCTTTTTCTGTTGGGTTTATTTAATGCCTTTTATATGCAAGAAATTATCAGGTGGTAGAGATTAGATGGTAAGAATGAAATGACAAAAAATTCCTGATTTCTCAGTTTATATTCAATAGAAAATATAGAAAGATAATATAGGGTAACATATGATAAGGTTAAAGATGTCCAAATGGATAAGAACTTGATCAACAATTATACGGGACAGGAGACGCACCTTAAGCCATTCATATCTAGGAAGGCTTTGTAAAGAGGTAGGACCTTTGAAATAAAGACTAAGGAAAATGAAGGAGGAAAGCAATATTCTAGGCAGCTTTAGTTTACTTGTTTCTTTGTAACCTATTTTGTTTCAGAAAGAATTTAATAACATAAATTAAGAGTGTGGGGCTCCCCTGCTGGTGCGGTGGTTGAGAGTCCGCCTGCCGATGCAGGGGACACGGGTTCGCGCCCCGGTCCGGGAGGATCCCACATGCCGTGGAGCGGCTGCGCCCGTGAGCCATGGCCACTGAGCCTGCGCATCCGGAGCCTGTTGCTCCGCAATGGGAGAGGCCACAACAGTGAGAGGCCCGCGTACCGCAAAAAAAAAAAACAAAAAAACGGTAAAAAGAGTGTGACAAAATACTTAAGAAATGGAGACATTAAAAAAACCAATAATAAGGCTAAATTATATATCACATGACCTACAGTTTGATAATGTGAGCAAAACACTGAATGCAAGAATGAACATAACATTTTTTGAGAAAATGATAAAGCATGTTTAATTCAGGTAAAGTGTGCATTCATGATGATATTAACAGGAAGATAAAGAAAAGACTGTAGGGAGTTTGAAATGGCAAAGTAAAGAATTCTCATTTAATTATACTGACAGAAACATAATCATAGCATTTTAGATGGGAAGTACTTGTGACCTCTTAGTTGGCAAGACTGTAAAAAGTAATTTTGCCCACACTCCGTAATTTATGTGTGTTAGTGATATTCTCAGACAAACCCTTCCCCTGAAAGGGGCAAGTTGTGTGCCAGAGAAGTTCAGATAGGAAAAGAACAGAAAGAGTGACTGAGTTCTCAACACATAACTTAAGCCTCTGAATCCAGCTAAAGTCAGTAAGTGTCCTTTTTTGGGAAGTCAATTTGGGCTGTATTTCTTGTCACAACCAAAAGATCCCTAATTAATAAAAATTTAAGTAAATGATAAACAGTACTTGGCAATTGGGAAGACAGTGAAAAGATAAGGGTGAGGATTACATCAAGGTTTTGAGCCTAGGACACTGAAATAAGGGAGTCTTGCGGTACAGTACTTTTGAGGAGGTAAACATTTTCCACTGTATATACATTGAGTTTGAGATGATGATGACAGAAGCATATCCAAGTAGAAAAGTTATTAGAACATTAGAACAACAGGCTTGGAGTTTGGGAGAGACAGAGCAGTTAACTAGTAGATATGTGATAGCATCTTCTCCGTTACACATAAAGAAACTAAAGAACGGGGAAGTTAAGAAACTTGTCCAAGGGGTCACACAGTTAGTGAATATGAAAGGTAGTATCTGAACAAAGGCAGTCTAGCTCTGGATTTATTGTATGAGAAGTATTTTGCAGAGGCATGAACTTTTGGGGATAGCTGAACCTACCTGAGAACACTGATAACTTGATGAGTTTGTGGATTTAGCCAAGCCACTTTTTTATGTTAGAAAGATGGCATATGAAAAATCTTGTAAAATATCGATTGCCTTAGAAAATGTAGGTATATAATTCTATAAGGCCTCTAGGAAAAGACAGTATATAAATTCATTTTGTGTAACTAATCACAGCAAACGAAGCTGAAACTTGTGTTTGGGAGATTGTGAAATTGATCATTAGTACTGAGTTCACGTCAGACAAATACAGTGTAAAATGGTTTGTAATACTGTTTGCAAAGGTAAGTCTTGGCAATTGTCCCATATTATCTTAAACTAAGATGATAAGCTTATGAGTAAGAGTGGTAAGCTAAAATAACTTGAAACAATTCTATACTTACTAATTCCACCCCTCCCTATCTCTGCCCCTGAAATAAGAATTGAAGATACGTAGATTGGATTTCCAGGGCAAATGAAAAATTTTCTTACAATTTACAGGGAAAATCTGATGCATGCTTATTTAAATCGATACATCACTCATGACAGACAATCTATTTGGAGGTATTACTGCATCTTCTCTCATCATCTTATTGTCTTCTAGGCTTTTGTTCTCCATGTTTGGATTCCTTCATCTAATGGTCCCCTTTATAATATACTGCAGGCATGGAGAGAGGGTCTATAGCGGAGGACAAGGAAGCTTATCCTTCATCTAGAATAAGCCTTCTACTCAGAATTCTTTTGAGTTAAAATTTCAAATTGTTATTTGTTTTATTCTGTTGTTCAGTAACAAAGAGGCGCTCCGCTCCAATCCGTTCTCCGTTTAAATGGAGGATTTTTATAATTATTGCTGAAGTCTTCTGCAGCACTCATATTCTGTTATTCAGAATTTAAAGTCAACACAACTGAAATAAATCTACTGTCATATCAGTAAAGATAGTCACATTTACTGGAGAACGTTACTATCTTAAAAAGAAAGATAGTTATTTTTCTGGTACAAAGTATGGGATTGGATGTTTAGTTGGATGGAAGCAAGGCAGATTCATACACATTTGGCATTTGAGGACTTAAAGCAAAATTCATGTGAGACACAAAAATAGGCTATAGATGAAAATATCTATAGGCTATAGATGAAAACCAGAAATGAGTAGCTGTATACAATTCCAACTACTAGATGCATCAACAGCAGGATTCCTTTGTTGATTTGCGGGAATGGTTTTAACGTCTAGGATTATACTTCTCTTGCATTAAGAGAGTCATCCTAATGTGTGTATACATATACGTATACATACACATGTATGTATATATATATCCTACTATATATATAACTTATCACTGAAGTCTTCAAATTTTTTACTTTATTTTAATTGGGCATGTCAAGATTTCAAACATTCTATTAATATTTACCAAAAAAAAGGTTAGAGTTATTTTTGAATTAAAACTTTCAATCAAGAGCTTACTACAAAATCAAAGAATTTCATGGGGGCCAAAAAAAGCCTTATTTGACCTCCTCAGGCTTCAAAATCTCTGAAAAGAATAATTTTGAAATTAAGATGTTCCTATAGAATTGGTCACTTACCGCTTGTCCGTAATTCCTATAAGACACAGACTCAAAAGAAGACAACTCCATTACCGTTAGAGCCACTGCAATAACGGCAACAATTATGCATAAGATGTTCATGACCATAGTACATGTAAGCTGAAAAGAAGATACAGGTTTATTACACTCAGAATAAACAACTTGGTTAAACAGTTTGTATTGCTGAAAAAAAAAACTCTAGTTAAAACTTTGATCTAGTTTCTGAAGCTTTAGAAATGTTGGTATATTTGCCATCAGAGTAAAACCTTTTTCTGTTTTATAAGAAACCCAGTTAATCTGGAGGAAACATTGAAATATCACACCAGTACGCGTCACCCTTCCATGTGGGCTCAAAAGTATTCTATTTTACAATCTTCTGAGTCAGTTGCAAGAAACGCTTATGATAGATGATTTGAACAAAAGGAGTTCTACTGTAAAAAGAAAAAAAAGATGAAAAATGACTGCTTGTAGAAACAGGCCAAATAGGATTCAATGAATTTTAATCCTGGGTTTTCATTCTCTAGGGAAATCCATCAATATCTTTGGATATTAGTTTTTTATCTGTACAATTATGAGAGCAGACTAATTAATTTCTAAGGTATCTTTTAGCTCTAAGAGTCTAAGTTTTTTTTCCTTCCCAATATCTTTCCACCTGTACTACAGATGGATCTTTATTCTGAACAGATTTTCTATTTTGCTGCAAGGTACAACTGTGTTCCCAAACTGGAGTTAGGAAAATGAAGTTTTACAGCAGAATTATGTCTATATATAAAGGCATTAGGTCCTATTACATTTTTTTCTAACGGTAAAATTCACACAATGTTAAAAGAAAGTAGAACACCAAACCAAAAAAAAACTCCACACTTAAACTTAGAAACCTTTATATAATATGATTGTAACTAATACAGCATGTTTGTCTACATTAAATTATATGCTCCTAGATTTTCAATTAATTCCTTCATTTATTTTACAGGTAGGGTAGATTCCTTCACTGTTTAATGCCCACCGTCTTTTCACTAAAACCTACTTAGCTTTGTGACAAACGATTTCTAGGGTACCGTAAACATTTTAACTTACCAGGCGTGGAGATGGATGCCTTGCTACTCTTATTATGGAGACTCCTGAAATGATAAACTGGATATAAAAACATATATTTATAAATACTCATTGACAATGCTCATCAACTTAAAAATATTTTTAATAACTCGCTCTTCTAAGTCAACTATTTTTAGAATATTAAGAGTAAAAATATATAAAGAAGTTTCAGTGGAAGAGGTGATGACAAGTTTATATCATATAGTAATGAAGATAACAGTATGGTCACTAATAACAGAAACATATAGGGGACAGTGGGCATAATTCAGACAGTGGGTTGTGGAATATGCCAAAGACGACTTGAGCAGTCCTGAATCAGGGACCAAGTTTGCTTATATCTGCGCATGCTTTCTGAACTCATTCGATTCTTACTTCTAATGCTATACTTCCTATTGAGATGCTGTCACTGATTATAATTACTGTGTATGAAACCAGATGTAAAAAAGTAGTCCATGAATCTATTCCGGATGGTGTTTGTACAAAATACATCTCTTAACTGAGACTGTAGCCATTATTAGCCTAAGAGCTGCTATTCATGTTTTTGCATTCGTTTTGTTAAAAAGAGGTTCCATTATTTCATACCAGGCTACTTTGTCTATTTCCCAGAAGTGTAAAGCTATGTCATATTGTTTTGAATGTGGGCTGCACAATCCCTGTGAAATATTCCTTTTGTCTTATCCGTTTCAGTGGTTTTGACAAAGATCTAAGTCAAAGGCTAATTTGTGGAAAAATAGCATTCATACTCTACACCACATACGGGAAGCCCACACTTGACGCTTACTAATTGCTCAAGGATCACTTAAGTCTACACACTCAGCACTTCATTCTGGAGCAAAACTGAGATTTCTAAGAAGGTACACAGTGAAGGTAAGAACTAGTTCAGAACACAAAGTGAAAATACCTTGTGAATTTTAAACTAGTGCTAACTAGATTACCAAACCACGTGCTTTACAAAATGCCTTTCAAAGTTTGTGACCTAAATGAGAAGGTTTGCACTGGATTATATTTAATTGAAATTTTAGACAACTTATTCTAGAAGCTAACCATGCTATTTTTATAACATGAATGATTAAAAACATTGAAGGACAGGAATCATTTATCTGGATTTTATCTGCAAATTTACTATTTTTCTCCTATTAGTTTACAAGGCAATGCTTTGACACCTATAAGCCAAAGTACAAAGGCAGTGGCTCTCCTAGAGGCCACTGCTTCCTTTACAGCCCTCTCAAAGGGTGGCCATCTTATCTCCTACTGCCCTTCATCACATCTCTTGTAATAGTACTGGTAAATTAAAGGTGCTTCAAAAATACTTGTTGAAAAAAGAAATCTGATTTTGAATAAATTACCAACATGGGATTTAGTTACTTAGCTCTCCTGAACATTTTGTTTAGAAACGGTTCCCTATGTTCCACTAGTGGCATGAATATTATTTACTGAATGATTAAATAATATAGATATATTCTACTTACAATAATTCCCCATAAAGAACATCCTGTTTTGTAAGTTATAGGTTCATATGTCCCAAAGACTCCTTTAATTTGTCCTATATACAAAATCAATAGGAGATACCACATGAAAACACTAAAGATGCCGACCATAATCTGGAGAGCCTATGATGAGAAGAGAATGCTATTAGTATCAAAACCATGTAAGTGATAACATAATTCCAAAAAGTGCTGACTATGAGAAACAAATTCAACATTTTGTTTTTTACAAAAGATGAAAGTAAAATAGAAATGCATTTAACTATGAAATTTCTGGATGGGTTAGTCCAAAAAGAGGGCCCTTACCAGGAATTACTGAGGTTTACCAAATAGGAATCAGTCATAATTGGAGCATCAGACGGTTCAACAGTAATTCTGGTGAATTCTCCCATAGAAAAGTCGACAATCTGACTCTACTACTGGCTATCCTCCCCACCTAACAAGTAATGACGTGACAGGAGAATACTGAGGTTACTTCTTTTCCTTCAAGGCACATTTGGTATGGATCTTTTTTCACAAGCATGCTGAGGTGAGGTAGAGTCAACACAGAGATACAAAGAATACCTAAAGTAGACTTACTTGCACAAGGTCTTCCTATTGGTAGGGGAGAATTATTACTCAACTTTAATTTCTAAAAAGACAATTATAATCCCAGTAAATATGTACCAGTAAATTTCTGAATTTATATGTAAACTGGTATTTCAACTATGAATCACATTTTTAATTACTCTTTAAAAATTTCAGAGGATACATTATCTTCACTTTCATAAACTTCAATAGGAAGCTATTTAATGTTTTAATTTTAATGGATCCAGTTCTTTGTAAAGCAAGTAATCTATGAAACATAAATGCAATTGGCTCATATTAAAGATATGGTTTAGAGACATTTTTTTTCATAGAAAACCCACTTTTTTGGGTAACAAACTTATGCATTTAGATTCAAATTTTAAGGTTTCCTCTGAATCAAATTTGGAAGAATGAAATTATTTTCAAAGGTTCTTTGGATCTGACTGGGAGAAAATCCTTTACTAGATCTCAAAATCCTTGAGAGCCTGGAATTTAGTTGTTCCACTGTTGTCACCAGCCTCTAACATGGTGCCCAGCATAGAGCAGGCACCCAGTAAATACCTCTTGAACAAGCACGTCAGTACCAAGAACATTAATTCCACATGACTTTCTGTTAACTATAAAAGGAGGGAGTGGGCTTGAGAAATAGTGTCTACTTTTATATGGACTGTAGCTTTTCTATATAAAACTAAGAAATACCTAAGTAGCCAAATCTTGTAAAGGGCTCTTACAAGAAAGCACGGCTGCTAGTATCTGGAGAAGGACAAAATGACTTTTCCCATTTAAAAAGTATTCTTAACCTAGAGCCAATGAATGGGTTCTAGGAGGTCATATGCTTCCCTTTCCACACACATAAATGAGTGCAAAGGATTATGATATGTATATGAGTCTGGGGAAAAGATGCAGAGCTTTCTTCCTATGCCCAAAGAAGTCTGTGACTTGAAAGAGGTTAAGAATCTCTGCTGAACAAGTCAGGTAAGAGACTTAGATAACTGGTCTACACAGTAGCCAAATTCAAAGGAGAAGTTTACATCCAGTGGGAAAAATTTTTTTCCCCCTCAGAAGTGGTCTTTGAAATTCCTTGGTGTTTATTAAGAGAGGTAGATAAACTCTGTCTATACTTTAATAGAAAAGACAAATTAATAATAATAGTCCTACTGCATAGACATCAATATAGTAATTAAAAAGATCAGCGATACATCTCTCTCACACTTAAAAAAATCTTTTTTTCTTTTATTACTTTTTTGATTTATCCATTACTCTGTGTATATTGATTTAGTCAGTACACATATCTAAGCACATATTTGTTTATAAAGGGCAATGAGATCACATTTGTAGAAGGCTATCAATATTTTTTTAAAAACCCAAAAACGTTTACCCTTTTGACTTAACCAAATCTGCTGCTCTCCAGATTCAAGAATATTCCTTATTAAATAGAAATAGTGCACGATCCGGAATTTAGCTAAAGTGAAGTCTTACTTACCCCTAAAACAAAAGAATCTGCTGTAGAGACTTTTGAACAACACGCACATAGAGCAATACTACCAGCATTGCCTCTAGATGATTATGTCTCTAATCTTTGGCGATGTTTTTATTAGCAAACGTCTACAAAAAACAGTACAAAACACATATACACGCTTTGTTCAAAAGAAAGTACTTAAGTTCATTTCTTTTCTTATGGTTTTGCAACCACCTCCCCAAACTCTGAAGCAATCGCTTTTCCACGGCTTAATTGTTAGAGGCAATTTGTATCCACCTGTTCTGAATAAGTCTCCATAACTGAAAAGCCTCCCTCTATGACTAAAAAATATTGGTATATTACAGATATTTTCTCTGAGTAGTGAACAGTGTCTCTGGATGATAAAGTATAAAGAACACCTAAGGAATGGTGTTAGAGGATTTTCAGTAAAGCTGTTCACAGTTCATTTGCAGTTCATAATCAATTCGGTGTAACTCATAATGCCATGTTGGCATTTTTAAAACCAAATTCTTGGACTTAAATTCACATGGGCTTGTGATTTTTTTCTGACACATACTTGCTACCTAGTTTTTCTTTCTGTAAGATGAACTTTTTCCTCCATGACACCACTTATCAAAGTTGCTTCCACAATCCTTAAGGTTCTTCCTGTTTTGTTTTGTTTTTTTCCTGCTATTCCTGCATTTTCCCCTGATGTTTAAATCACCTTCTTACTTACGCGAACATTAAAAACTTGGCTCATAATCGTATCCCCTTCTGGGATTTTATCCACTTTTGGATCTGAAATTACACTGTTTAACATCTTCTAACACGGCATACTTAGGTCAACAACATGAGTTACACCATTTAGCCATCCAGGTGATCATCTAGAGGATGATCTCAAAACTTGAGCCTTGGACCTTCCAGAAACGAAAGAGGAGTTTGACTAAATGATCTGTCATTCGCTGCACCCTTAAAATCTCATGATTTGATTATTTTAATGAGTCTTTGGTTTCTAAATTTGATTTCCTGAATGTCTCTTAATTCTATAAAGTATAGAAACAGAAAAGGCTAGGTAAGAATACAAGAGCTGGTGAAAGCAAATAGAGAACACAATATGTTAATAACTGAATTACAACTAGTAAGCTTTATATATTCAAACATCACCTTTGAGAAATACCAAAGAAAGGCAACCAGGATTAATAGGCAACCAAGATTAACCACTCTGTCAGGTTTAAAAGACACAGAATTACAGAATTCATATATAGAGTAATGAAGAAAATTCATATCTAGATTGCTATTGTCACTTTTCAGATAAGAGGAAAATAATAAATATAGTAAGCCCTTTTGTGTCTATAGAAAAAGTCTTTTCACATTCATAGTTTATGGTGGAAGCACCATGAGTGCTTGGGAAGTAGAACATTTAGCATCACTATACTCTCCATCAGGCTCCCACCAAAACTACTTCAAATGAAGTATTCATTAAAATACTAAGAAAAAAAGTGTGTGTGTTTAAAATCGTCAATTTAATTGACAGTAGGAAGAAACTACTAAATGCTACAATATATTCCTGCAATAAATGATGGTTAGAAGTTAAAAAAAATTCTGCATTGGGTTACTCTACTACCCAGTTAAAAACCAAAAGTAGAGTATAAAAATAAAATTAATCATTTATTTGTTTTTATTTTCTGGTGATCCCATTCACTAAACCAGAAAGCAGCTGCAGGAAAGCCCTTATTCTCAACCCTATCCTCACTCCCCTAAACTTGCGTTACACAGAAGTTCTGGAATCACACAGAGCGCATGTCTAGAAACCACTTCTCCATGTTTAGCATTTTCAGCAGGGGTGCAACTCATTGTCTTCAGAAAAAAGTGCAAATTCTTCGGCAGGGCCCATAAAGCCCTTCATGAACTGCTCCCTGACCACCTTATCGGCCTCATCCTGGCCACTCTCTCAGTTTCAGCCCTAACACGGGCCACAGCAACCTTCTTTGGGAAGCCTCCTCTGCCTCGTAAGTCTGTTAGATGCTCCTCTCGTTGACCCCCTAACATTCTGTGCATACTTCCTATCAGGGTGTAGTCTTAACTTTTGATTTTCAGGACTGGCTTCCAAGTCAGTGTGAGCCCCCAGAAGTCTAGGAATTCATTTCTGTGTGTCCAGGGCCAGTCCTGCACTGCAACCAAGAGACTCAGACTTTATGAAATAAGCTACGAGATATTACCTCATACCAGTCAGAATGGCCATCACCAAAAAATCTACAAATAATAAATGCTGGAGAGGGTGTGGAGAAAAGGGAACCCTGTTACACTGTTGGTAGGAATGTAAATTGGTGCAACCACTATGGAGAACAGTCTGGAGGTTCCTTCACAAACGAAAAATAGAATTACCATATGATCCAGCAATCCCATTCCCGGGCATATATCTGGAGAAAACTCTAACTCGTAAAGATGCATGCACCCCAATGTTCATAGCAGCTCTATTTACAATAGTCAAGACATGGAAGCAACCTAAGTGTACATCAACAGAGGAATGGATAAAGAAGATGTGGTGTGTGTATACACACACACACACACACACACACACATATATATGCACTATGGAATATTACTGAGCCATAAAAAAGAATGAAATAACGCATTTGCAGCAACATGGATGGACCTAGAGATTATCATACTAAATGAAGTAAGTCAAAGACAAATATTATATGATATCACTTCTAAGGGGAATCTAAAAAAATAATACAAATCAACTTATTTACAAAACAGAAACAGACTCACAGACATCGGAAATGAACTCTTGGTTACCAAAGGGGAAAGGAGAGGGGGAGAGATAAACTAAGAGTATGGGATTAACAGATACACACCACTATGCATAAAACAGATAAACAACAAGGGTTTACTTTATAGCACATGGAACTAAATTCAATATCTTATAATAACCTATAATGGAAAACAATAAGACTGTACACCTGAAACAACACACTATTGTAAATCAACTACAGTAAAATTAAAACAAACAAACAAAACAAAAAGACTGGGCGGGCAGGTGGGTGGGTGAGTCCAGCCCCTGCAAAGGGAGGGAAGGAAGAGACAAGAAAAGGCGGGTGAGGGTGGGGAGACATTGAATTTGGTCTCCACGCCTCGCCGGGGCTTTTAACACTTAACAAACCCCGAAAGCAAAGCGATATCATTACCCCTCATTTTACTTGTTCAAGGTCCTTTCGCCCTCCGAGGTCCAGGTCCTGGCTAAGGGTGGTGGTGGTGGGGGGGTCCTTGCTGCGACCGAAAGCGATAGCGCTGCCCCTGAGCGTTCGTCCAGACTGGGTCCTCCCACCAGTGCCCAGGCCCGGCTGAGGACGCGGATCTCTGCTGGCGGCACCCTCAGGCCCAGGTCCCGAGACCCTGCCCAGCCGTCATCAGGGAGAGCGCAAGGCACCCAGGACCCAGCCGGCCCTGAGGCTCCTCGGGTGGCTCAGGCCTCCAACCACACGGCGCCGCCGTGGGATCCTTGCGCGCATGCGAGCGAGCGGGGTGTTGGGGGAGGGGAGTGCACGTGCGCAGACTCACTAGAGTCTGGCGGGCCATTTTCTCGGAGCCGAGCAGACTAGCGCTGGGTGTCCCTAGGAATGGCTGCTCCAAACCACCGTTTCTCGTATTTGCCTTTTTGGTGCGTTTCTTATATATATATCTGCTGCAGAGCGACCAGGGTCTCTGATGAAAAGTCAGTCCTTCACCGTTCTCAAGAAAAATTGTGGCCACAAATGCACTTTAGAAGGTTTACATATTGAAAAGGGCAAGTAGCTGAGTCATTGACTCTTTTTAAACGTTAAGTAGTCAAAGACGGAAATTAATGAAGAGACTATTTAGCGAGACACCGGAATGACCTTTTGATCTACCTGCTGAGGTGAGTTTAGCTTTCAGGTTATACCTGACATTAGCTTTCTATTGGATGTGGACAGTAGTTAAAACAGTGTTTATGAAGAGATGTGTAAAGAAGTAGGGGTAGCAGCAGCTAGAAGATAGATAAGAGGCAGATCTGGGAAGGTGGGAAAACAGCGAACTCAAGCCAACGTTGTAATCTTGAATTGGCTGAAAGTAGAGATCACCCTGTTACGCAACCATTATGACTTCGGCATTAAAGTACCTGGAGAGCACATGTTCCTGCAGCTCCTGAACCTTGTGAAATGTAATTTATTCCAGGAACATTTATCTTGGCATTTTGGAAGTTAAAAGTCAGGTTTGGGATGTAAATATTTAGTGAAAGATAGCCAGTGATCAAAACATCCAGAAAGAGAAACTGACTTTTCTTTTATAAAGAAGTTGCCTAAGTGCCACTAATACCCTTGGCCAAAGCACAATTACAGGTATGTCTTAAAGCTGCAAAATCTTTTATGATTATTTTATAGCCTGAAAATCAGTTATAAACTCAATAACTTTATCTTTCGCCCCATGGCTAGCTTCCTTACCTTGTGACTCTAAAGCCTCCTCAATTACAAGAAAAGTATATGCCAGGGTCTCCTAAAACCTTTACATTTTGTATTGGTCAGTATATCACTGAGGGTTACCTGCCTAAGAGCAGAGAGGGTTCTGACAATATTAAGCATTCTGTGTGCTAAAGAAAGAAGAGCTCCCTTGAATGTGTCTTCAATCTCAGGACTATGGATTTAGTAGAAACGAGAGTCAGTTCTGATGAGATGGTGCCCTGTTGTAACTTGCTGCCATGATTGATTGATTGTGAGACAAGTGAAGTATCTTTTCCTTTTATTTAAGGTTTAGCCAACAGTCTCTGGAAATTATCTTGGATTTGATGATTTTCTTGGATGGGGGTTCAAATATATATTAATATTTATTCAGTGACTATGAATGCATATTCATTCACATGTATTCAGTACGAACATAGGTGAGAAGAGATGAGCGAGTCAAACTGCGAGACAGTCCAAGTTCCTTGGTACTTAATTCCTCTGATAATATCACAGATCGGTAGGCCAACCTTACTTTTCTCTGTCCCTGTAACCTGGATTTAGAAATTCAGAATTCATTTATTTTTAATTTTTATCCTTTGGTCCTCAATAATTTTGCATCCTTCAACAATGAAGAGATAGTCATGGTTTGACATCCCATTTGACTTTTAATCTTTGTTGTCTTAAATTTTTCTCCATGCAGATTATGTTGTTAATTTCCCTTGAATTGGTTCTCAGGATACAAAAGACATTATGAGGAAATGTGGTGAGACCACCATGCCTGATATAATGCTGTTAAAACCATTGTTGGGGATCATTGCAAGGACTCTGTAAGCCCTGATAAAATATCTTGTCCAAATTGCTACACGAATTTCATTTTACTTATACTCAGGAGAAAACAGATGCTTCCTCTCTGCAAACATCAGACTGTTCTAGTAAGAAAAATGGAAATAAATCTCTGTAATGCTGGGGCACCGAAGCAATTGAGTTTATTGTAGAAGTGCAATATGTATAAATATTTATATAAATTAAATATATGTGTATGTATACACATACACGCACATATATACCTATGTAGTAGATTTCAGTTTTTATATATTCCACCCTTGAACAAGGTGAGGGACCCCCACGCAGTCAAAAATCCACCTATAACGTTGTAGTCAGTCCCCCATTTCCATGGTTTGGCATCCATGGATTCAACCAAGCACAGACTGTATAGTGCTGGATTGTGTATTTATGTATTGGAAAAAAAAATCTGTGTATAAATGGACCCATGCAGTTCAGACCGTGTTGTTCAGGGGTCAACTGTAGTTTAAAAATTAGTTTTCTTTTTTTCCCCACATTTACTATGCCCAGGCAATGTTATATGGCTAACAGGTGTTTAAAGATAAGCTAAAATACATTAAAATTTTGAAGAGTTTGTTTGAGCAAACATTGATTCGAAGCTGACAGCACCAAACCAAAAGTGGATAGAAGCACTCTGCCGACAGGAGCTAGGGGAAAGGTTTTTATAGAGGAGACACAGAAGCAAAACAAGGAAATTATTTGATTGGCTATAGTTTAAATGGTTGCCTTATTTGGGAAAGTCTAGTTGGATGTTTATGATTAGCTGTTCTTAAGTTTCGTTTTCGAGCACGTTTACTCTGGTCTAGGTTTCGGTTTGCTGACGTAGGCTACCAAGGCATCAAAGCCACCCCAGTCTAATGGGCTCCTTGTTTAATTACTTTAACACATTGGCTTATCTTACTTAAACTTTCCACTATGCCTATGATGTACATACCATTGTTATCATTATTATTATTTTTAAAAATTTATTTAGGTATGTATTTTTTGGCTGCACCGTGCGGCCTGCGGGATCTCCGTTCCCCCACCAGGGATTGAACCTGGGCCATAGCAGTGAAAGCCCTGAATCCTAACCACTTGGCCACCAGGGAGCTCCCTGTTAGTCATTGTTTTAACAGCTGAGAATACTGAGGCTTGGGGAGGTTAAGGGTCTTGTTCATGTTCACAGCTTATAAATTGGAGAGTTGTGATTCTAACTCCAGCAGTCTAGCTCCAGAATCTGCACCTCACTTGCTTTCTCTAGGCCTCCTTCAGGAAGAATTCTGCCCAGGACTGTCATGAGAATGCATGAAGAATTCTGTTGGCAAAATCACAAGGTCTAGGGATGGTTCTCAGCTCTAGTCTGCACGTACTGCACTGCACATACTGGGCTTTTATGGTTCCATATAAAATTTAGAATTATTTGTTCTATTTCTGTGAAAAATGTCACAGGTATTTTGATAGGGATTGCATTAAGACTGTAGATTGCTGTGGGTAGTATGCATATCTTAACAATATTAATTCTTCCAAACCAAGAACACGGCAGGACATCTTTTTTTTTTTTTTTTTTTTTGGATTCAAAATATAGGTCTTTTACCTCCTTGGTTAAGTTTATTTCTAGGTATTTTATTCTTTTTGAACGAGATATTTTTTTTTTTTTTACTTTTTCTTTAGGATAGTTAATTGTTAGTGTAAAGAAATGCAGCAGATTTCTGTATATTAATCTTGTGTCCTGAAACTTTGCTGAATTCATTTATTTGTTCTAAGAGTTTTTGGGTGGAGACTTTAGGGTTTTCTGTATATAGTATCATGTCATCTGCAAATAGTGCCAGTTTTACCTCTTCCCTTCCAACCTGGATGCCTTTTATTCCATTTTCTTGTCTGATTGCTGTGGGTGGCTAGGACTTCAGATACTATGTTGAATAAAGTGGCGAGGGTGGGCGTCTTTGTCTTGTTCCTGAATTTAGAGGGAAGGCTTCCAGCTTTTCGCTGTTGAGTATGATGTTAGCTGTGAGTCTGTCATAAGCGGCCTTTGTGATGTTGAGATATGTTCCCTCTATATCCACTTTGATGAGAGTGGTTAGCATGACTGGGTGTTGAATTTTGTCAAACGCTTTTTTCTGCATCTATTGAGATGATCATGTATTTTTTCTTCTTTTTTTGATCAGGTGCTTTTAATCCTTCCTTTTGTTAATGTGGTGTATCGCATTGGATGATTTGCGAATATCGAACCATAATCCTTGTGTCCCTGGAATACATCCCACTTGAACATGGTGTATGATCCTTTTTTACGTATTGTTGGGGTCAGTTTGCTAATATTTTATTGAGCATTTTCGAATCTATATTCATCGAAGATACTGACCTGTAATTTTTTTTTTTATAGTGTCTTTGTTTTTGGTATCAGGGTAATGGTGGCCTTGTGAAATGAATTTGGGAGTGTTTTACCCTCTTCAGTTTTTTGGAACAGTTCAAGAAGGATAGTTTATTATCACTTTTTTATATGTTTGGTAGAATTCTCCTTTGAAGCCATCTGGCTCTAGACTTTTGTTTGCTGGGAGTTTTTAAAATTACAGATTCAATTTCATTCCTAGTGATTGGTCTGTTCAAATTGTCTGTTTCTTCCTGATTTAGCCTTGGCACGCTGGAGATGGAGGGGCTAGAGCCATTGCCGTGTGTGAGGTGGGGTTCCCCTCTACTCAGTGGCTGACAATGCCTTGTGAGGGGGTCAGATCCCAAGTTGCTGGGGCAGAAGCTCTGAGCCCAGGGTCGGCTCTGTTCTCTTTAGGTGTGTGTTTTCTCTCTCCCAGCACTGGGACCCTTGCCCCACGGTGGAGCAGTGCTGAAGCAAGAGGGGGACACGCAGGCTCTCTGCTCGTGACAGGGTATGGGCTGTGGAGGGTCGGCCACAGGCAGAGGTCTCAGCTGCCTCCGATGTGCCACCTCTGCAGGTGCCAGCAGTTGTTGCCCTCGCCCTGCTCAGGTGCAGCCCCGGGTCCGAGTCCCAGACCAAGCTCTCTCCTTGGTAGTGGCAGCCCTCGGTCCAGTGCAGAGCTGTGACGTAGAGTAAGAGTGGCTGGAGTGTTCACTGCGCTCATGCTGGGTTGCCTGGGGGGGGGAGTTGCGGGACACTGGACATGCACTAGAGCAGTCCTTGGGGGCAAGCCAGTGCTCTGGGGCTCCTCACAGGCAGAGTCCAGGCTTCCCACAGCCTTCCTGTTAGTCCCAGAAGCTCTCCAACCAGCCAAGGGCTCATCTTCCCCACGTCAGACCTCTGGGCTGTGGTGCCCAGTAAGTGGTTCACACCCTCACTCCCTAGGGTGGGTGTCCACCCATGTAATCTCCCTTTTCCTCTGAGTTGCCTCCTGGGGTCACAGATCCTGATCTGATCACTTCTCTTCCTTTACCTGATTACATATTGTATCTGTCTCACAGGCTTGGTTGTACAGGGGTCCTTCTGCCAGTTTCCAGTTAGTTTTCAGTGAGCATTGTTCCACATGTAGATTTTCAAAAAATTTTTGTACAATTTTTAAAGGTGACTTTCCATTTGCAGTTATTAGAAAGTATTGGCTGTATTCCCCGTGTTGTACAGTACATCCTTGAGCCTGTCTTACACCCAGTAGTTTGTACCTCCCATTCCTCTACCTCTATATAACCCCTCCTCCCCACGCTACTGGTAACCACTAGTTTGTTCTCTATATCTGAGAGTCTGCTGCTTTTTTGTTATATTCACTAGTTTGTTGTATTCTTTAGATTCTACATATAAGTGATATCATAACAGTATTTATCTTTGTCTGACATTTCACGTAACATTATGCCCTCCAAGTCTATCCATGTTGCTGCAAATTGCAAAATTTCAGTCTTTTTTATGGCTGAGCAGTATTCCATTGTATGTATATATACAGCATCTTCTTTATCCATCCATTTGTTGATGGACGCTTCGGTTGTTTCCATATCTTGGCAATAGTAAATAATGTTGCTGTGAACATTGGGGTGCATATATCTTTTCAAATTAGTGTTTTTGTTTTTTTCTAGATATATACCCAGGAGTGGAATTGCTGGATCATATGGTAGTTCTATTTTTAGTTTTTTGAGGAACCTCCATACTGTTTTCCAGTGTCTGCACCAATTTACATTCCCATCAACAGTGCACAAGGGTTCCCTTTTCTTCACATCCTCAGCCACATTTGTTATTTGTAGACTTTTTGATCATAGCCGTTCTGACAGATCAAAAAAATCTCGTTGGGGGTTTGATTTGTATATCCCTGATGATTAGTGATGTTGAGCATCTTTTCACGTGTAGATGTATTTCTTTTTAAATAAATAAATTTATTTATTTGTTTTTGGCTGCATTGGGTCTTCGTTGCTGTGCGAGGGCTTTCTTTAGTTGCAATGAGCGGGGGCTACTCTTCGTTGCGGTGTGCGGGCTTCTCATTGTTGTGGCTTCTCTTGTTGCAGAGCACGGGCTCTAGGCGCACGGGCTTCAGTAGTTGTGGCATGTGGGCTCAGTAGTTATGGCTTGCAGGCTCTAGAGCGCAGGCTCAGTAGTTGTGGCGCATGGGCTTAGTTGCTCCACACCGTGTGGGATCTTCCCAGGCCAGGGCTCGAACCCGTGTCCCCTACATTGGCAGGCAGTTTCTTAACCACTGCGCCACCCGGGAAGCCCGTGTAGATGTATTTTTGATGCGTTTATGGTGGGAGGCGACTTCCGTGTTCTCTTACTCCACCATCTTGAGCGATCCCCGTACCATATTTTATTTTATTTTTTTTTTGCAGTACGCAGGCCTCTCACTGTTGTGGCTTCTCCCGCTGCGGAGCACAGGCTCCAGACACACAGGCTTAGCGGCCATGGCTCACGGGCCCAGCCGCTCCGCGGCATGTGGGATCTTCCCAGACTGAGGCACGAACCCACATCCCCTGCATCAGCAGGCGGACTCTCAACCACTGCGCCACCAGGGAAGCCCACCCGTACCATATTTTAAAGTGTTGCTAAATATTTGGGGGAGTGAGAGGAGTTGTGAAAAATAAAATAAAATTGTGAGTGAGGCTTAAACTGGGTGAAGACCACATGTGGAGAGAGAGATTGAGTGAAGCTGGCTGAGTACTGCTGAGTTGGTAGAATTGAGTAAACAGCTACCCATTTTTAGAGTGAAGTCAGGGTACTGAGGCGTGGAGGAGAGGTGGGCTTGAGGAGAGGAACAACATTTCTACGTGATAAATTGTAGAGAATAGTTTGGAGAGAGAAAGGCTTTGTTTGTTTTCATTACGAAATGAAGGGAGAAAGGCAGAAACAGCCGGTTTTAGGGAAATGCTGCTGTCTGAGACCTCTTCAGCCTGTGGGAATGAGGAATCACTGGCGATATGGTCACACTTGCCTGGCTTGCACCCCTACCTGCCCAGGCACACCTCAACTCTCTGCCCATCCCCACTTCCGAAGTATTTCTGGGAGTCCCCAGAATTTTCACATTGTTTTCTAGCACCACAGGCCTCTGCTGAGCCTCTGCCGCGTGTGTGGGGCACCCAGTTTCCTTCTACATCTTAGCCTTCTCGGGCTTTGCAGCTGCTTCTCTGGGAGAAGGCCGCTTGACCCCAGCTGCTATCTCCCAGCTCCCCTCAAGCTCCGAGCCCTGGGCGTGTTCAGACAGCCTTGCATTTTCTTCGGTCCTCCTTACAGAGCAGGAACCTGGTTATAGTCCGTGCACAAATGAGGAGAATACGCCTTTCTCCAGGGGGATCAAACCCATCACAGAGGCCAGGCTGGGAACTGGACCTCACTTCCTGGTCTTTCAGCTCAAGCTTCACATACCTGAACTCACAGCTTCCTTCAGATCTTTCCCCTGATTCAAATCACTCCTGCGCATAGATGCCTAGGGACTCCCTGCACGCCCCCTCCCAATCACCCAAATTCAGGATAGGTTTGGCCAGCTCCTTGGGAGAAGGGGACAATTGTGACTGATTGATTTTTAGTGGGATGTGACAAACGCAAAACACGCTCTGGGAAAAAGAGCTTCCTGAAATGTTGTGTAGGCCTGGTGTGAATCAATGATATGTATGTATCTAAGATACATTTATGGATTTTGGAAAGAATTCTTTTTTCTTTTTTTTTGGTTTCTGGCTTAAGTATTATTTTTTTTAAGTAGAGGAGTTGTGAAAAATAAAATAAAATTGTGAGTGAGGCTTAAACTGGGTGAAGACCACATGTGGAGAGAGAGATTGAGTGAAGCTGGCTGAGTACTGCTGAGTTGGTAGAATTGAGTAAACAGCTACCCATTTTTAGAGTGAAGTCAGGGTACTGAGGCGTGGAGGAGAGGTGGGCTTGAGGAGAGGAACAACATTTCTACGTGATAAATTGTAGAGAATAGTTTGGAGAGAGAAAGGCTTTGTTTGTTTTCATTACGAAATGAAGGGAGAAAGGCAGAAACAGCCGGTTTTAGGGAAATGCTGCTGTCTGAGACCTCTTCAGCCTGTGGGAATGAGGAATCACTGGCGATATGGTCACACTTGCCTGGCTTGCACCCCTACCTGCCCAGGCACACCTCAACTCTCTGCCCATCCCTACTTCCGAAGTATTTCTGGGAGTCCCCAGAATTTTCACATTGTTTTCTAGCACCACAGGCCTCTGCTGAGCCTCTGCCGCGTGTGTGGGGCACCCAGTTTCCTTCTACATCTTAGCCTTCTCGGGCTTTGCAGCTGCTTCTCTGGGAGAAGGCCGCTTGACCCCAGCTGCTATCTCCCAGCTCCCCTCAAGCTCCGAGCCCTGGGCATGTTCAGACAGCCTTGCATTTTCTTCGGTCCTCCTTACAGAGCAGGAACCTGGTTATAGTCCGTGCACAAATGAGGAGAATACGCCTTTCTCCAGGGGGATCAAACCCATCACAGAGGCCAGGCTGGGAACTGGACCTCACTTCCTGGTCTTTCAGCTCAAGCTTCACATACCTGAACTCACAGCTTCCTTCAGATCTTTCCCCTGATTCAAATCACTCCTGCGCATAGATGCCTAGGGACTCCCTGCACGCCCCCTCCCAATCACCCAAATTCAGGATAGGTTTGGCCAGCTCCTTGGGAGAAGGGGACAATTGTGACTGATTGATTTTTAGTGGGATGTGACAAACGCAAAACACGCTCTGGGAAAAAGAGCTTCCTGAAATGTTGTGTAGGCCTGGTGTGAATCAATGATATGTATGTATCTAAGATACATTTATGGATTTTGGAAAGAATTCTTTTTTCTTTTTTTTTGGTTTCTGGCTTAAGTATTATTTTTTTTAAGTTTTAATTTTTATACATTTTTTTTTTTTTTTAATTTTTATACATTTTTAAAGGTCATTTTCCATTTACAGTTATTACAGAATTGTTGGCTATATTCTTCATGTTGCACAATACATCCTTGATCCTATCTTACACCCAATAGTTTATACCTCTCACTCCCTCACCCCCATATTGCACACCCCCCTCCCCCCACTGGTAGCCACTAGTTTGTTCTCTATATCTGTGTTTGCGTTATTTTGGTTATATTTACTAGTTTTGTTATATTTTTTAGATTCCACATATAAGTGATATCATACAGTATTTATCTTTCACTGACTTATTTCACTTAGCATAATAGCCTCCAAGTCCAGCCATGTTGCTGCAAATGGCAAAATATTGTTCTTTTTTATGGCTGAATACTATTCCACTGTATATATGTACCACATCTTCTTTATCCATTCATCTGTTGATGGACACTTAGGTTGTTTCCATGTCTTGGCAATTGCAAATAATGCTGCTGTGAACATTGGGGTGCATGTATCTTTTCGATTTAGTGTTTTGGGTTTTTTTTGGGGGTATATACCCAGGAGTGGAATTGCTGGGTCATATGGTAGTTCTATTTTTAGTTTTTTGAGAAACCTCTATACTGTTTTCCACAGTGGCTGCACCAATTTACATTCCTACCAACAGTGTACAAGGGTGGAAAGATAATTCTTGAACCCATGTATTTCATGATGAATGATTAACCTTAGAATTGGAAGACACCCTAGAGGTCTAATAACCTGTTTTCTTCTGAGGAATGAAGAGACTAAATATAGGATGCACTTTGGTTTTTCTCATACAGTCTAAGTTATATTTTTGGGGTGAAGTCTTTGTACTTAAACCCAGCATTTGTTACTTGTACCTGAAAAAAAAAACATGTGTACACTGGCATTTCAATAAAGCCCACTTTATCCCATTTTATACTACCCCAAGTAAAAAGTGCGTAAAATCTTAATTTTATGTAATTGAATAGCACAGCGTTTGGTCACAAAGTAGTAACGTAATACCTTTTTTGAGCAAATGAATGAATTAATGAATACGTTTTTAGATATTCCAGAATGAAACTACCGTAAGGGCTTTAAATAGCATCATATTAATAGTAGGCATATACCTTCTGTGGTAGATATCACACTTCTACCTGGACACCCTGTAAATCATCATCAAAGAAGTTTTATCTGTCTGCTTTGCAACATTTCGTCAGATCTCCTACTTAACAACCAATAACAAACCAAATGAATGAAAAAATACCAAAAAAGGCTTATGTTCCTAGTAACATTTTATTGAGGAAAGGGTAACGTTAACAGGAAATTTTCTAACTTCAAGAGAGCTGCAGTCATTGCCGGTCCTCTGGCCCTTCGCCTTTGCCAGTGAGTGGTAGTGGCATATGTAGGAAGAGACAGTGGCAGGGAGATCCATGCAGTTATCATTCGTGATAAACTAAGAACAAATCTGAAACACAGTCTTTAAAGGTCAGCAATCATCGTGGAGAGTCGAGGCCGCTTCTTAAGAAGTTTCTGTGGGTAGTTTTACCCCATGAGATTGCATTGAGCCTCCTTTTTCTTTTAATACCTAGTGGTATTAGGTGGTATGAGCTTGGTGGCCATCGTTTCTGGGAGGAACGGAGGACCACCCTGTTGTCAAGGGACTATTTGCATACACAATTGGAATACCAAGGACAGACTGGAAAGAATGAAACAAGCAAACAATATTGTTACTATATTCCTGTTCAGTAACCTCCCTGGTCCCATCAGGGAAGAGGGCCGAGAGCGCTGTGGTAAGCCCCCAGTGGGACTTAGCTGACCCTGAAGTCTGTATTCCTTCAGCACATACTGAGATTATCTTCCAGAGAAGAGGCCCAACTCACCCCATTGGTGTTGGTGCTTGCTTGGCTGGCAAAATGGACTGTGACGCAAGTTATGCAAAACTCCTAAAGAGAGAAGATGGTCAGCATGGCTGAAATTCCTTTCCCAGCAAGCTGAAATCAGGAATAAACACACTGAAATGTTGACTAAATCAGGAGGGCTTCACCCAGGCTTCAAAAAGTTCTGACTCATCACATGTACTATTGCCTGTACTCACCTAGCTCTGGGATCATTTCTCTGTCATCACATGCTTATTTCAGGGGAATGTAAATTCACTTTGGAATTTCTTTAAAATGCCAGGAGACTTCCCTTTTTGCCGGTAGACTGTTTTATTTAGAAACATTAGAAAGGAAGTAGAGTTTTTTTCTTTGCAGTGGCCTTTTTTTATAATAAAAATTTACTTGCTCATTAAAATTAAAAAAATAAATCAAGTTACATAGAACACAACCAATCATCCCAAATGCCACTGCCCAGAAATGAGCTAAATGAACATCTGAGACCTGTTTTTCTAGAACTCTATGTATGGGCGAAAGGCAAATAGAAAAGTCGGATGCAGGGACTTCCCTGGTGGTCCAGTGGTTGGGACTCTGTGATTCCACTGCAGGGGGCGCAGGTTCGATTCCTGGCCGGGGAACTAAGATCTGGCATGCCGTGCAGGGCAGACAAAAAAATAGAAAAAAAAAAAAGAAAAGTGGTTGCATGGAGAGACAGCAAGAGAGAGAAAAAAGGAGAACAAGCAAGGGAGGGAATGAGAGAGCAATAGAGGGAAACACCGTTTTTTAATAATGGAATCGTTTTTACTTCCTATTTTGAAATAAAAGTATTACCCGATTTTAAAAGAACAAAAAGAAGTCAAGTTTACGAAATCCACGAAGAAGTTGACATCATTTTAAACCTACAAGTTTCAGTTTGAGGCAGTTATTAGATGATTGTTTATTATGAAAAATGAGAGATTAGCATGCTTGTTTTACCTCTCATCTTCTCTCTTCACCTCTCTCTTCACCTTCCAGTTTTTGTGCCTTTCATGAATCTCCTTACACAGCTTCTCCTTGCATTTCTACATTCTTGATTTAATCTACCTCGTGTATGGTTGAATATTACTATTCTTTTTTTTTTTCAGCAGCAGTGCCCATGTGTGTTATTGTTGTTTTACTGAGAGTATCTTCTTGTTGCTTTTATACTTTCACAAGGATTTTATTGGACGTGTTATTCTTTTTTTATTTTTAAAGTTTTTTAAAAATTTTATTTATTTATTTTTGGCTGCATTGGGTCTTTGTTGCTGCGTGCGGTCTTTCTCTAGCTGTAGCGAGTAGGGGGCTACTCTTCGTTGCAGTGAATGGGCTTCTCATTGCAGTGGCTTCTCTTGTTGTGGAACACAGGCTCTAGGCGTGTGGACTTCAGTAGTTGTGGCTCGCGGGCTCAGCAGTTGTGGCTAGCAGGCTCAGTAGTTGTGGCACACGGGGCTTAGTTGCTCCATGGCATGTGGGATCTTCCCGGACTAGGGCTTGAACCCATATCCCCTGCATTGGCAGGCGGATTCTTAACCACTGCACCACCAGGGAAGTCCCTGGACTTGTTATTCTTGAGTCACATTTTCTTTTCATCAAAACTTTATAGATATTGCTCCATGATTTTCCCTCACTGAATGTTGTTGTAGTAGAGACTGAGTCAAGCTGATTTTTTTTCCTGCTTGTAAGTAATTTGATTTTTCTGCCTAAAACCTCAAAGAATCCTTTTCTATACCTTATGCCTTAACAAGGATACATATATTTCAATATGTATCAATATCAATATTGATATCTATGTATCTGTATCTGTATCTCACTTATTTTGCATCTCTTTCTCCTAGTATAGGTTATTCTCATTCAGCGTGCAAATTCAGTTACTCTTTTATTTCCAGGAGCTTTTTTTCCCAGTATTTCTGTATACCCTTTAGGAGTCTTCCCTATGTGACTACCCATGAGATGGACCACGAAGGGGTGCCCTTTCTGCCCTAGTCCATCTACAGAGGTGACTCTCCCACTTTATTCTCTAGTCCTAGAGATCACATGACCAGGAGTAGGGCTGGAATAGAAAAAGGGATTTACTACTAGAGCTGCTGTACAGTAATAAGAAATAAAATATAGATCCACTCTAAGTGAGTGGAAAGAGAGGAGGCACATGGTAGGTGATGGGATACTTACCACTGCCCAGTAGTCTTGATTAGGCAGCCCATTAATGCTCACATCCACCAGCAACAGAATCACCCCAATGAAGGCAAAGACAGAATTAACAATGTTCATTCCTAGGCTGCCTTTTATCTGAGGGAGATGGCAGGCAAAGTAAATCATATGTAAGATGAGTGAAATTAAATGAAATAAGAAGCAGTTAAATCTAACGGTTCTTAATCTTTGAAATCTTGAAAAAAAAATTGAAATGATTTTTTTCCTCTTCCCTTCTGGATAGTTACCATGAAAACTATTCTATATGCCACCTAAATGTAGGGTATTTCTAAGATCTGTAGAAAAATGTAAATAATACAAAGCAGAAGCTCATCTATTATATTTGTCTAAGCCTCATGCAAAATAACAATTATATTCCCTTTTTAAAACAATAAAATGACAAACTTATAACGAGCATTTTTTCTGTGACAGTCACTGCACTGAATCATGTAAAGGCGTTATTTCGTAGAACTCTTACAACCACTATATGAGGTGGTACTATATAGCATCCCATTTTATAGATGGAAAAGTATATACACACAAAAAAATCTGTGTTGATAAATTTAGGAATTCATGAAACCCTTGTCTTTCTAAGGACTAGATAGATACAGAATGAGGAACTTGTTAGGCTTTTGAGGGTAGGGGTAAATGGGCAGAGTATAAAACGTTCCCCAGTTTCTACAAGAAGGCTTTGAAATTCAGCAGAATAATTGTGAAACCAAGTCCTCAGCTGACTTGTTAGGAGTTCTTTGGAATGTACTACTGCTTCAGCATGCCTTAGATAGTCTTCTGAAGGCCTCTAAAGGGCTCCTAGAAGAATCGCTTTAGGTATAATTTTAGCTCTCTTCTCCAAATGGACAGATTCTATGCTTGGACAAGCGTAGTTAGAGGGAAGGATCTCTAAATCATGCGGTGAAAGGATATTTTATTTTGTTTTTGGTTTACAACAAGAGTAGTCAAGATTAGACTGATTTATTTTATTTTATTTTTAGTCAAGTGTACTCTAGTCTGGGAAAGTCTGAGTAACATGACTCTGTGTTTCTGTTTTCCAGTTCTTCCCTCTTGTGATGGATTAAATATAATCTTGAAACCACTTCTGTTCTAGTTGTCTCTAGTTCTTGGCAAACCATTTTCTTTCTCCTGTTTCAAAAGTGGACCAGGAGATTGCAAAAGGTGGAGTGCTGTGACAGAAAGAATTGAAAGGCCTGTCCCAGGGATTTATGGACTCTTCATAGGTACTGAGCTAGGTGTTTTTCATGATGATCTGAAGAACTATAAAACAAAAGTCAAATCTGGATAAGACTAGGAGACATGCACAAAGAAAAAATAACAATACAAGGCAAGGCAGAACTGCGAAATAGCAAATGCATAGTAGAGTCTTCGATACTGAAGTGGCAAGAGGGTGTCCCCTGGCTTCTTTGTTTCTGTTTGGAGTTTCCCCCATGCAGTGTGACCCCACTGAACCAGGGAGCCTTGGAAGTAAACAACCCCATCTTTACTAATTTCCACTCTTGTGAATTAAGGAGTCGGGATGTTGAGCTCTGCCATTTCTGAGTGGTAAATTGTGTAGACCATGTGAGGGCATACGTACCATGGAGGCAACCCACAGATACTTCTGGGAAAAAAATGCTCCCCTTCTTATTTGCTGAATCTGCCTTCTCAGTTTTCTTACCCAAATAAGTTAATCTTTAAAGGGGTTGAAAAGTAGAAACATTCTAACTTACCAGACAAGGGGAAAACTGCTTGGATGCCGAAATAGAGAGTGCTCCAGTAATAATGAACTGTAGAAAGAAACAAATTTATTTGTGAAATGATGGGTCCTTTGATTTTTCCTGGGAAATACTTCTCTTTATATGATGAAAGGTTGACCTATTTATATTTCCCTCTCAAAAATTCCTCTTGTACTTCTCAATTTTTTGGAGTAACTCTCGAGGTTTCTATGTCCTTTTGACATCCTTTTCTTTTTTCTCCTTAGTTTCTCTCATAAAAAGATCTCATTCCCTTGTAAGTTTTCCTTGTTCGGATGACTTCTGACCTCACTGCTCAGTCTCTTCTCATGATCAATTGCATATTTTTAATCATGTTCCCGATCACCTCTTTTTGCCACTGTCCACCCAGCACATACATTTCCATCTAAAATGTAATAGGGAAATAAAACTTTGGTTTGCTGGTTACTTGATTAGTGTAAACTTTAGGGTGTGAGTTTAGGCTGCAAGTTAAAATGGAGAACAAAAGCTCTTCTTTATTTAATTCTCTATCTAATTAATATCTAATATTAATATCTAGTATCTAAATTCTCCAGCTGATCAGATGCAGGGCTTATTAAAAGATGAGTTGTACATAGACTGGGGACAGCTATACTTGATAAGCTGAGAAGGACAGCTGTTGCAGCAGGCTACTCACAGAGAGGTCGCCCCAGAATGGATATCCGTCAATAAAAGACAAGGAAGCAAAACCCAACTCTTGGTTATAAATAGAGGCCATTATACCCCAAATAATTCCGAAGTCAATTGTGCGTCAATCCAGTCATGATCTGGATTGCCTGAAAAAAGAAAACGGACATTAAAAAATTGCTTCCTCATCTTCAGGCACCACTGAGACATCACTATCATTGCTGCTGCTCCTCATTTATTGTCAACTCTGTCAAGATCCATGCTGTCATTTAGCTATACCTCTACAGGAGGTGGGCCATTAAGACTTTGACATACGCTAGGGCCATGGCCTCAGCGTAAAGCCTTGTTTTTTTCTTTCTTTTCTTCACATCTTTATTGGAGTATAATTGCTTTACAATGGTGTGTGAGTTTCTGCTTCATAACAAAGTGAATGAGCTATACATATACATATGTTCCCATATCTTTTCCCTCTTGTGTCTCCCTCCCTCCCACCCTCCCTATCCCACCCCTCTAGGTGGTCAAAAAGCACCGGGCTGATCTCCCTATGCTATGCGGCTGCTTCCCACTAGCTATCTATTTTACATTTGTTAGTGTATATATGTCCATGCCACTCTCTCACTTCGTCCCAGCTTACCCTTTCCCCTCCCCGTGTCCTCAAGTCCATTATCTACGTCTGCGTCTTTATTCCTGTCCTGCCCCTTGGTTCTTCAAAAACTTTTTTTTATTTTTTTATTTTAGATTCCATATGTATGTGTTAGCATACGGTATTTGTTTTTCTCTTTCTGAATTACTTTACTCTGTATGACAGACTCTAGGTCCATCCACCTCACTACAAATAACTCAATTTTGTTTCCTTTTATGGCTGAGTAATATTCCATTGTATATATGTGCCACATCTTCTTTATCCATTCATCTGTCAAAGGACACTTAGGTTGCTTACATCTCCAGGCTATTGTAAATAGAACGGCAATGAACACTGTGGTACGTGACTCTTTTTGAATAATGGTTTTCTCAGGGTATATGCCCAGTAGTGGGATTGCTGGGTCGTATGGCAGTTCTATTTTTAGTTTTTTAAGGAACCTCCATACTGTTCTCCATAGTGGCTGTATCAATTTACATTCCCACTTCTCCAGCATTTATTGTTTGTAGATTTTTTGATGATGGCCATTCTGACTAGTGTGAGGTGATACCTCATTGTAGTTTTGATTTGCATTTCTCTAATGATTAGTGATGTTGAGCATCCTTACATGTGTTTGTTGGCAATCTGTATGTCTTCTTTGGAGAAATGTGTATTTAGGTCTTCTGCTCCTTTTTGGATTGGGTTGTTTGTTTTTTTGATATTGAGCTGCATGAGCTGCTTGTAAATTTTGGAGATTAGTCCTTTGTCAGTTGCTTCATTTGCAAAATATTTTCTCCCATTCTGAGGGTTGTCTTTTCATCTTGTTTATGTTTTCCTTTGCTGTAGAAATGCTTTTGCTGCATCCCATAGGTTTTGGGTTGTTGTGTTTTCTTTGTCATTTGTTTCTAGGTATTTTTTGATTTCCTCTTTGATTTCCTCAGTGGTCACTTGGTTACCTAGCAATGTATTGTTTAGCCTCCATATGTTTGTATTTTTTACAGATTTTTTCCTGTCATTGATATCTAGTCTCATAGCGTTGTGGTTGGAAAAGATACTTGATATGATTTCAATATTTTTAAATTTACCAAGGCTTGATTTGTGAGTCAAGATATGATCTATCCTGGAGAATGTTCCATGAGCACTTGAGAAGAAAATGTATTCTGTTGTTTTTGGATGGAATGTCCTATAAATGTCAATTAAGTCCATGTTTTTTAATGTATCATTTAAAGCTTTTGTTTTCTTTTTTATTTTCATTTTGGATGATCTGTCCTTTGGTGAAAGTGGGGTGTTAAAGTCCCCTACTATGATTGTGTTACTGTCAATTTCCCTTATATGGCTGTTAGCATTTGCCTTATGTATTGAGGTGCTCCTATGTTGGGTGCATAAATATTTACAATTGTTGTATCTTCTTCTTGGTTTGATCCCTTGATCATTATGTTGTGTCCTTCTTTGTCTCTTGTAATAATCTCTATTTTAAAGTCTATTTTGTCTGATAGGAGTATTGCTAACTCCAGCATTCTTTTGATTTTCATTTGCATGGAATATCTTTTTCCATCCCGTCACTTTCAGTTTGTATGTGTCCCTAGGTCTGAAGTGGGTCTCTTGTCGACAGCATATATCCAGATCTTGTTTTTGTATCCATTCAGCCAGTCTGTGTCTTTTGGTTGGAGCATTTAATGCATTTACATTTAAGGTAATTATCGATATGTATGTTCCTATGACCATTTTCTTAATTGTTTTGGGTTTGTTATTGTAGGTCTTTTACTTCTCTTGTGTTTCCTGCCTAGAGAAGTTCCTTTAGCATTTGTTGTAAAGCTGGTTTGGTGGTGCTGAATTCTCTTAGTTTTTGCTTGTCCGTAAAGGTTTTAATTTCTCTGTCAAATCTGAATGAGATCCTTGCTGTGTAGAGTAACCTTGGTTGTAGTTTTTTCCCTTTCATCACTTTATATTTGTCCTACCACACCCTTCTGGCTTGCAGAGTTTCTGCTGAAAGATCAGCTGTTAACCTTATGGAGATTCCCTTGTATGTTATTTGTTGTTTTTCCCTTGCTGCTTTTAATATTTTTTCTTTGTATTTAATTTTTGATACTTTGATTAGTATGTGTCTTGCTTGACATGTTTCTCCTTGGATTTATCCTGCCTGGGACTGTCTGCGCTTCCTGGACTTGATTGACTCTTTCCTTTCCCATATTAGGGAAGTTTTCAGTAAAGCCTTGTTTGAGGTATTTGGGGAGGCTTGTTCATGTGGCCCAAGGATTCTTCAAAAAGTACTACCGCATAGGCATGCATTAGCATCCCCTGAGAGCTTCCAAGACTCTTAGAAAAAAATTGCTGTAACTGTGACTTCAATGACTGTGTTTTGCAAATGGACCAGTTCTCTGCTTGGGTAATCCGAGTTCTGGGGAAAGTATCAATGAAGAAAAAACAATTTATTAGGCATTAACAATATGCTTGATAATTTCTAAGCACTTTACATTTATTGTACATGTAATCCTCCCAAACAATGGGATGGAGACACAGAGACTTTAAGAAATTAGGTATCTGTCTTACTCTGTTCAGGCTGCTGTAACAAAATACCACAGACTGTGTGGTTTATAAACAACAGAATTTAATGTGCACAGTTCTGGAAGCTGGGAAGTCCAAGTTCAAGATTCCAGCACAGTCACCTTGTGGTGAGGGCCCTCTTCCTGTTCACAGCCCGTGCCTCTGTGTCTTCACATGGTGCAAAGGGTGAGTGATCTCTCAGGAGTCTCTTTTATAAGGCAATAATCTCATTCACGCGCACTCCACTCTCATGACCTAATAAGCACCTCCCAAAGGCCTACCTCCTAATACTATCATCTTTGAGAGTTAGGACTTCAACTTATGAATTTTGGAGGCGGACAGAAACATTCAGACCATAGCAGTGCCCAAGGTCACACAACTACTGAGGGGCAGACCTGAGAATTTTTTTGTGTGTGTGTGTGGTATGTGGGCCTCTCACTGTTGTGGCCTCTCCCGTTGTGGAGCACAGGCTCCGGACGTGCAGGCTCAGTGGCCATGGCTCACGGGCCCAGCCGCTCAGCGGCATGTGGGATCTTCCCGGACCGGGGCATGAACCTGTGTCCCCTGCATCGGCAGGCAGACTCTCAACCACTGCGCCACCAGGGAAGCCCCAGACCTGGGAATTTAATGCAGCAAATTGACTCCAGAGCCCATGTCTTAACTATCCCCTCAGGCTCAGCTTCACTCCTTCCATGAGCTCTTCTTGATTGTACCAGTGAATTTAAGCTATCTTGTTTTTCTTTTTTAAATTCTGTTGTATCTTGTGATAATAATCACACACCTTATTTCTTAGTTTTATACTCATTTATATTGTTCTTTTTCAAATTGCAGGTATGCAAACATTTCCTTATTGGCCCATCATGTATTCTCAGACAGTGGATACATCTTAGTACCTCTTAGTATACCTTCTTTCATCCTTGATAAACAGATTTGTGAGAGATAACTGTTGCTAGATTGGACTGGACGTTAATTGTTTCTTTCAAAGTTTACATCTTATCTGTCCAGGAATACTGAAAATACAGTGATTGCTGTGTTTATTTCTTTAACAAGTAGCTACCAAATGCAATTAAATTGAATCAGGGTTAGAAAAGAACCCCACAGCTTCCTAAACAATGCTAAGAGATTAATATTTTTTGAATAATGAAGTTGAGACTCTGATAAAAGCTGTGAGTCTTCTCCCCTAAAAAACCATTCTTCCATATCCATATCCGTGGCATGTGGGATCCTCCCGGACTGGGGCATGAACCCGTGTCCCCTGCATCGGAGACGGACCCTCAACCACTGCGCCACCAGGGAAGCCCTCTATTCTACTTTATCTGCCTCCTCCCTGTTCTTCAAACATGCCACATTTTCCTCGAAAGACCTTCTGACTTTACCAGGAACCTCTTGCCTGACATCCACAAGGCTTACTCCTCACTTCATGTCTTTGCTCACATGTCGTCTTCTAAGGAAAGCTTGCTCTGACCAGCTTGAAACTGCTACCCCCTCACTGCCTGGAACTGTTTATCCCTTTCACACTTCTTTATTCTTTCCGTATATTTTATCAGCTTCCAGCACACTGTGTACCTTAATTCTTTATTATGTATGTAGTCTGATTCTCCCACTAGGTTCTGAGCTCCATGAGGGCAGAGGTTATGCCTGATTTGTTCTCTGCCGTAGTCCCAGCGCCTGTATGGGGCCAGCTGTGTGGTGTGCTAGTTTGTGCCAGTGGCCCAATGGGAGCAGGGAACTTCCTCTCTCTGGCAGGAGGAGGATCTGAGAGGCCACCTCCCAGCTTACATCTGCCTGCTGCAGGGGGGCCGACGCTCAGTTTTACTTTCCTGTGATGGCTAGAAGAGTTCTGGCATGTAATGGGCACTCAATATAATTTATGGAAGCCTCTAGCAGAGAAGTTAGAGCTGCACACAGGGAGGGACAGTACCACTTGGAGGAGTTGTGTTAGTGGCGTGAAAGAGGTTCTTCAAAAGCACAGCAAAGGAGCGAATAATGCCACCTATGCCAGTGGAGTCTTCATGTACTTATAGGGCTTATTTTATTTGCAGTGCCTCTATGAACTAGATTAGGAGTGGTCAAAGTGCCCCGTATGGAATTGACCTGCAGTTAAGTCATAACATCTCCATGGGCACTGGGTGAGGGGAGAGCAGATGGAATGGCCCCTAGTTCTTTCACACCCAGTTTCCCCAGACAGCCCATTTGTAGTCCCTTCTGTTTTTAAGGCAGCCCTCAATATGAGCTTGCCTCTATACAAATACCAGGCTTGAAACTAATCCAGAGACAGGATGGAGGGTACCCAGAATATCCTTTGCAAAAGTGAGATCAAGCTAGAAGTGGTGGCATTTCCAGAATGTCAGTGTTACTGCATCATCCTGCTATGAAGAATCCTTTGTCACCCATTAGATTTTTGCTTGAATCCAAAGTAAAATGAATCTACATGCAGACTAATTATTTCTACCTAAAAGGGATACTGTTTTCAGGGTAGCATTCCAGCCTTTCTAATGATTGGGCGTATGTCATGAGATCATAAACTTCTCTCCACCTATAGCTTATAAGCACAATAAAACCTTACAAATGCAAAATAAAAATTCTAGTAGTAAGTAGACTTACCCCTAGTGCCTTTGCTTCTTCTTTAAAGCTTGTAGCTGCTTCTCTAGCTTAATTTACCATTTGTATATTTCCTGGAGCCTGCCGACTGTTGGTGAAGGTTCCTGAAGAAGTAATGAAGGGAGGCTGACCACTCTACGCTTGGTTTCCTAGGCTGATGAAACTCAAAGGTTGTTGAGACCCAGGAGCCGTAGAGTAGCTTGGTGGGTAGGGATTAGGTTTGGTTTCACACATTCTGGGGAAGGCTGTTGGCTTGGATGACATCATTATGTCCTAAGTATTACAAAACATAGCAAAATGATAAATTTACCCAGAAAGGAAACTAAAGAAAATCTTGTCAAATGTCCATTATCTATGCAAATGAAGGAAAGCAAGTGAGCAGTTAATGGGCAATGACAACCAATATGAGTGATACTTATTTGACTTTGGAATCCTGTACATCCTACAGTTTTAAAGAACGGAAGGAGGGGAAGATTAGGATACATTTACTTTCCAATTCCCATTTGATTTTTTTTTTTTTTTTTTTTTTTTTGGGGGTCGCCGGGCCTCTCACTGTTGTGGCCTTTCCCGTTGCGGAGCACAGGCTCCGGACGCACAGGCTCAGCGGCCATGGCTCACGGGCCCAACCGCTCCGCGGCATGTGGGACCTTCCCGGACCGGGGCACGAGCCCACGTCCCCTGCATCGGCAGGCGGACCTTCCACCACTGCGCCACCAGGGAAGCCCTTCCTATTTGATTTTGTAAAGTGTTTATATATATTGATCTTCTGTGAGTTCATTGCATCTGAAGGACAACAGAAAGAGGGAAGAGATGGTGGTAGGCAGAATAATGCACCCTTCTCCTTTCCCCAAAGATGTCCACATTCTAATCTAGGAAATTGTGAATATGTTAGGTTACATGGCAGAGGTATTTAAGGTTGCAGATGGCATTGAGATTGATAATCAGCTGACTTTAAAACAGGGAGATTTTCCTGGATTATTTGGGTGGGCCCAGTGCCATCACAAGGGTCCTTAAAAGTGGAAGAGGGAGGTAGAAGAGAGTCAGAGAAAGAGATGTGATGATGGAGGTAGAGTTAGAGAGATGCTGTGCTGCGGGCTTTAAAGAGGAGGAAGTGAGCCATGAGGCAAGGGATATGGTGGCCTCTAGAAGCTAGAGAAAACAAGGAAAACAGATTCTTTCCTAGAGATGTCAGAAAGGAATGCAGCTCTGCTGACACCTTGATCTTAGTCAGTGAAACTGGTGTTGGATTTCTGACCTACAGAACTGTCAGATGATGAAGTTGTGTTGTTTTAAGCCACTAAGTTTCTGGTAATTTGTCATATCAATGAATAGAAAATGAATATAGAGGTCAAGAATATGATTGGAATATGAAAGGCAGTCCAAGATTTAAAATGATTTGTTAATACTTTTCCGGTAGATAATTCACCTATGACCAATTAAGTTAATTCTCTCATTCTTTAAGAAAAGTACCCTTGAGATTCCCTATTCATTTTTGTCCTTCTGGAAGCATAGAGTATCTTAAGTCCTTGGTGGGAATTTTATTGGAAATAAATCAGCACAATTAGATATGGACAGCAATCATTATTAATCCTTGAAAAAAAAATCATGACACAAAAAAATTGTCTTCTTTGTCCTTAGATTCCTTTTTTGAGACCTCCTCCTCAAACCATTTTCTTGTACATCATGAATCTCAAGAAGGTAGGCGTTGTGGATGCCCTCATCCCTGGTTTGAAGTGTGATTAGCCTACTGGAGCTTTGCACCACTGGTGTTTTAACAGGAACATTTATTAAGACCTTGTCCTCATAGAATCCTGAAATTTCAGGGTAGGAAAGAGCCTTACCCTATCCCATTCCCCTTGGTTTACAGAGGAAACACTGAAGCCACGACAGGTGAAATGCATGGGTCAGGGTTATACAGGCCACGTGTGGCGGGGTCAGGACTACAATATGGGCTCTTGAGTGCTGGTGGGGGGCCCCCTCCAGCCACTCTGCTCACCCAGAAGGCTTACAGAGCTTGCCTTCCAGGCCACCGAGTGACGGGGGATTGACGCTGCACCTGTAACTACCCAGCAAACAAAACTACTGGTTTCTGATGCTGTGGGGAGGACTTTATAAACCAGACTGACTTCTCAGTGATTCAGTAATTAAGTTAGCAAGGCCTCTGCCCAGCGAGCCTCGGGTGAGCTGTCCAGAGAGCTAGCATTTCATTAAGCGCTTACGGTAAGTACAGTGGGGGCTGTCGCGTGTCATGGTTATGAGCATGAACTTGGGGTTAGCATTCTGGCTCCAACACCAGCTCTGTCTTTGGCAGGTTTGTTAGCCACTCTCTGCCTTAGTTCCTTGTCTGTACAATGAGGATAATAAGAATATACTCCTTATAGGGTCGCTTTAGAGTGTTAAAGAGTTATTCCATGTAAAGTGTTTAGAATTGGACCTGTTACAACTGCATGGGTTGGCTATATTATTATTGCTGTGTTAAATAGGTGAGATATATTATCTCTCTAAGTTCTTACAAACACCCATGAGGTAGGTACTAATAACATCATCCCCGTTTCACAGTGAGATAATTAAATCCAGAACCTACACTCATAACCCTTACCCTAAGCTGCTCAGACGCTGGATACAATTGAAAAAGGTTGAACACTCACTATAAAGGCAGAAAACACATTTTGGAAACATCTGATGCCAAAGGGACTACTTTTTCAAAGTGGAAACATTTTAATCTACAGATGGTTATTGAAACATGGAAAAAGAATCGGTTCCACAGCTAGGATTCTTGGAGTGACTCACTATAGCTCTGAAATGACATTTGAGAATATGAAGTTTTTATATCCCATGGATCTGGTTTCTGTGGCCACTTAGTGTTCAAACTCTCCTAATCTGCTACTTCACTAATCCCCAATCTGCTACTTCGCTAACTGTGGGAACTTAACTTTCTTAACTAGATCCCTGTTAGTCCCTGTGACGCAGCTGTAAAGTGAGACTAATGATGCCGTTCAAAGGGGCTGGCGGGAAAATCAGATACTCCTAAGTCCTTAAGTCCTGGGAAGCTGTTGGAATAGTGCCCAGCACTGTCGGCAAGAGCTTGAGAAAAGGTAACTGTCATTCTATTATTAGAGCCAAAAGTCTTCTATCCCTGTTTAAACAATGGATGTGCCATATGGAAAGTTTATCATAGAAATTGAACTTCAGAAGGTCAGTGGAGATAGGAGATGGGGACGCACAGTACAATAATTAACCAGAACAAGAATTTTCTTGAGTTTTTAAAAAAGTATTAAAACAAACTCTTTCAGGAATTCCCTGGCGGTGTAGTGGTCATGACTCCACGCTTCCACGCTTCCACTAAGATCTCACAAGCCACGTGGTGTGGCCAAAAATTAAAAAATAAAAAAACCAAACTATTTCTACATGTATGTGATCTCATTACCTCCTTTTTTGGTTATTGATCACTGTAATTTTTTTTGTCTCATCGAGTAATTTGACAAGAAAACTCTAGACTTGTCATCTATTTATCAACATTTTTAAACTTCATATCTGCTGTTTAGTTCCTAGACCAAGGCCTATTAGTTCCATATAGAACCCAAATTATTAATAGTTTTATAAAGATTACACTGGTCTCAGATGCATTTTTTTCCTGGTTCAAATTCTGGTTTTATAAAAAGGGTTAAAGAGCTGAGCCAGTCTCAATTCTTTCAGTTTATGCCAAAGTGACTTAAGGTGTAAACAGCCTTAATGGCTCTATAGTTTGTTACAAAGGGAGGGTAGAATGCTTGGGGGAATAACTAAGCAGTTATTCAGTTGAAATGAGGATAATCCCGTAAATGATAGAAGAAAAGGGAAACCAATGAATAAGCTCTTTTCTTAGATTCCACCTACTGGCTTAGTACAATTTTTCTCTTGACCTTTGGTTAGATATTTACTGTTGGTTGCCTTTTTTTCCACCTAAAAATTAGAGCAAATGTATTTATTTTTAAGCACAAGGAACACAGCAAAAAACAGAAGGTCCAATGGGATAAAAAGGCAGGACTGTTAGCGATAAGAGGGAAGCTCAGCAAGTTGCTCTGATTAGATAATTTCAAATAAAAATTGGAAAAATTTACTTGTTTCTAGTTTCTTTCTACCTCCCTTCCACACTAATTTCACTTTTAACATTACGGGGTGAAGTTGACTACTGTCTGTGAGAAGACATTGTAGCATATAGTGAAACTTAACACCAGATCATTTCCACAGTATCACCCAGTGTATCTGCAAATAACGATACCGACCTAGTCAAAATGAGTGATTTTCCCCACCTGTTTTTGTTTTTGCCATTAAAAAAAGCCCCTTCATTAAAATGCATTACAGAACGAAGTGCTGCGGTTTTCCTGCTGGTGCTGTCGTTGGGTGATCTGCACACCATCGTCACTTGCTCACAGCGGCTTCCTCCTTGATTAATCTTCATGGAATGGCATACATTTGAACCTCCTGTCACCTTTTTTAGCATTAACTTTTGATTGTTTTTTCTTGAAGTATCTTTTACCTGTTTTATAGTAACTGCCGTTCTCTTTCATTCCTCTCCTGGTTTTCTTTCGTCCCTTGTCGCATTTCTTTCCTGCTTCATCCCTCTTATGGTTTCTTATCTACTCGCCCAACAGAGAGTCAAGAGTTGGCACCATTTCTCCAGCCTGGAAAACGGAACGCTGCAGAGAACCCACGCAGGTAGACCAGCCCCACCGTTGATGCCCATTGATTTGAGTGAAGAAATAGGTAAAGATGTGTCAGTGGACTCACTCCGTTCCTTTGGCACCTCTCTGCTTTCTGTCGTTTTCCAAGCTCTGACGTGGTCTGAGATACTTACTTGGATATTATTAGTACTTTTTAACTTCCTTGTTTCAAACCAACCTGTCTCCTACCTTTATTTAATTCCAAAGTCCTTTTACCATTGACTCTTCTACCCTAAGTGGATACATAGGCCCATTGGTAAACTTTGGAACATGCTGTGCTTTCAACTTCCCTCTCCTTTGTACTGGGAAGTCTTTTCTGAAACCCCCAAACCCTTAAGTGCTCATTTTCTCCAACCTCTTTGCACTCTTTGATATTCATTAGTGCAGAATCATATTGCCTTTTAATGCCCTATATGTTAACTAAACAAAATTGGAAAATACAGATAGTAAAAAAGCAAGAGTAAGAAAAAAAAAGCATCCATAATGCCACAACTCAATGGTAATAGTTTTATTTAGATTTTTAAATGCTTGTATGTCAATAGGTATTTCACATAGAGACACATGATTTTGAAAATCACCCAATTAGGATCATGTTGTTTAGCTTAATGTCTTCTGAACACCTTTTTCATGTCAACAAATATTTACTGTAATTCTTTTTTTAATTGAAGTATAGTTGACTTACAATAGTATATTGGTTTCAGGTGTACATAGTAATTTGATATTTGTATAGATTTCATCCATACAAAGTTATTATAAAATATTGACTGTGTTCCCTGTGCTGTACATTACATTTTTTTTTTTTTTTTGTACATTACATTTTTAACAGTGGCGTGCTATTCCATTTGTCGGAAGTGTCCTGTTACATTCCAATTATTTATTTTCAGTCCTGTCTCACAGATACAAATAAATGTCTTGCGGGCAGAGATCCTTGGGGCAGGGCCGATGTCTGTCCCCACCCCCACCCTGTGTTCTGTAGTGTCTCAGACGTGGTAAACTCATTACATGTATGTTGAACAAGTTATGGTGAATACAGATTCCTCTTCCATGTTTTTTTTTCCCTTATGTAAAATGGACAAAAAAGATACTGAAGATTTATTAATGCTTTGAGCTTTAGAAAGTGACAATTTCAGGCAACAATACTGCTCAAAGGCTGAAGGTAATTTAGAGAACACGAACTCAGCTTTGTTTTAGAAAGACCACAGAATCATGGTGACTCATCATTTGTGTGATTCACGTTATCCAGGCAGCAGAAAGAGAACGGTAAAATGAATGGTGGTTTTTTTGTTTTTTGCATTAAATTAAATTAATTAATTAATTTAACATCTTTACTGGGTATAATTACTTTACATTGTTGTGTTAGTTTCTGTTGTATAGCAAAGTGAATCAGCTATACCAATACATATATCCCCATATCCCCTCCCTCTTGCGTCTCCCTCCCACCCTCCCTATCCCATTGTTTGTTTTTTTGATATTGAGCTGCGTGAACTGTATGTATATTTTGGAGATTAATCCTTTGTCAGTTGCTTCATTTTCAAATATTTTCTCCCATTCTGTGGGTTGTCTTTTTGTGTTGTTCATGGTTTCCTTTGCTGTGCAAAAGGTTTGAAGTTTCATTAGGTCCCATATGTTTATTTTTGTTTTTATTTCCATTTCTCTAGGAGGTGGGTCAAAAAGGATCTTGCTGTGATGGCACAAAAACAGAAATATACATCAATGGAACAGGATAGAAAGCCCAGAGATAAACGCATGCACATATTGTCAACTTGTTTTTGAAAAAGGAGGCAACAATATACAATGGAGAAAAGAGAGCCTCTTCAATAGGTAGTGCTGGGAAAACTGGACAGCTACATTTAAAAGAATGAAATTAGAACACTGCCTAACACCACACACAAAAATAAACGCAAAATGGATTGAAGACCTAAATGTAAGGCCAGACACTATAAAACTCCTAGAGGAAAACATAGGCAGAAAACTCTATGAATGGTGTTTTTTTAAGCCCAGAATGATCTCTCTTCTGGTGACCTTCCAGACCCACCTCCATGCAGTGAATCTTACTAATAAGACTTCTGCATTGTTCTCTCTCCTTCCTGGTCTTATAACTGTGTGGTTGGTGCCAATAGTGATGTGATTGTGCCAGGTATTATTTTGATTCTTATTTCTTCAACCACCCTATTTGTAAGAAGCCAAGAGCTGTAGTATCATTTTATAATCTCTTTTGCATTATTAGTTTAGCAACATGTTCGTAAAACTGAGCTTTACAGAAAAGTGACTAATGTTACTAATTAAACATTAAGTTTTGAAATATAATGATTCATTTTTATAATGGAAGCGAAAGCTTCTTTCTTAAGCCAATATGGAGCTCATTGTTCAGAGTTTAGAGTTTGGAAATAAGGGCTACCAGTAACTGTAAGTGTTCTAGAAAATTATGTTCCCCACCTTTAGTGATCCTTTCAACTAGGTGAGAGAAAGTTATACCCGTGGTGGCAACCTGTGGGTTTGGGATTGCAATTTTATGACCTGTGACTGGAAGGATCTGCAGAGAAAGTATGGACATTTTATCAGTAGATAATGAACTTCCAATTAAACAAGGGGCATTTAATAGTAGTGACTATTATTATTATGATAATGGAGATAGCAATTATTAAAAACTAGGAGATTGGTTCAAGATGGTGGAGTAGAAGGACGTGCTCTCACTCCCTCTTGCGAGAGCACCGGAATCACAACTAATAAAGCTAAGAAAATTCAGCATCACCAAACCAGCTCTACAGCAGATGCTAAATGAACTTCTCTAAGTGGGAAAAACAAGAGAAGAAAAGGACCTACAAAAACTAACCCAAAAGAATTAAGAAACTGATAATAGGAACATACATATTGATAATTACCTTAAATGTGAATGGATTAAATGCTCCAACCAAAAGACACAGGTTTGCTGAATGGATACAAAAACAAGACCCATCTATATGCTGTCTACAAGAGACCCACTTCAGACCACGGGACACATACAGACTGAAAGTGAGTGGATGGAAAAAGATATTCCATGCAAATGGAAATCAAAAGAAAGCTGGAGTAGGAATACTCATATCAGATAAAATAGACTTAAAATAATGTTACAAGAGACAAGAAGGACACTGTATAATGATCATGAGCAATACAAGAAGAAGATATAACAATTATATATGCACCCAACATAGGAACACCTCAATACATAAGGCAACTGCTAACAGCTATAAAAGAGGAACTTGACAGTAACACAATAATAGTGGGGGACTTTAGCACCTCACTGACACCAATGGAAAGATCATCCAGACAGAAAATTAATAAGGAAACACAATAGATCAGATGGATTTAATTGACATTTATAGGACATTCCATCCAAAAACAGAAGATTACATTTTCTTCTCAAGTGCACAAGGAACAGTCTCCAGAATATATCACATCTTGGGTCACAAATCAAGCCTCAGTAAATTTCAGAAAATTGAAATCTTATCAAGCAGCTTTTCTGCCCACAATGCAATAGGATAAATTACAAATAAATAACAGGGATAAAAACGTAAAAAACAGAAACACATGGAGGCTACACAATATGATACTAAATTACCAAGAGATCACTGAAGAAGTCAATGAGGAAGGCAAAAAAAACCTAGAGACAAATGACAACGAAAACACGATGATCCAAAACCTATGGGATGCAGCAAAAGCAGTTCTAAGAGGGAAGTTTATAGCAATACAACCCTACCTCAAGAAACAAGAAAAATCTCAAATAAAAACCTAAGCTTACACCTAAAGGAACTAGAGAAAGAAGAACAAACAAAATCCAAAGTTAGTAGAAGGATAGAAATCATAAAGATCAGAGCAGAAATAAATGAAATAGAAACAAAGAAAAGAGTAGCAAAGATCAATAAAATTAAAAGCTGATTCTTTGAGAAGATAAACAACTTTGATAAACCTTTAGCTAGACTCATCAAGAAAAAGAGGAAGAGGACTCAAATCAATAAAGTTAGAAACAAAGGAGAAGTTACAGTGGACACCGCAGAGATACAAAGCATCCTAAGAGACTACTACAAGCAACTCTATGACAATAAAATGGACAACGTGGAAGAAATGGACAAGTTCTTAGAAAGGTATAACTTCCAAGACTGAACCAGGAAGAAATAGAAAATATGAACAGACCAATCACAAGTAATGAAATTGAAACTGTGATTAAAAATCTTCCAACAAACAAAAGTCCAGGACCAGATGACTTCACAGGTGAATTCTATCAAACATTTAGAGAAAAGCTAACACCCATCCTTCTCAAACTCTTCCAAAAAATTGCAGAGGAAAGAATACTCCCAAACTCATTCTACGAGGCCACCATCACCCTGATACCAAAACCAGACAAAGATACTACAAAAAAAAGAAAATTACAGACCAGTATCACTGATGAATATAGATGCAAAAATCCTCAACAAAATACTAGCAATCACAATCTAACAACACATTAAAAGGATCGTACACCATAATCAAGTGGGATTTATCCCAGGCATGCAAAGATTCTTCAATATATGCATATCAATCAGTGTGATACACCATATTAACAAATTGAAGAATCAAAACCATATGGTCATCTCAATAGATGCAGAAAAAGCTTTTGACAAAATTCAACACCCATTTATGATAAAAACTCTCCAGAAAGTGGACTAGAGGGAACCTACCTCAACATGATAAAGGCCATATCTGACAAACCCACAGCAAACATCACTCTCAATGGTGAAAAACTGAAAGAATTTCCTCTAAGATCAGGAACAAGACAAGGATATCCACTCTCACCACTATTATTGAACGTAGTTTTGGAAGTGTTAGCCATGGCAATCAGAGAAGAAAAAGAAATGAATAAATACTGGAAAAGAAGAAGTAAAACTGTCACTGTTTGCAGATGATATGATACTATACATAGAGAATCCTAAAAGTGCCACCAGAAAACTAGTAGAGTTAATCAATGAATTTGGTAAAGTTGCAGGATACAAAATTAATGTGCAGAAATTTCTTGCAGTCCTATACACTAAGGATGAAAAATCTGAAAGAGCAATTAAGGAAACACTCCCATTTACCATGGTAACAGAAAGAATAAAATACCTAGGAATAAACCTACCTAGGGAGACAAAAGACCTGTATGCAGAAAATTATAAGACACTGATGAAGGAAATTAAAGATGATATAAATAGATGGAGAGATATACCATGTTCTTGGATTAGAAGAATCAACATTGTGAAAATGACTGTACTATCCAAAGCAATCTACAGATTCAATGCAATCCCTATCAAATTACCAGGAGCATTTTTTACGGAACTAGAACAAAAAGTCTTAAAATTTGTATGGAAACACAAAAGACCCCAAATAGCCAAAGCAATCTTGAGGGAAAAAGATCTGGAGGAATCAGACTCCCTGACTTCAGACTATGCTACAAAGCTACAGAAATCAAGACAATATGGTACTGGCAGAAAAACAGAAATATAGATCAATTGAACAGGATAGCAATCCCAGAGATAAACCCATGCACCTGTGTTCAACTAATTTATGACAAAGGAGGCAAGGATATACAATGAAGAAAAGACAGTTTCTTCAGTAAGTGGTGCTGGGAAAACTGGACAGCTACATGTAAAAGAATGAAATTAGAATACTCCCTAACCCCATACTCAAAAATAAACTCAAAATGAATTAAAGACCTAAATGTAAGGCCAGTCACTATAAAACTCTTAGAGGAAAACATAGGCAGAACACTCTTTGACATAAATCACAGCAAGATCCTTTCTGATCCACCTCCTAGAGTAATGGAAATAAAAACAAAAATAAACAAATGGGACCTAATGAAACTTAAAAGCTTTTGCAGAGCAAAGGAAACTATAAACAAGATAAAAAGACAACCCTCAGAATGGGAGAAAATATTTGCAAATGAATCAACAGATAAAGGATTAACCTCCAAAATATATAAACAGTTCATGCTGATCAATATTAAAAAAACAAACAACCCAATCCAAAAGTGGGCAGAAGACCATGACCAAGAGGCACATGAAAAGCTGCTCAACATCACTAATTATTAGGGAAATGCAAACCAAAACTACAATGAGGTATCACCTCACACCAGTTAGAATGGGCATTATCAGAAAATCTACAAACAACAAATGCTGGAGAGGGTGTGGAGAAAAGGGAACCCTCTTGCACTGTTGGTGGGAATGTAAATTGATACAGCCACTATGGAGAACAGTATGGAGGTTCCTTAAAAAACTAAAAATAGAATTACCATATGATCCAGCAATCCCACTACTGGGCATATACCCAGAGAAAACCATAATTCAAAAAGACACATGCACCCAAGTTTTTATGGCAGCACTGTTTACAATAGCCAGCTCATGGAAGCAACCTAACTGCCCATGGACAGACGAATGGATAAAGAAGATGTGGTACATATATACAATGGAATACTACTCAGCCATAATATAGAATGAAATTGGGACGTGGATGGACCTAGAGACTGTCATACAGAGTGAAGTAAGTCAGAAAAAGAAAAACAAATATCATATATTAACGCATATATGTGGAATCTAGAAAAATGGTACAGATGAACTGGTTTGCAAGGCAGAAATAGAGACACAGATGTAGAGAACAAATGTATGGACAGCAAAGCGGGGAAGCAGGGATAGAGTAGTGGTGGTGGGACGAATTGGGAGATTGGGATTGACATACATACACTAACATGTATAAAATAGATAACTAATAAGAACCTGCTGTATAAAAAATAAATAAGAAAGAAAAGTAAAACAATTATTAAAAACTTACACTTTGATACACCTAGTTCTAGGCTTTTCTCGTCGATTAACCTCTTGAAACTTAGAGAGGTTAAGCAGCTTGCCAGGGTCATAACAGCTAGTAAATGCCGAAAGCTAAGGCCCTGCCAGTACCACTCTTATATATGTTGTAACACCTGACTTTCATAGTGTGGTTGGGAAATTGGGCTGCTCTCTGACTTTAGTAATTTCTCTAGAAAAATGAGCATCAGCCCTTTAAGTATACAAATATGTTCCTTCCAACATTTTTTGAATGGAATTCTCTCAGTAGGTTTTGTACCTTAGGGGTACTACCTTGGGTAGCTATGTCATAATCCACATTTCTTTTGTCTACCACTTTCTTCATCACATCCCTTTGTTACATAGAAGGAAAATAAGATGGTGATGCATGAACCACTGAGTTATGTTTTGTTAATATTCATTCTCAAGTCAAAGGCTAACATGCCTTTTTTAAAGAGCTACTTTCTTTTTACCAACAACATAATACCCTTACTTATTAAAATGAATTTTCAGCAGGATTTCAAGTACTCTCATGTTGTTTACATGAATCATATTAATTTTTCAGTCAACTCAAAGTACTCTCCCACTCCATTTCTCCAACAAGTGGACAGAGGTTGCATTCAATTTTTCTTGCCAAATCACTGTTGCAATTATATATAATATTTCACTGGCTTTATATTGTCGCTGAATTATCATTTTAGAAGTACATTAATCTGTGCCTACTTGATTTCTCAAAAACTGGAACAGTCAAAAGAGTGGTATGGGCCCTGTGAGAGAATGCTGTGTGGATTCCCAAAGTCTGCTGTCTTTTTGGTGTAGCATCTGAGCAGTGCAGGCTATCTGCTAAGGTAGCTTTCTGGGTACCACAAAGTGGTTAGCTGTTTCCTGTTTTCTCCTGTTTGTTGCTGTATAAAGATAGCTTGTAGCAGATAAATTGCTGGTCTGTTTATTAAAATAAGCACAATCTTCTAGGATTTGCATGTAAATAACTGGGTGAACTTATATGGGAAAAATATTATGGAAGCAAATGATTTGTTCTTTTGGGCAGTAAAATTTTAGTGTGTTTATGCTTATTAATACTCGATTGTATAACCATCGGATCTGTTATTACAATTTAAATACAATGAAAATACTTCTCTAGTTAGCTTTTCTAATAAGCAAATCATTTTAGAAAGTTTTAAGTCTGGGGAAATTGGCCTAACTGTGGAGCTGGATTCCTGAGAAATGAACCAACAGTCCAAATTTCGGGCAAAATCCTGAGAGACGTGGTCCATGAGCTTGATTTCTGCAGGTGTGAGGCTCCATGCCTGGTTCTACAGTGGAGTCAAGTATCAGGATCACCGGCCCAGGAGACAGCCCTCCAGCTCAGTGCTTCACAGACTATCTGTGAAGAAAGACCATTAAAAAATTTCCAATCCATTGTGGGCCAACGCTTTTGTAAAATATGAAAATAATGACTTACTAGGAAAATAAAATTAAAAAGACAACATTTCAAGTCCAATTTTTTTTTTTTTTTTTTTGCGGTACGCGGGCATCTCACCGCTGTGGCCTCTCCCATTGTGGAGCACAGGCTCCGGACGCGCAGGCTCAGCGACTACGGCTCACGGGCCCAGCCACTCCGCCGCATGTGAGATCTTCCCGGACCGGGGCACGAACCCGTGTCCCCTGCATCGGCAGGCGGACTCTCAACCGCTGCGCCACCAGGGAAGCCCAAGTCCAATTCTTTTGTTAGAATCAGTAGGCATAATATTTTGTTCTTCCTTTGTAACTTTTGGTTTACCTACCGTTTTGAAAGGACACAAAATGTAATATATTAATTGCCTATTAGTCAACATTTTCAAATTTATGATTGTTTTCTATTTTCTCAAGTTATGTTTGTTTAGATTATATTTATTATAACATAAAGTAACAAAGGAAGAAGGTACCATATTAAAAATCTGTACTCACACTTGGAATGAACATTGTGTATGCTACTATATAAAGTCCCACATTTAAATGACCTTTTTTTCCCCTTGCTTAATTTGTTTAATCTAAATTGGATTGACGGGAGTGCTGCTTGCAGAGGAGTTAAGAAAAAATCCTCTGTATTTTTAAACTGTTTCTATCTTTTATTTTAATAACACCCAGAGTAGAGAAATCATTTTCACGGTAGTATGTTGACAGGAACAGAAGAGATTTTAGAATAATTTCAGCAAACACAGGATATTTATTTTAAAATTTGACCCCAAATAAGGTAAGTGATGCTGTATTTTCATAATACATTCCAGTCCAATAGTAGTTAGTTTCAACAATTTATCTTGTAAAGTTATAGAATAACTTTTTTTCCTTTGACAAAAAAAATGGATTCTGGAAAGATGAACTTTTAATTTGTGGACCTTCTTTTGATGGAATATAAAATTCAAAAGGTGATTACTAATAGATTCTTGCAGATGTGTAATATCAAAAGCATCAACCGTTTCCTTCCTAGTTGTTGTTCAGTTAGGCTACCTGTGGTCAGTATCCACAAACATTCTGTTTGTCTAACCTTCTGGTGTTTTTTGCCCTTGTACCTTACCTACCTTTGTAAAACATGTTGCAGTCCTTCTTGGCCTGGAATGATTAAGATCATTTAAATACTGAAGATCTCAATCAAATAAGCGAGTCTGGTCATAGTGACAGTTTTGAAAAGTTGAGACTGAACCGTCTTCTTATCTTGGGGAAACACAAACAGTTCATTCCCTGGTTCAAATATTCTCAACAGAATTTTCTCATTGAATAGTAACTTATAAATAATGCTTACATTTTCTCAATTTTTCATGTTGTTTGGGGGAGGGTGGCAGGTGTACCTGTGAAACCAACCTTAACATATCGCATGTTGTAATGTGGACCTGTGGGGCACAACCAACATGACCACACCACATGCAGCTTGCTACACAACTCTGACAATAACCACACGGGTCTGTACCTTATCCAGTGAGGTGAGAATCACTAAATGCTTGACTCTTGTTTTCTGTATTTATCTTCTTACTAACTGGTTTTTTTTTTGTTTTTTTTTTTTAAAGAGCATTCCACCAGTGGTCTGAGTTCTGTGGTTTGAGGAGCACCAGCCTATGTCAAGCATCATGGCTCCATGTTTTCCAGACAGGCTTCATCCTGCAGCCAGAGGTACAGGAGGCCAGATCCAGCTTTCTGGGAAGGGGAATGGTTGAGGGATAGGTCACTCGGGCTGGAGGTCTCAGTAAAGAAACCAAGGCCCAGTCATACAAACTGGGTCAGAATAAGGATAGGAGGAGGAGAGCCAGAATGCTTAGGGCTCCTAGAAGGTCTGTGGAAAAATAAGACAGATTCTAAACCTCAATCTCTAGTGGTCAAAGGATGGTGGTATATTTGATATCAGGTTAGAATTGGTTTAGAAATAACGTCACATGCCATCTATTGGACACTATTCGGCTTTACATTAATCTCTGTTATTTAATTCTCATGAAAATCCTGTAATAGATTTAAGTGCCATTTTACACACGAGTGAGCATGGTGAGCAACCTGATTAAGATCGTACAGTCAGGTAATGTGTGAGGGTTAGAAGGTCTGTGTCCACGTATGTCAAAATCTGTCTTGAAGCTGTGCATCTGTAGGGAACTGGGTCTGACTGGGTCTGCAGGTCAGTATGAGCCAACCAGGAAGAGTGGAGTCAGACAGAGGCAGAAGGCACTCCGGAATGAATGAACGCATAGGGCTTCTATGGTGTGGCTTTTCACAAGGCTTCGGAAACTTTGTATGGCGGCTAATCCTGAGTAGCGCCCTCTAGTGGCAAGTGTGGTCCTGAGACGCAACCATGACACGATGGTGACAGATTTCACCGCCAGATGTCCTTCATGGTTAATCTTTGCCTTTTTTTTTTAAATTTCTTGCATGTTTTGGGCAATTACACTTTCTATTCTTTTTCTGAGGTACCAGGAAGTTACCTTGGAACCTTGACAAGGCAAGAAAATGTGTCCTTTTTCTCCTCCCCTGGCACTGTGCAAGCCTAGAAAGTGACAGATAGTTGGGAATCTTATAATATTGCTTGCAAGTACGTGTATTTGGGTCAAGTGACTTGAACCTAAAGAAAGTGTTTGTCAAGTATTTAACATCTAGGCAGAGGAAGGTAAAGCTGAGATAGGATAAAGTTAGCAGCAACAGAGAAAACAAGAAGGGTATGCTGTTATGGAAGTTAAGGAGAAAGTGTTTTTTGTTTTTTTTAATTTTTATTTATTTATTTTGCGGTACGCGGGCCTCTCACTGTTGTGGCCTCTCCCGTTGCGGAGCACAGGCCCCGGACGTGCAGGCTCAGCGGCCATGGCTCACAAAGGACTAGAGTCACAAAACTAATTAGTCCTTAATTCAAGGTCTTCAGTAAACAAACACTTTTGGACCCGAGAATATATTTGAAGAGATTATAGTCGAAAACTTCCCTAACATGGGAAAGGAAATAGCCACCCAAGTCCAGGAAGCGCAGTGAGTCCCATACAGGCTAAACCCAAGGAGAAACACACTGAGACAAATAGTAATCAAATTGGCAAAAATTAAAGAGAAAGAAATATTATTGAAAGCAGCAGGGAAAAATGACAAACAACATACAAGGGAACTCCCAGAAAGTTAACAGCTGATTTCTCAGCAGAAACTCTACAAGCCAGCAGGGGGTGTCACAATATATATAAAGTGATGAAAGGGAAGAACCTACAACCAAGATTACTCTACCCAGCAAGGATTTCATTCAGATTCGATGGAGAAATCAAAAGCTTTACAGACAAGCTAAAGCTAAGAGAATTCAGCACCACCAAACCAGCTCTACAGCAGATGCTAAATGAACTTCTCTAAGTGGGAAAAACAAGAGAAGAAAAGGACGTACAAAAACTAACCCAAAAGAATTAAGAAACTGATAATAGGAACATACATATTGATAATTACCTTAAATGTGAATGGATTAAATGCTCCAACCAAAAGACACAGGTTTGCTGAATGGATACAAAAACAAGACCCATCTATATGCTGTCTACAAGAGACCCACTTCAGACCTAGGGACACATACAGACTGAAAGTGAGGGGATGGAAAAAGATATTCCATGCAAATGGAAATCAAAAGAAAGCTGGAGTAGCAACACTCATATCAGATAAAATAGACTTTAAAATAAAGAATGTTACAAGAGAGAAGGAAGGACACTACATAGCGATCAAGGGACCAATCCAAGAAGAAGGTATAACAATTATAAATATATATGCACCCAACGTAGGAGCATCTCAATACATAAGGCAACTGCTAACAGCTATAAAAGAGGAAATCGACAGTAACACAATAATAGTGGGGAGCTTTAACACCTCACTTACACCAGTGGACAGATGATCCAAAATGAAAATAAATAAAGAAGCAGAAGCTTTTTATTTTTTATTTTTTTTTGCAGTACGCGGTGGTCTCACTGTTGTGGCCTCTCCTGTTGTGGAGCACAGGGTCCGGATGCGCAGGCTCAGCGGCCATGGCTCATGGGCCCAGCCACACCACAGCATGTGGGATCTTCCCGGACCGGGGCACCAACCCGTGTCCCCTGCATCGGCAGGCGGACTCTCAACCACTGCGCCACCAGGGAAGCCCAAGAAGCAGAAGCTTTAAATGAATGCAGAAAAAGCTTTTGACAAAATTCAACACCCATTTATGATAAAAACTCTCCAGAAAGTGGGTGTAGACGGAACCTAACTCAACCTAATAAAGGCCATATACCACAAACCCACAGCAAACATCACTCTCAATGGTGAAAAACTGAAAACATTAACTCTAAATCAGGAACAAGACAAGGATGTCCACTCTCACCACTATTATTCAACATAGTTTTGGAAGTCCTAGCCACGGCAATCAGAGAAGAAAAATAAATAAAAGGAATACAAATTGGAAAAGAAGAAGTAAAACTGTCACTGTTTGCAGATGATATGATACTATACATAGAGAATCCTAAAAGTGCCACCAGAAAACTAGTAGAGTTAATCAATGAATTTGGTAAAGTTGCAGGATACAAAATTAATGTGCAGAGATTTCTTGCAGTCCTATACACTAAGGATGAAAAATCTGAAAGAGCAATTAAGGAAACACTCCCATTTACCATGGCAACAGAAAGAATAAAATACCTAGGAATAAACCTACCTAGGGAGACAAAAGACCTGTATGCAGAAAAGTATAAGACACTGATTAAGGAAATTAAAGATGATATAAATAGATGGAGAGATATACCATGTTCTTGGATTAGAAGAAACAACATTGTGAAAATGACTCTACTACCCAAAGCAATCTACAGATTCAATGCAATCCCTATCATGCTACCACTGGTATTTTTCACAGAACTAGAACAAAATATTTCACAATTTGTATGTACACACAAAAGACCCCGAATAGCCAAAGCAATCTTGAGAAAGAAACACGGAGCTGGAGGAATCAGACTCCCTGACTTAAGACTATACTACAAAGCTACAGTAATCAAGACAATATGGTACTGGCACAAAAATGGAAATGTGGATCAATGGAACAGGATAGAAAGCCCAGAGATAAACCCATGCGTATATGGTCACCTTATCTTTGATAAAGGAGGCAAGAATATAAAACGGAGAAAAGGGAGCCTCTTCAATAAGTGGTGCTGGGAAAGCTGGACAGCTACAAGTAAAAGAATGAAATTAGAAAGCTTCCTAACACCATACACAAAAATAAGCTCAAAATGGATTAAAGACCTAAATGTAAGGCCAGACACTATAAAACTCTTAGAGGAAAGCATAGGAAAAACACTCTATGACATAGATCACAGGATGATCCTTTTTGACCCACCTCCTAGAGTAATGGAAATAAAAACAAAAATAAACAAATGAGTCCTAATGAAACTTCAAAGCTTTTGCATAGCAAAGGAAACCATAAGCAAGACGAAAAGACCACCCTCAGAGTGGGAGAAAATATTTGCAAACGAATCAATTGACAAAGGATTAATCTCCAAAATATATAAACAGCTCATGCACCTCAATATTAAAGAAACAAACAACCCAATCCAAAAATGGGCCTAAGACCTAAATAGACATTTCTCCAAAGAAGAAATACAGATGGCCAAGAAGCACATGAAAAGCTGCTCAACATCACTAATTATTAGAGAAATGCAAACAAAACTCCAATGAGGTATCACCTCACACTGGTTAGAATGGGCATCATCAGAAAATCTACAAACAACAAATGCTGGAGAGGGTGTGGAGAAAAGGGAACCCTCTTGCACTGTTGGGGGGAATGTAAGTTGATAAAGCCACTGTGGAGAACAGTATGGAGGTTCCTTAAAAAACTAAAAATAGAATTACCATATGATCCAGCAATCCCACTACTGGGCATATACCCAGACAAAGCCATAATTCAAAAAGACACATGCACCCCAATGTTCATTGTAGCACTATATACCATAGCCAGGTCATGGAAGCAACCTAAATGCCCATGGACAGACGAATGGGTAAAGAAGATGTGGTACATATATACAATGGAGTATTACTCAGCCATAAAAAGGAATGAAATTGGGTCATTTGTAGAGATATGGATGGATCTAGAGACTGTCATACAGAGTGAAGTAAGTTAGAAAGAGAAAAATAAATATTGTATATTAACGCATGTATGTGGAACCTAGAAAGATGGTACAGATGAACCGGTTTGTGGGGCAGAAGTGGAGACACAGATGTAGAGAACAAACGTATGGACACCAAGGGGGGAAGGCCACGGTGGGGTTGGCATGGTGGTATGGTGAATTGGGTGATGGGGATTGACATGTATACACTGTTGTGTATAAAACTGATGACTAATAAGAACCTTCTGTATAAAAAAATAAATAAAATACAAAAATTCAAATACAAAACAAAACAAAAAACTGTGTACTCATTCAATGGGATACTACACAACAATAAAACATAACAAGCTATTGATCCATACAACACTGATGGATTGCAAGGGTATTATGCTGAGTGAAAAAAGCCAATCTCAGAAGGCTACACACTGTATAATGTCATCTATTAACTATTCTTAAAATGACAAAATATTTGATGGTGATTGCCAGAGGTCAGGTATGGGGGTGCAACTATGAGGGGATGATACAAGGGAGTTTCTTTGTGGTCATGGAAGCGTTCTGTATTCTCAAGGGAGTATTTTTTGGGATAGTAGAATTGTTCTGGGTTCTGATTGTGGCGGTCGTTACATGAGTCTACACATGTGATAAATATACACACACTCAAGTGTATGTACTGTAAAAGCAGATAAAATCCAAATAAGTTCTAAGGTTTAGTTAATTGTACAATACTGTACAAATGTCAATTTCCTGGTTTTGGTAAATTGTATTATGATTATTTAAGATATGAACATCGGGGAAGCTGGGAGAAGGGTACCCAGGAGCTTTTGTACTATTTTAGCAACTTCAACGTGAATCTAAATTCGTTTCGAAATAAAAAGTAAAAACAAAAACAACAACAAAACAAACCTAGGTGGATGTGAGGTTGTAAATGTAAGCATTAAAGATCGTGTTTGAAAAAGAGAGAGGGAAGTTAGAGCCCGTAGAGGTTAACGACATGATGGAATATAATGCAGACACACTGGTTCAGATTCCTACTCTGTCTCTTGCTGCATGTGACCCTGGACAGATTAGTTAACTTCTCCGTGCTTTAGTCAACTTGTGTTTGAAATGGGGAAATAGCAGTATCTATGCCAAAGAAAGGGTTATTGTGAAGGGGACACGCAAATATGTATGTAAAACAGTATAGTGTTTGACACATGGGAAAGACTCAAAAAACTTTCTTTATTTGCTTAGACGTGGGGAAAGTATCGTCAAGGCTCAGGTTAAGTGGCTGTGGGGAAAAGGGCAAGTGCAGGATCCCAGAGCAGCGGCAGAATCGTCATGGAGAGACTGGGTCAGGGTTGCTGTTCATTGGAGGAGGATTCTTGACATATAGAAGACACAGATGGGACTTACCAGCTGGTGTGGGGGACAGGACATTAAAAGATACAGAGAAGAGGATTCCCTACAAATGGTGATTTGAACTACCTCTCCCCTCTCAGACAGAGATATTTTTAAAATAATAAAGTTTTTAGATTTGAATATTCACTCTTGGATGGACAGCAGGCATCTGGAATATAAAATTTCCAAGAGGTGGCTTCTTTGTTTAGCTTAAATAAATGATGGCTTTGTCTCAGAAATATTCTACCTTCCAACACGACAAAAATCATTTTCTAAGGAAACACTTTTGCTTTGCTTGTCTGAAAAATATGAACATTATATGACATACTGTACCCACAAAAAGAATTTCTCATTAATAATGCAAAAGCTAAGGTGTGTTTGGGGGTGTCTTGTAAAGTTAGAGAAGGATCATGGAGAAAAAAACTCAGGAACCCTGAGAGATTAGGTCCATAATGCATCTCCTTCACCTCTTACTCCAGAAAGCAATAACTGGGGGAGAAGAGGAAGAGAACAGGATGTCCATCTGGTGATGGAGATTGGGGCAGGCCAGTCCTATGTTCCCCACTCCCTCACCTCTGCTTGCTAATGTTGGGATGGGATCAGGCTCCATTTCTCCCACTCACAACCCCCAGTGTGAATATAAAAGGTAACCACCAAACATGACCAGGATGCTCATCCTTTCTAATATGTGGGACCCAGATCTGGGGAAGAGTCAATTATTGACACAAAGGCACCATTAATGGCCCATGTTTTCGTGGCCCACAGTATTGGCCAAAATTAAATTCTCATGCTGCTACTTTTTTTGAAAAATTTAAGTATAACTGACCTACAACATATATTAGTTCCAGGTGTACGACATAATAATTCAATATTTTTATACGTTGCAGAATGATCACACAATAAGTCTAGTTACCATCTGTCACTTTACAAGGTTATTACAGTATTATTGACTATATTCCTCATGCTGTACATTTCATCCCCATGACTCATTTATTTCGTAACTGGAAGTTTGTAACTCTTAATCTCTCTCACCTATTTTACTCATCCCCCCACCCAGCTCCCCTCTGGCAACCACCTGTTTGTTCTCCATATCTATGATTCAATTTCTGTTTTCTTATGTTTGTTCACTTGTGTTTTTAGATTCCACATATAAGCAAAATCATATGGTATTTGTCTTCCTCTGCTTGACTTATTTCACTTGGAATAATACCCTCTAGGTCCGTCCATGTTGTCGCAAATGGCAAGATTTCATTCTGCTTTATGGCTAATATTCCGCTGTGTATACATGCCACATCTTCTTTATCCATTCATCCATCAGTCAACACTTAGGTTCCTTCCATCTCTTGGCTATTGTAGCTAATGCTGCAATGAACATAGGGTGCACATATCTTTTCAAATTAGTGTTTTTGTTTTCTTTGGAAAAATATCCAGAAGTGGAATTGCTGGATCATATGGTAGTTCTACTTTTAATTTTTTGAGGAATCTACATACTGTTTTCCATACTGGCTGTACCAATTTACATCCCCATCAACAAAGCATGAAGATTCCCTTTTCTCCACGTCCTCACTAACACTCATAACTTGTCTTTTTGAGAACAGCCATTCTCAGAGGTCTGAGATATCTCATTGTAGTTTTTATTTGTATTTCCTTGATGATTAGTGACATTAAGCATCTTTTCCTGTGTCTGTTGGCATTCTGTATGTCTTCTTTTGGAAAATGTCTCTTTAGGTCCTCGGCTTATTTTTTAATCGGGTTGTTTGTTTTCTGATGTTGAGTTGTAAGAGTTCTTTGTATATTTGGGGTATTAACCCCTTATCAGATACATTGTTTGCAAATATGTTCTCCCATTTCGTAGGCTGCCTTTGTATTTTGTTGATAGTTTCCTTCACTGTGCAAAAGCTTTTTAGTCTGATGTAGTCCCGTTTGTTTATTTTTGCTTTTATCTTTCTTGCCTGAGGAGTCATCTCAAAAAAATATTGCCAAGACCACGTCAAAGAATATACTGCCTATCTTCTTCTAGGAGTTTTATGGTTTCAGATCTTACATTTAAGTCTTTAATCCATTTTGAGTTTATTTTTGAATATCGTGTGAAAACGTAATTTGATTCTTTTGCATGTAGCTGTACAGCTTCCCAACACCATTTACTGATGGGGCAGTTTTTTCCTCATTGTATTATTTATTCTTGCCTCCCTTGTTGTAGATTAATTGACCATAAATGTGTGGGTTTATTTCTGAGCTCTCTATTCTGCTCCACTGATCTATGTGTCTGGCTTTGTGCCAGTACCATACTGCTTGGATTACTGTAGCTTTGAGGTATAGGTTGAAGTCAGGGAGCATGATACATCCTGCTTTGTTCTTTCTCAAGATAGTTTTGGCTATTCAGGGTATTTTGTGTATCCATACAAATTTTAGAATTATTTGTTCTAGCTCTGTGAAAAATGCCATTGATATTTTGATAGGGATTCAGGGTGCTACTTTTATTTTTTTAAACATCTTTATTGGAGTATAATTGCTTTACAATGGTGTATTAGTTTCTGCTGTATAACAAAGTGAATCAGCTATAGGTATACATATATCCCCATGTCTCCTCCCTCTTGTGTCTCCGTCACACCCTCCCTATCCCACCCCTCTAGCTGGACACAAAGCACCAAGCTGATCTCCCTGTGGATGAGGCTGCTTCCCACTAGCTATCTATTTTGCACTAGGTAGTGTATATATGTCCATGCCACTCTCTTACTTCGTCCCAGCTTACCCTTCCCCCTCTCTGTGTCCTCAGGTCCATGCTCTACTTCTGCGTCTTTATTCCTGTCCTGCCCCTAGGTTCTTCAGGACCATTTTTTTTTTCTTTTAGATTCCATATGTATGTGTTAGCATACAGTATTTGTTTTTCTCTTTCTGACTTACTTCACTCTGTATGACAGACTCCAGGTTCATCCACCTCACTACAAATAACTCAATTTCATTTCTTTTTATGGCTGAGTAACATTCCCTTGTATATATGTACCACATCTTCTTTACCTATTAATCTGTCGATGGATGTTTAGGTTTCTTCCATGTCCTGGCTATTGTAAATAAAGCTGCAGTGAACATTGTGGTACATGACTCTTCTTGAATTATGCTTTTCTCAGGGTATATGCCTGGTAGTGGGATTGTTGGGTGGTATGGTAGTTCTATTTTTAGTTTTTTAAGGAACCTCCATACTGTTCTACATAGTGGCTGTATCAATTTACATTCCCACCAACAGTGCAAGAGGGTTCCTTTTTCTCCACACCCGCTCCAGCAATTATTGTTTGTAGATTTTTTGATGATGGCCATTTTGATTGGTGTAAGGTGATACCTCATTGTACTTTTGATTTGCATTTCTCTAATGATTAGTGATGTTGAGCATCCTTTCATGTGTTTGTTGGCAAACTGTATATCTTCTTTGGAGAAATGTCTATTTAGGTCTACTGCCCGTGTTTGGATTGGGTTGTTTGTTTTTTTGATATTGAGCTGCATGAGCTGCTTGTATATTTGGAGATTAATCTTTTGTCTTTGCTTCGCTTGCAAATATTTTCTCCCACTCTGAGGGTTGTCTTTCCATCTTCTTTATGGTTTCCTTTGCTGTGCAAAAGCTTTGAAGTTTCATTTGGTCCCATTTGTTTATTTTTGGTTTTATTTCCCTTACTCTAGGAGGTGGGTCAAAAAGGATCTTACTGTGGTTTATGTCATAGAGTGTTCTTCCAATGTTTTCCTCTAAGAGTTTTATAGTGTCTGGCTTTATATTTAGGTTTTTAATCCATGTTGAGTTTATTTTTGTGTATGAGGTTAGGGAGTGTTCTAATTTCATTCTTTTACATATAGCTGTCCAGTTTTCCCAGTACCACTTATTGAAGAGGCTCTCTTTTCTCCCTTGTATACTCTTGCCTCCTTTATCAAAGACAAGGTGACCATATGTGTGTGGGTTTATCTCTGGGATTTCTACCCTGTTCCATTGATCTATATTTCTGTTTTTGTGCCAGTACCATACTGTCTTGATTACTGTAGCTTTGTAGTATAGTCTTAAGTCAGGGAGCCTGATTCCTCCAGCTCCATTTTTCTTTCTCAAGATTTCTTTGGCTATTTTGGGTCTTTTGTATTTCCATACAAATTGTGAAATTTTTTGTTCTAGTTTTGTGAAAAATGCCAGTGGTAGTTTGATAGGGATTGCATTGAATCTGCAGAGTGCTTTGGATCATATAGCCATTTTCACAGTGTTGATTCCTCCAATCCAAGACCATAGTATATCTCTCCATCGTATTATCTTTAATTTCTTTCATCAGTGTCTTATAGTTTTCTGAGGATAGGTGTTTTACCTCCTTAGGTAGGTTTATTCCTAGGTATTTTATTCTTTTTGTTGCAGTGGTAAATGGGAGTGTTTCTTTAATTTCTCCTTCAGATTTTTCATCATTAGTGTTTAGGAATGCAAGAGATTTCTGTGCTTTAATTTTGTAACCTGCTACTTTACCAAATCCATTGATTAGCTCTAGTATTTTTCTGGTAGCATCTTTAGGATTCTCTATGTATAGTATCAAGTCATCTGCAAACAGTGACAGTTTTACTTCTTCTTTTCTGATTTGGATTCCTTTTATTTCTTTCTCACCTCTGACTGCTGTGGCTAAAACTTGCAAAACTATGTTGAATAATAGTGGTGAGAGTGGCAACCTTGTCTTGTCCCTGATCTTAGTGGAAATGGTTTCAGTTTTTCACCGTTGAGAACGATGTTGGCTGTGGGTTTTTCATACCTGGCCTTTATTATGTTGAGGTAAGTTTCGTCTATGCCTACTTTCTGGAGGGTTTTTTATCATAAATGGGTGTTGAATTTTTTTCAGAAGCTTTTTCTGCATCTATTGAGATGATCATATGGTTTTTCTCCTTCAATTTGATAATATGGTTTATCACATTGATTGATTTCCGTATACTGAAGAATGCTTGCATTCCTGGGATAAACCCCACTTGATTATGGTGTATGATCCTTTTAATGTGCTGCTGGATTCTGTTTGCTAGTATTTTGTCGAGGACTTTGCATCTATGTTCATCAGTGATATTGGCCTGTAGTTTTCCTTTTTTGTGCCATCTTTGTCTGGTTTTGGTATCAGGGTGATGGTGGTCTCATAGAATGACTTGGGGAGTGTTCCTCCCTCTGCTATATTTTGGAAGAATTTGAGAAGGATAGGTATTAGGTCTTCTCTAAATATTTGATAGAATTCGCCTGTGAAGCCATGTGGCCCGGAGCTTTTGTTTGTTGCAAGATTGTTAATCATAGCTTCAATTTCAGTGCTTGTGATTGGTCTGTTTATATTTTCTATTTCTTCGGTTCAGTCTCAGGAGGTTGTTCTTTTCTAAGAATTTGTCCATTTCTTCCAGGTTGTCCATTTTATTGGCATAAAGTTGGTTGTAGTAATCTCTCATGATCCTTTGTATTTCTGCAGTGTCAGTTGCTACTTCTTTTTCATTTCTAATTCTGTTGACTTGAGTCTTCTCCCTTTTTTTTTTTGATGAGTCTGGCTAATCATTTATCAATTATGTTTGTTTTCCCAAAGAACCAGTTTTTAGTTTTATTGATATTTGCTATTGTTTCCTTCATTTCTTTTTCATTTATTTCGGATCTGACCTTTATGATTTCTTTCCTTCTGCTAACTTCGGGGTTTTCTTGTTCTTCTTCTTCTAATTCCTTTAGGTGTAAAGTTATGTTGTTTACTTGAGATGTTTCTTGTTTCTTGAGGTAGGATTGTATTGCTATAAATTTCCCTCTTAGAACTGCTTTTGCTGCATCCCATAGCTTTTTGGGTCGTCGTGTTTTCTTTGTGATTTATTTCTAGGCATTTTTTGCTTTCCTCTTTGATTTCTTCAGGGATCTCTTGGTCATTTAGTAGTGTATTGTTTACCCTCCATATGTTTGTATTTTTTACAGTTTTTTTCATGTCATTGATATCTAGTCTCATAGCGTTGTGGTCGTAAAAGATACTTGATATGATTTCAATTTTCTTAAATTTACCAAGGCTTGATTTGTGAGTCAAGATATGATCTATCCTGGAGAATGTTCCATGAGCACTTGAGAAGAAAGTGTATTCTGTTGTTTTTGGATGGAATGTCCTATAAATATCAATTAAGTCCTTCTTGTTTAATGTATCATTTAAAGCTTGTGTTTCCTTATTTATTTTCATTTTGGATGATCTGTCCATTGGTGAAAGTGGGGTGTTAAAGTCCCCTACTATGATTGTGTTACTATCAATTTCCCCTATTATGGCTGTTAGCATTTGCCTTATGTATTGTGGTGCTCCTATGTTAGGTGCATAAATATTTACGATTGTTATATTTTCTTCTTGGATTGATCCTTTGATGTTTATATAGTGTCCTTCTTTGTCTCTTGTAATAGTCTTTCTTTTAAAGTCTGTTTTGTCTGATATGAGAATTGCTACTCCAGCTTTCATTTGATTTCCATTTGCATGGAATATATTTTTCCATCCCCTCACTTTCAGTCTGTATGTGTCCCTAGGTCTGAAGTGGGTCTCTTGTAGACAGCATATATATGGATCTTGTTTTTGTATCCATTCCTCCAGTCTATGTCTTTTGGTTGTAGCATTTAATCCATTTACATTTAAGGTAATTATCGATATGTATGTCCTATTACCATTTTTTAAATTGCTTTGGGTTTGTTATTGTAGGTCATTTTCTTCTCTTGTGTTTCCCCTAGAGAAGTTCCTTTAGCATTTGTTGTAAACCTGGTTTGGTGGTGCTGAATTTTAGCCTTTTCTTGTCTGTAAAGGTTTTAATTTCTCCATCGAATCTGAATGAGATCCTTGCTGGGTAATCTTGGTTGTAGGTTTTTTCCCTTTCATCACTTTAAATACGTCCTGCAATACCATTCTGGCTTGCAGAGTTTCTGTTGAAAGGTCAGCTGTTAACCTTATGGGGATTCCCTTGTGTGTTATTTGTTGCTTTTCCCTTTCTGCTTTTAATATTTTTTCTTTCTATTTAATTTTTGATAGTTTGATTAATATGGGTCTTGTGTTTCTCCTTGGATTTATCCTGTATGGGATTCTGTGTGCTTCCTGGACTTGATCGAGTATTTCCTTTCCCTTATTAGGGAAGTTTTCAACTACAATCTATTCAAATATTTTCTCAGTCCTTTTCTTTTTCTCTTCTTCTTCTGGGATCCCTATAATTCGAATGTTGGTATTTAATGTTGTGCCAGAGGTCTCTGAGACTGTCCTCAATTCTTTTCATTCTTTTTTCTTTATTCTGCTCTGTGGTAGTTATTTCCACTATTTTATCTTCCAGGTCACTTATCTGTTCTTCAGCCTCAGTTATTCTGCTATTGATTCCTTCTGGAGAATGTTTAATTTCATTTATTGAGTTGTTCATCATTGTTTGTTTGCTCTTTACTTCTAGGTCCTTTTTAAACGTTTCTTGTATTTTCTCCATTCTATTTATTTGATGGAGTTTTTTGTCATTTCTTTTTCTCTGTCATGTCTTCAAAATTCTTCATTGTTTTTACAATTCAAAAGTATATTTTAGAAGTTATTTATTTTATTTTTTTTTGAATTTTATTTTAGTTATTTTTTTATACAGGAGGGTCTTATTAGTTCTCCATTTTATACATATCAGTGTATATATGTCAATCCCAATCTCCTAATTTTTCACACCATCATCCCCCCACAACTTTCCCCCTTTGGTGTCCATACGTTTGTTCTCTACATCTGTGTCTCAATTTCTGCCCTGCAAACCAGTTCATCTGTACCATTTTTCTAGGTTCTACATATATGTGTTAATATACGATATTTGTTTTTCTCTTACCTGTGGTTTTGTCTTGTTACTTCATCTGGTACATAGCCCTCTGCCTTTTCATCTTGTCTATCTTTCTGTGATTGTGGTCTTTGTTCCACAGGCTGCAAGGTTGTAGTTCTTGCTTCTGCTGTCTGCCCTCTAGTGGATGTGGCTATCTAAGAGGCTTGTGCAAGTTTCCTGATGGGAGGGCCTGGTGTTGGGTAGAGCTGGCTGTTGCTGTGGTGGGCAGAGCTCAGTAAATCTTTAATGTGCTTGTCTGCTGACCGGTGGGGCTGAGTTCCCTCCCTGTTGGTTGTTTGGCCTGAGGTGACCCAATACTGGACCCTACCCGGGCTCTTTAGTGGAGCTAATGGTGGACTCTGGGAGGGCTTACACCAAGGCATACTTCCCAGAACTTCTGCTGCCAGTGTCCTTGTCCTCACAGTGAGACACAGCCACCCCCTGCCTCTGCAGGAGACCCTCCAACACTAGCAGGTGGGTCTGGTTCAGTCTCCAGTGGGGTCACTGCTCCTTCCCCTGGGTCCTGATGCGCACACTCCTTTGTGTGTGCCCTGCAAGGGTGGAGTCTCTGTTTCCCCCAGTCCTGTCGAAGTCCTGCAGTCAAATCCCGCCTGCCTTCAAAGTCTGATTCTCTAGGAATTCCCCCTGCCGTTGCCAGACCCCCAGGTTGGGAAGCCTGACGTGGGGCTCAGAACCTTCCCTCCAGTGGGTAGACTTCTGTGGTATAATTGTTCTCCAGTTTGTGAGTCACCCACCCAGCAGTTATGGGATTTGATTTTATTGTGATTGCGCCCCTCCTACCATCTCATTGCGGCGTCTCCTTTGTCTTTGGATGTGGAGTATCTTTTTTGGCGAGTTCCAGTGTCTTCCTGTCAATGATTGTTCAGCAGTTAGTTGTGATTCTGGCTCTCCTGCAAGAGGGCGTGAGAGCATGTCCTTCTACTCTGACATCTTGGACCAATCTCTCAGAAGTCATTTAAAGTGATAACTAGTTACCTATTTTCTTAACATCTTATTTGGATTCCATAGAAGGAACTTAGAATAGTGGACCTCAAACTGCTACACATTAGAATCACATGAGAGTTTTTAAAAATGCAAGTTTTCTTAAAAGAAAAAAGAATTATGTGTCTGCTTCATTGAATAAGTTTTAATGAAGTTTTTTTACCATCTTATGACTTGGATTGTTCCTGTCATAAACGTAGATTTACTGCAGCTGTTTCCTGCAAAATGCAAAAGCATAACTTTAAGTTTCATTTCCTGTACAGATAAAAGCACAGAGAGTTGTTGATGGATCCCTGGGCAGCTCTTTCCCTGCAGAAGCTGATGAAAAATGGTGCCCAATAGTTATGCTATGAGTGCTTCTTGACATCTTAGGGGGCCAGTTACTTCTCCCTTCCTTGATCTCACCTGGTTCCTGGAGTAATACTGCTCCTGTCTGATGCTGCAGCCCACAAATTTGTTTCTACCATATTGGCTGTGCTGGTTGTTCCTATCAAAGCTGAGGAAATATTGTTTTGAAGATCAAAAACACTGTAAAAGCCACACACAGTTGTCAGTCAGTTGTTAGAATGTTAATAAGTTGGCAGTGAAACGCCTGAAGTGAAAAGTGTCCAAACTTTCCAATATCCTCTTGACTGCTCACCAGTGACAGCAGATTAATGCCTTAATGAAATTTAATGATGTAAATTCGATAAAGGCAGGAATTTTTGTCTGTGTTGTTCACTGCTTATATCCTCATCACTTAGAACCAGGCCCACGTGCAATAAATATTTGAATTTGTTAAATGAAAGGTACCCTGTGCCTATCTGTGCTTGCAGGTTTTAGACCACCCACTGTTCTGGGTAACTTCTTGCCCTGTTTCTCAAACCATCGGTTATCTCTCTACCATCTTTTACAACCAAACATTCCCAAAGCAGAATCTTCTCTCACAGCTTAAATGTTTCCATGTCACATTCAATTTTCAGTGAATTGCAGTCTTTCTTCTCATCTTAATACCTTTCTAAAATTGTTTCCCCTAATACTGCTAGTGACGACCTGTTAGCTGTATCCAGTGAGCTCTATTCAATCCCTGTTCTTTAGGATTTCTCAACAACACTGCTCTGCTTCCTCCTGGCCCTTTGAGATGCTTGTCCTTCCTTAGCTTCCCAAACAGGACATTCTCTTAAATCCCTTTCCTACTTTCTTTGACATCCTCAATTTCATCTTCACTAATTTCACTTTCTCAGACAGCCAGATGTGAGCATTCCTTACAAGGTGTCACCCTCCCCTGGGAACTCTCATTCATTCCCATAACTTACCAATTTTAGGTGAATTCTTCATGCAGTGCCATGTTCTTTCAATCCTGTTCTCTCATCTGATTTTCAAGCTTGCATTTCCAGCGATTTGCAATGCATATCATAATGAATCTTCAATCTATGATGTGAAATCATAGAACTGCTCCATTCTGAGCTCATGATCCAGTTCCCATGCTTCTCCTTTCTCAGCTTCCTATCTCCCTCTTTTAGCATCATCACCGTCTAATGCCCTTCCTACTTCCCATCATCCAAACCCAAAGCTGAGAGATGTTTTGATTTCTTCCTCTTTTTCACTCCTTATATCTAATAAATTCCTTCACATTTATTAAATCCTTTCTACCCCCAAATGTCTAAAATATAGCCCCCCACCTTTATTTCTAGTCTTTAATTCAGGTCTAGCTCCTTGTTTACTCCTATTGTCTCACTTGTTTTATAAACTATTAATTGTAATTTCTTTCTTCCCTTCTCAGTTCACCTCCAATGATTCTCTAATGCTTATGGATTAAAGTCCAGATGCCATGAGCATTTAAGACCCTGCATAGTGTGGTTCCAGCCTTTGTCTATTGCCTTAAGTTAATTACACCCTGATTTAACCATGATCCATCTAGGCTCTTCTGATTGGCTGTGAACACAACTAGAATGTTTCTGTTTCATCCTGTGTAGGTATTGTTCCTCCTACCTGGAATGTTCTTTTTCTCTTATTATATAATTTCTACTTATTCCCTAAGATTCAACTCAAATCCCTTCTATTCCATGAGATTTCCTGGTAATATCCTAGCCTTCATTGAGCTCGTTCCTATAATATTATGGAGCAATTATTTTGTGCTAGGCATTGGAGCCTTTTACTGTTACTTAGTCCTTCCTGGCTATCTTATGTCACTTATCATCTCTTTTAAAATTATTTTTATTGGAATACAATTCACACATCTTTTAAAATTTTTTAAATATATTCACAAAATTATACAACCATCATTGCACCATTATATAATTACAGAATATTTTCATCTTGCCAAAGGAAACCCAACTAATTAACAATCACTTTCTGTTTCTCCTGCCCCCCTGTCTTCTGCCTATATCTATTTTTTGTTTTTATGGATTTACCTATTATGTGCATTTCATATAAATGGAATCATATAATATATAGTTTCTTATATCTGACTTCTTATACTTAAAATGATATTTTTAAGGCTCATGTATGTTATGACATGTACCGGTACATCATTCCTTTCATGGCTGAATAATGTTTCATTATATGGATATACCACATTTTCTTTATCTGTTCATCAGTTGATAGACATCTGGGTTGTTTCCACTTTTTGCCTATTATGAATAACGCTCCTATGAACATTTGTATAAAAGTTTGTGTGTGATCCTGTGTTTTCACTTTTCCTAGGTATATACCTAGTAGTGGACTACTGAGCCTTACCTTATAGTAATTCTATGTTTAGCTTTTTGAGGAACTGCCAAACAATGTTTCAAAGCAGCTACACCATTTTACATTACCACCAGCAATGTTTGAGGGTTCTAATTTTTCCAAATCCTCACCAAGCTCGTTACTTTCTTTTTGATTATAGCCATCCCCATGGGTGTGAAGTCATATCTCATTGTGGTTTTGATTTGCATTTCCCTAGTGACTAGTGATGGGCATCTTTTCATATGCTTATTGACCATTTGTGTATTTTCTTTGGACAAGTATATATTCAAATCCTTTGCCCAAGTTTAAATGTGTTATTTGTCTTTTTATTGCTGAGCTGTAAGCTTTCTTTATACGTTCTGGATACTAGACCCTTATCAGATATATAATTTGCAGATATTTTCTCCCCTTCTGTAGGTTGTTTTCACTTTCTTTTCAGTGCCCTTTGCAGCACAAAAGTTTTTAATTTTGATGATGTTCACTTTTTAATTTGTTTATGCTTTTGTTGTCATACCTAAGAAACCATTGTCTAACCCAAGGTTATGAAGTTTATACCTATGTTTTCTTCTGAGTTTTGTAGTTTTTGCTCTTATATTTAGGCCTCTGATTCATTTTGAGTTAATTTTTGTATGTGATATGAGGTAAGTGTCCAATTTCATTCTTTTTTGCATGTGGCTACCCAGTTTTCCCACCACGGTTTTTTAAAATATTATTCTTTTCCCATTGAATTTTCTTGGATCCCTACTGCTTACCTTTTAACATATATAGTTTTTATCACCTCTAGTTAGGCAGTAAGATTTTTGAGGGCAGGGGGTTTCTCTTATATTTAGGTATACCCTCTGTACTTAACAGGTTGCCCTACCCATAGTAGGTGTCTGATGGATAGATTACTAACGTCTGTCTTTCCAACCAGATAGTAAGCTCTTAAAATGAGAGGACTTGCTTATTTTTGCTTACCGGTAGGCTGGGATCAGTAAGTACTTTTGGATGATTGAATTAATGATTTCCCAATGATGAGTTCGTGTCTTACTTCAGGATTTTTGTTCTCCCTTGCAGCAGGATGCATACTAGGTAAGAGTAATTTTCTTACAGTAAGTCACCAAGGGAAGAGGTGAACAAGGGGCAAACATGACTCCATGGGAAAATCCTAGCTTAGCTTTGATTTTGCCACCATATGATTCTACCATATTCATTTTAGATTGTTTGGTCCTCTTAAGCTCAGAACACATAACCAGGTTTTGAATGAAAGGAAACCCCTTTAAGGTTTAGACTTAGGAAATTTTCCGATTTGTGTTTTAGGTGATGTACCAAGAATTTAAAACAAATCAAATCCAAGCTACCATTTCTGTGTATTGGACTTTTCTCTTCTGAAAGTGTAATAAAAATGAATTCCCTGGTTTTTAACCAGTGCCAGTACTTCCTATTGGTGGGCTTTGACAAGGCCTAATGTGTGAAAACACATTTTGAATAATGAGAACAGGAAATATGTTTCTTCCTTGCTCATGGTTTCTGCAGCTATAAAAGTGATTTGCAAAAGAAAAAAAGGAAATACGCTAAGTATCCAATTATAGAGGAAGGGTGAATTTATTCTATATTGATTCAATGAAGTGCCAAGTTGCAACTAAAAATAATACTTAAGAAAATTATATACCAGTAAAGAAACATATTTATGATATAAATTTAAGTATAAAAAGATTACATTGTGCAATGATTGCAACTAGGTAAAATTATGTACTGTTGTGAACTAAGGTGATCAACCATCCTGGTTTGCCTCGGGCTATCTGGTTTTTAGCACTAAAAGTCCTGTATCCCAGGAAATCTCTCAGTCCTGAGCAGAGTGGGGTGGTCCGTCACCCTACTATGAACAAATTGCCTAAGAGATAATTGGGGAGAAGGTCATAGCAAGGATTTTCATTCTTTTCTAAGAGTAGACATCAGTGGTGTCTCGTTATAAGGAGTTAATGTGAGGTCAGAAAAAACTAACTATTTGAGGTCATAAAAATGAATAAAATAAACTAAAATTCTTAAGGAAACCATGAGTTTGGAGAAGGATGCTCATATATATTTCAGAAGTGGAGAAAATGAGATAGAAATAAGATCTTGTCTCTTTTGAAGGTTTTCTCACTGAATTTTGCCTTGAGTCTGCCATTGCCACAACCTCTTCCCTTTCCCCTAGTCCAAGGCAGGCACTGGTCCTAGTCTACCACCATATATTCCAGTCACATTCTGGACCGCAGACAGCAAGGAATGTGTTATTAATGACCTGTTCCAGGAAAATTTTCTACAGGAATATGTGTGTGTGGTAGAATATGTTGACGTGAATAGTCGATGTCTTGACATCTTACAGTTCAAACCCAGATTGGGATTATGTGAATATGAGCTTAAGGCTGCTGGAGCCACCCATGGTCAGAATGTTACAAGAGTAAAGAAGATTAGAGAAACACCATGTTGGAGTCATCTGCTGTAGAAGAGAACACACATATAGTTTTATTCATTTAAAGCCATTTTCGAGGACATAGACTGAAACGTCCCACCTCCTTTTTTTTTTTTTTTTTCCTAATCACAGGAATTATCTTCCATTGGTGGTCAAAGTGGAAATAGCACTGAGAGTGGAAATTACATTGTCTGTGTACCTACCAGAGTCTGACAGCACTCGGCATGTAGCAAATGCTCAAATGTAGCTGATAGCTTATAGTGACGTCTTCCTATTTTAACATTCTTTTTATGTAGGGTAGTAACGTCTCTGAGTATGAAAAAGAATCTAGAAATAGGGTAAATATTCCCTGAGATTTGGCATCATAAGTAATTATGTTATTTTCAAGCATGATCTTCTTTCTCAGAATGTCTATAGCACTTAGTGTCTGCATTCTATAATCTGACAGCTAATTGTATATTAATGATTTTTCAAAGGTTGTGAATGTCTAAGTCTTTTTGTCCCCAAGGGGTAAAACCTGACTTCTGACTCTTTTGTGTGTTTCTCAACACCTGTTTCATGCTGGTCAGAGAGCAGGTGCTGATAAAACCTGTTGACTTGGCTCTAGTAGTTTATGTAGACATTGGATAGGCAATTTGGTTATTTCAAGCATTATAGCATTTGAATAAGAAGATCTAGGTATGAAACAGGCTCTCAAAATTACTTGCTGTGACCACTGACAAATTACCTTTACTTATTTATTTACTTATTTTCTCTTTGAACATTTGTAAAATAGGGATAGGGATTTTTTTTCCTTGATCGTGGAAGCTCAATTGCAATTATTTGATAAAATACTTGGTGAACTGGAAAATATTATACAAATACAAGTATTGATTATCCTTTGTAATTTGGGTACTCCTCATGGCACTTTTTCTATCATTCTTTCTTCCTTTGCCTAAAGGCTAGAAGTAGGTAGACAGTGCAACCAAGAGCCTAGAAGAGGAGTTAGGGGAAGTTAAGACAGACGGAGATGTGTAAGCGGTGCAGTTTGTACAAAGACAGGGGTGAGGACTGGCCACTTAGAGCTGCCCCAGTGGGGTGTGGAAGCCACAGTGTCAGCCCCATATAAAGATAGACGGAATGGGATCTTTATTGTACCTCATTATTATTTTTTGCTTTCCTGAAAGCAGTGGTGCAAAAGAGACTCCTCGAAAAATGTAGATGTGGAAGGAATTAAAGATAGCTTAGGGACGGCATGGAGCAGTCACTTACATTTTTCATCTGGTGCAGAGTCTCCCTATTGCAGAGGGAAAAAATGAAAAAACAAACGAACTACTACTGCTGTGACTACTACTACACCTTATCCAAGGAACAGGCCAGTGAGAAACCACATTCTGAAGCCCTTATTCAGCCTATTTTTTTAACGTAAGAAAGCTGTCCTAAACAAGAAACATGATGATACAGTCTACTACAATGGCCTATGTTCATCCTCTGAATGAGGACGGGGCGAAGGGAGCTGTGGTCACTCCATGCAAAGACCAGAGCGACATGGAGGCTGCGTGCAGAGTGCCTTCAGAAATGGGGGTAAATAAGTCTCTTGGAAGCTGTGAATGTTAATGTCTAAAAAAAAAGAAAACAGAAAACAGAAAAAAACTAGTTTAAGGGACACTATCATTTTCTGTTGGTGAGGCTTCCTGATCTTGGGGAGGTTCTGGAAAGGTTATTTCTGTTTCTTCTTCTTCTTCTTCTTCTTCTTCTTCTTCTTGGACTGGAATAATTTCAATGTCCTCTTCATTCTTTGGTTGGGAAGAAATTTCAATCTGCTCAACCACTTCTTCTTTTATTTCAATTGCCTGTTCCTTTTTTTCTTCTGCTGACAGGAGAACTACGTTCTGGAACACAAAATTGAACCAACTTTTCTTGACCTTTATCACTGGCACATTTCTCAACAATCTGTATGCATATCAAATGCCTCCTGGTTTTTATGCTATTCATGTTACTTTCTATATGCTTCCCAGTACCAGGATTGATCTCCCAGATGCTCAGATCCTTATCAAATCACTTATCAAGGCTCATCCTCAAGGCGAGCAGACACTTGCCTGGAATGATAGCACAGTGTCTGGGAAATAACACTGCAATAATAGAGGAATTTAGATTTTAGTTTTGACTGGCCTTTATTGGAGATAACCTTGGGAAAGTAACTTTCTCTCTCCAATCCTGCCTTCCTCATCTGCAAAATGAAGGAATTGACGATGATTTCTAAATTCTCTTCCAAAGCTAACATCCTATGGTTCTGAAGCAGTTGATAATAGACCTGTCACTGGGATATTCATATCTCCCAATTGTGGAGCCTCTTTGAACCTATTGTTTTGGAAGAGGGATTAGAAAGAAAGAGGGGAGGAGAAGGGAATACTGAGAAATGAGGTGCAAGAAATAGTGGCTTTAATCAGCCTTCAGCCATCTTGTTTTTATGCATTAAGTATGGAATTCTGAAGTCAAGAGGGATGACTTGAAGTCCAGCAAGGTTAGTAAGAGGATGTACATAGCATAGGACTGTATCCTCTGTCTAACCTTTAAATCTATTTCAGATTTCAAGACACTTTTCTCCATTACTGGTATTTTCTGCTTTCCAGAAATATGCTAGGATCACTTTTCGTGATGTTCCCAGGCTCATCAGATTACACTCTGCGTCAATGACTCTTTGTAGATGTGATTTTCCTACAGGGAGTTTGTGAACAGCATGGCTTCTACTTACAGCTTTGGGTCTGGAGCATATTTTTTTCCATTCGTTCTCAACAGTGCCAGCTGTCACAAGTTTCTGGAGGAAGGCAAAGAGCAACATCACTGCAAAAATGCCCTGAAGAACAGAAAAGTGAGGGTGAAAAGGTAATAATGAAAATACAAGAACATGGCTGGTGCTCAGTAAGTGACTGTGGACTGAAAGATCGATTCTTTAGGGAAATAATGACTGACTGTGAGAACTGCTAGTATCCGCATAACCCTAACCCTTAGCACAACTCCTGGCACATAACAGATAGGGCATGTTGCTGACAGAAAGTAAAGCAGTAATAATTAGTTGAAGAATCAATTCTGTGTAGGCGAGAACAATTATTGAGTCCCAAATTGAACTGTATCCAGCTTTAGGTGGTATAGTATCACACTAAGGAAACCTCTCCACACTTGGGAGATGCATTTTTCTCCCCTTCAAGCTCTACACTAAAAACTCCTTGAGGGGGCTTCCCTGGTGGCGCAGTGGTTGGGAATCCACCTGCCGATGCAGGGGTCACGGGTTCGTGCCCCGGTCCGGGAAGATCCCACATGCCGCGGAGCGGCTGGGCCCGTGAGCCATGGCCGCTGAGCCTGTGCGTTCCGGAGCCTGTGCTCCGCAACGGGAGAGGCCACCGCAGTGAGAGCCCCGCGTACCGCAAAAAAAAAAAAAAACTCCTTGAGGCAAATGATGTTTAATACAACTTAGGTTCTTCAGTGTTCATCTTAATCAATAATAATAATAAATTTTCTGTTAATGATATAATAATAATAAATGTTAAAGCAAACACTTAAATAGCACTTTCTTTGTACCAGACACTGTTCTAAGTGCTTTCCATGTATTAACTCATCCCTCAAAACAGCCCTATAAATACTATAAACAGTAATAAATACTATCACCTTCCCCATTTTACAGTTGAAGAAAATGAGACAATGTGATCAGAATTCTTGCTCAACGCCATATAGGCAATAAGTAGCAGACACAGACAGTCTGGATCTAGAGTTGATGGTCATAAGAAAAATGCCATACTTCCTCCCTGAAAATAAATCCAGTTTCACACTTACCAAGAACAAAAACCGTATGCTGTCACAATATTGCATAGATAGAGAGTTTTTGTCAGCGGGGTTAGCTGGTTCACAGTTGTATATGTTAATGTGTGGTGTGGGAGCCTTAGTAAGGTTCAGATTCTCCATTTTAAAAAAATGGGAAATTGTCAGATTAAATATGTCCATGATCAAAAAGATTATTCCAGAAATAGCAGCAAAGAGGCTCAATGAGTTCATTATTATTCTCCCTCTGACCTGAAATAGAGACATAAAGATTTATTAATTGAGTTTAATTACCAATTGAAGAATATAAGCTAGGAAGGAATTCCAGATCCCATTCCCCTGACTCAGAAAGGCACTACACCTAAATCATACTAAGTTCTATTTCTCTCAGTTGTTTTTAGTCTCTTTGTCACTATAAAATGAAAAGCTTCATGTCTGAACCTTGTCCCTTTCGCAGATTTCCCCATCTCACTTATGCCACCACCATCCAATCAGTTCATCAAGAAAACATCCTAGGAGTAATCCTTGTACTTCCTTTCACTGCCACTGCCACCAGAATACTAGTAGACATTCAATACACAATTGTTGAGTAAATGAAATGAATAGTATTCAGATTAGATCACAGTGAAGCAGGATGGTATTGTGGGTATAGGTAGGGAAAGAGCACATAGAGCCCTCTAGGTCTGTACCATCAAGTGGAAACAAGCAAATGGTAACACCTATTCCCTCCCTCTCGCCCCAGGTTGCAGTCAGCCCCAGTCTATCATCTTTCAAAATACAATTAAGGCTGATGTCTCCGGGTAGCACAGGTAAGAGGATGTCAGTGTGAATGTTCTACCTTGCCGAGATGATAAGAGTTCGAAACAAGAAGGTATGTGCAAAAAGTACCATAATGGTGTGGGGTTATTGATCATTATCTTAAGACACATATTTCATCCCTGGTTGTATGACCTACAGATGGCAAGTCAGTAGGACTGACTGTATTTGGAGAATAAATACAACTTGATCTTCATAAACAGTTTTTCTTTTCCCCCAAACTGAGTTTGTCAGACCACCTCTAGACAGGAGCCATCTCAATCTCCTCTATCTCCATTGACTTCGGAAGTGACTCAAATTAGTAACAGCTTAGTAAGTGGAGAAAAGTTGAAGAAGGAAGCTTGCTGGTAAGCTCTTGACCTGTACAGAATCGGGGTTCTTTCTGGGTGTAAATGTGTCCTGAGGGGTTATATGCACAAGACCACTCTAGCTCTTTATAGCCTCTGAAGCACCCTCATATATATTACTCCATTTTATCCTCAGGAGAGTTTCATATGGTAGCAAGGACTATTATCTCCATTTTATAGGTTAAAATTCAGAGGTACAGGGCTTCCCTGGTGGCTCAGTGGTTGAGAGTCTGCCTGCCGATGCAGGGGACACGGGTTCGTGCCCCGGTCTGGGAAGATCCCACATGCCGTGGAGCGGCTGGGCCCGTGAGCCATGGCCGCTGAGCCTGCGTGTCCGGAGCCTGTGCTCCGCAACGGGAGAGGCCACAACAGTGAGAGGCCCGCGTACCGCAAAAAATAAAATAAAATTCAGAGGTACATAGGGGTAAACTGACTTGCTCAGGGTTACAGCTGAAGGTTAACTAGGACTTGAGTCAGTCATAGCGTTGATTAAACAGTTTTCCTAAATGCTGGTCTGAGAGAAATGACAAGATTTTGAAAGAAATCTCAGTCTCACACAGCATCTCACATTCCTAAGACCATAAGCATGCTCTTCAACGATCTGCCTTTAATTCTGTTTCCATGAATATCTCATTTCCATGTTTTTTATGAATGAAATCACAACGGCATCATAGAGGATCTTTTGCTTCTTCGGATTGAGCGATAACTCAGTGCTACTGTAACTCCAAAGGTCTTCAAGGGTCCTTCTTTTCAACTGAGAAAATAGCTACTTCTCTGATGTGTGGGAAAGGACATACGATTACTTGCCAAACTCTTCATGGAGTTTTTCTCCGCTGCTGCCAGGAGTGATCCAGAAATGATATACTGTAAAAAGAGAGGTGGTGGGTGGGGAAGGGCAGGGGCGAGACGGGAGAAGCAGCAGAGAGAGAGAGGGGGGCAGAGAAGGAGATCACTTTTTAACATTGAGAACTGGTTGTAAAAAAGCTATCCACACTTTCAACCACTTTCACTAAGCTATCCCGTCCTTTTTAATGGATTTATTCATTTTTCAGCATATTTCTCCTTTATTCAGCTCAATGCCATGCAGTCCATGCCTTTTATTCAATCAGATGGGGAGCTGTGACTAGGAATATAGTAAGACCAGAGGCAGAATTCACATTTCCACGTCAATTAGTACTCACACTGTGAATCTAAAAGTTTTATTTTCAGTTTTCCTTTTTGTAATTTGGGGAATTGCTCTTTGGAGTTCACAGTGTTTTAAATGGCGTTGATGGCAATGATGAGTGAATTGATGTAGAAGGAATACTTGGCCTGAATGTCGTAGGCACTTCATTCAAACATGGGCTGCTACAGGAAGTGGTCATTATTTCTCATCTTCCTTTTCTACTATTCAAGCTGTAAGATGGAGGAAACTCTTTCACTAATCCATCTCTCCTTGTGCTGAAAATTTCAATCCTGGACCTGTCTTCACAGTCACATCTATGAAGGTGTAATGGTGATGAAAACATCACCGTCCCATACCACATCCAGACAGGGTTACAAGCTTGGAAAACAGGCATGTGAAACAGCCATAAGGAGTACTACTCTGCTGATAAGTGAGGGGAGATTTACTTGGGATGGGACTAATTTCACCACGTGAGATAGTAACTAAAGAGAATTGTAGGGAAGAAGGACCAGGTGGGAGGAAGTTTGCTTTCTGAAACACCATGCTCTACAGTCCAAACGTATAGTACCCAGCCCGCTTCATGCTGGACATTGACTTTGGAGAGGTCCTGCTCTGAGAAGTCTTTCCTCCCTGTGTAGATCCATGTAGGGCAGCTTTCTCTGAATTCCCATGAAGCATGACCACTGACTCTCAACCATGGGATTCATGCTCAATGCAGTCAACCTCTCTTTCCACTAAATCACGTCAACCAGATAACCTGTTCCCTACTCCTGTGCTTTCCTCAACACAGAAATAACCTGGTATATTTCTGTGGCGCTTTTTAACCTTTTTGTCTGTATCGCCCCCCAAATGGTTGTTAGTTTTTACTTACCATAATGCCTCCCCAGAGAGGGTACCACAGAGTTACGCAGATGGGTGCATAGACCTCCGCGTGAAGCAACAGGAGGCCGCCCAGGGCAATGTGGAAGAGCCCATTCATAATCTGGACAGCCTGGGGAGAGAATAGGGGCACTGATGGATGAACTGACGTCATCGTCAGGTCAGAAAGTGAAAGTGAGGCCGGAAGCCCTGGTTCCTGACCTGGATGGGGCTGTGTAAGATGTCCAAAGCAAGCGGTGAAGGTGCCAAGACCTTTTTCTTGTTCTGATTCATTTTCCCCACCACCTGGGGCGTTTCCAAGGCAGGTATATGTGGTATGCTGGTGATGAACTGGGATGGAAGACCCCTAACTATGCAAGCCTCAAGATCAAGTGGGGGCATACGATCACCATGATAGTCTCTCTGTACGTCCCTGATTTGGCCCCCTGTGTCAGACATAAAGATCACCTCAGGTGGAATCAGATACCTTCCAGTCGGACTGAATTTTGTACCTGGCCTACAGCATCTGCTTCTGTAGGCCAGAGAGTCCCTAGGATGTGGAATGGAGGGCAACTGACTTACCCCCAAAGCCTTAGATTCCCTCATGAAGAAGCTCTGTGTGGCGCCCACCACTGAAGGCACCCTCCTGGGAATTAGTTTCTGAACAGGCTGCATGGCAATAGGGCCTGCCGGGAAAGCTCCACTCATGGAATTTCTGGGCGTCGTCATTTCACCCTCAAAAGTCCTAAAAATAAAACAAATAATAAAATGAGGAGAGAGAACAGGATTCTTGGCAGTCTTTTATCTCGTGTTGTACACCTGAATACTTTCCTCTGTATTCTCTCTGTGGGTGTCACTGAAGGCAGACACGGCCTCTTCCTAGTGACTTTGGATCTAAAGCAAGGCCTCCTGCCATGTTCTAAGGCAGGATCTGGAGGGGGCATCTCATGCAAGGGTTTATGGGCCCAGGGATCCCAGCCAGTATTTTTTTTTTTTTTTTTTTTTGCGGTACGCGGGCCTCTCACTGTTGTGGCCTCTCCCGTTGCGGAGCACAGGCTCCGGACGCGCAGGCTCAGCGGCCATGGCTCACGGGCCCAGTTGCTCCGCGGCATGTGGGATCTTCCCGGACCGGGGCACAAACCCGTGTCCCCTGCATCGGCAGGCGGACTCTCAACCACTGCGCCACCAGGGAAGCCCCTGCCAGTATTCTTGACAGACACATTTGGGACATGTTTTCTCTTTGTTGAGAACGTCACGCTCATATTCTCTATGTTCTGTGTGTCTGTCATTTCTGGATGCTTTTCTCGTGCTTTCATATTGGAAAATGTGTTCTGTGTGGGCTCGTCCTTGTCCCTTTGCTTACCTGCTTTTGTCCATTGGGATGGGCCAAAGTCACCGTGATGGAGGATGGTGAAGACTGTTGGAGTCGAGAGGGGCCAAGTCAATCTTCCCTCCTCCCGCTAACTCTGCCACCTTGAGTAAATCACTTCAAGGAGGCTCTTGAAGGTTCTGTGTGAGACTGTGGCCTCTGAATCAGACTGCCTAGGTTTAGATCATGATTCTTCTATTTGCTGTGAAACTCTGGGTAAGTTCTTTAAACTCTCTGGGCCTCAACTTCTCCAACTGTAAAATGGGGATAGTAATCATTCTTATCTCATAGGGTTGCTGTGAGACTTAAATGGGCTGATGGTGTGTGCATGGCTGGTTTCTTTCCGTTCAGGGATAGCTCAAATGTCAGCCTCTCAAAGAACCCTTTCCTGAACCCTCAATCCACAATGCATCTCTCTCACAACATCCCATTTTATTTATTTGGTAGCACTTATCACTGTGAGGAATTACTGTATTTGCTTGCTTGTTTACTGTCAGTCTCTCCCCACTAGAATATAAATTCCTTGTGTTCTCTCTTGTTTAGTATTTAAAATTATGCCTGGATTTAGTAGTTTCTTCATGAATATTATTGAAGAAGTAAATGTATGCAAAACACCCATGTCTGGGGCTTCCCTGGTGGTGCAGTGGTTGAGAGTCCGCCGGCCGATGCAGGGGACACGGGTTCGTGCCCCGGTCCGGGAAGATCCCACATGCCGCGGAGCGGCTGGGCCCGTGAGCCATGGCCGCTGGGCCTGCACGTCCGGAGCCTGTGCTCCGCAACGGGAGAGGCCACAGCAGTGAGAGGCCCGCGTACCGCAAAAGAAAAAAAAAAAAAAAGCACCCATGTCTGAATCATTATTAGCTGCTTTTGTTTTTGTTCTTGTTCTTAATATTTTTACCTTTAGGAGCAGTAGTTTCTATTTTTCCCATCTGAAAAATGAGAACAATACCACTTTCAGAGACATGTTGTGAGAAATAAATAAGTTAACGTAAGTGAAAGTGCCTAGTACACAGGCAGAAAGTAGTAAATGCTGTTCGTCCTTCATCGTGATCAATTTCTGAATAGAAATGTCCCTTTCCAGCTCTAACATTTTAAGACTGTTCTACCTTCTTCATCACGTGATTCCCTTCAGTATTCATTTCTTTATGTCAGTTACTTTCATGAATTCTATTGGGTCTTTCCTGGGACCTGGAAATCTCTCTTTAGGGACGCAATTTTGGTCTTGTCTTTACCGACTGTAAGTCACGTAAGGGGCCTTGGAGGCCAAGGCTGTCTGTCCAGCTTACTTATCTTCCTAAAGTCACACAGGGCTGGGCACCTGCAGGTATGCTGGAAGACAGGGGCTCGGGAGTCTCCCAGGCCTCACATCTGTACCCACTTCCTAGTAACAAAGACATTTCACATCTGGCATCTCATCTGAGCCTCACAGGGCAGACAAGGGATGAATCGTGGCCTCTGTTTTGTAGAAAGGGTAACAAGGGCACCGAGAAGTTAGGTAACTTGTTCAAAGTTACACAACCATCAGAGATTTAAAATGAGGGCTTGGACCTAGCCAACAAGGTCTCTGTGGTACCAGGCTGCTTTGTCCCCCGTGGGGAATAGGAATTCAGCCTTTCACTTATGAATCTCTTCCTTTTCCTTCAAATAGATGTGCGATTTGGATGACTATAAATCAGTTGAAAACAGAGTATCTGTCTGGGCCATGGCTGAAGGGGAAGAGGGGAGGCTGTGGGAGCTTCACACCTGATTTTACCCCAGCCCTAGATTACCAGATGTCATGTGCTCTTAGGGATCCGCTTTGCACCACAAACCACCCCGCAAGACCACCAACAGGAGGGAATATTTTAATATAGACCACTAAGGTGTTTACAGACGGATTCAGGCAGAGTTTTTAGGGCCAGTCAGACCTCAGAAACCATTCCGTTCATTTGATAAATGAGGAAACTGTGGCCCAAGGATGAGACATGCCTTGTTAAAGACCTTGCACTTAGTGATGGAACCAAGCCAGAACGGCAGCCCCTAGGGCTCCGAGGCTCGTGCTTTCTCTGCTGCACCTCGGGCTGGACCACACAGTTAGAGTTGCTCACTGAGCGCGCACTCTGTGCTACTTAGTTCCCACCCTCCCGCACCTTCCCTGCTAAGTGGGCAGTTTCTTCTTTTCTGCAGTTGTGGAAATGGGGCTTCTGAGAGCTTAATTAATTTTCCCACCGTAAGTATGGAATGAGCTGAGGTTACCACACTCCTCTCCAGAGGGCTCGTTTTAATGAGGACAACTTATAAAGCAAAGGTCATCAATTATCTGGACAGAAGGAGATGACTGGACTACCATTGTTCTAATTTCTTCTCACTTTTCATCTGCCTAAGGCTGTGTCTATATTATTAGTCAGATAAACCTCTTATGTGAACAAGTCCTACTTGGGCTTTGTCTGCCATGACTAATGGCAACAATGACCATTGGAGGGGAATATTTTATTTCTCTTAAAATGATGTCTCACTATGGCCACTATATTTCTACAAAGCCTGCAACACATACCACTGTAAAATAGTTTATAAACACAAACATACTTGTTTCTCTATGCTACTTCATTTTTTATGGCATGTGTGTGTGTGTGTGTGTGTGTGTGTGTGTGTATATATATATGCATGCCAGGTCATTGTAGACTGACTGGGTAATGAAAGCTTTTATTCATTTTATTCTATGGGAATATGTGAAACTAGACCACAGACTCATCAGGTTATTGTAGATTCCTGTAGCCTTACCCTATATATTTTTTTTCTTTAATTGTTCACCATGACTGTTTGTCCCAACTGTGTGTTTTCCAACACACAGTTATGCTCAAAGACGAGTTGGTACACTAGTAGTGGTTACTGATCACATTGGTCAAAATGCGGTCATAAGATTTTATTATCACCGAACTATGCTAAAATCAGGACTCAGTTTATCAGACACTGCCCTGTTTTATTACAGCAATTTCTGCAAATCTTCTTGGGTTCTTAAAAGGCACCACTATTTCCATGTCCTTCTACTGAAGAAGATCTCACAGCGTTTATGGGCTTTGGTTTGAATAATGACTTTTAGGTCTAATACTTCCATCATTTACTCAGAAGTTCAAAGCTGCCCAGATTTTGTTACCTCCACTTCCTCCTTTGCCGCTCAAATAGTTTTGCATTTTCATCCCTTGTGGCCTCCTGTGCGCTTGTCTCTGAGGAATAATATTCTTAATACTTCCTTTTCCTCTGCCTTTGCTCTACAGCCCGTCTCCTTCTACTGTGTCGTTAGTCCTTCAAAGAGATTGGTTGCATCTTCAATCTCTTGCTATATTTGGGGAGTATTGAGCTAGTCCTAGCTCTGTTGCTTGCTACCTTTGTGATCTGATCTCTCTATTCAAAGTTTTGTTTTGAGAACACGAGATAATTTGCAATTTATAAACTACTAAAGGCTCAACGAATAATTATCATCCCTGGAACCTCTGTTATGATTAAAATGTGCTGCGGTGTCTCCCCAGTCCCAAAACCCCTTCCTTTAATCCAGGACTGTCCCAGCCACTGCCCAGTCTCCCCAGTCCTATACTCCCAGCGTCTTAAAAGCTTCCTCTCTGCTTCCACTTCCTCACTACCCACTCACTCCTCGACACTCGGCGGCTGCTTCCTGCCAGAGCCACTCAGGTGAAACTGCCTTCTTCAAAGACTGTGCTGCAGGGTCTTCCCGGGCATCCCGGTGGTTAAGACTCTGTGCTTCTGCTGCAGGGGGCACAGATCTGATCCCTGGTTGGGGAACTAAGATCCTGCATGCCACTACGACCCCGCATGCTGCGAGGTGGGGGCATAAAAGCTCCACGAGAGAAAGAACGTGCTGCAAAGCCAGGCATCATCCCTCGGATGGCTTCACATCTGTATCCCTGTCACCCAGGCTTAAAAAGTTGGAGCCATATTCCGCTCCAGCTCCTTCGTCTCCCACATGGAAGCTAAGTCAGGTAGTTTCTACCTCTGTAAAGTATCGTATTTTGCAGGTGCCAGTGTCACCTCATGAGTTTCATTCTCATTTCCTCTCCTCTCATTTCCTCTACTGGTTTAGCACAGAAATCTTGCTTTTCTGCCTTCTGTCTCTCTCTTTTCTAACCCATCCCCCACAAGGCAGCTAGATCAGACTCCCTTAAATCCCTGCCGAAGTGACGCTGAACTTGAACTCATCTCTGATCTGTCATTGCCTGCCAGGGAAAACCCTTTACCTGGTCGCTCACAGCCTCTCCGTAATCTCTTAAGCTCACATCCCACTACTCCCCACAGAGCCACTGGTCTGGATGCCTCTCCCGCTTTCTTCTTTGAACCCTCTCAACTTTGAAATGCTTCTCCTCCCACCCCCTTCACTTTCAGTGCCGCTGCCCATCAGACGTTCACATCACCCGAGGCTCTTCCTGGCCAGGAATTCTCCTTCAAAGCCCACAGCTCTTTGCATTCCTTACTTGTCACCAAGGGTTCTCTTTCTCATGTCATATTGTTAGTCCCTCTAATGGAGTGTAAATTCCTTTTGGGAACGCCTTACTGGGATTACACAGGGAACCTGTTTCCTGTACACCATGAGCTCAAGAAATGGTAAACTGAACATTAAACTGAACTACTTCCTCGGGACAGGTTTACAGACACTCGGGATGTCGGACCAAAAGGTGATTGATTTCCTCTCACCGGTCAGTCAGTGTGATCAAGCCATGTTATGGGCAACAGGGGAAGGGAATGTTATAAACTGGTTTCAGGAGACCGTGACGGCAGGGTTAGAGGTCGTCTTTGTCGGCCTTCATCAGATCTTCCTCTAGTCTCCAGTGCCCACTCTCTCTCTCTCGGTTTCTGTGATGGATTTGAGGCAGGGTTTTGTGCTCGATTTGGTGTCCACCAATCCCCTCCAGAAAATGTTCGCCCGAGAGGCTTAACAACATCTAGGGGTATTCACATTTAGTGGGATAGCTTTGGAGACAAAAGCATTTAAAGCGAGAGGCGTGGAGTTATTTTCGTTACAGCCGTGACTGTTTATTTTCTTATTTGGTTCGAGGCTGTTCTAAGAGCGTTAGGATTTTAGCTCATTTATTCTTCATAACGCAGTGGGTATTACTATTGCCCCCGCTTTATAGGTGAGGAAACCGAGGAGCATAGAGGTTTAGTAACTTGCCTGAGGTTATATGGCTTGTTGATGGTAGAGCTCAGGTTTGAGCCCAGCAGGTAGTAACCGTGCTTTAATCTACATGTGGCAATTTACTACTTTTGTAGATTGGCCAGGGTCATTCTAGAGAGAGAGAGAGAGAGAGAGAGAGAGAGAGTGAGTGGTTAAGGTAGTAGGTGGACAGACAGCAGGCCTTGGTATCGCCTTTCCTCAAATGATGACACTATCAGAAGACCTGACCAGGGAAGCCCTAGAATTAAAGCCAAGAATCTCCAGTCTCCCAAACCATCCTATGCCTCATGCCTTATCTGTCACTCCTTTTAGACACTTAAGCAGGGCGAATGGATTCCTTACCTGAGTCTCCAAGGTCGTAAGGCTCAAGGGCTGACGTGGATGCTTGCTGCCGAGTTCGCTTAGACAGCCAGGTTCTCAAGTACACAGCGGGCGAGTGAGATGGACCAGGCCTGGGATTGCGGATAGATACCAGGTGACAGGAAATTAGTGGCTTCTGCTACCTTGGGTTTTGCCCCCAATTACTTTAGTTTAATACACACTTATCAGAGCTGGAGAGGATATACAAAAAAGTTTCTGCCTTACCAGGAGGTTTCACTTCTTGAAAAAGATCCCAGGGGACTGCCGGGCGTACTTTACACTGCCTTAATTAGAAGAACTATGTAGGCCCCCACCCTGTAAGCAGGTGTGGATGGGGGGTCCCCAAGGGCACGAAGGGCTCTAGAAATTCTGCAAAGATGGGCTGTTAGGACTTTTACCTTTTTCTGTTACTTTTTAAGGAATGGGTGGGTGGGAAGGAGGCATCCATGCAGAGAGATTGAAAAATTATTAAGCCCGTACCCTTGGAAGTGTCGTGTGTATCCTCTTCAAATGTCATCCTCATTTGGCCGCACTTAGGGTTCGAGTGGGACCGTGTATGTCTCGTGTTGAATTTAGTAGAAATGGCCTAAAAATATCTTTTGGTGCTGTGGAACATGTCCCCAGAAGCTTGAGGCAAGAGTTCCATATTTGGGGATGTACATTGAAATAGTACTTTTACCTACAAACCCACCTTTTCCCTCCATCTGTCTAGTACCCTAGCGTCCCCTCTCTTTTCAGTCAGGGCCAGAGCTGTGTGGCCATCAAGCCCAGCACTAGATCAGGTGAGGAAGCAGAGGAAGCTGGTGGCCAGGAGAGTAAACATTTGGGAGACGCATCAAAGAAAGTTTTGCCCAAAGGTATTGTATCCACTGCCCTACCATATACAACCTTTATGTTCATATTTTGGAGTTTTCTTACTTTTGTCATTTTCTTATCCATTGATGTATTTCATTAGCGACCCAGGGCTGCCGTTAGGTAATCGTTTGCCGAGTCTAAAGGGCTGAAACGTGGCAGCTCTGTTGCTGAATCTGAGGTTCATTCATATCTTCTCTCTCACTCTCTCTCCTCTCTTCTCCAATTCTCCCTCTGCCTCTCTTTTCTTTAAGATGGTTTGGAATCAGAGGGTTAGAACCAATGGGTAAAAGTCATTCTGGAGAGGCTGATTTGGGGGCAACATAGAAAAAAATGCCATGTCCCCACCCACCATTGGAGCAGTTCGTTAGTGGAACAGGCTAACGTTTGAATAGAGAACTTGCTGTCATCAAGTATACACAGGTAAGAGCCAGGGGGTCACCTCTCATTAATGCTATAGAGAGAAGAGAAGTGGAAACATAAGATCCACCACCCATTTAAGGTTCCGGTTGGGGGTCTATGGATATCTGCTGAAGTGCTTGAATGGTTGGTGGTGTAGGGATGCTAATGACACTGGGTCTGAGTTGTGGATGATTGTGAGGCCGGAGGTCTGAGTCCTGGATTACGGGTGGCTGGAGGAGTGTGCCTTCATTTCAGTGACTGTGGGAGCAGGTCAGAACTTGGCAAACGCAATGCATTAATGAGGGTTGAATTGGAGTTTCACAACCGGATTTTTCACATCCTTATCTCTGTGTAGGCCCTGTGTTTTTCCCCAAGCCTGTCTTGGGGTGTTTGCTACTCTGGTTTGCTACAGTGAGATCACGTAGGTGGTTTTATGTGTGATTCTTCCTGTAATAAGCTTGAACTTGAATTTATATAAACGTTCACCTTGGTGCCAATTTGGATTAATTGACCTTTCAGTGTTTGTGTTGAAATCCTCCTATGATCTGGATTTGGATTCAGTAGGACTTTCTTTATTCCATCTTTTTTTCCCCTCTGTAATGTTTGAGCTTATTTTATTAGGTCTATTACACATCTAATATTTCTCTCTCTCGGTTAAACCTCTTGTGATTGTCTAGTGGCTTTCCTGCTTCCAAAGGATGATTGCTTCCTTAAAGTCTACATCGAAGTTTATTAACTAACCTTTTATTAAGTTAATATTTGCCTCATAGGAATTTGTCTTTCTTTTATTCCCCCCACCTCCTAACGCTCCCATCTTTTTTATCCTTGAGACATTTTGCCACTCTTATGAGAACTACATTCTACGTCATAATTGTTTGTGTCCTTGCCCTATTCCGACATTGTCCTGTGCGTCTCTGGAAAGCAGGGCTGGTTTTTCTGAACCGCCATGTTCTCTGCGGTGCTGTGAGAGGCGGTGGTCCTGATGTGGTTTTTTTCTCCCATCCAGATGACTATCACAATGCTATCCAGTATCAGAAAGTAATATTATGGTGTGTTCCCAACTGTTCAACAAGGCATTGGTACCCAGAATCATTCGGTGTTAGAGCGTTTTGGTTTCAGAGAATTGGTAAAGGAGACGCAGGGTCCCTCGGAGGTGAAACTATAAAGATCTTTTTGCAAATAGAACTTGGTTATAAGTTGGAAAGTCCCAATGTTGTATTTATAAAAAATAATTACTACTAAGGAAAATATAATTTCGAGTACTTAAGAGCTTTGTAGTTTATGAGGCCTTCCTTCTGTTCTGAGGGACTACTTTACATTAAAAAAATAACATTAGTTGAATATCTGCTTATATGCCAGGCACTGTCCATATAACACCTACAGTGTTGTAATTGTGGAAACCAAAGTTCAGTGGGAACTTGGGGGGAGACTGGCTCAAAGTCACATAGTAAGTGATAGTGATGTTTGGGAAGCAAGAAAACTTCAGTTATAAATTTAAAAGAAAACCTACCATTTTCTGAGTGGTTTTTTAAGCTCCAAACATTCACAGAATCAGTTCCCATGTTTCATTTGAGGCGCACAGAAAACGCATCAGGTGGGTGTTATTATTACATTTTAGTGGAGGAATGTAAGGCTCACAAAGGTTAAATGATTTGTTCAAGTCACTTTACTTTAAATGGCAAAACCAACGTTTAAACCCAGGCCTGACTTAAAAACCCTTATTTACCATTAGGTGACCAGGCCTCTCACCCTTAAATACATCTCAAACCCCACCCGTCAGAACCTAACTAAGCTGCCAAATATTTTTCATAGGAACCCCACTGGCCCCCATCCCCTGCCTTCACTTATGCAACTGTAGGCCTTTCTCCTCCCAGTTTGTCACAGAAATGAAAGCCTGCTAGGTTATTCTTGGAGTGTGCTGAGTTTTTTCTATGCCAAAAGAGGCAGAGGGTAATAGGATTTGGAGTCAGGGATCTTGAATCACATCCTTGTTCTAAATCATACTCGCTTCTGTGGTCTCAGACAAGTTAACCAGTCTGAGCTTCAGTTTCACGTCTGTGACCTGGGCTAGTTATACCTCTGTCAGAGGGCGGTCATGACAAGTAACTGAGATGATGATAGAGGTAAGATCCTTAACACTTCTCAGGTATTCTGTCAGTGGAAGGCAGTATAACGTCAGGCAGCTGTTCTTAAAGGGCGGTCTGGGAACCTCCGGGAGTTCTTGAGACCCTTGTAGGGGGTCTGTGACCTCAGAACAATTTTCATCGTAATGCTAAGGCCTTATTTCCCCTTTGCACGGGCTTACGGCAGTATTCTCCACGGGCTACAGGACATGCGACACTAGGACAGATGGAATGCAAAAGCAGCCAGGAGAATCGAGCTGTCTTCTGGTAAGCCAGAGTGAAGCAGTGGTTTCTAAGCTTTGCTCTGCATTGGAATCACCTGGGAACCTTCAAAAATGATCGATGTTCGGCTCTCACCACATTCTGATTTAATTGGTATGTGGCGGTGTGCGGTGCCCTGGGCCTTCTAAAAGTTCCCCTTGAATGTGCAGTCAAATTAGATGTGGATTTGTTTTTCAGTGGGTGTAAAGTTACACAAGATGAGTCAATTCTAGAGATCTGCTGTACAGCAGAGTATTTATAGTTAATAATACGGAATTGTGTACTTGAAAATAGGTTAAGAGGATAGACCTCATGTTAAGTGTTTTCTACCAAAAACCGAGACCAGGGCCCCACAAAAGAACACAAGGAACATGTTGGAGGTGATGGATATGCTTAGTACCTTGGTGATGGTGATGGTACTGGGGCATATGCACACGTTAAAAGTGTGCAGTGCTTTTGGTGAATAAACTACAACTTAATAAAGTTAAAAATAAAAATAAAAGGGTGTCAAGTAACCTAAAAATAAAGAGAGATTTGCAAAACTATATCAGTGCCACTCTCCACACTAATTTTTTTTATTTTGGAAAATAGAGTTCTTTTAGTAAAAATGTTACTTGTATTAATGTGTAATGAGTCGAATAAGTTTTCAGAGTGTCAAGGGGTTCTGAGACCAAAAGTTTAAGAGACATTGGTATGTTGGTATAGAGAGTAAGACCTTGGGCTCTGGAGCCAGACCACCTGTTGATTCCATGACTTTGCCACTGCACACTTTGTGACCTTGGGTACATGACGTACCCTCTCTGTGCCTCAGCTTCATTGCCTGTTAAATGAGTATAATAATAAAATTTGCCCTTTAGATTTTTGTGAGATTAAATGAGCACTTAGCGTGGCACCTGGAACCTTGTAGTGGCTTCCACCACTATTTGCCCTAATTATTGTTAACGATTCTAGTTGTTATAAGTGGCCAGCATTGGTCGATGTAGAACCTGTGGGCCAAGCCATTCTTCCAGCCAACTCATCTTCCCACACAGCAGTGGAGCAGGAACCCCTAGGTAGAGTCTCTTGGAGAAAGCAGCAGGAGACGTCTTGGACCTGGTCTCGCCACACCCTGGGTTCTGGTTCATTTCTCTGTTTAAACCGTGACAACCAACCCGTTGCTGTCCTTTTGTTCAGTGAATGCATGACTAACGAAGGAGGTGACACCAAGGCAACCATGTGATTTGGGGAGAGGAGGAGATGGCCTTACAAAGAGGCAGGATGTGTTTTATCAGCCAAAATGTTCCCAGACCCCACTCCGTTGAGTCACTCCCCTTTGCTTCAAGGAGTTGCTGGCCTTAAGATTCTATGTGCCTCCTGGCTTTTCCTCACAAGTATAATTCACCTCTCAGTAATATTATATCATGTCTTTATTCTCACAGTGCTAGTCAACAGCATTCCTCACAATCACCACGGTCAGCTGGTCCCCTCATCATTGAGAAAGACAGGGAAATGAATAATTCAATAATGCTGAATGCCATCAATTTAATCAAAATTCCCTGTAACAGAAGAAGAAGAGAAAAGAGTCATGGTATTAGTACAGTAATACTAATATAATAGTAATTTCTGATGATGATGAGGTAGCTGTCAGTGCCCAGGTAAGAAAAGCTCTTCCACGTGTCTCAAGTGTATCTGATGCTCAGGAATCAAATTACTGGAGGATCAGGAGAGCATGCAGCTATTTTAGCACAGTATGGTACAGCGTGGCACAGCGGAACACAGTATAGAACAGCATGTTATTTTCTAGAGAACGTTAAACAAAATCATCTACTTTCTAAATTACATGTAGGAAATACTCCATTTCACAAATATATGCAATACAAAGAAATAATATTTAAAAAGTGGTCTGGTCTTCCCTGGTGGCGCAGTGGTTGAGAGTCCGCCTGCCGATGCAGGGGACACGGGTTCGTGCCCCGGTCCGGGAAGATCCCACATGCTGCGGAGCAGCTGGGTCCGTGAGCCATGGCCGTTGAGCCGCGCGTCCGGAGCCTGTGCTCCGCAACAGGAGAGGCCACAACAGTGAGAGGCCCGCGTACCGCACACACACAAAAAAAAGTGGTCTGTTGGAGAAAGAAAGAAGATTAAGAAGCACGAAAAAGGAGCAAAAATAGAAAAGGAAAGAAAAAGGGGAGAAGAGAAAACTACAGGCTCAGAAAAAGAGGAAAATACAGAAGAAGACACATCAAAAGACGCTAATAGTAACTTCTTGTGTTCTTTTTGTTACCACTAAAGACCTTTAAAATATTTTGTATTTTGATAACTAAGAGTGCCTACAGGGACGCACACCTCCTCAGGAGCCCAGAGGCTGGACACACTTGTATTTTGCTGGCAGAGGTTTGTAAAGGTGAATATGGTCAACATTCTGTTCTGCAGTCATGTTTGCATGTTTTGACTCTAGGTTGAAGAATTGTTTATTTTAGAGTCACATAGTATCTCTTGGTATAGTTACCATAATTCATTAATTCTTTAGTGACAGGAAAGAATTTATTTCCTCTTCTTTTCTGCTTTTTGTTTCTTTGGGTGTTTTTGCCTGTTTTCTGTTTTTACTACTCTGAACAATGCTGCAATAAGCATTCTTGCACCATATCCTATATATAGGTGATGTAATTGCTGTGGGGATGGCTACCTGGGTTAAAGTTATGTGTATCTTTCATATAAGTGAATGTCTCCTTGCTTTTCAAAAAGGTAGTAACAGTTCACATTTCTACCACTGATATACAATCCAGGAGCATCCTTTTCACCATTTCCCTGCCAGTGGTAATTTTTTATATCTCTTTAGTTTTTGCCAATCAAGTGTATGTAAATCCTAGTCTATTGTTAATTTACTTGGCACTTCCCTACTATTGAATTTGAGCATCACTCTGAGTGTCTTTGGCTGCTACATTTGCATTTTTGTTCCTTCCTCATAATCTTTGCCTATTTTTTCATTGTTCTTGCCTTTTTGTCACTTCTGTTTTCTCTTTGTATATAAAAACATTAAAACTTTGCTGTTGTCTGCTTTAAAAATAGTTTACCAATTCTTTTATCATGCCAGAGTTTTAATGTCAATGTATATATTTTTTACCCTTTTTTGCTTTCTAGATCAGATATATCATACATTTCCATCACCTCAGTAAGTTCTCTAGTGTCTCTTCCTAGTCAATCTCCCTACCCCCTCTAGAGGGAACCACTATTCTGATTTCAAACACCATTTGTTAAATTTGCCTGCTAATTTTTGTATCTGAATTTGCTTGTTCAGTATAATGGATTGAATTTCATCCATGTTGCTGCATGCATCAGTATCCTGTTGTTTGAATAGTCACAGTTTGTTCAGCCACTGTGTTGCTGATAGACATTTGAATTGTTTCAGGTTTTTAATTGCTATGAATAGATTTCCCAAGAACATTCTTGTATGTATTTCTGAGACATAAAACAGGTCTATGCTTAATTTTGTTAAAAGCTACCACATAATTTTCCAAGGTGGTTGAACCATTTTACACTCCCACCAAAAATGGATAAGAATTTCATTTGCTTCACATTCCTGCCAGCACTTGGTTTTGCCAGTTCTTTTAATTAAAGTCATTCTGGTGTGTGTGTAGTGGTATCTTAATTGTGATTTTAATTTGCATTTCTCTGGTAATTAATAAGGTTGAGCACATACTTACATGCTCACTAGCTATTGGTATGTCTTTCTTTGTGAACTGCTTCTTCAGGTCCTACTCATTTATTTTTTGGTCTTTTTATTATTTATTTTCTGGAGTGCTTCATGTATTCTGGATATGGGTCCTCTGTCAGATATATGTATTGAGGAGATTATCTCCCATTCTGTGCCTCCATTTTCACTTACTTCTTTAAAAAAATGGAGGTAGAGTTGACATATTGTGTAAGTTGAAGGTGTACAACATGTTGATTTGACACATTTATATATTACACCTTAGTGTTCGTTAGCCACCACCTGTCACGTCACATAATTATCATTTCTTTTCTGTGATGAGAACATTTACAATCTAATCTCTTAACAGCATTCAAGTGTGTAATACAGTAGTGCTAACAGTAATCACTATGCTGTGCACTAGATCTCCAGAACTTACTCATCTTGTAAATGGAAGTTTATACCCTTTGACCAATGTCTCCCCAAATCTCCCACCCACCAGCCCGTGGTAAACACCATTCTACTCTGTTTCTATAAATTTGACTTCTCTGGATTCCATGTATAAGTGATATCATACAGTATTTGTCTTTCAATGTCTGACATATCTCACTCAGCAAAATGTTCTCAAGGTCCATCCATGTTGTTGCAAATGGTAGGATTTCTTTCTTTTTCATGGCTGAATAATATCTGTGTGTGTGTGTGTGTGTGTGTGTGTGTGTGTATCATATTTTCTTTATGCATTCATCCCTCAGTGGACAGGTTGTTTCTATGTCTTGGCTATTGTAAATAATGCTGCAGTGAACATGGGGGTACACTTCTTGAGTTACTGTTTTAGTTTACTTTGGATAAATACCAGAGTGGAATTGCTAGATCCTATGGTAGTTCTACTTTTAATTGTTTTTTAGCAACCTCCATACTGTTTTCTATAGTGGTGGCACTAATTTACTTTCCTACTAACAGTGCACAAGGGTTCCCTTTTCTTCACATTCTGGCTGTAACACTTGTTATTTCTTGTCTTTTTGATAAATAGCCATTCTGCCCGGTGTGAGATGATATCTCATTGTGGTTTTGATTTGCATTTTCCTGATGATTCATGATGCTGAGCATCTTTTCATGTACCTATTGGCCTTTTGTATGTCCTCTGGAAAAAAAAAAATCTATTCAGACCCTCTTCCCATTTTTTAATTGGATTTATTTTTTGCTGTTGAGTTGATTGGCTTTTCAAATATATTTTCTATATTAGACCTGTGTCAGATATATTATTTGCAAATATTTTCTCCTATTCCATAGGTTGACTTTTTATCTTATTGATGGTTTCCTTTTCTGTGCAGAAGATTTTTAGTTTGATTTTGTTCCACTTGTTTATTTTTGCTTTTGTTGCTTTTGCTTTTGGTGTCAAATCCAAAAAATCATTACCAAGACCAATGTCAAGGAGATTACCACCTATGTTTTCCTCTAGGAGTTTTATGGTTTTAGGTCTTTCATTCAAGTCTTTAATCCATTTTGAGTTTATTTTTGTGTATGGTGTAAGATAGTGGTCCAGTTTTATTCTTTTGCAAGTGACTGTCTGGTTTTTCCCAACACCATTTATTGGAGAGATTGTCCTTTCCTCATTGTATATTCTTGGCTCCTTTGTCATAAATTAATTGACCATATACGTGTGGGTTTATTTCTGGGCTCTCTATTCTGTTCCACTGATCCATCTCTCTGATTTTATGCCAATACTGTACTGTTTTGATGACTATAGCTTTGTAATATGGTTTGAAATCAGGAAGTGTAATGCCTTCAGCTTTCTCTTTCTCAAGATTGCTTTGGCTATTTCTGGTCTTTTGTGGTTCCATACAAATTTTAGGATTTTTCTTCTATATTTGTAAAAAATGCCATTGGAATTTTGGTAGGGATTGCATTGACTCTGTTGATTGCTTTGGGTAGTATGGACATTTTAATGATATTAATTCTTCTAATCCATGAGCAGGGAATATCTTTCCATTTCTTCATATCTTCTTTAATTTCTTTAATCAATGTCATAGTTTTCAGCGTGCCAATCTTTCACCTCCTTGGTTAAATTTATTTCTGTACATTTTATCTTTTTTTGATGCAATTTTAAATGGGATTGTTTCCTTAATTTTTCTTTCTGATAGTTTGTTAGTGTATAGAAATGCAACTGACTTTTGTTTATTGATTCTATATCCTACAACTTTACTGAAGTTGTTTCTTAGTTTTAACAATTTTTTTGTGGAGTATTCAGCGTGTTCTATATATAATATCATGTCATCTACAAACATGCAGTTTTATTTCTTCCTTTCTGATTTGGATGCCTCTCTCCTCCTCTCCCCTTCCCTCCTCTCCCCTGCCCTCCTCTCCCCCCTTTCCCTCCCCTCTCCTCCCCTTCCCCCCCCTCCCCTTCCCTCCCCTCTCCTCCCCTTCCCCCCCCTCCCCTTCCCTCCCCTCTCCTCTCCTCTCCTCTCTTTTCCTTCTTTACTTCTAATTGCTCTGGTTTTTTTGCATAAAACATTCACTGTATGACTTCAACCTTCAGTATTAATCTGTAGTTGTTTTATTTACCAATATATAGTCATTTTTATTGGTATGTGCTATAAAATGTGTATTCTGTCATTGTTGGGTAAATATATCTATTAGCTCTAGTTTCTTACTTTTGATGATATCTTAAGCATTAAAGCATACCAAAGTCTAAAGTTCCTCAAACCTTTACCCTCTTCTCAGGTAAAACTAAAGCCCTTAGCAAACACAAATAGCAAAAACATCATTTGCTCCCATTTCTAGTTGTATGTTAATGTTGCCTGGTATTTTAAATACTTTATTTTTAATCCTAGTATATATTATTATTACTGCATTACACAAGCAGGATTTGTTTGTGAGTGTCCACATATTTATCCCATCCTTTGTTCTTTATTACTTGTTGCATCTCATTGTGCTATAATTTTCCTTCTATTTGGAGTTCATTCTTTATTATTCCTTTAATGTGGGTCTGCAGGAGGCAAACTCAATTTTTGTATCTCTGAAAATTCTTCATATCACCTTCATTCTTGTAAGATATTTTAATGGGTGTAACAATAGATTATTGGTTGGCAGTTATTTTATTCAGCATATTGAAGATATTGTTCTGCTGTCTTCTGGCTTTTATTAATGCTTTTGGGAAGTTAGCTGTCCATCTAGTTGCTTCAACTTTCTCCTTTTTGTAATTTTCATATTCTTTGAATTTTTTTTCAGTTTTACTTATGATTACTGAGAATTAAGAAATGAAAAGAAACCATGGTTTGAAAAATAACTCAGCAAATTGATAAAGTGTACCAAAGCATGGTGTGCAAGACTATTATCTAAGTTCAAGGTTTTAACATAAGGTTTTTCAGAGCCTTATTATTATTCAAGATAAGACCACAGAGAACTGTTTTAATGGCAATTTTATGTTAATTCATGTTTTCCAAAAATAAGACCATTGACTGTCCCTGCAACTCTTGTAGTTTGCAAATCTAGCCAGTTCCTTCCTAGACTACTGTTACTGTCCCCTAAAACCACCTTACGACTAACTCGAGCTGATGAAACCCTATTAATACCCTTCCCTACTTTCCCCTGTTGAGTCTGAGACTCTGTACTCTCCTCTGTTAGCAAATTTAATAAATTAAGCTTTTAATTGTCATAGATTTTCCTAGTGGTCTTTGAAGGTGCCAGACAGTCATGGAGGCCCCAGAGAGGTCTAGCCAGACCCCTCACCATTATGGTCCTGGTCCTTTGACTCATCTAGTGCCTATTTCACTGGATCCCAGTGAGCCTCCCTGTCTGGGGTTTGCACATCCATGCTGGTGAGGTGAGTGTAGCACTTGTCACTGATCAGGGTTTATTTGTCCTAGGACTCTGGTCTCCCAGGACTTTTTCATTGTCTCTTCAGATTTGTTCTTGTTTTCTTTTTCGTCTAGTGAAGTTCTGCCAGAACTTTGCCACTAGCCATCCTGTCCACCCATCTGCGTTTTATCTATACTTTTGTACATCTATAAGAAGAAGTCATAGGGCAGGAGTCATGATAGATTTTATAATTCTGTCTTCTTAGGCAGCTACAGGGACTAATGAGTGAAAGGTCTCTTTGACCAATATCGGTTCTAGCACCAACTATCTTTAATTACTCATTAAAATCTTAGAAGACTTTTTTTAGTCTTGTCTATGTACGAGAAATTGGCTGTCAGAGAGATTCTTTTTCACAAATTCCACCTGTCAGAGCCAGCTGATTCCTTATGTCGGCAGGCAGGGGTGGATTTCCAAGGCTCTCACTGTTCCTAATATCTTCTTACTTCCTGGTTAATCATTGACTGAGTCCTTAGAAATTAATTCTGTGTTATATGTCAATGCATGATTTGACTCCCATTCTGAGAATATGGATTATGTAATAAATTTGTCAGTTTGTTCCACTAACAGATCTGGACTGTTTTCCCTTGACAGCTATTTATCATTCTTTGTCACCTTAGGCAGGAGATTGGTTATTTCGGATACTTCATCAGAGAAAGAGTACACTTGAGCCTTGTTAGATAAGACCTTACTAACACCACCACCATCACTACCACCACATACCTTTACTGACCTAAAGCTGTAGTCCTCTAGAGTTTCTCCAGAAGTAAATGGTCCAAAAGATAGGACAGCTAAAAGACAGGTGGCCCAAGCACCTCAGAATTACCAAGTAAATTGCTTTCACTCAAGACTATTGGAACAAAACTCCACCCCCCCACCCGCCAACAAATGACAGATGCCATTGATGGTGATGTGCTTACCCTCTTGGCTATTTTCTCCTCTCTGGGTTAGTTCAATGTTCTAGAATATTGATAAACAACCCTACAAACATGGTACTACCAAGATGGTCTTCTTTGAAAATTAGTATTGGCATATTTCTTCATTCCTGCATGCTGACAATAAGGGACAAACTCCTAGAAAGACACAAACCACTGAAACTAACTCAAGAAGAAATAGAAAATCTGAATATACCTATAACAAGTAATTTTGTAAATTCCCACAAAGAGAAGCCCAAGCCCAGATGACTTCAGTGGTGAATTCTTACAAGCGTTTATAGAAAATTTAATACCATTACTTCACAAAATCTCCCAAAAAGTATAAGAAGGAAAGAATATTTCCCAGCTAATTCTGTAAGGTCAGTTTTAACCAGACACAAAAAGTCAAAGACATCACAAAAAAGGACAACTATAGACCAATATCCCTTATAAATATAGAGGCAAACGTCTTTAACAAAATACTAGAAAACTGAATCCAACAACATTTAAAAAGGGTCATGCACCATGACCAAGTGGGATTTATCCCAGGAATGTAAGGTCTATTTAAGATAAAAAAAAATAAATCAATGCCATACACCATACCAATAGAATAAAGGACAAAAACCACAAGATCATCTCAATAGGCAGAGAAAAGCATTTGACTAAATTCAACACTCATTATAAACATGTGCAATACACTAGAAAGAGAGGAGAATGTCCTCAACATGATAAAGTCCATCTGAAAAAAGTCCTCCGCCAACATCCATCATACTTAACGGTGAAAGACTAGATGCTTTCTCCCTAACTACAGGAAAAAGATAAGGGTGTCTGCTCTTGCAACTTCAGTTCAACATTGTGCTGGATGTTCTAGCCAGGGCAATAAAGCAGAAAAAGAAAGCATCCAGAGAGACCTTCAAGATGGCGGAGGAGTAAGACGCGGAGATCACCTTCCTCCCCACAAATACATCAGAAATACATCTACACGTGGAACAACTCCTACAGGACACCTACTGAACGCTGGCAGAAGGCCTCAGACTTCCCAAAAGGCAAGAAACTCCCCACGTACCTGGGTAGGGCAAAGGAAAAAAAAAAAAAAACAGAGACAAAAGAAAAAGGAATGTGACCTGCACCTCTGGGAGGGAGCTGTGAAGGACAAAAAGTTTCCATACACTAGGAAGCCCCTTCACTGGCGGAGATGCGGAGTGGGCAGCGGGGGAAGCTTCGGAGCCACAGAGGAGAGCTCAGCAACAGGGGTGCAGAGGGCAAAGCGGAGAGATTCCTGCACAGAGGATCGGTGCCGACCAGCACTCACCAGCCCGAGAGGCTTGTCTGCTCACCTGCTGGGGTGGGCGGGGGCTGGGAGCTGAGGCTCAGGCTTCAGAGTTCAGATCCCAGGGAGAGGACGGGGGTTGGCTGTGTGAGCACAGCCTGAAGGAGGCTAGTGCAACACAGCTAGCCGAGAGGGAGTCCGGGAAAAAGTGTGGACCTGCCTAAGAGGCAAGAGACCATTGTTTCGGGGTGCACGAGGAGAGGGGATTCAGAGCACCACCTAAACAAGCACCAGAGACAGGCACAAGCCACGGCTATCAGTGTGGACACCACAGACGGGCGTGAAACACTAAGGCTGCTGCTGCAGCCAACAAGAAGCCTGTGTGCAAGCACAGATCACAATCTACACCTCCCCTACCAGGAACCTGTGCAGCCCACCACTTCCAGGGTCCCGTGGTCCAGGGACACCTTCCCCGGGAGAATACACGGCGTGCCTCAGACTGTTGCAATGTCACGCCAGCTTCTGCCGCTGCAGGCTCACCCTGCATCCATACCCCTCCCTCCCCCCGCCCTGAGTGAGCCAGCTGCTCACTCCTGTAACCCAGTAATCAGCTGCTCCTTTAACCCCGTCCTGTCTGTGGTGGGATGGGGAACAGACGCCCTCAGGCAACCTACAGGCGGAGGCAGGGCCAAATCCAAAGCTGAACCCCAGGAGCTGTGCGAACAAAGAAGACAAAGGGAAATTTCTCCCAGCAGCCTCAGGAGCAGTGGATTGAATCTCCACAATCAACTTGATGTACCCTGCATCTCTGGAATACCTGAATAGACAATGAGTCATCCCAAAATTGAGGCAGTGGACTTTGGGAGCAACTGTGGACCACAGTGGACTTGGGGTTTGCATTCTGCATCTAATTGGTTTCTGGTTTTATGTTTGTCTTACTTTAGTATTTAGAGTTTATTATCATTGGTAGATTTCTTTATTGCTTTGGTTGCTCTCTTCCTTTTTTTATATATATATAGATTTTTTTTCCTTTTTCTCTTTTTGTGAATGTGTATGTGTATGCTTCATTGTGTGATTTTGTCTGTATAGCTTTGCTTTTACCATTTGTCCAAGGGTTCTGTCTGTCTTTTTTTTTTAGTATACTTTTTAGCACTTGTTATCATTGGTGGATTTGTTTTTTGGTTTGGTTGCTCTCTTCTTTCTTTTTTTTATTACTTATTAATTTTTTTATTTTTAATAATTTTTTATTTTAATAACTTTATTTTATTTATTTATTTC
>NW_020173674.1:10455596-10545382 GCF_003031525.2 Neophocaena asiaeorientalis asiaeorientalis
AAAAAAAAAAAAAACAGAGACAAAAGAAAAAGGAATGTGACCTGCACCTCTGGGAGGGAGCTGTGAAGGACAAAAAGTTTCCATACACTAGGAAGCCCCTTCACTGGCGGAGATGCGGAGTGGGCAGCGGGGGAAGCTTCGGAGCCACAGAGGAGAGCTCAGCAACAGGGGTGCAGAGGGCAAAGCGGAGAGATTCCTGCACAGAGGATCGGTGCCGACCAGCACTCACCAGCCCGAGAGGCTTGTCTGCTCACCTGCTGGGGTGGGCGGGGGCTGGGAGCTGAGGCTCAGGCTTCAGAGTTCAGATCCCAGGGAGAGGACGGGGGTTGGCTGTGTGAGCACAGCCTGAAGGAGGCTAGTGCAACACAGCTAGCCGAGAGGGAGTCCGGGAAAAAGTGTGGACCTGCCTAAGAGGCAAGAGACCATTGTTTCGGGGTGCACGAGGAGAGGGGATTCAGAGCACCACCTAAACAAGCACCAGAGACAGGCACAAGCCACGGCTATCAGTGTGGACACCACAGACGGGCGTGAAACACTAAGGCTGCTGCTGCAGCCAACAAGAAGCCTGTGTGCAAGCACAGATCACAATCTACACCTCCCCTACCAGGAACCTGTGCAGCCCACCACTTCCAGGGTCCCGTGGTCCAGGGACACCTTCCCCGGGAGAATACACGGCGTGCCTCAGACTGTTGCAATGTCACGCCAGCTTCTGCCGCTGCAGGCTCACCCTGCATCCATACCCCTCCCTCCCCCCGCCCTGAGTGAGCCAGCTGCTCACTCCTGTAACCCAGTAATCAGCTGCTCCTTTAACCCCGTCCTGTCTGTGGTGGGATGGGGAACAGACGCCCTCAGGCAACCTACAGGCGGAGGCAGGGCCAAATCCAAAGCTGAACCCCAGGAGCTGTGCGAACAAAGAAGACAAAGGGAAATTTCTCCCAGCAGCCTCAGGAGCAGTGGATTGAATCTCCACAATCAACTTGATGTACCCTGCATCTCTGGAATACCTGAATAGACAATGAGTCATCCCAAAATTGAGGCAGTGGACTTTGGGAGCAACTGTGGACCACAGTGGACTTGGGGTTTGCATTCTGCATCTAATTGGTTTCTGGTTTTATGTTTGTCTTACTTTAGTATTTAGAGTTTATTATCATTGGTAGATTTCTTTATTGCTTTGGTTGCTCTCTTCCTTTTTTTATATATATATAGATTTTTTTTCCTTTTTCTCTTTTTGTGAATGTGTATGTGTATGCTTCATTGTGTGATTTTGTCTGTATAGCTTTGCTTTTACCATTTGTCCAAGGGTTCTGTCTGTCTTTTTTTTTTAGTATACTTTTTAGCACTTGTTATCATTGGTGGATTTGTTTTTTGGTTTGGTTGCTCTCTTCTTTCTTTTTTTTATTACTTATTAATTTTTTTATTTTTAATAATTTTTTATTTTAATAACTTTATTTTATTTATTTATTTCTTTTTTTCTCACTTTTCTTCTGAGCCATGTGGCTGACAGGGTCTTGGTGTTCTGGCCAGGTGTCAGGCCTGTGCCTCTAAGGTGGGAGAGCTGAGTTCAGGACCTTGGTCCACCAGAGACCTCCCAGGTCCATGTAATATTAAATGGCGAACGCTCTCCCAGAGATCTCCATCTCAACGCTAAGAACCAACTCCACTCAATAACCAGCAGGCTACAGTGCTGGACACCCTATGCCAAACAACTAGCAAGAAGGAACACAACCACACCCATTAGCAGACAGGCTGTCTAAAATCATAATAAAGTCACAGACACCCCAAAACATACCACCGGATGTGGTCCTGCCCACCAGAAAGACAAGATCCAGCCTCATCAACCAGAACACAGGCACCAGTCCCCTCCACCAGGAAGCGTACACAACCCACTGAACCAACCTCACCCACTGGGGGCAGACACCAAAAATGAAGGGAACTATGAACCTGCAGCCTGCAAAAAGGAGACCACAAACACAGTAAGTTAAGCAAAATGAGAAGACAGAAAAACACACAGCAGATGAAGGAACAAGGTAAAAACCCACCAGACAAAACAAATGAAGAGGAAACAGGCAGTCTACCTGAAAGAGAATTCAGAAGTAATGATAGTAAAGATGATCCAAAATCTTGGAAATAGAATGGAGAAAATACAAGAAACGTTTAACAAGGACCTAGAAGAACTAAAGAGAAAAGAAACAATGATGAACAATACAATAAATGAAATTAAAAATTCTCTAGAAGGAATCAATAGCAGAATAACTGAGGCAGAAGAACGAATAAGTAACCTGGAAGATAAAATAGTGGAAATATCTACCGCAGAGCAGAATAAAGAAAACAGAATGAAAAGAATTGAGGACAGTCTTAGACACCTCTGGGACAACATTAAATGCACCAATTTTCAAATTATAGGGGTCCCAGAAGGAGAAGAGTAAAAGGGACTGAGAAAATACTTGAGAGATTATAGTTGAAAACTTCCCTAATATGGGAAAGGAAAGAGTTAATCGAGTCCAGGAAGCACAGAGAGTCCCATACAGGATAAATCCAAGGAGAAACACTCCTAGACACATATTAATCAAACTGTCAAAAATTAAATCAAAGAAAAAATATTAAAAGCCACAAGGGAAAAACAACAAATAACATACAAGGGAATCCCCATAAGGTTAACAGCTGATCTTTCAGCAGAAACTCTGCAAGCCAGAAAGGAGTGGCAGGACATATTGAAACTGATGAAAGGGAAAAACTCCAACCCAGATTACTCTACCCAGCAAGGATCTAATTCGGATTCGACGGAGAAATTAAAACCTTTACAGACAAGCAAAAGCTAAGAGAATTCAGCACCACCAAACAAGCTTTACAACAAATGCTAAAGCAACTTCTCTAGGCAGGAAACACAAGGAAACGAAAAGACCTACAATAACAAACCCAAAACAATTAAGAAAATGGTAATAGGAACATACATATCGATAATTACCTTAAAGGTAAACACATTAAATGCTCCAACCAAAAGACATAGACTGGCTGAATGGATACAAAACAAAACCCATATATATGCTGTCTACAAGAGACCCACTTCAGACCTAGGGACAAATACAGACTGAAAGTGAGGGGATAGAAAAAGATATTCCATGCAAATGGAAATCAAAAGAAAGCTGGAGTAGCAATTCTCATATCAGAAAAAAATAGACTTTGAAACAAAAACTATTACAAGAGACAAAGAAGGACACTACATAATGATCAGGGGATTAATCCAAGAAGATGTAACAATTGTAAATATTTATGCACCCAACATAGGAGCACCTCAATACATAGGCAAATGCTAACAGCCATAAAAGGGGAAACTGACTAACACAATCATAGTAGGGGACTTTAACACCCCAGTTTCACCAATGGACAGATCATCCAAAATGAAAATAAATAAGGAAACACAAGCTTTAAATGATACATTAAACAAGATGGACTTAATTGATATTTATAGGACATTCCATCCAAAAACAACAGAATACACTTTCTACTGAAGTGCTCATGGAAGATTCTCCAGTATAGTTCATATCTTGGGTCACAAATCAAACCTTGGTAAATTTAAGAAAGTTGATCATACCAAGTATCTTTTCTGACCACAACACTATGAGACCAGATATAAATGACAGGAAAAAATCTGTAAAAAATACAAACATATGGAGGCTAAACAATATGTTACTAAATAACCACGAGATCACTGAAGAAATCAAAGAGGAAATAAAAAAATACCTAGAAACAAATGACAATGAAAACACGATGACCCAAAACCTATAGGATGCAGCAGAAGCAGTTCTAAGAGGGAAGTTTATAGCAATACAGTCCTACCTCAAGAAACAAGAAGCATCTCAAGTAAACGACCTAACCTTACACCTAAAGCAATTAGAGAAAGAGGAACAAAAAAACCCCAAAGTTAGCAGAAGGAAACGAATCATAAAGGTCAGATCAGAAATAAATGAAAAAGAAATGGAGAAAACAATAACAAAGATCAATAAAACTAAAAGCTGGTTCTTTGAGAAGATAAACAAAGGTGATAAACCATTAGCCAGACTCATCAAGAAAAGAGGGAGAAGACTCAAATCAACAGAATTAGAAATGAAAAAGAAGTAACAACTGACACTGCAGAAATAAAAGGATCATGAGATTACTACAAGCAACTCTATGCCAATAAAATGGACAACCTCGAAGAAATGGACAAATTCTTAAAAAAGCACAACCTTCCAAGACTGAACCAGGAAGAAGTAGAAAATATAAACAATCACAAGCACTGAAATTGAGACTGTGATTAAAAATCTTCCAAAAAACAAAAGCCCAGGACCAGATGGCTTCACAGGCGAATTCTATCAACATTTAGAGAAGAGCTAACACCTATCCTTCTCAAACTCTTCCAAAATATAACAGAGGGGGGAATACTCCAAAACTCACTCTACGAGGCCAGCATCACCCTGATATCAAAACCAGGCAAAGAGGTCACAAAGAAAGAAAACTATAGGCCAAAATCACTGATGAACATAGATGCAAAAATCCTCAACAAATACTAGCAAACAGAATCCAGCAGCACATTAAAAGGATCATAAAACCCGATCAAGTGGGGTTTATCCCAGGAACGCAGGGATTCTTCAATATAGACAAATCAATCAAGACAAATCAATCAAATCAATCAGTAACAAACTGAAGGAGAAAAACCATATGACCATCTCAATAGATGCAGAAAAAGCTTTTGACAAAATTCAACACCCATTTATGATAAAAACTCTCCCGAAAGTAGGCATAGAGGGAACTTACCTCAACATTATAAAGACCATATATGACAGACCCACAGCCAACATCACTCTCAATGGTGAAAAATGAAACCATTTCCTCTAAGATCAGGAACAAGACGAATTTGTCCACCTTCACCACTATTATTCAACATAGTTTTGGAAGTTTTAGCCACAGCAATCAGAGAAGAAAAATAAATAAAAGGAATCCAAATCGGAAAAGAAGAAATAAAGCTGTCACTGTTTGCAAATGACATGATACTGTCCATAGAGAATCCTAAAGATGCTACCAGAAAACTACTAGAGCTAATCAATGAATTTGGTAAAGTAACAGGATACAAAATTAATGCACAGAAATCTCTTGCATTCCTATACACTAATGATGAAAAATCTTAAAGAGAAATTAAGGAAACACTCCCATTTGCCATTGTAGCAAAAAGAATAAAATACCTAGGAATAAACCTACCTAGGGAGACAAAAGACCTGTATGCAGAAAACTATAAGACACTGATGAAAGAAATTAAAGATGATTCAAACAGATGGAGAGAGATTCCATGGTCTTGGATTGGAAGAATCACCATTGTGAAAATGACTATACTACCCAAATCAATCTAAACATTCAATGCAATCCCTGTCAAACTACCACTGGCATTTTTCACAGAAGCAGAACAAAAAATTTCACAATTTGTATGGAAACACAAAAGCCCCCGAATAGCCAAAGCAATCTTGAGAAAGAAAAATGGAGCTGGAGGAGTCAGGCTCCCTGACTTCAGACTATACTACAAAGCTACAATAATCAAGACAGTATGGTACTGGCACAAAAACAGAAATATAGATCAATGGAACAGGATAGAAATCTCAGAGATGAACCCACACACATATGGTCACCTTATTTTTGATAAAGGAGGCAAGAATATACAATGGAGAAAAGCCAGCCTCTTCAATAAGTGTTGCTGGGAAAACTGGACAGCTACATGTAAAAGAATGAAATTAGAGCACTCCCTAACATCATACACAAAAATAAACTCAAAATGGATTAGAAACCTAAATGTAAGGCCAGACACTATAAAATTCTTAGAGGAAAATATAGGCAGAACACTCTATGACATAAATAACAGCAAGATCCTTTTTGACCCACCTCCTAGAGAAATGGAAATAAAAACACAAATAAATGGGACCTAATGGAACGTCAAAGCTTTTGCACAGAAAAGAAACCATAAACAAGATGAAAAGACAACCCTCAGAATGGGAGAAAATATTTGCAAAGAAGCAACTGATAAAGGATTAATCTCCAAAATATAAAAGCAGCTCATGCAGCTCAATATCAAAAAAACAACCCAATCCAAAAATGGGCAGAGAAATAGACATTTCTCCAAGGAAGATGTACAGGTTGCCAACAAACACATGAAAGGATGCTCAACATCACTAATCATTAGAGAAATGCAAATCAAAGCTACAATGAGATACCACCTCATACCAGTCAGAATGACCATCATCAAAAGATCTACAAACAATGCTGGAGAGCGTATGGAGGAAAGGGAACCCTCTTGCACTGTTGGTGGGGAATGTAGATTGATACAGCCACCATGAGGAACAGTATGGAGGTTCCTTTAAAAACTAAAAATAGAACTATCATATGACCCAGCAATCCCACTACAGGGCATATACCCTGAGAAAACCATAATTCAAATGAGTCATGTACCACAGTGTTCGTTGCAGCTCTGTTTGCAATAGCCAGGACATGGAAGCAACCTGAGTGTTCATTCCTCTAGAATAGAAAGATGCAAAAGGCTGGGAGTAAAAAGTTTCAAATCATATTTAAGATAAAGGACTTGTATGCAAGTATATAAAGACCTCTCAAAGTGCCATAATCAGAAAGCAAACAATTCAGTCTAAAAGAAATCAAAAGATTTGAACAGAAACGTCACCAATTGATGACATGAAAAGAAGCTCAAAATCATTAGTCACTGAGTAATTACAAATTAAAATCACAGTGTGGTAATACTTCACATCTATTAGCATGGTAAAATTTTAAAGACTGGCCATACCAGGTGCTGGCATTGATGTTGGGAAATGGGATCTTTCATACACTGCTGGTGGAAATGTAAAATGGTACAATCACTTTGGAAACCATCTGGCAGGTTCTTAAATGTCAAACATCTTCCATATGATTCAGCCTTTTCACTTTAAGTGGAAAGGAATTTACCTAAGAGAAATTAAAGCTTGTATCCCTATAAAGACTTGAACATGAATGTTCATAATAGTTTAATTTGTCAGAGCCCAAACTTGGAGGCAGTCCAAATGCCCATCAATAGGCAAACTGATAAACAAATTGTGGTACATCCATACAATGGAATACTACTACCCTGTACACACAAAAACATGGATGAGCACCAAAATAAGTTTGCTGGGTGAAATCCAAATAAAAAAGCCAAAAAAAAAATCCAAATAAAAAAGAGTACATAATTATTATAAGAGACTGCATATCTTACTACATTATGACTGGAAAAGGAAGAAAGGCAAGAAAGATAAGGTTGTTTTGCAGAGACGTTCTCCTTTCTACAAAACTCTATGAGGTCACCTTCTCCTACACTGGAAATGGAATCATCTTCAACACCATCGGTGGTAACATACAGAACCAATATTTAACAATAACCAAGAATAAAAATTTGATATTTAGCGACTAATCTCCGAGATGTAAAAGTTGGGCCCGACATTAGGTATAGCACTATAGATCCACAAATATAGTTGAACACTTTCACAAAGACATGGAAGAAAGGCAACATTGAACCTATAGCTTGTATTTGTACTTCCACACATACTAAACCCCTCAATTTTAGTTTTGGAGAGTCATCTCTGGGGACAGACATCTGCTTCCACCCTAGCACCCTGTTCCATTCTAAATCTCCTTCTTCCTGATAAAAGGGAACATAAATTAATCAGTAGAAAGAAAAGACGATGGTAGTCAAAAGGTATAAACCTCCAGTTATGAGATAAATAAATACCAGGGATGTAATGCACAACATGATAAATACAATGAATGCTGCTGAATGTTACGTACGAAAGTTGTGACCAGAGCACATTCTCAGAGTTCTCATCACAAGGAAGAGCTTTTTTTATTTCTTTAATTTTGTATCTATACAAGATGATGGATGCTCGCTAAACTTATTATGGTACTCATCTCATGATGTATGTAAGTTGAACTATTACTGTATGTTGTACACTTTAATCTTATACAGGGCTGTATGTCAATTATATCTTAATAAAACTGGAAGAAAAAGAAATCTTCAACTCCAGAGTTTCTGTTAGGATCTTTTTTTATGATTTCTATCTCTTTGTTCAATAACTCTTTTTGTTCATGAATTGTTTCCCTGATTTCTTTAAATTATTTTTCTGTTTCCTTGTACCTCCTTGAATTTCCTCAAAACAGCTATTTTGAATTCTTTATCAGCTAAATCACAAACTTTCATGCCTTTGAATTCGGCTGTTAGAGGATTCTTGTCATCTTCTGGTGGTAGCGTATTTCCTTGATTCTTCATGTACCTTGGAGTTTGTGTTGCTGTTTTCTCATTTGAATCAGCAGACACCTCCTCAAATCTCTACTTGTCTTCCAGAGAGAGATACTGTTTTCTTGGTTCTGCTTATAGCTGGTATTTCCTCCAACCTCGTATGGATACCTGCTCCACACTTCTTACTCCTTGTGGCAAAAGTCTGAAACTTCTGTCTTCTCTGGTTGTTACAACTCACCAAGCTGGCTACTGGAAACCTCCCTTGTGTTTTTTCAGTATCAGGGTCTCCCTTGTCCACAGACCCTGACCTGTTTGAGAAGACTGTTTACTGGGGCTCTCTTGCTGCTGCACACAGTGTTGGGGAATGGGTGGATTTAGCACTTGGGGCATTGGGGTTACCCACGGGCCAAGTGGGGAACCTCAGAAGAGGTTCTCCCAGCAGTGTGAGCGGGCTTCCTGCTGAGTCTAAGAGGCAGTCAGCAGGAACCATGTTCCTTTAATGCCCTTTGATATTCTTATCTATCTCTTTCCTGATCTCTTCTTTCTCCCAGCTATGGAGGTCCTGCCTTCATACTCAGGGTGCTGCAGGAGAGAAACAGGTTTCTCCAGCAGCATCCCCCATAGCTGTGGTAGTTGGGAACTCACTCACTGCTCTCTCTTTTTCCTGAGGGGAGAAGTCATCACTGACTACTTCATCCTCATGCTGTGCCACCGCCAGGAAGGGGCACCACTAGCAAAGTTTCTCTTGCCCTCTTCAATGTGTCCAGTTCTTTTTTTTTTTCTCTAGTGGAAAGCTGGACTCTCTCCTTGGGGAGGCTGGACTTTTACAAAGTCTCTCTCATCTATGGATGTCTTTCCAAGTCAGCCCTCTTTTGCTTTTTGCCTGCTGGGGCTGAGAGGGGCTGTGGCCAGTTAACAAACTCCTGCTAGCTCCACAGCCCCTACCAAGCTCAGTCTGCCTAACGTCTGATGCATGGGTGGGTGAGTGAGACTCCTGGGTCCCTTGGTGTATGGTGCTGAATCCCATAACTCCCACAGAGGTACTTTTGTTCATGGATGGATTCAGAATTCGCTGTTTAAAAGCGGGGACCAAAGGAGGGCTGTCTTATGCTGCCATGATGCTGGTGTCACTCCAACGCTCATGTTTTCTATAGCAGGAAAGAATGACCAATCCCTTGGAAGATAAGACTCACTTATTACACACTTCCCCTAACTAAGCGAGGTAGTTGAGCCAAGTGGAAATAACATGGATACGAAAGACAAACTGGCCTGGATCTAAACCCCAGTTCTGTGATCTACTGACTAAACAACCATGGGCAACTTGGTTTTATCCTTGTTGTGTAGAGAAGCTTACGGCTTTAAAAAAAGAGATATTTGCTTACCTCAAAAGTTTGTTTTATAGATTAAGATGAAGTAACACCAGTTAGGCTTCCAGCAGAAGTCAAGACATAACAGAAGTTCAATTAAATCTTAGCTTTATTCTCTTTCTTACGCTCTCATAAGATTTAGAATTCCAGTTCAGCTTTTTAATTTAATTGTTAATTTCCCATGGTGACTCCCCATCCTAGAAGTATTCTTCCTCTATGTTCTAATACAATCTTCTATTTGCCAAGTGAAACTTTCTTTCTATATATTTGAGTATGAACTCCTAAAAGGCAGGATTCACAGCATATTCATAGCTTCCTTCCATAGACTGCCTTCCCTGGTCTCTTCCATTGTCCCATAACCACTTCCTCCAACCAGGAATAACAAGGTATTGGTACATCTTGTCAAGGGCCCCTGAGGAGCTGGGGTAGGTTCAGGATTAGGCGTCAATATTTATGCATGCAAAAATATGTCCCATACACCAGTCTAGGCACTGGCTACACGATCTATGAACATGCATAGTACATTTGAAGTAATTATAGTTAATATAACCATTTAAGAGATAAGAAAAATGAACTGAGATAAAATTTAAAGGGTTATCCAAGATCATAGAGCTAGTATCTAATGTAGCTTCTACAATTTGCTTCTGGGTATATTACGTTCCACATTCACATTCTAAACGATCCCTGCCCCACAATGTTGTTCAACACAAGCCTATGCAGGGGGTCCCAGATGAAAGTTGTTTAGGAGACGTAAGTTGAGCCCACTTAACTGTTTGTGGAGTGAGCAGAGGTCTTCCAGTGATGGGAAATACTCATGAAACACAGATGGTGACTACCAGTGGCCTCTCACACCCTTGTACATATAAATTTACTTCAACACTCTAAACCAGGCTGAAATTATGAATATGGTACCCTGTTTTATTAGAATTTTTTGTAAGTAGAGCCATACCTCATAGAATGGGAATTATTTGGGAATGTTTTTTTCTGAGACAGTTTTTAGAAAGAGACCTTTGATTAGCTTTTGTCAGGAGAGTCTAGAATGAATGTTATTGTCCCAGATGTCTTGCTGGACCATACATCAAATAGCATCAAATAACTGATTGCTGTTGCTATCCCAGTCACAAACCTAGTAATTGTGATTGCCGACAGTCTTAAGTATCTAAAAGCAGGGAATATGGAAGCAGGAAGTTCAGCTGGGATTTTTTTGTTCCAAACTGCTCATTTTCAGATGGAAAAACTGAGGTCCTCCAAGGGAAAAGACAGTCCCAAGTTCACATAGCATAACAAATAAATCAGAGTCAGGGCTAACTTGTAAAATGTGACTTATGGTCCAGGTTCCTTTCAACTTTATCCTACCATTTATTGACGAGATGGCTGATGATTCTTTTTACAAGCTCTTTTCTGTCTGTGGGGTTGTTTATAGATTATCCCATTTGATAAAGCATTGTTTAAAAGGAGGACTCCAGAAACTGTTCTTGGTCCTTAGCATCATTGAATTGATGCTCTGATTCCCAATTATCCTTGATCAGTCCCCCACCCTCATGTACACACGTGCACACAGAGAAGAAATCAAGTGAAATGAGTCTGATTTATTGAACAAATACCAGTGATTGAGGATACATCAAGGAGGTCATAAGTATACTAACAATACATGATAATACATTGAGTCGTGGGGTAAAGTGATTATGAAGCAGGATCTTATGGCTGGATGAATATGTGTGCATTAGGCAGTCTTCATGGAGAAGATAACCTTTAGGTTGACATTTTTAAAAGGATAATTTGGGGCACTAACTATGTGAAGAGCATGCTATTTGTGTTCTCAGTGTGTGCCTGAAGTGAGCATGTGATAAAAAGCGGGCAGGGGCAGAACAATCGTCAGAATGGTCTTGAGACCAAAACTGTGTGACGTATATAGAAATACAGTCAAAGATGTGGTTAAAACATTAATTGAGTCGGGGAAAGAATGGTGTAAAATATCACACAGTATGAAGATAGACTGGATTCACTTCTAGAGGTCCTGGTGGGCCAGGTTTAGGAGTGTGGATTCGAGTACATATGCCATGAAAGTGATGTGATTGTAGATGATCAAGTATGGTGATACGGCTGTGCAGTGAAAGGGTATATTTTTATGCTGCTGTCAAGTTTGGAGAAACAAAATTTTAATTTCAGAAAAATGAAAGTAGAAAACCCAGGGTCCTGAGGTCAGAAAAACATGACAATTCACTTAAGTCATTGGTTGTGTGGTTAGGTGATCACTTTCATAATCTGGGGAAATTAACATCTACTTATCACTTTTTAATTTTGGCATCCCAAGTAAATTAAATGTACTTAATTATTTTAGTAATTAATCTGTGAATAATACCCCCAGCTGATTTTTTTCAGTCCCTCCACAGGACTCTTTTACATAGGCTAAAGGTGTGAACTACTTTTTCCTTCTCTTAAAAATAAAAATAACAACAACAACAAAACCACTTGGCTGAACTTAATTTTTCTTCGTTATCTTCTATTCACAGTCTCCTCTCTTTATTTGTTACATCACACACACCACCATTCTCTCTCTCTAAATACCTCTGCAAATATTTTATTCATTTACTCATCACCATAACCCTGTTTTGAATTTCTCTGCACCTTTTGCATTCATTCACTACTGCTATTTCTTTGCCCAATTTCTACATCTTAACTGGATTTGATTTATCACTATAGACTTTTCTCTTACCCAAGTCAGCAGATACCGTCTCTGATGATTATTTATTCTCTGTTGTCTAACCTCTCTCTGCTTTGGGCTACCTGCTATCTACTGTTTCACAGTGCATTTTTCTGCCTAATTCCCTTATATTCTACCTTAGATATTTTCTCTCCTTTTCCCCTCTGATTACAGGCATGTACAGGTTAACTTGGCTTTACTTTTATCTCAAAATAATTCCCTTAGAATGTTAATCTGCTTCATTTAATAATGATCTCTCTTATAACAACACTAAATCTCTATTACCAAATTCCATCTTTACCAGCACTCTACATTGGATACCACCAGGCACTCTTTAGTTGCATTTGTCTTCGGTCTCCTAAAAAGGACAGTCTAAAACTGAACTTAATCTGGGTCTGTCTGTACGCCTCACTTATTAATTCATATTTCTCACTTCCTATCATTTCTTTCAACATTACCCGTTGTTCTCTGATCGACTTAAACACATAATGTGTTAATCGACCAGTTGCTTCTCTAACTTTATCCTTTAATTCAACTTGTTAGCAAGAAGACCAATTACTCTTTCTCTCCATGTTTTAGACACAGTCATTTCTCTCCATTTCCACTGACTTCATTTTAGCTCATGTCTTCGTTAATTTATTCTTCTTTCAAGTTCTTCATTAAGTGATCTCTCCATTACGGTTTCCATCTCCAGATACTGAGTAACTTAATAAAACCCCCTGCTGCTTATTCATGAATCTGCAAACACTACTGAACAATATGGTGTCCGTGAATGTGTTGCTGATTCATGCAACATACAGATTTTTATGAGACTTTTTGCCTTTGAAAAAATATATTATCATTGAGGGGACATAAAATATTTGCATATAGAAAGTTTAATATAGAGTATAAGGGGTGTGTGTATTCGATTAGAAAAACTTATCTTCTAGAGAGAGGAGCAATCAACTAGAAAAACTTAAAGAATCAGGTGAGATTTAAGATAAGCATTACAGAAAGAAGAACTTCAAGCAAGCACAAAAGGGAAGGCAGAACATTTGAAGCTAGGATGTTGACATGAGGTGGTCAAGCACAAAGCATATTAAAGAGAAGGTGAAGTGGGTTTAGAAAGTGGAGACTTTAAGACAGGTTATGGTTACCAGCGGGGAAGGGTGGGGGAGAAGCATAGATTGGGAGTTTGGGATTGACCTGTACACACTGCTATATTTAAAATAGATAACCAACAAGGACCTATTGTAAATAATAATAATAACATATGGAGGACACAATTATTTCAAAGGTAATGACATACTTTTTTTCATATAGAATGGGTTAAATTTTTGTTGTTGTTTAACATAGCTGATTTCATTGAGCAAACGTGGCTTTGTTTTCACTGACTACTCTTGACATATTTGGCTCTTAGGATTAAATTTTTGTTTAAAAAAATAGTGGAGCCTTTCAGATCAAATGGACTTAAATTTTATATCATTAGCGAGTACTAAGATTTGTAGATTGCTTTATGTATATAAGAATTAATTGATTTATTAATAATTTCTTTCTCTTTTAGAGCACTTTTAATTTATACTGTGTGTGTGTGTGTGTGTGTTTCCACACACACTTTTAGCACTGGCAGGCAAATTATTCCTAATATGTTAATTTTACTGATGAGAAAACCCAGATTAAGTAAAAGGTTAAATGATTTGCCACAACTCACTCAACTAATAAGCAATAGGCCTGGGATTCCAATGCAGGCTCCCTGCGCTTTATAAATCAGTGATCCTTCTAACATACCACGTTGTTTTGTCCATGTAAGACCAAACACAAGCAGGAAGCATCCATTGCTAACCTGATGCGGCTCCACCAAAATGTTTAATACATACCTGAAGAATCTCTATTCAAACCGCCATCTGACTGTCCCCCTAACTCTATTCTTAATATGTGTCAATTAGGTCTTCTTATCACCTCCACATTCCCTTCAGAATCATTTCTTTCTCCTTTTCTCCCCTACCTCTGTCTTGACCTGGTGATATGCCCTCCCTGAATATTCACCCCTACACTCCATAAATTCACACTGAGCACCCACTATGGATAAAATACTGGTATACACAAAGTGAAAGAGACAGATGTGAAAAACTTTACTTATTTGGTTCTCAGTTTATGTTTGCTGAGTGGACTTTGCCCTCAAGGTGCTTATAAGCCCGTAGGGGTGGGGGACATCTATCGCAGACAGCTGCAGCTCTTGTAAACTCGAAAAGGGGCTAAGAGACAAATATTACCAAACTGTTAAGTTTAACTCCACTCTCAACCAGCCTTCCTCTTGTTTTCTCTATTTGCACAGTTCTAGGCACAGAGTAAATGCTTATTTTTCTTGTTTTCTGTTGACGTCCCAGAAGGGATGGGTGTGAAACAGCCACAGAAAACAAGAAAAATAGGAGTCTTTCGTATTTACAAATGGAGGGGGATTTAAGTGAATGGAAACAACAAAAATAGAATTTTGTCATCTGGAGAATAAATCATAATGTAAAATTGGCAGGTCACAGAAAGAATTGAAATTTTGCCAGTAGTCCCTTAAACAAAGATCTTGGCTTTCTAGATCCTTTGCTATGAATCAGAATGTTCTGGAGTCACGATTCTTACGAATCAGTGGGAGAAGTTGCCTCCCCTCTATCTTCCAACTCACTGTAAATTGGTGCATAGATGTTTACTTCTTCATAAAGACGATCTTCTGGAATCTGATGAGGGAAAAAATCATTATCAATCACCAAGAACTTCCTGCCACGAGAAGACTTTCTTAAGAGGCATATCTCATCTCCTTTTGCCTTTCTGAATCTCACCATCTCCCATTACACTGTAATTAATACCTCCATCTCTAACAAACCAAGCCAGATTGTCTGGCCAAGTGGGCTCAGAAGAAACTGTCAGTCATTGAGAAGTTGGTGAGAAGATTCTGTGTCTGAACTTTGGTATATCTCTTGTCTTATCTCTGGAGGAAAGTGATCAGAAAAGGCAGCCAGACTTGAATGCTTCAGGCAAGTGGACAGATGGAGAGAGCATGTTTTATCTGGAAGATCTGAGTAAATGTATGTGCATCAGGTATTGGTAAGTCTTTTTCATACATCAAAGGTGTAAAATGCGTAAGACAAGTGGAAATGCAGTTGGTAGTCACGGATTAGGGAGGAGACAAGCTTGAGGTTTCAGAGCAAGTGGGAAGGTGAAAGCCAAGAAAAAAGAGAGCAGGAACAAATAGAACTATTCTGGGAAAGCAAATGAGCCCAGATACCTGAGTGTCTCCACCACTTGCTACCTGTGTATTCATCTCTCATGCTCATCAACTTCAAAGCATGTGCATTTTCTGAAATGATGAAGATCCGATTTTCCTAAACTTCTCAGTTGCAGGGACGTACCATGAGATTTGTGAGTGGAAAACTTGATTCAGAACTTGAGATTTGGAAATCAAAGTGCTGAAACTTGGAGAAACGGAATGCTGAAACTGGAAGAAATGTCGCAGGAAACCCAGGCCATGCTTTTAAGCAACAAAGCTCGAATTCTTTAGCTTATTGTTTAGGATTTAATCTCAGGCCTCTGCCTACCTTATTTCCTTCAGTTACTTCTCCAATCCCATAGATGGTGAGTGACACAGCACTGCAAAATCCCAGAATGGTGAGAAACAGGATCATTGCCACAATTTCCTGTGGAATAACAACCAGAAAGACAATTAGAGTGACAAGGTAGGTGTCCCAGAAGTACATTCCCTTACAGCAACCCTTGTTTTCATGACCGCCCACCCTCAAGACCAGTCCCTGTAAGATGACACGTGGGAAAACCAGGAGATGGTTACTCAAAGCAGATGACTCCACCCTTGCAGAATTCAGCTCAGGGGGCAGGGGAAGGAGGCTGGTACATCTCTGGGTATGAGCCTCCGGAACACTGCATTATGCGATTGAGGATGCAAGAAAGGATTGTGTTCATGGAAAGGAAGAGAAGGCGTCTTACTGAGATTAAGACCCAGAATCTCAGTCTTCCCGCAAGAAATACATACAATGGAAACAGAAGCCACAAAGCAGAAGTCGTTCTCATAAATATCCCGGCAACGGGAGATATAAGCTGAGCTCTTCTTTAGGTTAGTGATCAGGGTGATGATTCCTATTCCTCCAGCTATGCTGCTGGCAGTGTTTGCCCCCAGACTTCCTCGTATCTGATGACAAAGAACAACATTTAGACTTGGTCCTGCACCTGCCACAGTATTCAATAAACCTATCTGCATTTCAGGGCTGGATATATCCAATAAACTGTGCATTTGCTTAAAATATAGATGAAAAAGGGAAATCTTGAAAATGTACTTGTGTAGTAAGGACCTATAACTTTCTTGCTAGGACTGCATTCGGGAAAAGCCACGTGGATACTCATAGCCTCTCCTCAAATAGACTCCTTCATTGGAAACGAGTCATCTATTTCATCATAGGACTAGATTATGAGGACAGAGAAGGTGTGAGGTTATTTTTTCAGCAAGTGTCAGAGTAGTTACATTTATTGTTTTTAAATGATACAATTGGCATTCTAATGATTTTATTTTTAGTGATTACATGAAATACCAAGTAGATTGGAAAAATATCGCATATCCACATTTGCTCATAAGAGATGACGACATATCTTTTTCAAGACTCTCAAAATTAGATTTTCCTTACCTTCTCAAGGATGGACAAAGACAGAATGCAACTCACCAGATATGTTGCATGTTTCTTTTCAGACATAACTGACAAAAATCCAGAAATGGCAAACTGTTCAAAAGGGAGGAGGAAAAAAAAAATAGCACAGTGAGTCTCTGTTCTTGTCTGTGTCCCTTTCACCCCCATCCTCCAAACAGAAGGTAAAGTTGTGGGTATTCTATAAAGCTCTCCTTTACTTTTAAATTTTATTATTTTATTTTTTATTTCCTAGAGAGAGCTTCTCAAAATTAAATGTACATATGAATTATATGAGAGTCTTGTTAAAATGCAAATTCTTACTCAGTAAGTCCTAGATGAGGCCTGAGATTCTTTATTTCTAGCAGGCTCCCAGGTGATGCCAACCCTGAACAGTCCATGGGTTACTATTAAATACTGTAAGTTCCAGCAGCCCTGGTGCATGATTATGTCACTACTCTAACTTTTTTGTGATCATTTGCTTTCATGAGCAACTTGTATGTTGTAGTTGTCAACTCCTTTGGGCCAGAAACATGTGTCTGTCTCCAGAGTCTGCCATGTATCGTATAGACATATAGTAATTATGAAAATGCGTATGGTGAAAGATCTAGTGAAGATATCCACCAGTAGCACAAATTAAAACAAAATTCCAAAGATTCAGATTGTGTGATGAGCTGAGAGACATCTAATAAGCTGTTTGAAATGAAAAGACAGTAAGGAAGTTTCAAATAAAATATGGCAAAGTTTCAAGGAGAGTCTTGAACGAGTGACCAGAGACCTAAGTATTTAGCAGAGTGCCAAGCCAATGTGATTAGGGTTAAAATAATATATCCTTGTGAATGAAGTGTTGATACAAAAAACAGCATGGATTAATTGAAAATAATTATGTAAGTGCAAGAAGCCAGACAGTAGACAGAACGTGGTGTGTAATTCCATTTATATAAAACTCTAGGAAATGCAAACTAATCTATAGTGACAAAAAACAAGTGATTGCTTAAGGATGGGAAGATAGGGGTTGAGGAAGGGAAGGGTTACCAAGGGAAACAAGGAAACTTTTGGCAGTTATGAGTATGTTCATTATATGGATGTGGCAAGGTTTTCACGTGTGTATACATGTGTCAAAACTTATCAAATTGTACACCTTAAAATGTGCCATTTATGGTATGTCAGTTATGCTTCAATAAAGCTATATATTTTTGTGAGCTCATTCAGCCATCTAGTTTCTAAATAGTACAATGACTAAAAAAGATACAACGAGAAAGCACCTAAAAGAGTTTCTAAGGGGCTTCCCTGGTGGCGCAGTGGTTGAGAGTCCGCCGCCGATGCAGGGGACAGGGGTTCCTGCCCCGGTCCGGGAAGATCCCACATGCCGCGGAGCGGCTGGGCCCGTGAGCCATGGCCTCTGAGCCTGCGCGTCCGGAGCCTGTGCTCCGCAACGGGAGAGGCCACCACAGTGAGAGGCCCGCGTATCGCAAAAAAAAAAAAAGAGTTTCTAGGGCACAATAGAAGTTCCTCAGATGTCAGTCTTGTTCTCTTCACCTCAGCAATCTCTTGCCCCTCCCTTCACTAAGATAACTTTATTAATGGATAGTGTTAGGGAAATTTTTCTGAAATTGAGTTCTGAAAGTTTAGTTTCAATTTTTATTAGCTAAATGCCTCTTGGGTAATATGTTTAACTTTTATTAACCCCAGGTTTCTCATCTGATAAACGTGTGTTAGCACATTCAACCCAAAGTGCTTCGTAAACTGCAAATATGTATGTATATTTACATATCTCCATATTAGAATATATTCATATATTCTAAATACTAGAATAAACAATTGGTCAGATCTGATCTGAATAAAAGAAAAGCCATGTACAGTGTTATTTCAGAGACAATTTTAGACATATACTCACAAATACTGTTCCCCAGAATGGGTAGCCTGCTTTAAATGATGAAAAAAATTCTTTAAATTCTGAATTATTGAACACGGAGCAGACGATTATTCCAAAGTAAAGGCATATCAAACTAATCAGAATTTGTGTTACCTGTAGAAAAATGCATAAGTTTTGTGAAATAAGAAGACGTTTTCCTAAGATTACATCAATTTCCTTATAATCAAGGGGAAATGTAAGAAATTGCTTTGGTGTCTTAGGCAGCCCTGAGAAAGTATCCAAATGCAATATTTTCCACTATTGTCTGGCCACTCTAAGAATTTATGTAGGCACGACTTAAGGCAGGAATAGCCAGTACATTTCTCCTGTGTCTTTATTTACATTCTCATGGTAGACATCAATAATGGCTCTTTCCATCTAAGAGAAGATAAAGATTAGAAATCCTTCACAGCATGATATTAATCAACTGGCAACTGACCAGAGTTGACAGATCCTATTTGTTATTCTTATCCTGGTCTTCATGAGGAAATGCTTCTTTTTACCCAACAGGGTGCAGTAAGTGTCAAGTTTTCGTCTACCAGGTATTTCACTCCTCTTGAGTCTGAGTAGGGAAACTATGTGGATGCCAACAAATACACTTCCTTAGAGCCAGTCTTTACTCTGGTTGTGATTAGAGGAGGCTCACTCACCCCCAGGAATTCCAGCTCCTTCTTCAAAAGAGTCAGCCACGTTTGGCGTGGTGGGGATGGGGCAGCTTTCTCCGGTAAGTTGTTATCATGGAGAGATACTATTGAAAGTTCAATTTCAGGCGCACTATGAAGTTTAAACAGAAATGCAGCCATGAGAAAATGCTCTAACTCCCTGTGCAAAGCTCTCAACTGACAGGGGAATTGTCCTTGTTTATGTTTCAAAACAATCCTGCAATGAAAATCTTCACTGTAAAGTACAAGAGATTCTGAGGCTCAGAGGGTCCAAGTTAGTGGCCAGGATTACTGTCTCATCAATGATTAGATGGAACAAAAGGGAAAAAAAACAAAAACAAAAGCCCCAGGCCAAGTCTTATTCTTTTTTTTTGCGGTGCACGGACCTCTCACTGTTGTGGCCTCTCCCATTGCGGAGCACAGGCTCCGGACGCGCAGGCTCAGCGGCCATGGCCCACGGGCCCAGCCGCTCCGCGGCACGTGGGATCTTCCCGGACCGGGGCACGAACCCACGTCCCCTGCATCGGCAGGCGGGCCCTCAACCACTGCGCCACCAGGGAAGCCCCCAAGTCTTATTCTTAATCTAGAATTATTACCAGGTTCTTTCTCATTAATGTGTATTGATGCGTACAACTAAAAATAATCCAACAGACATGTTTACCTATGCATCTCTCAGTCTTTTTAACATAGAAATGTATCTGAAAATATTTTGTCAATGACACACTCAATTTCATGTGCATAAAGGAATGGTTTTGAAGGATTTGTTGATCTCTACTCCTGTTTTCATCCTCAGAGGAAGCTAACTGGAAATACTGTGTCTTCAGAGTCTACTCAGTATTTTGCAATGATATTCAAGCCAATATTGATTCCCAAAGCTCTGTCTTTAGTTTCTCCTAAAACCTTTAAGAAGAAAGTCTTAACATGTGTTAATTTTTGGTATTCGAAGGAAAACTAGACTATGCACATCTCCACCAGATTTCACTCTGGGAACATTTCCCCTCTAAACAGTGGGGCAGGATCCCGCAGCTTGAGATTCACAAAGACTAACCAGAAAGAAGCCCGAGGTCATTTTGAAAACCTTCTGTCCCTTAACACACATCAGACACATAGGCAAGAGATCTCTACTGATAGTATGGGTTGGCCAAAAAGTTCATTCGATTTTTTCCCGTAATGTCGTACAGAAAATTGGCCAAACCAACACAAACTCCCCTACCCCATACCCAGAATAGGAACCTCTTTTGTTAGAAAACTTAAGTTGTTCCCAATTTAAAAGCTAAGTAAAAACCTTCTTCCCCATCAACCAGAGAGAACTAGTGAAAAAGTATAGCAAATAACTTCTTTATACACTGTATTTTAGTTAAACCTGATGGGTCCATGCCTATGTTCATGATTTGGCATCTCCCCAGCACTGTGACTATCTCTGGTTCACTAAGTGACTGGAAATAGAAGAAAATAATAACCTGTACCTACCTGGTGGGCTCTTGTGGGTTTGGGAGAGCAAGATCTGTTCTTCTCGCAAGTTCGGTGTCCATTTTTTCATTAACTGAGCTATATGGTGGTGAAGAGCAGTGTTACAATGAGCCTGGGTGGGGTCCCTCTCACAGAGTCTCCGGATGGTCAGTTAAGATGGGTTGATGCATGACACTGATAACTATCTTCATGCTTAAGACGTTGGTCAGAAAGATAATTTTCCTCGCTAAGATCAACAGGGCTTTTCTTGTTATAAGGAAGAGCCAAGTTGAGTGGGCTACTGAATAGGGATGAGAGTGAAATGGGGAAATTTGAGACTCCTGCAAGATAATTCTGCCTGAAACCAGCAGGATTTACAGAACCTAAAAATGAGTCGGTTTAGTGGGGACTGAGAAGGTGAGAGAGGACCGCGGGACATAAAGAGATTGGCTTCTCTCCTGGTGCTTTCTCTGCTTGTGACCTGGTTCAGCCACTCCTATGCCAGAAGTTCTCCAATTGTCCCTGGAAGACTTGGCTTCACACGTAATCTAAGGCTGAAGCACAGTTTGCAAGTATGAGTGTGTCTTAGTCTCTGAATCTCTGGATTTGTCCTTGACTTCAATATTTATTGTCTTTCTCTTTCTTCCTGTCTTTTGGACAGTGCTGATATATGGCTGTTTGTAGCAGATGGTCTCAGAAACTGGACAGGCAGAGTTCTAAGGCCTGGGAACCATTCCTGATAGTGTGAAAGCTAAGAAGTTTTCACACTGAAGACTCCGTTGTCTACTAAAAGGTTAGGTTGACTCTCTACTGCCTTGGTTTTTGTGATGGCAAGGATGGGCCCATGGAAACACTGAGGAGCATGAACTTCATAACAAATTCTATGAGTAGATCTAAGCAGCCTTGGCCTGAGCAGTATGCCTAAATTAGGGTCGGAGCTAAACTGACGTGCTTATTTTAATAGCATATCTAGCTAGACCATAGCAAAATGAATATACAGGTGAGATTCACAGATTTGGGACTCTTTTATTTCAGTTTATTATAGATATAATCTTGAATGGCTCTTTATTAAACTATAAAGATAATATAAATTTTACCTCTGTACATCTGTACTGTCTCTCTGGTTTGTGATACAAATTTCTTCTCTTTCTCCAAGAAACTTAAGATGTTTGTGTGAACAGGGGACACTAAAAGATACATTAGCGCACCTTTCATAACAAAAATGTATTAACCCACATGCCATCCTCCCACTGTGTCTTCCAGAATCGGTGGACCTGACCAGTATGTTGTTGGAGTTAATGAAACTCATTCACTTACACATTCCTCCAAAAGGGACTTAATGCTCCATGTCAGGCACTGCTCTTGTCACTGAGCATGCGGAGATGAACACCATGGTCCCCGCCTTTGTCTGGCTCACTATCTGGCAGAGTAGAACAAAGATAAATAATATATTACCAGCATGTCAGAGGCTGCTGGAACACACAGGAGGATGTACAGTTCTACCTCATAGAGGGTATGTAGAAGTCAAGTAAAGCGATTCCCAGAGAAAGTTCACATTTCAGCCAAGACTTCAAATGGTAACCTCAGGAGTTTTCGTTCATTTGCCTCTCCCTCAGTGGAATTAACACCACATCTGCTAAAACAGGGCCTGAAAAAATGCCTGTTTGTGGTGTTTTCTGGGAGTAGTCTATAATAGTTCATTATGTTTGCAGAGAATAATTAGAAATTAAACTTGAGTTGTAGACAGGGAACATTGAGGATGGTCTTTGGACACAATGCTATTTTGTGAGAATTTTCAACAGAAACTTGCAGCATGCAAATCTGTAACTGAGATGTATCTCGTGATCTTCAACTTGTTTCATATCTCAGTTTTCACCAGCATCTTCTTCTTACCCCCTTCTGAGATGCTTATCATCTCTGTGCCCTCACTTTTGGTCCTTATAGACATACTCTTTCATCTTTCACAATAGTAAGCTTTGAAGCCTATGACAAAATGTCTTTTTTTTTTTTGGTGGGGGCGATATTATCAAGATGAGTTTTAACCATGCCTCTGACTGAAAGGAAGAGATAATGGCCCTAACACTTCCCTCCTACAGCTTATATTTCCTCTTGTTGGCAGCACATCACCCAGTCATCATCTGGCTTCCTCTTTCACAAGCAACGTTTCTTCTCTCAGATATACACTGGGTTTACTTCCCCAAACGCAAAAGAAATTTGCTTTGAGATCCCATCTGAACAATTGTTTTCTCAAACTGAATGCTCAGTTCACTTAAACATGCACGAATTTACATGTTGCAAATTGTAAGTTGCTATGTCTTCGAGCTATTTTCTGATACTCCCAAAGGAATTCCAGTCCCCGCCCCCCCCCTCATTTCTACATCCCAGAGCCAAGTATGGCTTCAATAAATATGGTTCACAGGTGAGAGAGGCTGAGACTGATACAAGCTCCCAATGTTCCATGGGAAACGTGGTTATTAAAATGAAGGAAATGAGAAAATATTGTTTATGAAACAAGATGAGTGTTTCTAAAAGGCCTAGAGCTGAGTTCAAACTTGAAGAGAAAACCTCTGTCTCTTCATTTATATGACTTCGGAAATATTTATGTAGACTATCCAAGGGCTTAAAATCTTTTTGATCTCTTTCTAAAATTGGAGTTTAACTGCTGTCTCAGCCTCTAGGCCACTTAACTGCCAAGGTCCAGCACATGTTAATTCTTTATTAGCTCACACTCCTTCTATTCTCCAAAATGACACTTTTCAACAAGGAAAATTATAGGTGTGAACTGTGTTTGTCCACTTGTGACGAAGAACATCTGCTCAGAGAGGAAAATTATGAGACCTCTAGCATCATAGACAAGGCGTGGACATCACCTGTTCTATTCTTTATTATGGATCATTAGCATGTTTGCTTTCTTAAACCCATTCTTCCTTTCTACCTATCCTTGTAACATAATTATATCTGAATGTTTGTTCAAATTCAGTTTTACTATTTTCAGTATTATTTCACAACTTTTAGTGACTTCCTGTTCTTTATTGGCTTATTTTCTAGACATAAGTTCATCTCCTAATACCTTACACATGTTGCATAAAGTGCCTATCAGTCCTCATTTTGCTAACCCTGGAGAGTGATGTATCACATGTTTCTTTTCCTGGAGTCCCCTGTGTCACCTCATGCTTCAATCTGGACTGGTTGCCAGTAAACATGCCACTCAGGAATGATCCTAGGACTTCCCATTGCCCTGTTTTATACCGGATTTCCTATTTCCTGGCCCCACCTTTGAAGCCAAATCCAGCCTCTGTACCCTGACACGGAATTAAATCTCGGAGACAGAGTTTTGGGTGAAGTAGCAAAGAACAGCTTTATTGCTTTGCCAGGCAAAGGAGGCAACAGCAGGCTAATGCCCTCAAAACTGTGTGTTCCAACCTGGAGGGGGGTAGTGAGGAGTTTTATCGTAATGGTTCAAAGAGGGTGTGATCAGCCTGTGGACATTCTTCTGATTGGATGGTGGGGAGGTAAGCGGGAGTCAACGACATCAACCTTCTGGTTCCAACCCATCTGGGGTCTCCGAGCTAGTGGGCAGCACACTGTTTACTTCTGCCACCTAGTGGGCGTTTCAGTATCTGCCAAACAGCTCAAAGATATTGTCGTGTGTGTATCCCTTGAGGGGAATGAGGACCCTGCCCCAAGGCTGCACTGTTGTTTCTCTTGACTGCTCCCTTGTCCTGCATCCCCCTCCCTTCTAATTAACAACTGTTTGAACCTGCCCAGCTGGAACTCAGGGAAGGTCTTGGAGGCTGAAGGAAGTCTATTTCCTAATCAAAGAAATGGGGGACACGGAAAGGCTTGTGTGCTCAGAAGCCCCACAGGGTCCTGCTCCATATCACCTTTTACTCTTTCTTAGTAGGCTATTGCATGTTGATAGAATATATTCCCTGGTCACATGCTGAGAAACAGTATCTGGGTGTTTTTTTTGTTTTTGTTTTTTTTTGTTTTTTTTTTTTGCGGTATGCGGGCCTCTCACTGTTGTGGCCTCTCCCGTTGTGGAGCACAGGCTCTGGACGCGCAGGCTCAGCGGCCATGGCTCACGGGCCTAGCCGCTCCGCGGCATGTGGGATCTTCCCGGACCGGGGCACGAATCCGTGTCCCCTGCATCGGCAGGCGGACTCTCAACCACTGCACCACCAGGGAAGCCCTGGGTGGTATTTTTGAGTCTTTGTTGGCCTGAACATTTCCTTTCTTTAATACCCTTAGACTTAATTGAATTCTAAAGACATATAGAGTTTGAACCAGAAAACGTTTTTGACCCAGAATCATTCACTCCGTTTTCTTCCAGCATCTAGATTTCATTTTGAGAATTTCACCCTAATTTTTAATTCCAGATATTTGTATGTGCCATGCATTTTCTCTCTGAAAACTTTTATAATGCCTTTTAATCCATAGAGGTAAGACATACCTAATGTTAAGATTTACTGTAAATCTTATGCATTAATCTTACTGGATAGCCAGTAACCATTTTCAGACTAGAGAGCCATGTGCTTTGTTTTAAAAAATGTTCCCATGGCAGTGAAATAAGTCAGACAAAGACAAATACTGGATGATACCACTTATATGTGGAATCTAAAAACTGCAACAAATTAGTGAATAAAACAAAAAAGAAGCAGACACAGATATAGACAACAAACTAGTGGTTACCAGTATGGGGAGGGGGGCAATGCAGTGGGGGGAGAGTGGAAGGTACAAACTATTGGGTGTAAGACAGGCTCAAGAATGTATTGTACAGCATGGGAAATACAGCCAATATTTTGTAATAACTGTAAGTAACCTTTAAAATTTTTATAAAATATTTAAAACTTTAAAAAAATAAATTTATTTCTTAATTTAATTTTTAAAAGAAACAATTGGGAAAAAATTCCCATGTTTTCTTTTTGGATAAGTTCCTCATAAACTTTTGTTTAATCTTTGTGAACATCTTATTAGGGAGATGGCAGGCATCCAGAATTTGCCTTTTCCATGTTCTCCTTGCATACAGAATATACCCGTCCATCCCAATAGCCTTAATTTGTTTCAGGACTAAGTCCAAAGTCTCATCTAAATATCCTCTGAATCAGATATGGTTGAGACAATTCATTCTGAGGCAAATGCCTAAATTAATGACTCAAATTCTTCTTTAATCAGTATCAAATTGTTGCCATTTACATAACCCCTTATTTGGTTGGGGTTTTATTTTAAACACTTGACTAAATGCATTATCGTTCAATGAAAATAGGAACAAAATAATTCTACAACTTACAATTTTATTTCTGAATTTTTAGCACAATGACAAAGCACATGGTAGGAACACTATATTTATTGAATGAGTTAATGAATGAGTGATAACCAAACATGGATCAATCAATCACTTCTCCCATGTCCCCAGCTTACTGGTAAACTTGGAGGAAAATGCCTGGACTCAGTACACAAATTACAGATTGTAAACTCCAAGGTCTTCTCAAACTGCTAATTCATCAGAGACAATAGGTCTTCATAGAGATTTTTCAGAGGATTCTCTTTGGAGAAAGGTTCACCAGGAACATTCAAAGAGCAATAAAAAATGTTATATTTTTTAAATATCAAGGCATCATTCTGTGTCTCTCTCAGTGACCCTTAAGCGTTCCAGTTGCTCCCTTTAGCATTCTCTGATTTTATTTTTCCTCTATTGTTTTTTAGCTCTTACATTTTTGTCACAATCAGATTATGAGTAATATATTTCTTTTTCTTTCTGAGATATTTCTAAAATATCCCCTCCCTAAGCAATGTCAAAATATTGATTTCAGGATTCCAACTATTCTAAACCACACTCTACTGCTTCCCTGTCCCCAGCCTACCCAAGATAAAACCTGGGCTTGACAGAAGGACTTTGGTAAGACTCAATGAAGAAAAGATAAGTAGAAGCACATTGCAACCTATAAAATAATCATTTTAAAAATTGGAGTTTTAGGGCTTCCCTGGTGGCGCAGTGGTTGAGAGTCCGCCTGCCAATGCAGGGGATACGGGTTCGTGCCCCGGTCCGGGAAGATCCCACATGCCGCGGAGCGGCTGGGCCCGTGAGCCATGGCCGCTGAGCCTGCGCGTCCAGAGCCTGTGCTCCGCAACGGGAGAGGCCACAGCAGTGAGAGGCCCGCGTACCGCAAAAAAAAAAAATGTGAGGACACAAACTCGCATGAGTAGTATCAGCAAACAGGAGGATTAGGAGTAAGTCAGTAAATAACAGTTCATAAATCATCAGGGGGAAAATGGACAAATTTGGAGGAAAATATTAATTTCTCAGTTGACCACAGAAGAGGGAGAACACCTAAACATGAACAAAAAATACTTTGAAAAGGTTATTAAAGAACTTCCCTTTTAAAATACCATACTCAAATAAATTCAAAGGGAAGCCATTCAAAACTTCAACGAGTCACTATTTGAAAATCCCAGACCACGCAGAAAATTGTAAATCTCTCAAGTTAGTTTCATTATGCAAGATGTGAATAAAATTTTTAAAAAATGTAATCTCTCTGGAGAATGTAACAGTAGTAGTACATAATATGCAGTTTTAATTGCTTATCAAATATTAATTTACGTAATCCTTACACCAACCCTTTAAGACTGATACTACCACTATCCTCATTTCAGTGATGAGAAAATTGAAACACAACGAGGTTATCTAATTTGTCCCTTCATTACAGGGCTACTAAGTGGCAGAACCAAGATTCAAGTGAAGGCAGCATGGTACCTGATGTATATTTTCTCTACATTTTAGATTGTCGAAATATTTTATAATTACACATAATTTTTTAAAATTTTATTTATTTTATTTATTTATTTTTGGCGGCATTGGGTCTTCGTTGCTGTGAGTGGGCTTTCTCTAATTTTTAAAGGCATACACTTGAGGAAGCTTCTTTGTAAATGCGTAAGTCCTGTGGCTGAGAAGACTGACAATCCTTGAGTAATGGGTCATTAGCGAATAAATTTATTGAGAGACAAACAAGTCCAACTAGTGCAATAGTAGCACTGGCGATGTTCACCCTAAAATTGCTTTCCATCTAAAAAAGAAACAGAAATTTCCATTAATATAGGCAGCACATACTTCATTCCTTTGGTTGCAGTCATTTAAATAAATAGCCATTGAAAGTGGTTTACACACCCAGCTATAACCTAGGTTGGTCCTGGAAAAACATCAGTAAACAAAGACTCCCCACCCTCATGGAGTTTACGTTCTAGTAGCAAAGACAAAGAAGACAATTACGCATACTAATAGATAAATTATATAGCATTTTTAAAAGTGATTAAGTGCTATGGGATAATAGAGGGAAGTAAGGAGGACCAGGAAATCCAGAGAGAGGAGTGGAGTTTGTGATGTTAAATAGAAATGACCCCTGGGGAGAGGCGTTAAGGAGCTGAGGGAGTTAGTCCCCCCAGGACATCTGGGGGGCATGTCCTTGCAGTCAGTTCAAAGGCCTGAGGCCAGAGTGTTCCAGGTATGGTCCAGGGAAGCAAGGGGGTAGGGTGTTGGAGGGGAGTGACCAAAACAAAGAGCATTAGAAAATGAAGGTGGAAAGTGAACAGAGGGCCAGATCACATAAAGCCCACAGGTCACACAACGGACTTCTGTTCTTACTCCAAGGAAAACATAGAGCTAGAGGATTTTGAGCAAAGTGGCAACACAATTTGATTTCTATTTTAAAGGGAACACTGATATCTCAAGAGAGTCTAGTTAGAGAGGGCTGAGGGTAGAAGCAAGGAGCCCAGTTAAGAGAGGTGGTGGAGATTAGATGAGGTGTTATCAGTAGAAAGATGAGAAAATGTCAAACTCAGATATACGTCGAATGTAGGGCCAACAGGATTGGCTGACAAACTGGATTCAAGATTGTCAAAGGAAGAAGAACCTAAGCCAATTCTAAGGTTTGAGGCCTGGCAATGTGGAAGGATGGGGTTCCCATCAGCTGACATGAGGACAGTGGATGGAGATGGTTTGAGGAGGTAGATTAGGGGTTGAGTTTTGAACTTTTTAGGACTCTAAGCAATTAGGTGTGCCAGTCTGACGTTCAGCAGAGAGATGTAGGCTGGAAGTGTTTATTTCAGGGTTGTGGGCATGTAGATGCCAGTCACAGCCATGAGAGTGGATGACATCACCAGAGGAGTGAAGAGAGTAGGTGACAAAGAACGGAGCTTTGGGGTGCCCCAACATTAAAGTGTTGGAGAGAAAAAAAGGATCTCGGAAAGGAGATTGAGAGGGAGGAAAGAAGAAGACAGGAGGAAAAGCGGCTAATCAAGTTTTCCTGGAATCCAAGTGAAGAAATTATTGGAAGGAGGAGCGTGAGACCAGTACTGCTAACGGGTCAATTAGATGAAGACTGAGAATTGAGCTCTGTGTTACCAACGTGGAAGTGTTCAGCGATCTTAAAGGGAGCAGTTACAGAAGTGTGATAGGGAAGAAAATGAAGCCTTATTGCAGTGGGTTTAGTTGAAACTGGGTAGATAGGAATTGGAGACAGAGTGTAGAGCATTCCTTTAAGGAGTTGAGCTACAGGAGGGAAGATGAATTGTGACTGTAGCTTGCAGCAGAAAATAAGGTCAAGATTTTTTTTTTTCTTAGCAGTTATTGGATGCTTATGGGCTGATTAAAAAGATCTAGTAGGAAGAGAATTTGAGTGATGCACTTGCATGGAGAAAAAGAAACAGAATCTAGCATTCCAGAAGGGGTGCTGGTTTGAAGAAAATCATAGAGGAATCACCTACGGTAAGAGGTTAGAATGAAAAAAAATATATCGGTACAGATCTGGCTCATGAAGTAGTTATAGTGGGGGTCTGAAATATCTCCTCCAATGGCTTGAGTTTCTCGGAATAGGAAGCAAGGGAATCTACACAGAGTAGAGATGAGAAAAAAGGCACTGGCATTTGAGGATAGAGTAGAAATGTGAATGGGCTAGAAAAGTAGTATAAATGGGCAGGTGGTTGAGTGGGAACACATAATAGAGACTTACTAAGTGTTTAATGGGCACTAAAAATATAGACTACTTAGCTTTCAGCTGTGAAACTAATGGCAGGAGAGTGCCCCCTGAAAATCATTAGAATTTGTTAACTTTAAGAACACACAAACATCAAAAAGCCTTTTTCTAAGCTTCAGATTCATCAGATAGTCGTAGTAATCATCCCAGATTCACAATCTATATGATTTTCTGATGATCTACCACCTGAATGCCTTAAGAAAAGAAAATTAACTTTCTTGCACATTAAATGACACTCAGGGTCTCGGCTGGATTCACCAACCTCAACTCTCTTACTGTTAATGGATGACTTATTTCTACTCCTATGACCGTAGAAAAAGAAGAACTTCACTTACCAGTGTTTTTATGGGTTTTTTTCCCAACTACGACAGATAAGGTTCCTGAAACAATAAACTGCTTGCAAATAGAAAGTGAAGCACATAAAGGAATGTTAAGTCTCAACCATCTTTTCTTGATCTTTCCTTGGTTAGCAGATACCTAGCGGTACTTGTACAAACTTCCTTTTCAAATTCGCATTCTAGAACACAAAATTATACTTGACTTTGCTCATCATTTTATACAAATAAAATTTTAAATGAGTCTAAATTTTGAATAAATGTATAAGATTTTCATTTTGTTTTGTTCTTGGCCTTTTACAGGTTTATATGGGTGTGCATAATTTATCATATAATAAATACCCATATTCTAGATCCATCCATGTCTCAACAAATGACCCAATTTCATTCCTTTCTATGGCTGAGTAATATTCCATTGTATATATGTACCACATCTTCTTTATCCATTCGTCTGTCAGTGGGCATGTAGGTTGCTTCCATGACCTGGCTATTGTAAATACTGCTGCAATGAACATTGGGGTGCATATGTCTTTTGGAATTATGATTTTCTCTGGGTATATGCCCAGTAGTGGGATTGCTGGATCAGATGGTAATTTTATTTTTAGTTTTTTAAGGAACCTCCATACTGTTCTCCATAGTGGCTGTATCAATTTACATTCCCACCAACAGTGCAAGAGGGTTCCCTTTTCTCCACACCCTCTCCAGCATTTGTTGTTTGTAGATTTTCTGATGACGCCTGTTCTAACTGCTGTGAGGTGGTACCTCATTGTAGTTTTGATTTTCATTTCTCTAATAATTAGTGATGTTGAGCAGCTTTTCGTGTGCTTCTTGGCCATCTATATGTCTTCTTTGGAAAATGTCTACTTAGGTCTTCTGCCCATATTTGGATTGGGTTGTTTGTTTTTTTCATATTGAGGTGCATGAGCTGTTTATATATTTTGGAGGTTAACTCTTTGTCCGTTGATTTCTTTGCGAATATTTTCTCCCATTCTGAAGGTTGTCTTTTCGTCTTGTTTATGGTTTCCTTTGCTGTGCAAAAGCTTTGAAGTTTCATTAGGTCCCATTTGTTTATATTTGTTTTTATTTCCACTACTCTAGGATGTGGATCAAAAAAGATCTTGCTGTGATTTATGTCAAAGAGTGTTCTTCTTATGTCTTCCTCTAAGAGTTTTATAGTGTCCAGTCTTACATTTAGGTCTCTAATCCATTTTGAGTTTATTTTTGTGTATGGTGTTAGGGAGTGTTCTAATTTCATTCTTTTACATGCAGCTGTCCAGTTTTCCCATCACCACTTACTGAAGAGACTGTCTTTTCTCCATTGTATATCCTTGCCTCCTTTGTCATAGATTAGTTGACCATAGGTGCGTGGGTTTATCTCTGGGCTTTCTATCCTGTTCCATTGATCTATATTTCTGTTTTTGTGCCAGTACCATATTGTCTTGATTACTGTAGCTTTGTAGTATAGTCTGAAGTCACAGAGTCTGATTCCTCCAGCTCCATTTATTTCCTTCGAGACTGCTTTGGCTATTCAGGGTTTTTTGTGTCTCCATACAAATTTTAAGATTTTTTGTTCTAGTTCTGTAAAAAATGCCATTGGTAATTTGATAAGGATTGCATTGAATCTGTGGATTGCTTTAGGTAGTATAGTCATGTTTACAATATTGATTCTTCCAATCCAAGAACATGGTATATCTCTCCATCTGTTGGTATCATCTTTAATTTCTTTCATCAGTGTCTTTTAGTTTTCTGCATACAGGTCTTTTGTCTCCCTAGGTAGGTTTATTCTTAGATACTTTAGTCTTTGTGTTGCCATGGTAAATGGGAGTGTTTCCTTAATTTCTCTTTCAGATTTTTCATCATTAGTGTATAGGAATACAAGAGATTTCTGTGCATTAATTTTGTATCCTGCAACTTTACCAAATTCATTGATTAGCTCTAGTAGTTTTCTGGTGGCATCTTTAGGATTCTCTATGTATAGCATCATGTATTCTGCAAACAGTGACAGTTTTAATTTTTCTTTTCTGATTTGGATTCCTCTTATTTCTTTTTCTTCTCTGATTGCCATGGCTAGGACTTCCAAAACTATGTTGAATAATAGTGGTGAGAGTGGACATCCTTGGCTTGTTCCTGATCTTAGAGGAAATGCTTTCAGTTTTTCCCCATTGAGAACGATGTTTGCTGTGGGTTTGTCATATATTGCCTTTATTATGTTGAGGTAGGTTCCCTCTATGCCCACTTTCTGGAGAGTTTTTATCATAAATGGGTGTTGAATTTTGTCAAAAGCTTTTTCTGCATCTATTGAGAGGATCATATGGTTTTTCTTCTTCAATTTGTTAATATGATGTATCACATTGATTGATTTGTGTATATTGAAGAATCCTTGCATTCCTGGGATAAATCCCACTTGATGATGTGTGTGATCCTTCTAATGTGTTGTTGGATTGTATTTGCTGGTATTTTGTTGAGGATTTTTACATCTATATTCATCACTGATATTGGTCTGTAATTTTCTTTTTTTGTAGTATCTTTGTCTGGTTTTGGTATAAGGGTGATGGTGGCCTCATACAATGAGTTTGGGAGTGTTCCTTCCTCTGCAATTATTTAGAAGAGTTTGAGACAGATGGGTGTTAGCTCTTCTCTAAATGTTTGATAGAATTCACCTGTGAAGCCGTCTGGTCCTGGACTTTTGTTTGTTGGAAGATTTTTCATCTCAATTTCCTTACTTGTGATTGGTCTCTTCATATTTTCTGTTTCTTGCTGGTTCAGTCTTGGAAGGTTTTACCTTCCTAAGCATTTGTCCATTTCTTCCAGGTTGTCCATTTTATCAGCATAGAGTTGCTTGTAGTAGTCTCTTAGGATGCTTTGTATTTCTATGGTGTCTGTTGTAACTTCTCCTTTTTCATTTCTAATTTTATTGATTTGAGTCCTCTCCCTCATTTTCTTGATGAGTCTGGCTAATGGATTATCAATTTTGTATATCTTCTCAAAGAACCAGCTTGAGTTTTATTGATCTTTGCTATTGTTTTCTTTGTTTCTCTTTCATTAATTTCTGCTCTGATCTTCATGTTTTCTTTCCTTCTGCTAACTTTGGGTTTTGTTTGTTCTTCTTTCTCTAGTTCCTTTAAGTGTGAGGTTAGATTGTTTATTTGAGATTTTTCTTGTTTCTTGAGGTAGGCTTGCATAGCTATAGACTTCCCTCTTAGAACTGCTTTTGCTGCAACCCATAGGTTTTGGATCTTCGTGTTTTCATTGTCATTTGTCTCTAGGTATTTTTGGTTTCCTCTTTGATTTCTTCAGTGATCTCTTGGTTACTTAGTAACGTATTGTTTAGCCTCCATGTGTTTGTGTTTTTTACGTCTTTTTCCTGTAATTCATTTCTAATCTCATAGCATTGTGGTCAGAAAAGATGCTTGATATGATTTCAATTTTCTTAAATTTACTAAGGCTTGATTTGTGACCCAAAATGTGATCTATCCTGGAGAATGTTCCGTGTGCACTTGAGAAGAAAGTGTAACCTTCTGTTTTTGGATGGAACGTCCTATAAATATCAATTACATCTATCTGGTCTACTGTGTCATTGAAAGCTTGTGTTTCCTTATTAATTTTCTGTTTGGATGATATGTCCATTGGTGTAAGTGAGGTGTTAAAGTCCCCCACTATTATTGTGTTATTGTCAATTTCCTCTTTTAGAGCTGTTAGCAGTTGCCTTATGTATTGAGGTGCTCCTATGTTGGGTATATATATATATTTATAATTGTTATATCTTCTTCTTGGATCGATCCCTCGATCATTATGTAGTATCCTTCCTTGTCTCTTGTAACAGTCTTTATTTTAAAGTCTATTTTATCTGATATGAGTATTGCTACTCCAGTTTTCTTTTGATTTCCATTTGCATGGAATATCTTTTTCCATCCCCTCACTTTCAGTCTGTATGTGTCCCTAGGTCTGAAGTGGGTCTCTTGTAGACAACGTACATATGGGTCTTTTTCTTGTATCCATTCAGCAAGCCTGTGTCTTTGGCTTTGTGCATTTAATCCATTGACATTTCAGGTAATTATCAGTATGTATGTTCCTATGGCCATTTTCTTAATTGTTTTGGGTTTGTTTTTGTTAGGTCTCTTTCTTCTCTTGTGTTTCCCACTTAGAGAAGTTCCTTTAGCATTTGTTGTAGAGCTGGTTTGGTGGTGATGAATATGAGTACTTCCCAGAACTTTTACTGCCAGTGTCCTTGTCCCCACGGTGAGCCACATACACCCCCTGCCTCTGCAGGAGACTCTCCAACACTAGCAGGTAGGTCTGGTTCAGTCTCCTATGGGGTCACTGCTCCTTCCCCTGGGTCCTGATGCACATACTACTTTGTGTGTGCCCTCCAAGAGTGGAGTCTCTGTTTCCCCCAGTCCTGTCGACATCCTGCAATTAAATACCACTAGCCTTCAAGGTCTGATTCTCTAGGAATTCCTCCTCCCGTTGCTGGACCCCCAGGTTGGGAAGCCTGACGTGGGGCTCAGAACCTTCACTCCAGTGGGTGGACTTCTGTGGTATAAGTGTTCTCCAGTCTGTGAGTCACCCACCCAGCAGTTATGGGATTTGATTTTACTGTGATTGAGCCCCTCTTGCCATTTCATTTTGGCTTCTCCTTTCTCTTTGGATGTGGGGTATCTTTTTTGGTGAGTTGCAGTGTCCTCCTGTCGACGATTGTCCAGCAGCTCGTTGTGATTCTGGTTTTCTCGCAAGAGGGAGTGAGAGCACGTCATTCTCCTCCGCCCTCTTGGTTCAGTATCCATATCCACTAATTTCCTAGTTATTATTTTGACCTGCTGTTAGTTCCATGACTCTAATTTTGATAAATGGAACTCTCTACATGTTCATGACCCTCTCAAAACTTCATTCTAGTTTTTAATTCATAAGTCTCACAATCGTTTACCAAGCCACCCCTAAAATTTGAGAGAAAAGTTGCCAAAATACATTTCTAGTAGTGGTATCTAAGAAATTGCCTACGGTCAGTGAAATTTGAATACTCACAGATATAGCGCTCCATATCTGATAGCCTGTATAAGCGATCAAGAAAAATATGTAATTGGATGGATGGGGCAAGTTTTGTAAGGAACCCATAAAAACACCCAGAGACAGAATTATTGCTCCATTCAGGATCTGGATAGCCTGTAAGAAGCAAAAAAAGAGAATGCATAAATGGTCCGATACTAGTGTACATTGAGAAGAGACCATTTTATTTATTTATTTATTTTTCTTTGCCTTTATGGTTTTATTACAGGATGTTGAATATAGTTCCCTGTGTTATACAGTGGGACCTTGTTGTTTATCCATTCTATATATAATAGTTTGCATCTGCTAATCCCAAGCTCCCAATCCAACCCGCCCCTACCGCCCTCCCCCTTGGCAACCACAAATCTATTCTCTATGTCTGTGAGTCTGTTTCTCTTTCGTAGATAAGTTCATTTGTGTCATATTTTAGATTCTACACATAAGCGATATCATATGGTATTTGGAGAAGAGATCATTTTAATTTTCCTCAGAAGGGAGATATCAGTGCTTGAAATGGTCAAAAAAATGAAGCCTAAATTAACTGGGCAGAAGCCTACTCTGGGAGGTTTCTGTTCCCTGGAATCCCACCGATTCCAGTGGCAACATTTCAACTTCCCCTTTCCTCCTACTTCTGCTCATTCTCACAGACTCCTTTCAGAAAGTGGCAGAAGAGTGAAGGAGATACGGCTGATAACATAGACTGGGTGGAACTGTCTTCCCAGCATACTTTGGGGCCATAATATGATGAAAACCATTCTCCAGTGTTGATAGGATGTCCCCCACCACGAGATTATGCCTCTGCATTTCTACTCCTCCGGTCTAATATATTCCCCACTCTTTTCTTAAAGGAACAGCATTATTGATTCAGTGATGAGGAACTCAGAAGTTCCCCCTTATGGGCATAAACAAGGTTTTCCACATGATATTTCTTTTTTTCCATCTTAAGCCAAGTTTTTAACTGAGGCTGACTTACCCTGAGGGCTTTTGGTTCTTCTTGGTTATTATTATTATTATTTTTTTTGTGGTACGCGGGCCTCTCACTGTTGTGGCCTCTTCTGTTGCGGAGCACAGGCTCCGGACACGCAGGCTCAGCGGCCATGGCTCATGGGCCCAGCCGCTCCTCGGCATGTGGGATCTTCCAGGACCGGGGCACGAACCCCCAACCCCTGCATCGGCGGCGGACTCTCAACCACTGAGCCACCAGGGAAGCCCCCTCTTGGTAATTTTATGATCAATTAATGGGCCAGTAGGCAGAATTATTCACCACCTCTGGTTCCACCTGGCTTCCTGGGCCACCACCTGCCAAGGCTGCCCCGAGCTCTGCACTGTCAACTTCTTGGGAGGCCATGTGGGGTTGTTGATGGCTGTCATAGAAAAGAAATCCAAGAGTTTGATGTTTTCCCTTTTACTACTAACTAATAATGTTTTTTGAGTGCAACAAAAGCGTTCCATTTTGTCTATACATCAAAATGACTCTCCACCAATGGGGCAGAGGTGCAGAGTTTTTACATTGTTCAATTCCATTTTATCTTGGAATAGCAGGCATCATCAGACCATTATAACAGGCCGGGGCATGGCGCTTAACTTTGGAACAGTAAAAAGCCATTCCTTTTTCATTCTTACATGCATGGATATATTATGTAGTCCCTGCCTCTCTTCAATCCTGGACATCCACATATATGGTTTCACTGAGCAGTGATCTCTTATGTGAGGAAGATAGCTTTAGTCACATTCTAGTAATAATAATAGGTATCATTTATTGAATACTCACTGCTGTGTGCCAAGCACTGTCTAATTTCTGTATTAACATATTTAATCCCTCCGACAACTTTATGTCACAATATTATTATTCCCATTTTAAAAATGAGAAAATTGAGGCATGGACGGCTTGAGCAACTTTCTCAAACTTATACAGCTCGTGAGTTCAGATTCTACTTGAGACATATTCTTTAAGGTCCAACATTTTTTAAGTCATTATATTATATAGTAGTATATGGAAGATACCTTTCTGGATAGCAATACAGCACAATGGAAAAAGTTTAAGAACCATGGAGAAGCCAGTTGCAAATCCAAATCTGACCAGTTACTAGTTGTATGACCTAGTAGTGGGGATCTCAGTTTTCACATGTGTAAGATGGAAATAATTTTAATTTCATATTAACATTGCAAAGTCCAGGCTCAAAAACTATCCCTTGGGAAATAGGTATATATTTTAGAGAGAATATCTAATATGCTAAAATGTATGTAATGTGGGGAGCATTGCTCCTTCATCATCAGAGAATTACTTGGTTCTATCTCCAGCTTCTTTCCTCACCACTCCCTAGCTCAGAGCTCAGTCCAGCCTTTTCTTTCTTTCAATCCTCCCAAACTCTCAGAAGTCTGGAACCTTCATCAGTACTATTCCCATCTCCCTGAAACACATTTCCCCTCAAGCTCCACCTGAATAATTTCTGCTCTTCTTCCGGCCTGAATCTCAGCCCACATGTCATACTTTGATAAAGGAAGACTTTTTTGGTCCTGGCCAAGTCTGGATGAAGCACCCCTTTTAGATACTCTCAGAATTTTCCCTTGTCATACACTTATGAGTCTGAGCCTCAACTGACTGGATACTTAACTGTATCTCTCTGTCTTCTCAGCGTTGAAACGCCAGTCTGTCATGTGGTGGGCACTCAGTTAGTACACGTCAAATAAATAAATAAACTTTTGGTCCAGCCTGATGTAGTCACGTCTTATGGATGATAATAGAAAATATGTTTGCAAGGATTGGAACCCCTCATACAGAGAAACTCCAGAGCAGTTCTGGAGGGAGAAAATCTATTCTAAGCACTTTTTTTTTAAATTGAAATGTAGTTGATTTACAATGTTGTGTTAGTTTCATGTGAACAGCAAAGTGAGTCAGTTATATACACGTATGTAACTATTTTTTTCAGATTCCTTTCCCTTATAGGTTATTACAAAATATTCAGTAGAGTTCCCTGTGCTATACAATAGGTCCTTGTTGGTTATCTATTTATTCTAACCACATTATTTAGTCTGACTTTCTAAAATAACCATAAATATCAGGGAGAATTTTCAGCCTCCAGGTAAAATCAACTGTGTTCTACAATTTGGTCAATTTAGCTTTCTTTTTTTTTTTAATAAATTTATTTATTTTTATTTATTTATTTTTGGCTGTGTTGGGTCTTCGTCTCTGTGCGAGGCAAGCAGGGGCCACTCCTCATCGCGGTGTGTGGGCCTCTCACTGTTGTGGCCTCTCTTGTTGTGGAGCACAGGCTCCAGACACGCAGGCTCAGTAGTTGTGACTCGTGGGCCCAATTGCCCCGTGGCATGTGGGATCCTCCCAGACCAGGTCCCGAACCCGTGTCCCCTTCATTGGCAGGCAGACTCCCAACCATTGCACCACCAGGGAAGCCCTAGCTTTCTTTTTTTTTTTTTTTAAATGAGAGAAGTGTGGGTTTCCTAAGAACCCCTCAGCCAAGTTCACCCATCTAGCTTTTAGCGTGTTTCAGACATTGTTCTATAAGTGTTACTCATTTTCACCAATTTACCTCTCACAATATCCATATGAAAGGGGCTACCGTTATGATCCTTTCCATTTTACGGACAAGGAAGCCGAACATCAGAAGAGTTAAGTACCTTGCCCAAGGCCACACAGCCAGAAATTTGAGGAGCTAGAGATCAGAAACTGTAATCTGGCTTGAGTATCATTTCTGTCCCTCTGAGCTTGTGCAGAAATTCACTCACCAAATCCGACACTTCAAGTATATGAAGACCATCCCTCATTACTAGAGCTGGCAGCCAAATGTGGGTACAGCCATTTGGACTTAATATATCTAAGGGGTGTGTGTCTGTGTATCCATGCCCACATTCTCCAAAGCAATAACTACGTAATTATGTCTAGCATTTTTTTACTTTGGCATCAGAGTAACAATCAAATTCTAAGGGGAAGCCATCCTCATACTAAATGTTCCAAATCTCTAGTCAACAACCAAACAAAAAAGTCTGCAGACATTCTCAGTGGCCCACTGGGTGGCACCTTTGACAGACAATAAGGAAAGGGGGCTTTCTGTGGAGAGAGAATCTCTAGGATTTATCTTGGAGGCTTCAGGCATTGGCCAAATTCTATCCTCTTAAACCCATTTCGTTGCAAGCAGGAGCCACTCAGTAAGGATCACTTATGGTGTCTTTTCTGGAAGACAGCAGCCTCTTTTGCCTCAGGCTTGATGTACCTTTGCCTTAGAGGAGTCAGTGAAAATGTTTTCTCGGTGGCCTGCAGACAGAGTGTGCTAACCACATCTGGCTCTGCGGCCTCTCGATTCCACTGTGCTCTCCCAAAGGTTGAGTGTTGATTAGGAAACTGGTGTCAGGAGTAACTGTCTTCTGGCTTTGAGATGCTGCTTAATACATCGTTAGGACAAGAAATACAAGCGGAAATATGAGGAGGTGGGTGGGAAAGGGTTGAGGAATGGAGGTAGTTATTTGCGCGGTAAGAAGAGATCAAGTTGGATTATAAGAGTCGCGTCTGGAGGAGGGAGGGCGGTTAGGTTCATTATCACATTCCATTCACACAGTCTTAGAAAGGCTAATGAATTCGCCAACAACATAAAGATGATGCAAATTGTAGTTTAAATGCATTTAATGATTACTATGTACCAGTCTCCATTCTAAATGCTTCCCATGTATTCACTCCTTTCTTTCTCGTAACACCTAGCTCTTCTAGGTATAACCGTCAACCCAATTTTATATAGAAAAGTATGGCATAGAAATGTTGACCAGCTTTCCCAACATCACACGGTAAACAGTCAAGCTGTGTGCAAAACTCAGGTTCTGGGTCAGGTGAAGTGACAGTCAGGCCTGTTCCCCCAGTGGGACTTTAATTACGCCTCCTTTCGCTTTCAGAAGTGTCGCTGTTTAGAAGATAAATGATACAGTCATCCTAAATAAATAAGGTCCTGAAATAGGTGATGGAAAAATCAGAGGAAAGAGGCAGGGAGTAAGGAAAGAGATAACAGGTGAAGATTCAAACCGCAATCCTTAGTGAGGTCCCAGGCAGGACCTGAGGGGGAGGCCTAGAACTGGGGCTCAGTCCCTGATCCGCATGTCAGGTTGGGAAAGTCTATGAGAAAAAGAAGAATGTTCACAGCAAACTAGGCGAAGTTCTAGTTCTAGAAACTGGAGCATAAGTGGAGACTTGGTCACAGGAAAGAGAAAGAAGGCCAGATGCCATAACCGAGAGACAGCTTGGGAAGGAGGATTGTGAAGTCTGGGGCACCGAATATAAAGTGAGCAGGGGCCCAGCAACCAAGAAAACATAACGTACAGGAACTCTGTGAACAGGGCTGGCAACGGAGCCTGGAGCAGGGCCTCTGAAGGAACTATCTGGGAGTGAAAGAAGGGACTGAATACAGAGAAGAACAAATGGAAATCATAAAGAAATAGCTAAAATGATGGCAGGAAAACTGTGACCCTCCCTGCCTCATGTTAGCCAGAGCCATTACAAATAGAATATTGAAGAAGAAAGGAAGGGCAAAAAGTGCTGAAAGGGAAGGAAAGGAAGAAATATGAGGAAGTAAACCCCCCAAAAGCAGTTCCTTTCAACATGTTTAAATTTAGAGCTGTAGAAAGAAAGAGCTTAGAAAGGAAGTTGCTTAAATAAGGCTTCAGTTAGTTATCTCATTTGTAAATTTCAGATCCTAGTACCCACCTCAGGGAACAGTATCAAGATTAAAGACAGAATGCACGTTGAGGCCTTAGCAACTACGGTCTTCACGTGAACTCAAAATAAATAAATGAAAATGAGAAGCTGCTTCAATTCTTTAGAGAGAGAATGATTATGAGAAAGAGCTTCCAAAAGAAGATCTGTAGGGATTGCTTCCACTTGTGTGCGATATCCCCTAATTACAAGAGGAACTGTTTTCAAGGAGGCGCTTTTGGTGCTGAGATATCATAACAAGTAATCAAGTCCAAAGTTCGACTTGCTGGAGCTTCCCTGGGGGCGCAGTGGTTGGGAGTCCGCCTGCCGATGCAGGGGACGCGGGTTCGTGCCCCGGTCCGGGAAGATCCCACATGCCGCGGAGCGGCTGGGCCCGTGAGCCATGGCCGCTGAGCCTGCGCGTCCGGAGCCTGTGCTCTGCAACAGGAGAGGCCACAGCAGTGAGAGGCCCGTGTACCAAAAAAAACCAAAAAAACAAAACAAAACAAAAAATTCGAGTTGCTGATTTCCAAAAGGAAAAAATAAATCTTTATGTGAGTGGAATCAACGTTCTAGCTGTTCATTCACAAGGGACCCATCAGACAATTTGAAAACTGATGTATTTCTCAAGACGTACTTGTCTTAATCCAGTTACTAAATAGCAATGCTTGCATTGTTGGTTTGATCCCCATACCCACGCATGCTGATGTTACACATACTTACTAAAATTATGCTCTTCTAGGGTAATACCTTTATATGTCTTAACGAGTATATAAACTCTAGTTGAGAAAAACCATCAGTTAACCATATAAAGTCTCTGACTTTGGAATATGTTAAATGTGTTTGATTCACTGCTTATTAGCTTATAACTTTGCAAGTTTTTCAGTCACTGCTTTTTCAGTCACATGCCCTGCTAGAAATGACACTGTTCTGTGTAATTGTAAGACACTAAAAAGTTATGATAGATAAGGACTGTTGTAACTAGAGGTGGGAAACAGTGAGCCATCAAATAAAAAGAAAGCAAAGATCAGAAACTAGCCTTGTTTCCTGTTTTGACCTCATGTTGTTTTTGGATAAAGGGGAAAATACATTTGGTAGAGGTATAGTCTTAGAATTCGAAGGAAGACATTGCGTTTTTAGAGTGCCTCAGGAAACTAGGAGAATTTATCATGATATTTGTTAGAAGAAAGAGAAATAGCCTAGATAAGAAAACATTAGTGCAGTGGTTCTCAACTTTCAACTGCCCAGTGAAATTTTCTGGGGAGTTTATAAGGCATTAAATCAGTATCACTGGAGTAGACCATCCCACACGGACACTTTTTAAAATGGTCCCAAGGTTATTCTAATGTGAAGCCAGATTGGGGTACCACCGGGTAAATTTGAAAGATCATTAAAATCAGATGGTTAGAGGATGAGATAGGAAAGAAAAAATTAATTTCTCCAAAAAAGATTGTCCCTTCTACCAAGGTGGCTCATATACTTTATTTTAGGGGGAAAAATTGAACCTTAGCTTGAAGTTAAGCAGATTTCACCCATTGACAGCTATTTTTGTAGAACTTCATACTGATAAGTATGTCCTCTGTGATGCAAAATGGGCATTAAGTGAAGAATTACCGTTTATTCTCTCTCTCTCTTATCCGTTGCTTTTTGTCTGCTTTCTCCTCTGCATCAAAGGCAGCAATTATAATAAGCTTAGTGCATATTATTTTATTTGTATCCTTATGAAATGCATATTTCTGTTTTACATACATACATACATTTTTTTTTTCTGGGTATATGCCCAGTAGTGGGATTGCTGGGTCATATGGTAGTTCTTTTTTTTTTTTTTAACATCTTTATTGAAGTATAATTGCTCTACAACGGTGTGTTAGTTTCTGCTTTATAACAAAGGGAATCATACATTTTTAATGTACATAAATGCCACTGTGTTATAGATTTCATTTATCTCCTTTCTCTGCTGAGCTCTGCCATGAATCCCCAGTCATCTTTATTCTCTGTGTCCTCTCTGCTGCCTTCAGCTGCTGAATGCCCCTCCTTAGTGCACATTGGCCACTTTTCACCTGACCGGCAATCCAGAGATGAACACCTAAATGAATCCAACCTCTTACCACTGTAAGGATTTAAAGATTCTTCTCATATCCATCTTCCCTAAATCTGTGTGAAAAAATTTTTGAGATATACAATTAAAACTATAGTTGCACATGATCAATTTTGTTGATGACTGTTACATTGTATGCTCTAGAATGCCTGCACATATAATGTACAGTAAGTCCCCTACATAAGAACGAGTTCTGTTCTGAGAGCGCACTCATTAAGTCCAATTTGTTCATTAAGTCCCACACAGTTAGCCTAGGCACCCAACTAACACAATCAGTTATATAGTGTACTGTAATAGGTTTATAATACTTTTCACACAAATAATACATATAAAAACAAACACAAGAAATAGAGAAAACAGATGGAGAGCAAGCTGCAATTTCACTCACGCCTGACGTTGAGGGCACAGGTTCTGGTTCCTTGCTGGATTCAGTTCTATCTACCCTCTTGAAAAAACCATCCAGTGATGTCCGGGTAGTAGCTCTTTTGTTCTCGTCGTAGGTGACGCCGTAGCGCTGGATTGCATTCTGAACCGCTGCTGCAGCCTTTGCGTACCATTCTATGTTCTGGTCCTGTGCCTCAAAAACTAACAGTGCCTCCTCAAATAAAGAAAATCCCCTTGCCATTTCCTGCATCGTGAATCTCTTCGCTTCTTCAGTTATTTTTTCTTTCTGTTGTTTCTCCTCATCCTTTCTGTGGGCCTCCAATTCCATCAGGTCTTCATTCATGAGCTCCCCGTGTTGCACAGCAAGTTCCATCGTTACCGCTTGGCGCTTCTTAGCACTACCAGCTACATCACCACTGCTTTTACACTTGCTTCCAGACATCCTGGTCTTGAAATAAAGATACCGTACTACTGTTCTCTATACAGTATTGTACAGTAAAGTACACAAAAGCACAGCTGCTTGTAGAGGAGGCATGCGTGTGACGATGTACGCCAGATGTGAACCAACTTACGTGATTGGACATGCGGACGCACATTTGCATCTTTGAAAGTTCGTAACCTGAGGGTTCGTATGTAGGGGACTTACCGTATGCAGTTTCCTGTAGTCCTTTCCAATGGGGGAGGGACCGGAATTAAAACAGTTCCATATTTTAAAGGAACTTGAGTTCCTTTTCCTACGTATGCAGAACCATATAATGTGCTCTTCTACCACCTGTACAGTCCCAGGATCAACAAAGGAAATCTCCCAAGAGGGACTCGGGTGGTGTTCTCAGCCCACCATGGTATTAGACTTCCAGTTTGCAAGTAGCCATAGATTCCTCAGGAAAAACCGCATTTAGTTTGCAGGGAGCCATACGTGATACCCTTTATAGTATCCCGCCCTGACCAGTCTGCCCCAATTTATGGACCAGGTGGACCTTCTGAGCATCTTCCAGTTGCTTCTTGGTAACTCATTCTCTGAGACTAAATGGGTCACCTTTTTTTGTCTCCTTCTCAGAGTCAGCCTGCAGATTTCCACTAGGGAGTTTTCTGAGCCCTTTGGTGGGCTGTGCTCAAGATCCTCCCTGGGTCTGTCCCTGGAGTGTGGTTGAGCCCCTCACATGGAAGTTGCCTGGATACCTCAATCCAAATGTCCTTAGATCCTTGATGATGTTTCCTCTCCTCATTTTTCCATCTTCTTCCCATCTTTCCACAAAAATCCCTGTTGGCCTCTCAATACATTTAAGAGCATATGTTTCATAGAACAATTCTAATTTTCTGATAGAACAGTACATCTCAGCCTAAAAGTCTAACGGATGTACTATTAAATGTATCCCCATGCAGTTAGACTCCTATGGTCTGTGTAGGTCATTGTGCCTTGTAGCCAGGCTAGCATATTTTTTATGTCAGGTTCATTGAAATATAATTTACATGCAATAGATTTTCTGCTTTTTCAAGTGTACAGTCCTGTGAGTTTTGACTAGTGTATAAAGAAATGTAAACAGAACCATAATCAAGCTAAGAGCCACTACCAATTCTTAGAATGTTGAACTTTTCTTTTTTTTTTTTTTTTTTTTTTTTTTGCTTTATAATTGAACTCTAACTCCATGATGTCACTAAAACTTACTTCTGAAGAAAAAGAATTCCTACTCTCACCTGCCCCGCTCTCCACTTCTCAAGGAAAACAGAAAGGTGTTTCCAAGAAGAAAATAAATCAGCATTTAAGCATATGACTTAATACTAACTCTTTGATGAGTTTTAATTATACCAAGACAGGCTTTGCCTCTAGCAAAACTGCAAACAATGTGTTGATTACTTGTGTGATCATATTGGGTTTTGTAAGTGTTCTTGGTGTTTATTCCTCAATAACATATAATGAAACAGACAATGAACATATAAACAAAGACTGATACTTCTGTGGAGAATCTGTCCAAGCTACCAGCTACAAACTTACCAACACAGAATATTTAACAACAGAGACATTCTTGCAATTTTATTCATTGTTTATTTCCAATAAGGACTGGAAATGATTTAAGTGACACCTTAACCAAAATAATTATGTTGAAGCTCTGAAATCTTTGCATATTTGATTTTTAACCCTACCAGCTCTCATCATTTATTGCCCAACTCACAGGAACCAATAATACATTTTATATGCATTTTCCTTTCCTGGGTGATGATGGAAGCATTAGGGGATAGGAAGGTTTCATAAAATATCTGTAGATTGAAATATTGAGCTCCTACTGCCTGGGAGGTTGTTAAGACTCATGGCTGACTTTACCTGAGTGAGAAATAAACTTGTGTCCTTTTAAGCCACTGATATTTGAGGCAGTATTATTGTAGCAGAACCTAATCAACACTGTTTGATGCAGGTGAAGAAACAAGTTTATGCTGCTTTATACAACCGGCACAATGAGACTCAAATCCGAGCTCATTTACTCCTAGATTCCAGCTGTTCCAACACAGTCAAGTTACCCTAAACTATTATTCAAGAACAGGCCAAAGACCATCATTTCCTCAACTTAAAAAAAAAAAGCACACAAGTTTCCATGAGCAAATAGGAAAAGAAAAAAGCAGTGTGTGGAAGGGAGAGGAACAAAGGGCGTACTCATATATTTTTGAATTAATTATAAAACTGAAGACTTAATTTAAATTCGAATATAGTTTCCGTATATTTGAATGAGAGTGAAAAACATTAAATTGAATTCAGTCAAAAAGTAGATCCCATAGTCACATCCCACCCCTTGCTTTCATTTTCTCAAATGCTATTTAAGGTGGTCTTTGATTAATTATCTAATTACCGTGACATCTCAGCTTATCATGGGCAATGTCCTAGCCTCAATCTTTTCAATTTTAGTAAAATTATTACTATCCATACAATTGCCTGAGCCAGACACCAGGGTGTCATGCTTGATCGTGATTTATTTCTTACCCTACTTTAAATCCATTTGGAAATTCTTTCTTCCATCTCCAAAGCATATAGAAAATTGGTCTACATATTTTCTATCTTCTCTACCACAAGCTCCGGCCATGATAACATCGTCACTTGCCTTAATGTCAAATTAAATTCTTACAATGCCTCCTAATTACTGCTCTAATCCATGTTCATAGGGTAATGAGTGATTTTAAACTATAAATCAAATCATGTCACTCCCTGCTTACAACGCCTTTTATAGCTTCTCATTTCACTGAGATAAAAACTATATGTTCCTTCTGGTGGCCTTAAGAGGTTCCCCGTAATGATACAAGTTTTTGTGGACATGGACATTCTCTTTCTTCTTTTGGTAAATGATTAATAAATTTGTTAAAAGATAATGTACAAAGCCCAGTCACAATTAATGGGTACTTTTAGTTTTTGTGAAGGTAAAGTTAGAAGTTGTATAATTAAAAGTTAACAGAATTTAAGAGTAATTAATTTATATGTTTAACCACTGATGTGTTTTCCTCTTAAATAAATTATATTCCCTGTTGTACTCTCTGAGGAAGAGAGGGAAACTAAACTGAACTCTGATTGAACCCCATGAAATTGACATTTTTCTCCATCAAAATAAGCACTTCCAAATGTTTTAAAGTAATAAATACAAATAATACAGAGAAAAGAGAAATAACTGAATTCATGATATTTAAGGAAGATGGGAGAGTTTGTGAAATGAGAAATGGGACTGGAGTTGTTCTAGCTTCTATTATTCAATGTTCATATGAGTTTAAGACAAACTGCTTCCCCTTTCTAAGCCTACCTGACATTGCCTATATAATGCAGTGGCAGGATGAGAGGGCTCAGGGCCACCCTGCACACTCTTCATATTTTAGCACGAGAATATTGAAGAAACTTGTTACCTCACGCCCAATAATTTCCTTTGCCTTGAGCAATCACTCATCCTACTCTATATCCTCCCAAATCTGTTGGCATAAAGTAATTTCAGTTCCAGATTCAGAAAGAAGCACTCTGTGTCCATAGCTAAACTTCTTAAGTTTTATTGAGGGCTGTGGAACTGCTTTAATGGCTATTGTTTTCTAGCAACTGAAGTTCAGCAACTTAAAGCGATGGAGGCAGTAGAGTGTAGTGGTTAATGGCAGACAGATCTGGATCCAGATCACCCAGTTTTGTCTTTATGTTTTTCCAGCTTTTTTAGAGGTATAATTGACAAATACAAATTATATATATTTAAGATGTCCAATGTGATGTTTCGATATACTTATCCATTGGGAAATGATTACCATTATCAAGCTAATTATATCTATCGTCTCACATAGTTAACATTTTGTGTGTGTATGTGTTGAGAATATCTAAGATCTGCTCTCTTAGCAAATTTCAAGTGTACATTATTGTTTATTATAGTCACCATGCTGTACCTTAGGTCTCCAGGCTTTACTTATCTTATAACTGAAAATCATACTTTGACCAACATCTCTCCATTTCTTCCACTCCCCCCCCAACCCTGACCACCACCCTTCTACTCTGTTTCCGTGAGTTCCACTGTGTTAGAGTCCACATGTAAGTGAGATCATGCAACACTTTGCTGACTCTGTCTGGCTTTTTTCACTTAGCAGATTATGCCTCAGTTTCATCCATGTTGTCACAAATGGCAGGATTTCCTTCTTTTTATGGCTGAATAATATTCCACTTTCTAAAGATGTAGATATATAGATATATCACATCTTTATCCATTCATCCACTGATGGACAATTAGGTTGTTTCCATATCTTGACTCTTGTGAATAATGCTGCAATAAACTTGGAAGTGCAGATATGTCTTTGATATCCTGTTTTCACTTCCTCTGGATATATATCTGGAAGTGGGATTGTTGGCTCATACGGTAATTCTATTTTTAATTATTTGAGGAACATTCGTACCGTTTTCCATAGTGGCTGAAGCAATTTACATTCCTTCCGATATTGTACTTGGGTTCCCCTTTCTCCACAGCCTGCTCAACACTTGTCTTCTTGAGGAGAGCCATTCTAACAGGTGTAAGGTGATATCTCATTATGATTTTGATTTGCATTTCCCTGATTAGTGATGTTGAACACCTTTTCATGAACCTGTTGGCCATTTGTATGTCTTCTTTTGAGAAAAGTCTGTTCAGATTCTTTGCCCATTTTTATATCTGGTTATTTGGTTTTTTTTGCCATTGAGTTGCAGGAGTTCCTTAGATCTTTTGGATGTTAATCCCTTATCAGATGTATGGTTTTTGCAAATACAGTCTCGCATTCTGTAGTTTGCCTTTTCATTTTGTGGTTTCCTCTACTGTGCAGAAGCTTTTTAGTTTGATGTAGTCTCACTTGTTTACTTTTACTTTCGTTGCTTGTACATACAGTGCTATAAGCAAAAAATCATTGCCAAAACCAATGTCATGGAGCTTTCTGCCAGTTTTCTTCTAGAGTTTTAAAGTTTCAGATCTTCTGTTTAAGTCTTTAATCCATTTGGAGTTGATTTTTGTATATAGTGTAAGGTAAGAATCCAGTTTCTTTCTTTTGTTTTTTTGTATGTGGGAATCCAGTTTTCCCAACATCATTTACTGAAGAGGCAATTCTTTCCCCATTGTATATTTTTGGCATCTTTATTTTTTTTTAGTAATTTATTTATTTATTTTTTGCTGTGTTGGGTCTTCGTTTCTGTGCGAGGGCTTTCTCTAGTTGTGGCAAGTGGGGGCCACTCTTCATCACGGTGCGTGGGCCTCTGACTATCGCGGCCTCTCTTGTTGCGGAGCACAGGCTCCAGATGCGCAGGCTCAGTAGTTGTGGCTCACGGGCCTAGTTGCTCTGTGGCACGTGGGATCCTCCCAGATCAGGGCTCGAACCCGTGTCCCCTGCATTAGCAGGCAGATTCTCAACCACTGAGCCACCAGGGAAGCCCCTTGGCATCTTTATTGAATATTAGTTAAAGGTATATATGTGGTTTTATACCTGGACTCTCTATTCTGTTCCATTGTTCTTTGTATCCATTTTTATTCTAGTACCATAATGTGTTGATTACTTTAGCTTTGTAATAAAATTTGAAATCAGGACGTGTGATGCCTCCAGCTTTGTTTTTCTTTCTCAAGATTAGCTTAGGCTCTGCAGTCTTTTGTTGTTCCATACAAATTTTGGATTTTTTTTAGGATTGTTTTTTCTTCTTTCTGTGAAGAATACCATTGGAATTTTGATAGGGACTGCATTGAATCTATAGATCACTTTAGGGGTAGGGACATTTTGACAATTCCAATACATGAACATGAGATATTGTTTCATTTATTTGTATCTTCTTCAATTTCTTTCATCAATGTCCTATACTTTTCAGTATACAGATCTTTTCCCTCCTTGGTTAAATTTATTCCTAAGTATTTTATTTATTTTGCTACTATTGTAAATGCAATTTTCTTAATTTCTTTTTCAGATAGTTCATTTTTAGTGTACAGAAACAACTAGTTTTTGTGTGTTGATTTTGTATTCTGCAACTCTGCTGAATTTGTTATTAGTTCTAACAGTTCTTTGATGGAATCTTTAGGGTTTTACATATGTTACATCATGTCATCTGCAAACAGAGACAATTTTACTTCTTCCTTTCTGATGGATGCCTTTTGTTTTTCTTGCCTAATTGCTCTGGCTAGGACTCTCAGTATTATATTGGATAGAAGTGGTTAGATCTGACAAAATTCAACAATCTTTCAAGATAAAAACTCAACAATTAGGTATAGAAGGAATGCACCTTCACACAAGCGACAAGCCCACGGTGAACATCATACACAACGGTTGAAAAGCTGAAAGCTTTCTCTCCAAGATTAGGAACAGATCACCAATAGAGGCCAGTTGTGCGTTGCAGGCAAATTATTTAATCTATGTTTGTTTTCTTATCTGTGAAATTGGAATAGTAATACATAAGTCTTTGGGTTATTAGGATTAAGTAAATTGTTGCAACATGCTTGAAACATTGCCTGACACACATTAAGCCTTACAAAACGACTACCTCTTCGTTGTATATACATATATACCAAAGATAGATGCCCATTATGACAATTTAAATTCATGTAGACAACTTTAAGAAGCATTTTATTGGCAATAAGATAGCAGCACTTTAAATTTTTAAAAAACTAAAAAAAATATATGTTGGCAAAATTTATTTCCAAAAGGATATAGCATCCAAAATGTACATTCGATAAGCAATTGACACGCAGGTAACTTTACTCAATACTCTGTAATGACCTATATGGGAAAAGAATCTAAAAAAGAGTGGATATATGTATATGTATAACTGATTCACTTTGCTGTACAGCAGAAAGTAACAAAACATTGTAAATCAACTCTACTCCAATAGAAAGTAAATAAAAATTAAAACATAAAAAAATTTAAGAGTTTTTATTGAATAACAAATGGCACACTTCAATTTGCATAATTGATATAAGAACTCTCCCCCAAATCAGGGTGCTCTTTGGTGTATTACATGCGTAGACTCCCCCTTTAGGGAAAAGAGGATAGCATAATAGCTGGTGATAAATGACCATCCAGTAGATTGCTCTAAAGTGACAGGATGATTCCATGTCGACCTCTTCAGTCAGTTATTTCAAGTGTGGAAGAATCATATCAGAGATAAAGGAAAACCTGACTCTAATTCCAGTTAAGGAAGTGGTTATTTAGATTCTAGACTATAAATCTAATTTCTTTTTTTTTCTTTCTTTTTTTTTTTTTGCGGTACGTGGGCCTCTCACTGCTGTGGCCTCTCCCGTTGCGGAGCACAGGCTCCGGACGCGCAGGCTCAGCGGCCATAGCTCACAGGCCCAGCCGCTCCGCGGCATGTGGGATCTTCCTGGACCGGGGCATGAACCCGTGTCCCCTGCATCGGCAGGCAGACTCTCAACCACTGAGCCACCAGGGAAGCCCCTAATTTCCTTCTTTAATAATCAAATATGAAGTATATTCAATTAGTTTTAAGACTCAACTTTACTAATTAATTAGGAAAACCCACACAAGTTAAACTATCTTCATATAAAAGGACTTTGGCTTTCCTGGGAGTTAGTATGTTAAATTTTAGTCTCTGGCACATTTACATACCTATCTCTTATTTTATTCTTCAAAAAAATGTTTTTAGAAAATATTTATTGGAGGTTTATATCAATTAAATCCTGTTGTCATTGAAGACCTATTTCTGAATCTACTCTATAGAACTAAAAATAAAATTTAATGGGTGATAGGATTATCTGATAGTCAACATTAAATTAATAAGACATACCCCTAATAAATAAAAGTATCTAAAAATTCACCTTCACTGAATCAGGACCTTCACTGAATTAGGGGTTTTAGGGATCAGATACCTAAAGAAAGGTTTATAGCAATTATTTTTGTATAAAACCATTGTTTTTCCAACAAAATTCATGAGCCCAATTTCCAAGTTTCAATTTCTCTGTAAATATGGAGTCAGTTTGACTAGAATTTAATAATCCTAGCTCTTCTGGTGTTGTCTCAAAATCAGCAGTAAAGGGACTGGGATCCAATTTTATTTCATTATCTGTAGAAACTGGTGTGAGCCACACTGATTTCCTGAAGAGAAGAGAAACAGAAAGCAGGTAGGGTTGGCGTACTTGTTACCAGGTATTTCTGACTGTAAATTTGGGGCCAAGCTATTTTTTTTTTACCACTGTTTAACATCATGATAATTTTCAATATGGTTATTTAGGGGTACCTGCACCCTCTGGATAATAGATGATTTGTAATACTTGTCTTAGTAGAGTACCAAAGCACCCAGTAAAACAGACTTAGACAAATGGATCCTAAGAACAGTAAAAGTTGTCAAAAGCTTAATGCGACCCAGTATACTGGTGACAGAGGTGTGTTTTGTGTGTGTGTGTGTGTGTGTGTGTGTGTGTGTGTGTGTAGCAGTAAAGTTCATGCACCAAAAACCTAATCATATACCTTTGTTGGCCTAGTCTTCATTTTTAAGAAAGATAGCCGCAAACAATATAATAATATTACAGTCAAAATAGAAATGCCTTAGTTATCACTCTTAATCTGGTAGCCTATGGAAAAGCAATAGCCCGAGGGGATTAGGTTAGAACTTTTTACATTACTCTAAGCACTGGCCAGTATATAGGAATGAAAGTGTATGTGTGAGTGAGTGAGTGAGTATGTGTGTGTGTGTGTCTGTGTGTGTGTATATGTGTCTCTGTGTGTATCTCTGTGTATGTGTGTGTGTGTACACAGAATCAACTGTTAATTTCTATTTAGGGGTCAGCTACTCCCCAGAGTATCACTGAGTCTCTCAGCCTTGGTCTTTCCTTAAAATAAAGGGAAGATCAAGAATATTCAACGGGCTTCCCTGGTGGCGCAGTGGTTGAGAGTCTGCCTGCCAATGCAGGGGACACGGGTTCGTGCCCCGGTCCGGGAAGATCCCACATGCCGCGGAGTGGCTGGGCCCGTGAGCCATGGCCGCTGAGCCTGTGCGTCCGGAACCTGTGCTCCGCAACGGGAGAGGCCAAAATAGTGAGAGACCCGCGTACCGCAAAAAAAAAAAAAAAAAAGAGTATTCAACAATGTGGTTGTACTCGATGCCACTGAATTATTCCCTTAAAAATGGTAAATTTTCTCTTATGTGTATTTTACAACAATTAAAAATACCAATCCTCCCTCACCCCCCAGAAAGGGACTCTGATGATGTTGAAAGATTCTGCACATTTGCTCTGAGCTCAAAATTCTTGTTTCATGTCAGCTATTCCCATATATTCAACAAGGATAAAATTTTTCCTTGTGGTTTTCAGGTGGTTTCTAAGATTTTTCACTCAGATTTATAACACTCAGGGTAAATATTTCAGTGGCATGGTGAAAGTGTATCAGGATATACTATTCCACTTGGTGTCAAAGTTCACGTGGAGTCCTTTTGGGATTCAGCCTCTCGGTTCCACAGAACTGCAAACAAACTGCATTTAATGATAGGCTGATAAGCCTTTCCTTTCATGTATGTCCATGAGTTAGTATTAAGATGAAGAATTGGTTTTCTCTTAACTTTTTAGTCATTTACTCTCCTAACGCACTTACTAAGGTGACTGAGGATTTGCTTTAAAGTTCAGTTACTGTAAAATAACCTAGTTACACAAGATTATGTAATGTTTTTATTCTAAGATGAATATTTTAAAATTAAAAAGTACTCAAAATATTTTTAAATGCTAATTTGGTGTTCATTTGGACTCATGCTTATGAGCGAGTCATGTTATACTCTCTAAAATCTACACTTCTGTAGAAGCACGTGGTAAGTAAAGGTGAAACTAACATATTCAAAAGGAGTATGGTCTATTGGACTCACCTAGAGGCAGAACATTCCAAAGGGATTGTCTGATGGTCACAGTGTATATTCCTAGGGTTAAAGTACACCTCTGTTTGAAAAAGGAGAGTATCCTCCGAAACAACCTGGGAGAGCACACAGGTTAAGTAGAAGATATTTCTAGTAACAAAGGGGGCATGTACACATTTGAATAGGAAGTAGAAAACATTCAAGGTCTCAGAAATGGCTACTGTCACTTTCAGGTACATACAAAGGTCTGACAGCCCACTGGGACAGAAGAGGAGTATTATCTGTAAGAGTGAACTTAAAGTACCTGGAAGAAAATCTCAACAGTACATAGGAGCAAACTGAAACTGTTACTCAGAGCTATCTTTATCATGCATTAACAAAAGGTTTTCAGTAGTTCTTCTGAGAAAGACGATTTGGAGATCAAATAACAGAGTGGTTTAAAACATAAGCTTTGGAGGGGAATCCTCCTGTTTGGGCATCTAAACTACCACCAACTGGCTGTGCACCCCTGGGCAGATTATTAAAGCACCTTCTGAAGTTCTAGCTCCCTCATTTCTAAAATAAAGACAACATCTAATTCATAGGTGACAGTTTTAAATAGGCATTGACCCCAAATACTTTTATAGTATGAATATAAATTGTTTAAATTTGGGAATCTATGAAAAGATAACACCCCAAGATAACAGCACAGTTTTAAGATTTGTGCCTGGCAAAATAACTGACAGAGATTTTATTCCAGTAAAAATCTAGTCCGCATAGAGGCACACATCCTGAAAGAGCAGGGGTGAATATAAAATACCTTCCCAGAATTGGTGACCTCTCACATTAGGAACATTGAATGGAATTTAAAACTATCTCCTGAGCTTTAGTGAAATACGACAGAAGCCTAAAGACAACTTAAAATCAGTTCACTAATGAGTCTGGAAATCTGTGCTTTAAGTCTTATGCACAAAGAGGACTCAATATTCAGCGACCAGGTACGGAACTGTATCGTCGTCTATCCATAAATTACTGTAACCAGAAGCAAAATTTGTTCTTAAACAACAAAGAAAACCAGGACAATAATTTTAGCACCAGGCATAAAATTGTGAAAAAATATCTAGGTTTGTTTTTTGGTTTTGTTTTTTTTTAACAGATAATCATTATTCTTACCTTTGTCCTGATCCCACAGTCGTGCACAGGGTATATAAAATCATAGGTATATGTTTGTATCCGAGTCACAGGGCAACCCGATCCCAGATATAATTCATCAGCAAATATGTACAAATTGCTGCTGTACGCACATGGGCTTACAGAGACCATCAACCAGTCCATAGAACAACTTATTTTCACTGCAGAAAGAATCATATGAGAAAAGGTCAGATGTGTATTTATCTTAAGGGGGAGCTCAAAGAACATCCAGCTATGCCATTTGTGATAAAAGATATTCCTTCCTCTGGCAAAGGTTATCACAGCTTAAAGAACAGCATATAGGGGGTTTTCATATTACCACTACTTTCCAAAACAGCTGCATAATTATAGCCTCAAATAAGTAAATTTCAGTTCCCCCTGCCTCCTCTTAAAGAGCATGATGTAGTTAGGACCACACAGAAGGGACAGAAGTCAACTACAGTACATTAGAAGAGTGATGTATTCTCTGTAATACTTTTCAAAGAGGGAAAAGGAGGAAAGTTGGTATGGTAGAATTCATATCTAGAGCAACCAGAACCAGAAACAATCATAGCCACAAGAGGAAATAGTCTGAAGAGAGAAAATCTACTGTCTGGGATGGAAGTTTTATGAAAATTTTAACGTAAAACCCATCCTATCCTTTACGTGGAGCGTCTTCAGTAAGTCATAATAGTCACTATTTCTAATTGAGTCATTTTCCCTTTGGAAATGAAGTGTACTGGATTCTGACTTAGTGTGCTAGACAGTCATTAACCAGAGGTTCTCGGGGGATGACCAGAGTTAAATTTCGTAGGTCCTTCTGTTGTTCAGAAGGAAAGTCAAGATTTATTAGCTTTAGTATTTAAAGATGCATGATAAGTAGTCGGTGGGGGGGAGGGGTGTGGAACCTAATAAACTAGATGGTAAAACTTCCAAATTGGAGGAGAACAAAATAGGATGAAGGACAAAAATAAGCAAATTTCAAACAACATAGAAGGAGGCAAAAAAGGAAAAGGTAAAAAGACAAAAAAACAAATCAAAAAAGACAAAAGCAGTAAGATGGTTGCAATAAATTACAAAGTATAGGACTCCCCTGGTGGTGCAGTCTTTAAGAATCCGCCTGCCAATGCAGGGGACACGGGTTCGAGCCCTGGTCTGGGAGGATCCTACATGCGGCGGAGCAGTTAAGCCCGCGTGCCACAACTACTGAGCCTGCGCTCTAGAGCCGGCGAGCCACAACTACTGAAGCCCGCGTGCCTAGAGCCCGTGCTCCGCAGCAAGAGAAGCCCCAGCAATGAGAAGTCCGTGCACCACAGCAAAAAGTAGCCCCCGCTCGCCGCAGCTAGAGAGGGCCTGTGCACAGCAATGAAGACCCAACGCAGCCAAAAATAAATAAAATTTAAATAAATAAATTACAAGTATACTAGCAATAATAATGTAAATGAACAAATGTTCAAATGTAAATGAAACATATTGTTAAAAAAAATGAACAAAATACTCCAGGCCAAATCACCAACAGAAGAATGATGAAATAAACTGAAATGCATTTCTATAATCAAATTCCATACAACATGGAAAATAAATTATAGTTATACCTATAAACATATAAATCTAAAAACAATTATGAGAAAGAAGCAAGTCACAATATACACCTTATATATCTATTGACACAAGTGAGAAATAAACACTTTTAAAAAGCTTTTTTTCCCAAGCAAACAGACTATTCTTAGGTATCCAGTCTATATCCTATATTTATTAAGGTATTAGAATCATAACCCAAAACATGACTCTCGACCTCATCTGATACAGCCTCCTCGTGTTTTACAAAAGCTAGAGTAACAGGGTTTAAAGCTTATCTTATTTTGACGTTAATATAAGCAACTGTAATACAACCTGTCATCAAAGCTAGAATAAATACTTTGAACATGGATTTTATTTCTCAATTTTCTTTATATTCCCAGTGAAACAGAACACAGATACATATATATATTTGAATCACAGCCCTTGCCGATAGTAGTACCTGCACGCAGGACTTCTAGATGAACAGAAATTGCAGAATTTCTACTTTAAGAAAGGAAGGACAGGAGAGTGACAGCCTGGCTGGTAATCTCACCTTTAGGAAGACACAGTTCTTGCTGCTGGCCGGACGGGGTTTGAATTCTGCAGACACACCTTTATTAGCTTAAAAGAAACTGGTAGACTGCAATACAGTGTATTCATGAGTCAGTGAAGGCCACCAAAAGCAAAGATTTACAGTCAGCTTGAATATAAGTTCTGCCAATTAGACTGATTGTACTTGAGGACTCAGACCAAGATGTAAACCGGGCTGAAATGGTTAAGTTCACTCCAGGGGGCAATTCTTCCGGGTAACTGGAACTTAAGCTACAATGGGTTGGGGTGACATTTAAGACAAATTTCCTAGACTCTCATTGGTCTCCTTAGTTACTACATATGTTCTGAATATAGCCACAACCAAAGCATTTGCACGTCAATTCTCTTTGGAACCTAACAAAACCCAGAAAGTAAACAAAGGTAGTATCCTCTTGTTCCACAAATAAGTAATTCAGTCACTGCCGAAGTCTGATCAATGCCTCCAGTCCCCCACCAGCATGTCTTTAAAGGCAGAAGGAAAAAATGAAACAGCAAAGCAGCAATAGGAGTTTGACTCAGGTACGATGATAACTAGCTATTATCTCCTCCAGGAAGAATATCAGGTGATGAGTAAATTGGTAAGGGGTTCCAAGTCTAAAGCCTTACTTAACAGCTGCATTTAGAGGATATCTGGTGAATGGGTATGGGGTCAGAAAAATTATTAGGAGGCAAGATTTTCTTCCTAATGCAATTTAGATAACTTGTCACTGATGCCAGTCTTGATAGTACATTATGTGCCAAACATTATAATTGGAGTTTATATCTCATCTAAAAATTACTTATTGGTACATGTGCTCTAAGACACAAATCATAATCATAATTGACTTTGACCGTATACTCTTCACAGATTTACTTAGTAAACTCTTCCTCTCTGGTAACTATAGAAATGCTAAGAATCAGCTAATTTTTCCATAGCAGGAACTCATTAACTTCTTTCCCTATAGATGAATCTTAGTTTAGGAATTGACAACAGGTGGTCATTGGAAGAAATAAACAAGTGTCTTTAAAAATGACCATCTGATATATGTAGCTGAAAGAAACAAAGACACGAATATGAAAAGCTACATGCACCTCAATGTTCACGGTAGCATTATTTACAATTGCCAAAATAAGGAAGCGACCTAAGCATCCATCAGCAGATGAATGGATATAGAAGATGTGGTATATATACACACACAATAGAACACCACTCAGCCAGAAAAAAGAATGAAATCTTGCCATTTGCAGCAACATGGATGGACTTGGAGGGCACTATGCTAAGTGAGATAAGTCAGACAGAGAAAGACAAATACTGCATGATATCACTTATGTGGAAGCTAAAAAATACAATGAACTATAGTGAGTATAACAAAAAAGAAACAGACCCACAGATATAGAGAACAAGTTAGTGATTACTGGTGGGGAGGGGGGCATATAGGGGTGAGCAAGTGGGAGGTACAAACTATTGGGTGTAAGATAGGCTACAAGGATGTATTGTACAATATGGAGAATATAGCCAACATTTTGTAATAACTATAAATGGAGTATAACCTTTTAAAATTATAAAAAAATAAAACTTTTAAAAAATGACCATCTGCCGTCAATATTTTAGTATCTCAAACTTCTCACAAATAAACCTAACATGACTGTAAGTAAGCTAGTCATGTGTCAGAGGGGCTAACTGTCATTTACTATCTTCTTTTCTATGTGACAGTGCTCATTTACATATCCATTGCAAAGTAATAAAGTAAGATCACACAACGAAAATAGCTAGTCATTCAAATCTTGAGGAAAGTTTCCAAACGAGTCATAGAGACCTAGTAGGCCTTGGAGGACATCCAGGATTCTCTTAAACACTTTGGAAAATCTGAATCTTCCCAGCATGAAGAAATAGTTCTACGATTAATGAGCGAGATACCTCCAGCACATTTGAGCCTGGAAGTTCTTGGTTTTTAAGGATAAATCATCAAGAAAGTAAGAAAGTGTAGGGAGATGTTTAAGAAAAAAGTAGGCTTTGGAGAAGGCAGGTGTTCTACATCAGTGTTTGTAACCTCCAGATCACCTCTCTCCACGTGTTCAAAATATTGTTCTAACGTCAGCTAGATAAGATTACCAGGGAAATCCTTCCTAAATGAATAAAGGTTCCAACAATTGGATTAGGATAGATTCAAAAGGGTAAGTGGATATAGACATACAGGAAGTCCATGCTTCTGGCTTCACTACTTTTTGTTCATACTAGTTTTAGGGTCAAGTTTCAGTTTGACATTCTGAGCTTGTGTCTCAAGTAGCTGAGAAATTGTTTGAGAAAAAGCCTGAGGAACATGCATAGCTGTGCATACACTAACTGAGGTAGAACCTTCCTTGCACCCAAGCATCATGTACCATAGCCAGGCCTGAACACCCTACTCACCCTTCCCAGATAACTGGAATTCTTCTCTGACTCACAGGTCACTGCCCTTTCTCCACATGTATGGAATTAAATGATTGAAATTACTGAAATGCCAATAGTTAACTGCCACAGGGTGAGCTGCAGTAACCTAGGCATTCTGAAAGATTCATCTTAGGTAAAATGGAAAGATCAGAAACTAAATGTGGTCCTTGTTCAGAAAGGGCTTATAGGCCAAATGGGTAAGAAATTCACATATCATTTCCCCAAAAAAGACCCCACTTCAAGCAGAAGGAAACAGGAACATCAAGTGACTTTCAAAAAAACTTAGAGAACACAAAAAGTAATATTGAAATGCTGCCTTAGAGTAGTTGAAATTTAGTCTGGCCTTGAAGCTGGGAAGCATCTGGATAACACAAAAAAAATGGAGACTACTCCAGGTATAATAGAAAAGATATTGAATCAATTTATAGACAGACCAGACACTGATTTAGCTTTATCCTATTGGCTTTGCAGAACTGCTGATGAATTTAACATGAGGGAAGGCCAGATAGAATTTTAAAAGGAACAAAAGAGCAGTATCATCATCAAGGGGAAATAAGAAGGGCCTGGAAGCAGGAAGGTCAGTAAAGATACAATCAAATATCTTGCAATACCACCAAGTACTGGTAATTGGCAGTGAGTTCAAAAGGGCAGAGCCTGAAACGTAGAGCCGAGGACTATTTCTGAAGAATCTCTGCAAATGAGGATTCAGATAGAAGATCATAACATAGAAGAAAGAAACATCTCAGACATTTAGGCAGAAAGTTAAAATGTGTCCTCAATATAAAGACTCGAGTCCAGTTGGCCTAAAAGCACTTCTTTTCTAGCAAATGGTAAGATCAGATCTCTATAGGGAGTAGAGCACCTGCTTGGAAAGATGGAAAGCAGTCATTCTGAGTAACCCTGCAAGGAAGCATTCTCTAATTCATTTACCGTTGATGTTCTCAGCGCAAGGCCAAATCAAGGCAGCAAGGAGAATCAAGATTTCTGAAGCCATAGCGACCTCCATGTGAGCAGACCCCCAGCCCAGGACTTCTTGGGACATAGGAAGTGGTAACAGCTTACGTGATTTTATATTGGCATCCCATGCTCAGCTGCCTTCATTTCGCTACTTAGTTAGATCACCCACGGGGTGGTTTCCACAGTGTCAACCAACTAAAACCTGAGACTCTCCTGATTACCCCAACCCTGATGCTCAAAGAGGCCCATCAGGTGAAGAGTGCTAATTGATAACTGTGTGTGCCTGAGGCCTGTTAAAATCATCTGAGAAGCTGGCAAGGCACACACTTCCAAAAAACCTAAAGCATAGAAAACTCTTTTCACTAGGTAATTTTCAGGTGTCATCTAATATGCTGAATAACCTAAATCGTACATATTTGAAATCAAAAGACTATTATTTCTTAATTTCTACGGGTTTGGCTGTGGAAGAATCAGCAGCAGAGATGATAAAGTGACTTTAATTCCTGAGACAGAGACCTAAAGAAAAACCGTATTTTTTTTTTTTTGTTCGCGGGCCTCTCACTGTTGTGGCCTCTCCCATTGCGGAGCACAGGCTCTGGACGTGCAGGCTCAGTGGCCATGGCTTACGGGCCCAGCCGCTCCGCAGCATGTGGGATCTTCCCGGACCGGGGCAGGAACCCGCGTCCCCTGCATCGGCAGGCGGACTCTCAACCACTGCACCACCAGGGAAGCCCCAAAAAGACGTCTTTCTTGACCTCAAGAAAATCCACAAATTCATCTCTGTTAATTCTTCCATAAATTGTTCTAGTTACTCTAGTTGGGTCAAGCCTTAAAATTATTTGCTTATAACACAAGATATACACACACACAATATCATAAGGGTAAATATATATATATATTTGTCCTCATGTTTTATATACATATGTATTATAATTTTATATATAATAAACATAAATTCATTTTAATAGTTGGAATAAAAGTTCCAGCTAAAGATCTTTCTTGTTTTTGCTAAAATGTCAATCGTGACATTTTTAGTTTTAAAGTGAACTTGGAAATCAAGGCTCACAGTAAATAAACTTCAAAGAATCAGAGTCGAAGGCCTATCATTGTTTTCAGTGACATCTGAATTATATTTTCAATGTTACAATCTGCTTTCAAATAAGCACGTGCACAGGGCTTCCCTACATGTCACAAAAAGGACTTTCGTTTCCAACATCACGTCCTCTAACGGACAGTGAAACCCCAGAGCGGGGACTCACACAGTTCCTGCATATGGAAGGCCTGGAGAACCCAGTCACCAACTACAAAGACAAAAGAGAGCTGAAGAAAGACAAAGATAAGTCCATGTTACTATTTTGTCTTTCATTTTCTTTTTTTAAAAAACTTTCTCCTGATGCTATTAACATTTCTTTCATCTAAAATTCATAAACTTTACATTTAACTTTCAAATCATTCCAATATAGGCATCTAATATTTTTTCCTAAAGGCACCTGTGTCTACTAGTTAAGAGCTTAATTAGAACCATAGACTAATTTCTCCACTCTCAGTTTATTTAAATTTGGGAAAGTTAAGGCTCACGTTCATACTCTGTAAAAAGGAGATAATGATACTACCTACCTTATAAGTTTGTTTTGAATATTAAAAGAGATAAAGGTAAACAGTCTAGCCAAAATTAATAGCGTACAAAAAAAACATATAACACATGACTGTTTTCCTCAAACTTGAGCACAGTTAATTCCAGGGTTTTATGCAGTGTTCCTGGGACTACTCAAAGCCACAGAATGAGCAAAGTCCATTTTTCTGAAATTCCAATTTTAATTCCAAATTTTGTTGTGAAAGGATAATGGAATTTCAATATAACTTTAATGTAAAATGGATAGAGATAAGGCAGAGATAATATATAAATCTTATTTTTAAGCAATTTCTAACTTAGAGAAATGTTGCAAATATACGTAACTTATTTTTTCCTGAACATTTTGGGAATAATTTGCTAATATGATACTCCCTCATTCCTAAATATTTTAGAGTATGTTTCCTGCAAATAAGGACATTCTCCCACTGCAATGATTCTCAATATGTTGTCCTTGGATGCTGTGGGCCCACAGGATCAAAACTATTTTCATAATAATGCTAAGACATAATATGCCCTTTTCACCATGTTGACCTTTGCACAGATGTATAAAAACAATGGGGGTCAACACCACTGCCTAAGCAAGAAAGGCAGCGCCACCAAGCTGTGTTAGTCATCGTTGTATTCTTCACCACCACATACTCGCAGTAGAAGCCAGTTTCACTTAAGAATCAAAGCAGTAGGGCTTCCCTGGTGGCGCAGTGGTTGAGAGTCCGTGTGCCGATGCAGGGGACACGGGTTCGTGACCCGGTCCGGGAGGATCCTACATGCCACGGAGCGGCTGGACCTGTGAGCCATGGCCGCTGAGCCTAGCCTACGCGTCCGGAGCCTGTACTCCACGATGAGAGAGGCCACAACAGTGAGAGGCCTGCGTACCGCAAAGAAAAAAAAAAAAAAAAAAACAGAAAAAATTATTCATTTTATTAAATGTTGATTGACTCTTGAGTACATGTCTTTTTAATATTCTGCATTATAAAATGGAAAGTGTGAATGAAGCACTTCTGCTGCGTATCAAAGCGTGGAGATTATGCAATTTGTTGTTTGATTTGTGAGCTGAACACAACGTTTTTTCATAGAACGTCATATTTACCTGCAAGAATGACTGTCAGACAAACACTGACTATTTGCACTTGGGTTTTTGACAGATATTTTTAGAAACAGAATGAAATATTGGCTGGCACTTCAAAGAAAACAACTGACAGTTTTTGTATCCAGAAATAAAATTCAAGTTTACAAGCAAAATTTAGAAAACTTGCATTCCCCACATTCAGAGTGCAACTGTGATATTTCTTTTTTATATTGCATAATGAAACATGTTAACATTTGGAAGTTCTGCATAACTGAGTGAACCAATATTTTCCACATAACCAATGCATACTGTGATATAAGCATGCATGTGTAAACGTTTCATTCAAAATACAAGCGAGATCAATGGACTTTAATATAACTGAGTATGAAATGTTCATTGATATATTTTCTGTTTCCACACTGCAACTAACCTTGAAGAACTACCTTTTGTAGAGAATTAGTGGTATCAAACAACAGCCACAATTATTTGAAGAGTATTAAAATATTCCTCCCTTTTCCAAAGACATATTTGTTGGAGGCAAAGTTTTTTTCACATACTTTAACCAAAGTAACATATCACAAAGCCTTAATGTAGAAGGACATATGAGAATCTAGCGGTCTTCTATTAAACTGGACTGGAGACTTGCAAACATGTAAAACAATGTTACTCTTCCATTTTTTGTGAAAATAATTATTTTTTATAAAATGCTTATTACTTATGTTAACACATGACAGGTTTATTGCAGCTATTTAATAAAGATTTTAAAATTTTAATTTTTAATATGGTAATTTGCATAGAGTAAACCCACATAAACAAATTTCTTTGGAATTCTCAATATCTTAAAGACTATTTGGTGTCAGAGGTCCTGACACCAAAAGTTTGAGTATCATCAAAATCAAAAACTTAATATTAACATCTTTCGAATTTCTCCAATTGTCTCATTAATGGCCTTTATAGCAAAAAATAATGATAAAATAAAATCCAGTTCAGACTCACATGTTGTGGTGCATGTAGCTGTCATATCTCTTTATTCTCCAGCATTTCTTCAATCTTTCCTTGATTTTTCATGACCTCGACATTTGTACCTTGTACATTGCACTCAATTTGTGTTTGATATTTCTTCATCATTAGGTTTGCAGGATTATCACAGCAGTGGTGTCCGGTTCTTATTGCATCCTATCAAGTGGTACTCAACTTCAATTTTTCCCATTACTGATGATGCAAATTTGGTCGCTTGATTAAGGTACTTTCCTCCAGGCTTCTTCACTGTAAAGTTCCTCTTTCTCACTTTGTAATTGATTTATATATATATTTTGTCATTGTCGGTACGCGGGCCTCTCACTGTTGTGGCCTCTCCCGTTGCGGAGCACAGGTTCCGGACGCGCAGGCTCAGCGGCCATGGCTCACGGTCCCAGCCGCTCCGCGGCATGTGGGATCTTCCCGGATCGGGGCACGAACCCGTGTCCCCTGCATTGGCAGGCGGACTCTCAACCACTGCGCCACCAGGGAAGCCCTTGATTTATGTTTTATGGGGAGATACTCTGAAACTGTAAATATCCTGTTCCTCATTAATCTTTCAACTTACTTGCTTATATTAGTATACACTTGTGATTTCCTATTTTATTATGTAGATTATAACTCATTACTATCATTATTTATATTTATGCTCAAATTATTTCAGATTTGACCAGGAGGAGCCCCTTGAAATAGTTCCTATATAATTTTGACATTTCTGCAGCGTTCTTTGAGCACTTTCCCAATTGTTGGCACCAAAAGTTGTTCCCGGTTTAACTTGTACTTCTCCTGCCCCAGCCCTGGTGTTGGCTGTTACTCCATGGAACTCTGGTTTAAGTAGAACATGGTATTTAGGAACTGAGATGTGTGTGCTAGATGTGATCATTGTTATGGAGGGTCACTATTCCCATGGCCTGTCTGTGGATAAAACTACAAAAACAGACGTATGTTTATACGAATGCTTAGGGCGACACCTGCTCAGGTGGGGATGATTGGCGTCTCTGGCGTTGGAAGCCAATGCTCAACACTCAAGCTCCATGCAGTAGCAACAGGAGGTGGCTATGAAGTTATCACAGGACTGGGGAAATCATCTTGGGGATCTTATGAAGAACTTCTTATGCCGTGTGGCTGACGGGGTCTCGGTGCTCCGGCCGGGTGTCAGGCCTGAGCCTCTGGGGTGGGAGAGGAGAGTTCAGGACATTGGACCACCAGAGTCCTCCCAGCTCCACGTAATATCAATCGGCGAGAGTTCTCCCAGAGATCTCCATCTCAACGCTAAGACCCAGCTCCGCCCAACAGCCAGCAGACTCCAGCGCTGGTTGCCCCATGCCAAAGATAGCAGCTAGCAAGATAGGAACACAGCCCCACTCATTAGCAGAGAGGCTGCCTAAAATCATACTAAATTCACAGACACCCCAAAACACACCACCGGACGCGGCCCTGCCCACCAGAAAGACAAGATCTAGACCCACCCACCAGAACACAGATGCCAGTCACCTCCACCAGGAAGCCTACACAGCCCACTGAACCAACCTCACCCACTGGGGGCAGACACCAAAAACAACAGGAACTACGAACCTGCAGCCTGCGAAAAGGAGACCCAAACACAGTAAGTTAAACAAAATAAGAAGAGAAATATGCAGCAGATGAAGGAGCAAGGTATGTGCATGCTTAGATTTACATGATTTCTATATCTGTTTCTATAACTTGAAAACCATGAGTTCAAATTCACATCTCCAATTTGAATTCAAACCTATATGGTTCATTTCAGGGTTTTTTCTATATTTTTTTCTATATTTTTAATTCCCTTCTCTAATAGTGAGAAGCCTGACTTCCATTATCTTTAATAAATGAGCTTTTCAGAATGTTTGAATGTGTGTAGATAAATAGATAGATAGATGCCTTTGTAGAATTCACAGCAAACTGTTGAGAGAGTTTTATCTAGGGGAGAAAAATAGAGGAATTTGAAGGTAAAGAGTAATTTTTTACCATATCTTATCACTTACATGTGGAAGCTAAAACATGACACAAATGAACTCCTTTACAAAACAGAAACGGACTCACAGACACAGAAAACAAACTCACGTAGCAAGTGGGCTGGGAATACTAACAAGCTTGGTACATCAATTCGTGGCAACAGCATGTAATTCCAAATCTCACCTTGAAGTTTGCATTGCATTTTGTCGTTTTTTTAATTGAAGTATAGTTGATTTTCAGTGTTGTGTTAGCTTATTCCCAGCCCAGTTGCTATATAAACAATGTTACCTCCTGTCTTGTGATTCTGGTATTATTAACTAAAAATGTGTGGGCTGTCTTGAATGGATTATAATAAAGGAAAAAATGACCTATAAAAAAAAAAGAAACTCATGGGTACCAGAGGGAAAAGGGGGTTTGGGGGAGGGATAAGTTAGGAGTTTGGGATTAGCAGATTCAAACTACTATATATAATATAGATAAACAACAAGGTCCTACTGTAGAGCATAGGGAACTAGATTAAATGTCTTCTAATAATTCATGAGGGGAGAGAATATGAAAAAGAATATGTACATACATGTATAACTGAATCACTTTGCTGTACACCAAAAACTAACACAACACTGTAAATCAACTATACTTCCATAAAAAAAGTGATTTTTATATCTTGTTCTGTATATTTCTTCATTGTTTGCATGTTTTACAATAAGGATGTGGTCGTGTAATATTTGTGAAAACATATTTTTATTTCAAAAAAAGACAAAAACATTTCAGGCAATAAAGATAGTTTTAACAAAACCCCCCCCAAAAAATAAATGAAATTTTCAGACCAAAATCTCTGTATGAAACAATCTACTATCACCCCCCCATCCCCACCATGTATAAACTATACTCGCCTCACTCAGGCCCCAACACTGCCCCCCCATGCTGTGACCATCCCTCCCCATGTGGATAACCTCTTCACATCCCACCAGTGCTCTGAAACCCAAGGTTATGTTGCTCCTCCAAGCAAATGTCCTTTTCACTCAACTAGGAAGTGGCTTGAGTTTTAAAACCCTGAACCAAGCCCCTTCACCTATACCCTTGTGTGAACACTACCGTAATACCAGTGGGGCTTCAACCCCCAACTTGGGGTCACAAAAGTTACTTCAAACCCCTGGCACAGAGGCCTACCTTGCTCAAACCTATCTATCGGCATTTGGACTAATTGTGAGGAAGGAAAGAGAAGAGAAAGGAATCACCTAGGACTTGGTGTTAGGTCTCCTAGAGTACTAGTAAAGAAGCTAGTCTATGTATCAATAAACACAAATATGATATAGGGTTGGGAGCATATGATGGATATATTGACTCACCCTCTGGAGCAGCTAAATTTGCTTATGGAAAATGAGCACACGTGATTTAAGATTTGTTCAAGTGTATCCACAGTTACGCAGCTCTGAGGGTTATCAGAAGGAGGAAGTCCTTAGCTTTTAGCTTTAATCAGTCAGGATGATGTGAAAGCCTGGGGAATGATGCCATAGCACTGGTTTTAATGATGTCAAAGGTGCAATCTCTCTATAGATTCCTAGGGGGGGAAAAAAGGCATCTTGAACACATTCACTGATGTTCTTCTTTGCAGAATTAAAACATTCTATCGAGTTGGCCAAAAAGTTGGTTGGGCTTACGGAAAAACCCGAACAAACTTTTTGGCCAACCCAGGTGGAGAAAATGCACCAATGGTGATGTTAATCAATATTAACTCCAATAGTAGAAGGTAGGCATACTGGAGCAAACTAAGGTTCCTTCTTAAATAGATAAAAATAATTGTGAAAACAACGTCCTTCGGAGGGTGTTCAGTAGACAGGCACTGTTCAAATGCTTTAAATGAATTATCTTATTCCAGCCCCACTGTATCCCTGTGAGGGAGGGATGTTAGCATATGGTTCAGCTTAGGTACAGAAACCTCAAGTATCTCACTCAAAGAAATCCGGCAAATAAATGGCAGAGAAATCTCAATCTGTACAGAGCCTGAGTGTGTGTGGAGGCAAAGTCATCAGAATCCAATCAAACGCAGCTGTTCATTCCCTTTACTATGTGTTCCAACCTTCAATCACCATAACCAGAGTTAAGAAAGCCAATGTCTTCTCAGTCCTGAAGCCCAGAAATCTCTCCCAGAAATCTCTAAGCAACTAATCCTAGTTTGGTTAAATTCAGTAACATACATTGTATGACAAGCATGGGACTAAGTATTAGAAGAAAGATGACGACAAAAGAGAATCTACCAAAATTTAAGATGCCTCTGACTTGTTCATAAAATATGAAAATAATATATTGGGATCAGCATGTTAGGTGGTCAGAAGGGAAGGCCAAGATGGCATCCACGCAATGATAAAACCATGAATCTGATTGGAAACACGTAGAACTAGCTACCAGTTGACAATCAGGGTTAAGCCCATTTCGGAAAGCCATAAAGGGAACTACTTACACGATTTTTTTAAAAAATTTTATTTATTTATGTATTCATGGCTGTGTTGAGTCTTCGTTTCTGTGCGAGGGCTTTCTTTAGTTGCGGCAAGCGGGGGCCACTCTTCATCGCGGTGCGCAGGCCTCTCACTATCACGGCCTCTCGTTGCGGAGCACAGGCTCCAGATGCGCAGGCTCAGTAGTTGTGGCTCACGGCCCTAGTCGCTCTGCGGCATGTGGGATCTTCCCAGACCAGGGCTCGAACCCATGTTCCCTGCATCAGCAGGCAGATTCTCAACCACTGCTCCACCAGGGAAGCCCTACACGATTTTTTAAGAGGCCATCATACCACTTAAGTCACAACTGCTCTTCTGTATTCTCTCTTATTCATACCTGGTTATAGACCCCATGCAGACCAAATCAAAGAAATAAGGAGGAACATTTGCTAACAGCACAGAGGCCCCCATCTCCTCTGACGCAGGGTAAGGCGTATTAAGTAAACAGGAAAATGCAATAGACTTGCCACACGCAGCTGACACATCACTAATGCAGCTTGAATGGTTCTTTCCTCGAGAGTGCTGTATTTTCTCCTAATCATTGTATTACTGGAGATCGCGGGTTCTGATTAAATGAAAAGTGCAGGTAAACAATGTCCAAAGAACCAAGTCTTCTCTGCATCTATGGGCCTATTCGATAACACTTCCCCCACCATTTTTTTTCAGGTTTCAAACCTGCAGAAAAGTTGAAAGCATTTACAATGAATACCAATATAGCATTTACTTAGATTCACCAATTGTTAATATTTTGCTGTATTCGCTCTCTTATATCCTGTGTGTATGATTTTGTATATTTACATTTATAATTCTTCTGAACAGTTTCAAGTATGGTACAGATACCGTGACATTCATTCTTAAATACTTGAACCTGAATCTCCTAAGAACAAGGATACTCAGCTACATAACACAACATAATTATTACAGTCAAGAAATTAAATATTGATACTACTGTCTAATATGTATTATAGGGCTTCCCTGGTGGCGCAGTGGTTGAGAGTCCGCCTGCCAATGCAGGGGGCACGGGTTCGTGCCCCGGTCCGGGAAGATCCCACATGGCGCGGAGCGGCTGGGCCTGTGCGTCCGGAGCCTGTGCTCGGCAACGGGAGAGGCCACAACAGTGAGAGGCCCGTGTACCGCAAAAAAAAAAGCACCCAACAGCCCACTTTTAAAAAGAAAAAGAAAATTCTATAGTTTGAGCAGTAAGTATACAATTTCTTATAAACCAATTGGAATTACACAGAACTAGAAAGTTTGCTAAGCACAGATTCTTTCAGGCAACAGCTTTTGAGCAAAAAATGCTGTTTAGCCCTTGCTAATGACAGTAATCCCACTTACTGAACATTTACTATGTGCCAACCACAAGTTTACAAGAAGTTCAGGCATTTTAATCGTAATTATCAACCCCAGGCATGAGTCACTAATATCGTCCCTATTTAATCTTTGAGACAATTGGTCACAGGCATGTTAAATGAGTTGCTAATGTCACAGCTGGAAAGCCCTAGATTTAATTATAGGTAGAATGACTCGAAAACCACTGTTTTGCATCAGTGTCCTCTGCCATTCTTTGTCAGCGAGCTCTTGTCTCTCAGCTTCCCACCTGACTGATGTAGTCTTTTGAGTAAAAGGAATAGGACTTCATTAGCTCTTTGGAAACCTATTAATAAACTTTGAGACATGTCCGTAATTTATTAGCCCACGGCGAAGGATGAGGGGCGGTGAGGGGCGGAGGGTGTTGAACAGAACAGGATAATGTATTATTCTTTTTTTAATTAATTAATTTTTTGATTTTTGGCTGCCTTGGGTCTTCATTGCTGTACGCGGGCTTTCTCTAGTTGCAGCGAGCGTTGCGGTGCGTGGGCTTCTCATTGCAGTGGCTTCTCTTGTTGCAGAGAACAGGCTCCAGGAGCGTGGGCTTCAGTAGTTGTGGCGCATGGCCTCAGTAGTTGTGGCTCGCGGGCTCCAGAGCGCAGGCTCAGTTGTTGTGGTGCATGGGCTTAGTTGCTCGCGGCATGTGGGATCTTCCCGGACCAGGACTCGAACCCATGTCCCCTGCATCGGCAGGCGGACTCTCAACTGCTGTGCCACCAGGGACCTTTTTCTGGCCCACACAACTACTCCCTTCTGAGGAACGTGACTCCTCCGTTCCCCTATGAACTGTAGAAGCTGTGCTCTTGGACATCCAGCAGCACCACAGAAGTCACCCAGTTTAACAATGTCATGTGGCATTTTATTTTTATATATTTACATATTTTTAATTGGTTTTAATCAATTATAACCACGATGGCTTTGAGAAAGGCCATCTGTGTTTTTAACTTTCAAAGTGGCCACAAGTCCATGAATAAAACTTGACCTACTTTACGGTATATCTGTATTTATTGGATTTCTCATGTAGCATTCTAAGCTGCTGGGCTGAGTTACCAGAAAGGTGGGAGCTGGGGGAAAGGTTATTACCAACATTGTTCTCAATAGCTATTTAGCACCCAGGTGTTGAAAACTGGTGCTAGTTGCATGCAGGGATATGGCCAGTAAGCTTGCTTGCAAGAGAGTGAATAGAAATTGAAATCCACTAGAAGCAGAGAGAGCTCAGAAGCATGAGTGAACCGGATGTCTACTTAGATCCCCCCACCAAATTATTCTATAATACAAGCTCAGAGGGTTGGATTTTGTCTCTGTCCATGTGTTCCTCCAACAGTCACTTGGTCATTCTATGACACATCCCCCAATACAAGCAATATCAACAACCCTCCCATTCTTGGTCCCAAAGATTCTGTGTCACGTAGCTACTTGCACAGAAAATTCTGAAAATTATGATCATGTCTACTGATGCCTTTTCAAAGTTTACTTCTGTCAAGATGTATCACCTTTTAAAACTTCAAAGCCATGTTACCATCAGAGGAATCTCAATCGTATGCTCTGCGGTAATGATTCAAACACAAGTCACTTTCTTTGGTATAACATGGTGGAGAAGGGAAAATATCCCCAGATACAGGACAGAGTTTTTCCAGAGTCCAAACTGCCCGTTGAGCTTCTGGTCGTGGACCTGGATGAGTTCTTAACTGCTTAGCCAACCCTGCCCTTGTAAGCCCCACATATTTTCTGTGCAGACATTACTAATAATAGATGTTTTCAATTTGCATGTCTAATTGGCCTGATTTCAAGCCAAGAAAAGACACTTTCTGAAGAGCCCAGGTCCTTTACACTGTCATTTCTACAAGAAGCAGCTTAGTTTCTCGGTGAGGGTACAGGGCACCTTGATCTCAGTCTGCCTAGGGCAAGACCAAGACTCTGAAAACTTCCCTACATAGGGCTCAGGTATTAAGAAACTGTCCAGCTGAGTCTGCATCTGTAACATCGGCAACACACCTAAAGAGACCCCCCCACCTCACCCTGCCTGTGTTGCCAGTGCCAGAGTTCCTGATACTTGACCAGCTAACTGTGCAACTCCCCTTTCCACCTTTTCTTCTAATGATCTTTTATTTTTACTGCTCTTAGCAATGTTTTAGTAAACAAAGCCATTCAGGGAGCAATCCAACCCCCCCGAAAACTGCAGAAATCATGTATACAAGCCAAGAATCCAAAACAAACCTCCTCCCACCAAAAAAAATGTGTAGGGATGAATGAAGAGACAGACAGATACAAAAATCATATCTTCTAGCACATGCATATTTGAAGAGGCCCACTGCAAGACTATCCCACACTGTTGACTTCAGCCTAGAAGTCAATTCTATACAGAACTGTACTTGAAATAGAATCATCAGTGATTTGCTACTTCAGTTACGCTGCCACAGTACCATTCATTCAGTTAACCAGTATATACTGAGAGGTTTCTATGAGCAAAATATTGTTTCATGCCTGAAGAATACATGAATTTTAAAAACAAAAATCTCTTCCCTTTTTGACCCTATACCCTAATAAGAAAAAACAAACAAAATAGAGAGGTAAAATATGTTGTACGTGTTTAGTGCTAAGAAGGAAAAATGAAAAAGGAAGAGGGATATGAAATCTTACTGTATGTGAAATTTTAGATGGGGTGGGGAGGAGAGCACACATTTCACATTGGACTCAGAAGGTAGTCATTAAATACATCCGAAGAGTCGCCTGTGGTGGAGGAGGGATTCATGCATTAACTCAGTTAAATCAAGAGACGTCTTGCGTTGGCCAATGATAACAACGTGTGCTTAACTTGACCCCTGAAATCTCTTTCGGAAGTGTAACTCTACCTAGTTTGATTTTGTCTAAAGTGGGAAGTAGATGAAGCTACTCCTCTCGTCTTTCCCAGATGGATAGCAGACTTCAAACCTGAAAGATGAACTCTAACAGCGAATAATTAGTATCTCAGCATTTCGACCAGAGGCTTGGCGTTCCTAAAATCATCCCACATGGGCAGCCCCCTGCAAAGGAAAGTGGCTCTCAGGATCACCTGGGGAGCCTGTTAAAAAACACTGACTATTGGGCTTCCACTCCCAGGGTGGGACTAAGAATTTGCATTTCTAACAAGTTCCCAGGTGGCGCTGAGGCTGCCACCCTGGGGACCCCACTTTGGGAACCACCCTATAATAGTACTGAAGGTTAGCCTGTGGACAGCACCCTCCCTGGCACTTCAAAAGTCCTAAACATGACTCACAAAATGCTTCTATTTGGGTTGACACAATAACATCCTGCACTTCATACCTCAGGAGGGTGGAGTTATAAGCGTGTCAAGGGCTTTCTCTTTGTTCTCCAGAGTAATGGGTCATCATATGCATCTAAGTGTGTTATTAGGTATAAACCCACTTCAGGCTTCCCAGCTCCTCTCAACTTCTGCCCACCCAAGGTGTTCTTAACTTGTGACCTAGCATAATGAAGGCCCTTGTGGAGTGACCTTCTACTTGTTTCTCTGACGTAGACGTGTTCTGGGGAAGTGCCAGGAGTGAGTGGACTCTGGCTAATAGTAGTTTGAAAGGGTGGTGTCTTGATGACCATGACACATTGGGCTTCCAGGCTAAGTCTGATTGTTCTTTCCTAAAAGCTGAGAATGGGTGGTTCCAGTTAGCCCTAGATATTATCTTCTCGTTGGTTCCAGTCAGCATTGTTGAATAACTGATGAGCTCACACTGTTATCTCTTCTCTCAGAAATAGAGTCTGAGGCTTCTCACATTTAACCGGTCTCTCCTCTTATCTCTCATTTGCTCTCATTAAGTCATCCTTGTCCTATCTGTCCTCCCTTCCCACTCACAGTTCATGCATTCACCCCTTCTCACTAAATTACATTAGTTCACGTTATCAGCTATTCTCCCGTATCTAACTGCCTCTTCTCCCATCGAGAATAATAATATTTAAGTTTTCTTAGCTCCTCCTTAGTCCAATCCTTCCTTTAAATCCAGAGCTTCCCTGTAGGAAGCTCTCGATTTAAAGAAAGATGGCTGTATCTATCTCTTTTTTTTAAAACTACATTTGGGGACTTCCCTGGTGGCACAGTGGTTGAGAGTCCGCCTGCCGATGCAGGGGACACAGGTTCGTGACCCGGTCCGGGAAGATCCCACATGCCGCGGAGCGGCCGGGCCCGTGAGCCATGGCCGCTGAGCCTGCGCATCCAGAGCCTGTGCTCCGCAACGGGAGAGGCCACAACAGTGAGAGGCCCGCGTACCGCAAAAAAAATAAATAAATAAAGATATTTGGTCTAATATTATTCTGGGTGTATTCGTGAGGGTGTTTCTGGATGAGAGTAACATTTGAATCTGTAAACCGAGTAAAGAAGATTGTCGGCCTAAGGTGGGTGGGCCTCATCCCATCAGCTGAAGGCCTGAATAGAACAAAAAGGCTGAATGAGGGCGTGGCTTCTGCCTGATTGCCTTTGAGCTGGGATATTGGTTTTTCCTGCCTTTAGACTCAGGTTGAAACATTGGTTCTTTCTGGACCTTGAGCCTGCAGGCCTTTGGATTAGAAGTACATTATCAGTTCTCCTGTGTCCCCAGCTTGCCAGCTAAAGATCTTGGGGCTTTTCAGCCTCCACAATCACATGTTATGAATTTGAGCCAATTCCTTACAAAAAATACATACATACATCCTGTTGGTCCTGTTTCTCTGGAGAAACACATAGCTTTATAAACTTTGCTCAGTGCTAATATTCAAATGATACATTTTACTCACCTTATTAATCATTAGTACCTATAATAATAAAATACTAAATTTTAGGAGGTTTTGCTTATAAAGAGTAAAGGCTCTCCCCAGGCTGCCCAAAGTGATGGATTATTGTAGACACCTGACGGGCTTCAGTTATATTAATACAAGGCAATTGGACCTCTCACAACTTCCTGTTTCCCGAGCGGATGTTGCCTTGGGATCCGGCCAGATGGAGGTTTTTCTGGTACTGCAACTCCTTTCTTCTCTGATTTGGGCTTGCTCTGGAGAACAGCCAGGTATTTACAGAGTAATAGGAGACTTGGTGGGTAATTGATGATCAGTAATGAGGCTGCATCTTTGACTTTCCAAATCTGAACATTTCAGTTAGCTGCTACATTGCTAATAGCTAAGGGCCTACACTAGATGATCTGCTTTGGATGGTTGAGGTGGGAATGCCCTGTTTCCCCACCTGCCTTCACCCCTGGCACCTTCCTTTTCCCCATAATATCCCTTTCCCCGTTAAGGATAGCTCATTGGGTTGGTTAATTAGATTGAAGAAGTTTCCGTATATCGGAGATGGACACAGGTTATCTTGGCTTCAGCTGTGGACAGTGATGCTTGGGAACAAACCTTGGAGAAACACGTTCACAGTGTATGTATATGTATCAAATATTTGCCTTTCTCTGTCTGACTGACTTCACTTTGCATGATAACCTCCAGGTCCATCTATGTTGCTGAAAATGGCATTATTTCATTCTTGGTTTGTTACCTTCTGACAACACTGGCCTTTCTGTTTTGGCAAGTCGCCAACCAGGGCCGTTGCACTAAATCTCACTGCCCAGAATAACAAGTGATTTAATGTTCAAGTCACCCTCTTCCTCTCTGTGTAAAGGGCGAATACCTAGTCCACCCACCATATACGAGCCAAAAAGGGAGAATGGACAGGCCAGTTGTGTTTCTTTGTTTCGTTTTGTTTTGTTTTGCCGTCCGCGGGCCTCTCTCACTGCTGTGGCCTCTCCCGTTGCGGAGCACAGGCTCCAGACGCGCAGGCTCAGCGGCCATGGCTCATGGGCCCAGCCGCTCCATGGCATGTGGGATCTTCCCGGACTGGGGCACGAACCCGTGTCCCCTGCATCGGCGGGCGGACTCTCAACCACTGCGTCACCGGGGAAGCCCTCTTTGTTTTTTTTTTTTTAACATCTTCATTGGAGTATAATTGCTTTGCAATGGTGTGTTAGTTTGTGCTTTATAACAGTGAGTCAGCTATACATATACATATATCACCATATCTCCTCTGTCTTGCGTCTCCCTCCCGCCCTCCGTACCCCACCCCTCTAGGTGGTCTCAAAGCACAGAGCTGATCTCCCTGTGCTATATGGCTGCTTCCCACTAGCTATCTATTTTACATCTGGTAGTGTATATATGTCAATGCCACTCTCTCACTTCGTCCCATTACCTTTCCCACTCCCCATGTCCTCAAGTCCATTCTCTACGTCTGCGTCTTTATTCCTGTCCTCCCCCTAGGTTCTTCAGAACCTTTTTTTTTTTTAAGATTCCATATATGTGTGTTAGCATACGGTATTTGTTTTTCTCTTTCTGACTTACTGCACTCTATATGACAGACTGTAGGTCCATCCACCTCACTACAAATAACTCAATTTCGTTTCTTTTCATAGGCCAGTTGTTTTATGTGGAGTCACTTTCACAATTGTAGGACTGAGATTCTCAGTCCTACAATACCATCCCACTGATAGCAACATCAGGATTGAGGTAATTTGGCAGCTAAAGATGGCTTTGGGACTGTGAACAGTTTACCCCTAAAAGCTAGTCAGTCCCACCATAGGTAACCTTCCAATAGTTCTATGCCTGCCTATTCTTTTAAATAAATTTATATTTCTTTTACATTTTGACCACACTGCGTGGCATGAGGGATCTTAGTTCCCCCACCAGGGATGGAACCCATGCCCCCTGTGGTGGAAGCTCAGAGTCTTATCCACTGCACTGCCAGGGAAGTCCCTGCCTGCCTATTTAAAAGAGCAGATAATTCCTTCTCAGATTTTCCAATTTATCCTCTAATTTACCAGCAGTCCCAAATTACTCTGGGGTTTAACTGCCAGGTCCTATATTTCACCACCTTGTTTCTCGGCCTTTAGCAAACTTGAATGTTTCAGTTATAAATATTATCTCTTTGATTGTCTTTTGACTGGCAGGGTATTATATATCTTGAAACCACTGGTTCTCTTTGATCCTTTAGAAGCTCATCTAGAAGACTTCATCTTTGGGCCCTTCTCTTCGTCACAAGTCCAAGTTTTACTTCTGTTTAGTTCTCCTAAAACACAGCCCAGTGATCGGGGGGCTCTGTGCCTGCTTCTCGCTTTCTCAGCGACAGGCAAGTATCGTTCATATATTCAGTCAACAAATGTGTATTGAGCAGTTATTGTATTGGCTTATTCTTGGCTCTAAGCATTACAACAATGAACAAAACAGACCAAGTCTCCATTCTCATGGAGCTTATATTCTCATGCAAAGAGGACAAAATTTTAAAGAAAGTAATTACTGGGCTTCCCTGGTGGTGCAGTGGTTGGGGTTCCGCCTGCTGATGCAGGGGACATGGGTTCGTGCCCCGGTCCGGGAGGATCCCACATGCCGCGGAGCGGCTGGGCCCGTGAGCCGTGGCGGCTGAGCCTGCACGTCCGGAGACTGTGCTCCACAGCGGGACAGGCCACGACAGTGAGAGGCCCGCGTACTGCAAAAAAAAAAAAAAAAAAAGACATGAAAATAATTACTAGGTCACGGTTAGTAGTAAGAGAAAATGAAGTATTGAAAAATTGCACTGGGTTAAGCTATGATCAGTAGATTTCTATCCTAGCTTTGTTAATTTTGGTCAAATGACTGTATTGCTTGAGAAAATATCAAAACTAAACAGGGATACAAAGATTAGAGCAAAGGTTTCGCTTTCCAGGAATTTAAATCAGGAATAAAGGTAGTAATTATATTAGTAATTGTCCATTAGTAATTATATTAGTAACTGTCCATAATTACTAATATAAATGTCCTAAGGGAGATGGTCTTCCACTTAGAACTGAAAAATAAGGCATCTAAGATCTTGTTTGGGTTAATTCTCATCACTTGGATTGGATCACTTGGATTCTTCTTGGAGATGGGAGGGCATGTGAGTGTTCTAAAGGTACGACTAGGAAAATCACCTTGAAAGTTTGTTTTTCTCTGCCAATGAGGGTGTCTTTTATTGTTAACTGGCCCTGAGCTTCCCTGAAGTGGGACCACTGTATTATCTGACACTTTCTCTTTTCTTCCTCCCAATAGTATATGTACGATGCAGCCCCTCTTTGTTCTTGGCCAGGGTTAAGTCAACTGCATTTGATAAGGTCTACCTATGGCTCCTGATGAAGTGTTTCTAGGAGATCGATGTCCTGTAACCTCAGTGTATCAAAGATTTTATGAGTTTCAATACCATCCCACTGATTGCAACATCAGGATTGAGGTAATTAGGTATCCTCCTAATTAACTAAGTCATCTCAGAGACATTCAGGCTCACAAACTGCAGGCCATGGGGGTTTTATTAGTTTTTTTCCTAATAACTAAATTTTTTTTCCTAATAACTAAAAAAATAACTTATTTTTCCTAATAAGCTAAACTGATTTTGCCAAATGTCATATCAAGGCCATGGGCAGTGAAGGAAGGTAGGAATGAATAGTATCCACTTGTCAATCAGTTGTACCTCCCTCTGGAGAATGCAAACCTAAATAAGACGTGGAATTTGTCCTAATTTTAGAAAAGAACAGGCTTATTTTTTTCTTCTCTATACCAGGGGTCAGCAAATTACAGGCTGCAGGCCTGATCTGGCCCACCATCTACGTTTATGTGGTCCATGAGCTAAGAAAATATTTTTTAATGTTTAAATGATTAAAAGAAGAATAATGTTTTGTGATAGGTAAAAAGTATTTAAAATTCAAATTTCAGTGTGCGTAAATTTGGTTTTATTGGAACACAACCGTGTTCATTCATTCACGCATTTACTAATTGTCTGTGGCTACTTTGACACTATAAGGGCAGAATTGAGTAGCTGGAACAGAGGAGTCATGGCCCACAAAGCCAAAAGGGTGTACTATCTAGCCCCTTACAAAACTTTGCCCATCCCTGCTCTGTAGTGTAAAAGCTAAGCAAATAGCTTCACATCCCTCTAAATTTTTATAGTCTTAAGAAGCAGCCAGTCCCTCCTGGCTGCAGGCAAATGGAGGAAGAGTGGGAGTGGTTGACACATCTGATACCTCAAATGACTGCCTGACCACTTCCTGACACCTTGGCTCCCGTCAGAGCTTCTGGTGCCCCTCCCTGGTTTGGGAGTCAGGATGGGTAGATCAAGGGCATCAGTCTGAGGAGGGATATGGATGGTTTGAAAGCCTCACAGGTAGGTCCGATGCCTTGTGTTCACATGTCATCAATCTTATAACACCTAACCTCCCGTGAGAAGCCCCGAGGGAAGAGTCATTTCCTTTCACTTTTCTCCCCTCAAAAACTAAGAAACAAAGATTTAGTGTCTTTTTAAAACAAATTTTAATAGTATCTTCAAGTTCCTGTAAAAAATATATATATTAGGATGTCCAGATAAGCTAATAAGAGAGTTTCAATTATGTTAAATAATATTGAGAATAAACAAAGAAAAAATGCCCAAATATTCACTGTGGCAGTCTCCAGATGATGAGGTGAAATCTTCATATGGTGTGTACTACATTTTTCACATTTCCTTATTATTTTGGAAGACCATATAAACCTATTTAAAGTATTCTTTATAATTAGACATCTCTCACTCATCTAATATTCAAATGTTCAGTATTTTAAGGACTCCTAGAATCTAAAAAGTTTGTCAAGAGAAGTTATAAACTTTTTCCTGATAATAATAAATAACGACTTTGAAGCAATATTATTGAAACTCAACCAGCAAGTACTTTCGCCTCGTATGAACCATACCCAAACCAGATGTTAATTATTCTGACCACTTAGACAACAGTCCTCTGTCCCACTGGGAAGATAACTTTCAGTGTGCGTGTGCCCACTTTTAAGAGATGTTGACTGAACCACTAATTCCTAACAGAATCTTGAAGTCAACTTACACATTCCCTTTGTCTCATCAGGTCCTCCCAGAAGATCGTCTCCTTTTTGTATCTAAAATCATCTTTAAGTCCAAGTTCTCAGATCTTGGAGCTTCAATCCCTGTGGTCTGTGCTGTGCCTAGGTGAGTCTAGGATGCCAAACTGATGCCATATCCTCTCAATTGCCTTAGGCTCTTGGAGGAGAGGAGAGCTGAGAGATTAAGTTACTGTGACAGGTTTAACCAAAGCCTCCTGAGACCCTCTCTCTTGATGTCAAATTATTCTGTGTTCTTCATCTCCCAGCTCTGCTACTTATGACCAGTGTGACTTTGAGGAAGTTACTTAATAACTCTGGGCCTTAGTCTCCCCATCTTTAAAGTGGAAGTAATACTGTCTATTTCACAGAGTTGTGGTGAGGATTAAATGAGAGAATGCACGTAAAGAGGTTAGAACAGTGCTTGGCTCATAAAACACTTGCAGGACATAGTAGCTGGTGTATCATTCCATCAGTTAATTCTCTTCACTGTGGTAGAAAGCTGTGTGTGATACCAGCAGGTCTAACTTCACCATATATCTAGTAGCTCTTAGACTAAGAAATCACTTTGTTGCAATTAACGCAGTGTCCATATTACAAATTATACTTCTTATCTCTTAGCCAAGAATAATTGGGAATATTAGATGTTCTGATTAAATCAACAAGGGGCTGAGGGTAGACTGATTACTATGAATTTATAGGCAAAGTAGAGTTTACTAGAATACTAGATTTAACTAGTTAAATGTGAAATCTTTTAACTGCATTATCCATGGGATAGGCTCTTATTGGCTCATTTAGACATTACCTTTTTTTTTTTTGCGGTACATGGGCCTCTCACTGTTGTGGCCTCTCCCGTTGCGGAGCACAGGCTCCGGACGCGCAGGCTCAGCGGCCATGGCTCACGGGCCCAGCCGCTCCGTGGCATGTGGGATCCTCCCGGACCGGGGCACGAACCCGTGTCCCTTGCATCAGCAGGCGGACTCTCAACCACTGTGCCACCAGGGAAGCCCTAGACATTACCTTTTACAGATGGTCTAGGATCATCGAATTTAAAGTTAATGACTTCTGATCAGCCGATAGTAAATCTGGTGGTATATTTGGGAGGGACTTCTTTTATATAAAGCCTATTAGGTTCAGTTGTTAAACCAATGACTCAGTTTCTATAATAAAGACAGGATGACAACATATCGTAATGGTGCAAAAGCAGGGAAGATGAGGAGTGAGGGCCTGGCTTCAGGTTCTGAGCCTCAGTCACCAGGACTTGCCAAGATCTTAATCCCATTCTTCTTTCTTTGTCTTCTTTTCTCTTTCTGTAGCCATTCAGCTCCTATAAGAATAATTATAGGAAATGATGCAAATAAACAAGGTGGCCCCTCAAAAAGATCAGGAATAGCAAATTTATACTTTGGAAATACAGTCAACTGCCAGGTTAAGGTGAGGTTAAAGTACATAGATTAATGCTGTTCAAGGATATTTTATAACAGAAAACAAGGAAACTGTAAACACCTGTGCTTCCAGTTTGGGAAAGGCTGGTTAGGGCACCCCTAGATTACTAGAGGTGTAGATCTTATGGACAACCCCTTGTCTGTCTGGCATTAATTGGCATATTAACTGGTATTAACCACATGACTCAGATTATCCCTCAGGAACCGTGGAGGGTGAGGCAATAAGTGAAACATTTTTACCAAAATCAATAGAATATTAAAGAGAAATGTTTTTTTTGTTTTGTTTTGTTTTTTTTGCGGTACGCGGGCCTCTCACTGTTGTGGCCTCTCCAGTTGCGGAGCACAGACTCCAGACGCGCAGGCTAAGCGGCCATGGCTCACGGGCCCAGCCGCTCCGCGGCATGTGGGATCTTCCCCGACCGGGGCTCGAACCCGTGTCCCCTGCATCGGCAGGTGGACTCCCAACCACTGCGCCACCAGGGAAGCCCAAGAGAAATGTTTTAAAATACCAAAACCATAAAACATGGACTTGGGTAAGGTAGATAATCCATGAGAGTGTACACTCAGAAATATCGTAAACTCAGACTCTGTCCTGAAAGGATTAAATGCCTATCTGCCAAGGAGTATATTTCCTAAATTGTATGGATTTTCCTTCCTACACAGCTGAGAAGGAAAATTCTGAATACATACAGATATATTTATTATAAACTTTGGATGTTTATATACTAGAGAGATGGTAAGCACTTTTAAAAATTTGAGATGTGTTATAGATGCTATATTAAACATGTTACATATCTCTGATATATTTCATAGTTAAGAGAAGCAAAAATATTTGTATCCCTAGACATAACTAACTCCTGTATTAATTTTCTTAGGACATGATCCCAAACACTACCTCTTTCTTACCTGCCCTCTCCATCCCTCCCTGTGACTTAGGGACGGACACGAGGTCCTCCGAGACAGAAGGTAGGGAACTACACTAGCAGATTCTCATTCCTTTCTTCTATTTGCAGAAAAACTACCTTAGTGTGCAGTTCTACCCCTTGGAAAAATCACACAGCCCACCTTGCTCCACCTGAGAAATCACACAGCCCACCTTGCTCCACCTGAGAATTTTGAAGCTGACTCAACCCTCTGTAGCACCACTGCACATGAGAAGCTGGATTTCTGTCTAAGGATCCCGTGTGTTATCTTACATTTTTAAATGTTTTAGATAATTTGATTTTTTTAAAAAAATGTATCTTTGCTTTAATTTATATTTTTGTTAGGCATTTTCCCATGTTTATTGTTCTTTTTTTTTTAACATCTTTATTGGGGTATAATTGCTTTACAATGGTGTGTTAGTTTCTGCTTTATAACAAATAATTTGATTTTAAATGGAATGCCCCTTTGTTGCTTTACGATCCCTTATTAAGTAGGGTCTGCCTCTCTCTTTAACCTCATAAGGAATTATAATAAAATGCATTTTCTCCTAATAGGTTATCTATTATTTCTTAACGAACTGTGCTAGGGTGCTTCATCCTATGTAAAACTTGTTACATGCAGGCTTATGTTTTCATTGGTTGTTTAGTACCTGTAGTTAAAGGTTAATCCTAGTTATGCTGAATAACATAGCCTAGAAATCCAACTAATTTATTTAGGACTGGTTAGAATAAATTAAAGAACTGCTGGAAATAAATGAAGTTAGTGCTGTGGGTAAAAATTTCCTATTTCAGCCCACACTATTTATTTCCAAAACGATAAAGGAAATGGAAGACACCTAGAAATATTCTCATTTTACTGATAGGGCTTCTGATAGGCAATATGGAGAAGGGCTTAGTCCTAGATTATCAAAGCAGGTGGTAATTGCTAGGCCAAAAATGAGGGTGCTTTGGGCTTCCCTGGTGGCGCAGGGGTTGAGAGTCCGCCTGCCGATGCAGGGAACACGGGTTCATGCCCCGGTCCGGGAAGATCCCCCGTCCCGCGGAGCGGCTGGGCCCGTGAGCCATGGCCGCTGAGCCTGCGCGTCTGGAGCCTGTGCTCCGCAACGGGAGAGGCCACAACAGTGAGAGGCCCGCGTACCGCAAAAAAAAAAAAAAAGAGGGTGCTTTGATTACTAGTCCAACACCACCACCAGGTCCAAAATTAAATTAAAATCTTTTCGGTGTTCTCTGAACAGAACTTGTCCTGAATCAGGGGTATGCCTCTTCTTAGGTAATATTTGTAACTATTTCTAGAAGTGACCTGTTAATGATAACATAAACATCTCATCACACCCATTCTCCAGGTGCAGCCAAATATTTTCACTACCTATGATCTGTAAAAATGTAATAAACAGAAACCTCGATTAAATAGAGTTGTGAGACCCGGAAGGCGGAGCTCTCACGCCCTGGGATGATAAAAGCCCAACAGGAAGAAGAAACAATCCTCTTCTTTCCTGGCAGGGACTCAGCCAGTGAAAAGCCATGGAGCCTTTTTCGTCCCTATTAAAGTGTTCTCCTGCCCTTGCTGTGCCAGGACTTGCACGTGGCTCGCCATGGTTCCAGACCCCAGATTGCAACTCTCTGCTAGTCCCAAATAAACCCATCTTTGCTGGAGGAATAGCTGGCAGTCTATTTGTTTTGGGTCAACATATCTAAATACTATAGACCAGCATAGAAGAAAAAAAAGATTTTTTAGGCAGTGAACATAATAACAGAGTCAAATGTCCCAGAGCAGAACAAATATTAGTCTCATACTACATTGGTTAGCTGGGGCTTTCATGACAAAGCACCGTAGACTGGGTGGCTTAAAAACAGAAATTTATTTTCTCACAATTCTAAGAAGCTAGAAGCCTGAGATCAAGGTGTGGGCAGGGTTGGTTTCTCCTGAGGCCTCTCTCCTTGGCTTGTAGATGGCCATCTTCTCTCTGTGTCTTCACACACGGACCTCTGTGTGTATGTGTCCCTGTCCTAATTTCCTCTTCTTTTAAGGACACCAGCCATAAAGGATTAGGGCCCATCCTAACAACCTCAGATAACCCTAATCAGGTCTTTAAAGACTCTATTTCCAAATACAGTCACATTCTGATCTACTGGGGGTTAGGACTTCAGTATGCAATTTTGGAGGGACACCATTCAGGCCATAACAATTCACCCTCTGGTCCCCCCAAAACCATGTCCTTCTCACATGCAAACTACAGTCACCCCATCCCAACATCCCCCCAAATCTTAACCCATTCCAACATCAACTCTTAAGACCAAAATATTAACTAAACATCATCTAAATCAAGTATAGGTGAGACTTGAGGTATGATTCATCCTGGGGCAAAATTCCTCTCCAGCTGTGATCCTGTGAAACCAGACAAGTTATCTGCTTCCAAAATACAAGGTAGAGCAAGCATAGGATAGACATTCCCATTCCAAAAGGGAGAAGCTGGAAAAGAGAAATTGGAAAGCAAGTCCAAAACCCAGCAGGGCAAATTCCATTAGATTTTAAGGCTCAAGAATAATCTTCTTTGGCTCCGTGCTCTGCACTCCAGGCCCACAGGGGCAGCGGCCCCAGCCCGTTGACCCTGGGCCTTGTGGGCCTGTGGTGGCAGTGTCAGCCCTGCCAAACTCCAAACCGCCTCCAGAGTTATTCTCTCCCTTTCCTTGAAGGATAATGCATGTTCAGAGCTGACAGCTCTATTGCCCTATCCTGTAGAATCCCAGAATTCTGACATCAAAGTTTCAGAAATATTGTTTTTTTCCTGGAAGCCTCTTCCCTTGGCTTGTGGATTATCATCTTCTCTGTGTCTCCATACGTGGTCTTCTCTCTGTGCATGTCTACACCCTAATCTCCTTTTCTTTACAGATGCCAGTCATACTGGACTAAGGCCAATTCACATGACCTCATTTTATATTAATTATCTCTTTAAAGACCCTATCTCCATAAAATCACACTTTGAGATACTAGGGGTTAGGACTTCAATACATGAATTTGGGGGGTGGCAGAATTCAGCCCATAACGCATACTTAGGTTTGTCACATAACTCCAAGACAACTGCAGGAAAGACTAGGAAATGCAGCTTTCCTGTATGCCCAACAAGAACAAATGAGATTAATAAGTATATGACTAGTCTCTATCAAAGTAGGAGAGAGAAAATGTTAAATATTTTATAAGACAGAATAAGATAAGGATTGACTATCTTTTGAATTATCCATAATATGATTTGACAAAGTAGGTTTTAACTATCTATTAGCACACCAATTTGAAAAGACAATCACGTGGGTATACACACACACATACACACACAGTGGAATATTACTCAGCCATAAAAAATGAAATAAAGCTATCTGCAGCAACATGGATGGACCTAGAGATTATCATACTAAATAAGCCAGACAGAGAAGGACAAATATCATATGATATCACTTATATGTGGAATTTTTTAAAAAAGATAACATGAACTTATTTACAAAAGAGAATAGACTCATAGACATGGAAAACAAACTTATGGTTTCCAAAGAGGAAAAGGAGGGAGGAGGGATAAATTAGGAGTTTGGGATTAACATATATACACCACTATATATAAAACAGATAACCAACAGGAACCTACTGTATAGCACAGGGAACTATACTCAATATTTTGTAATAACCTATAAGGGAAAAGAATCTGAAAAAGAATATATATATATTATATATATACACACATGTAGATACACATATATATATATCTGAATCACTGTGCTGTACACCTGAAACTAACACAACATAAATCAGCTATACTTCATTAAAAAAAAAATCACATCCAATTTTATCCATGGGTTTGATATAACGTGTCTTAAATTTTTTTAATATTTTCAATTAAAACATTAAATAAAAATAATCAGCATCAGAAACCAATAATTTTTTGACCGTTTGAACTCAGAGCATTCTATCCTGGTCAAATTTCTCCATTCGTGATGCCAAGCTTCACCCTTAATATAAATATGCATAAGATAAGGAAAGACAGAAACGGGGTTGGCAAACTACAGCCCACGAGTAAAATTTTCCTGAAACACAGCCACATTCATTCATTTACTTAAACTGCTTTTCACTATAACATCAGAGTTGAGTTACTGTGAAAGAAACCACAAAGCCTAAAATTCTTATTACTTGGCCCTTTCCAGAAAAAGTTTGCTGACCCCTTGTCTTGATGAAGGAAGTGTTACTAAGCCAGTGTTTCAATGTTTTATTTTGTTTGGCACTCCAGTTTTTATTACCCATGCCATCAAAGAATATCTTGCCCAACCCAAGTGATATTTTATATTTGTAAAATAAAAGGACACTGAGAACTCATGTTTATTCTCTGGAAGATCAGTGTCTGGAAAGAGTATAAATGGCAGTTGAGACTCTGGAAATTAAATGCACTGAAATTATTGCTGCATGAACTCCCCCTGGAAAGTCTTCGTGTACTCTCACGCATAGAAATATTCCAATATGGAGACTGCTGATGGAGATGAAATCCATTGATGGAAATGAGACTCCGTGAGCCTACCTTAGCACAGTGGTTAAGAAAATAGATTCTGGAAACAGACTACTAGATTTTCATTTCTATGGACTCTTACTATCTGTGTGACATTATGTAAGCTACCTAAACTGTGTACAAATCAACACAAAATGGGACTATAAGAGTACCTCTCTCATAGGCTTATTGGAAGCACTAAATATGTTAATACAAATCATAATTAGGAAAGTATCTGGCACATAGTAAATGCTTAAATATTAGCTATAATTATAATTGAATTTATTTTTTGTTTTTTTCTCTTGTCTACTGTTTTGTTCTACTACGTGCTGTAACTGTGAATCTCAGGAGACAGAACTCTGTGATCATACTCTTTAGCATGGCCACCTAGCATCATTCATCTCTGTAAAGACCCTCTTATTATTCTTTTCCTTAATTCAGCATCGCCAATTCCATATCCTACTATATATTGGTCACACTTAAAAATATTTACTATATATCCTTCCATACTACTTTCCAAAATTTTTAACATGTGTACAAATGTGAAAAATATATTTTAATGTATATTTCTAAATAGTTTGGTGCCCTGTATCTTACGGTTTTCTCTTGCATTTTTCATTTACCTTTCTGTGTTTGAGCTACATGCATGTTTTTAAATCAAATCAAACGTATTCCTCTTTACTGTTGCATGGTATTCCCTACTATTCTTTCCCACCTCACTGGGGTCCAGCAACTGTGATCTTTCCATTTTCTCAAGCACCCAAAACACCCTCTGTATTAGTTTCCTATGGCTACATAACATATCACCATAAATTTGGCAACATAAAGCAATACCACTCATTACCTTACAGTTCTATAGGTCATAAGTCCAAGCAGGATCAACTGGGTTCTCTGTTTAGGTTCCCATGAGGCCAAAATCAACATGTCGGCCAGGCTGAGCTTTTATTTGCAGGATCTGGGTTTGAATGTGCTTCCAGCCTCATTCAGGATGTCCTTGCGGTTATAGACCTGAGGTCCCTGTTTCCTTGCTGGCTCTCAACCAGGTGTTTCTCAGCTCCTGAAAGCCGCCTATGTGTCCTCTCACCTGGCCCCCTCCAGCTTCAGACCAGCAAGAGGGCTGATCCTCCTCACATTCCCAAATCTCTCTAATGACTGCTGCCACCAGCTAGAGAAAACTCTGCCTTTAAAGGGCCTGTGTGATTAGATTAGTCCCACCCAGATAATCTCCATCTCGATTAACTCAAAGTCAACTGAAAAAAAAAAATCCCCTTCTCCCTATAAAGTAACATAATTACAGGAATGACATTTCAGCATATTCACAGCTTCTACCACACTAACAGAGAAGGAGTTACACAAGAGAGTGGGCCATGACAAGCCTCCACAACTCCCTAAACCTGAATCAAGAGCTCTATGACAATTTAACGGTACTTTCACAGGCCTAAAGATGACAAAGTTCTAGAAACCCTCAAATGGTACATTTTGCTTATGTGTCCCACTAATCTGCAATTTTGAGCATAAAATACCAAACTTTAGGAGGTTGAGCTAATAGGACATTCTCTAATGCTGTCCAAAATGTGGTTAACTACCAACATCTGAGCATGGCTTTGGCTGCTATAACTCAGGAAGCAGCCGGCCCCTCACAACTTCCTGTTTCCTGAGTGGGCTTTGGCTCAGGGTTTGACCAAATGAAGGGCTTCCTCCTACTAGGGTGGCTGCTCCTCCTTGTTTCTGAGATGTGGACTAGTTCTATAGGCCAGAAATGTATGACAGTAGAATTTCTGGATCTGTAAGTATCACGCAGCCATGAATATTATATACTATTGTTTTGTACATCTTTGTTCATTATTGCTTTCGATATTTTATTGTATGATCATGCCACAAATTATGTGTCCAGTCTTTGCTGAAGGACATTTAACTTGCCACCAGTTGCTAGTTTTCATAATGTTGCTATTTACATCCTTGTACACAGCTCCTCCTGCGTATGTATGAGTGTTCCTGGGTCTTCTAGGGTGTAGTTCCAAGGGAGTGGAAATGCTGGGGTGCATAAGCATGTATATGTGCACACACACAGAATATACAATTCTACTATTTCCTAGATAGTTAGCAGTTCCTCAATACAGCTATTGTACTTGTTTATCCTCCCTCTAGAGTTTCTCCACAGCCTCACCAACACTTGGTTTCAGGAAACAATATTTGCCAGTCTGGAAGGGGAAAAGGGTGCTTCTGGATTTTAATTAACTGTGTCATGATTACTAATGAGATTGCTTTTATCACATTTCCTCTTTTGTATACTGCCTGTTGATGGCTTTTGTCCATTTTGTATCAGAATTTGCTTTATTTTTCATTTTATATTGGAGTATGGTTGATTAACGATGTTGTGATAGTTTCAGGTGTACAACAAAGGGATTCTGTTATACATACACACACATCCATCCTTTTTCAAATTCTTTTCCCATTTACATTATTATAGCATATTGAGCAGAATTTGTTCTTCAGCTGATTTGCATGACATTCTTTATACATTCTGGATACTAATCCTTGTGGATTTGCAAAGTATTATGTTATTTCTTAACGGTGTTTATGGCAACTTTGGGAACAGAAATGTTTATTTTTTATCGTGGTAAAAAAGTTTAACATGAGATCTACCCTCTTAAAAAGTGTGCCAGGGCTTCCCTGGTGGCGCAGTGGTTGAGAGTCCGCCTGCCGATGCAGGGGACACGGGTTCGTGCCCCGGTCCGGGAAGATCCCACATGCCGCGGAGCGGCTGGGCCCGTGAGCCATGGCCGCTGAGCCTGCCGCTGAGCCTGCCGCTGAGCCTGCGCGTCCGGAGCCTGTGCTCCGCAAAGGGAGAGGCCACAGCAGTGAGAGGCCCGCGTACAGCAAAAAAA
>NW_020173674.1:10545575-10574058 GCF_003031525.2 Neophocaena asiaeorientalis asiaeorientalis
GCAAAGGGGGAGGCCACAGCAGTGAGAGGCCCGCGTACAAAAAAAAAAAAAAAAAAAAAGTGTGCCATATAATATTGTTAGCTATAGGCACAATGTTGTACAACAGAGCTCTAGAACTTACTCATCTCGCCTAACTGAAACTTTGTACCTGTTAAATAAAAACTCCTCATTTCCCCTCCCCCAGTCCTGGCAACCACCATTTAACTGTCTGCTTCTATGAGTTTGAATCTTTCAGTTAAACATATATAATAACTCTTTCTCTTTTTTGTGTATCTATTATATATTTTTGGTTTCTGGGTACCATGAGGCTAATATAAAGCAACCTATAATACATATATGTGATTATTTTAAGTTGCTGATCGCTTAATTTTAAATGCATTTTAACGACCCTTCATTTTTACTACCCTCTCCTCACGATGACTGTTTTTGACATCATACCTTACATTTTTTGTTTTGTGTGTTCCTTAACTGCTTATTGCAGACATCATTTTACTACTTTTGTCTTTTAACCTTCCTATTAGCTTTGTACATGGTTGATTTACTACCTGTATTGTATATTTACCTTTCCTGATGAGCTTTCTCCTTTTTTAATTTTCGTGTTTCTAGTCGTGGCCTTTTCTTTTTTGCTTAGAGAAGTCCTTTTAATATTTCTTATAAAGCTGGTTTGGTGATGCTGAACTCTTTTAGCTTTTGCAAATCTGAATGAGAGCCTTGCTGGGTAGAGTATTCTTGGTTGTAGGCGTTTCCCTTTCATCACTTTAACTATATCATGCCACTCCTTTCTGGCTTGCAGAATTTCTGCTGAAAATTCAGCTGACAGCCTAGTGGGAGTTCCCTTGTATGTGACTCGTTGTTTTTCCCTTGCTGGTTTTAATATTCTCTTGTCTTTAATTTTTGCCATTTAATTACAATGTGTCTTGGTGTGGACCTCTTTGGATTAATCCTGTTTGGGACTCTCTGTGCTTTCTGGACTTGGGTGACTGTTTGCTTTGCCAGGTTAGGGAAGTTTTCAGCTATTATGTCTTCAAATACATTCTCAGACATTTTCCTCTTTCTCCTCCTTCTGGGACCCCTATAATGTGAATGTTAGGATGTTTGATGTTGGCCCAGAGGTCTCTTAAACTGTCCTCACTTCTTTTCATTCTGTTTTCTGTTCAGCATCAGTGATTTCCACTACTGTCTTCCAGCTTGCTGGTCTGTTCCTCTGTATCATTTAATCTACTGTTGATTCCTTCTAGTGTATTTTTCATTTCAGTTATTGTATTCTTCATCTGTTTGTGTCTTAAATTTTATAACTCTTCATTAAGAACTTCTCATTCTCACTCTGTTCACCCAGTCTTCTCCGCAGTTCTCTGAGCATCTTTATGATAATTACCTTGAACTCTTTATCTGGTAGATTGCCTATCTCTCTTTCACTTAGTTCTTCTTTGGGGGTTTTATCTTGCTCCTTCATTTGGAACGTGTTCATCTATCTCCTCATTTTGCCTAATTTGCAGTTTTTATTTTTATGTATATGGTAGGTTGATTACATTTCCCAGCCTTGGAGAAGTGGCCCTTTGTAGGCGATGTCCTGTGTGTCCCAGCAGTGCACTGCCCCCTGGTCACCAGAGCTATATCCTCTAGGGATTCCCCGCCCCCCGCCCCATGCAGGCTGTGTGGGTCCTTCTGTTGTGGTGGGCTGTGAGCGGTCTTGTAGGCATGGCTGGTCCCAGGTCTGATTGGTTGCCAGGGCCTGCCTGGAGGCTGCCAGTTGCTGGTTGGCTGAGCTAGGTCATGAGAAGTCTGGCTGTGAAAATCTGGGGGTCTCTGGGGTAGTGCTGGCTCACTGGTGGGCAGAGCCAGGTTCTGGGTTGGGTGGTTATGGGGCCAGGATTCCCAGATCTAGTGTCAGCCTCCTGGTGGGTGAGGCCAGTTCCTGACACAGCTGGCTGCAGGGTTGAGGGTGTCCTGAAGCTTGTGTCAGCCCACTAGTGAGTAGGGCTGAGATCCAGCAGGTCCCCAGACTGGTGCTGCCTAATGGTGGGCAGAGCTGTGTCCCAGACTCTCTGGCTGTAGGGCCCTGGGATATCCAGTCTAGTGCCTGCGTACTGGGCCAGGTCCTGGGCTCTGTGGTGGACAGAGCCATGCCCAGGGATGGCTGTGGGTTCAGGGGTCTTAAGGCAGCCTGCCTACTACTAGTGGATGGGGCTGTGTCCCCACCCAGCTAGTTGCTTAGCCTGAGGCATTCCAGTATTGGTGCCTACAGGCTGGTGGGCAGGGCTGGGCAGTCCTGAGGCTAATCAGCTAGAGGGAAGATTACAAAACGGTCCTTGCCAGCACCCGTGTCCATGTGATAGAACAAGCTTCAAAAAATGGCTGCCACCAGTGTCGATGTCCCCAGGGTGAGCTCCAGTTGCCTCCTGCCTCTCTAGGAGCCTCTCCAAGATCAGCAGGTGAGTCTGACCCAGGCTCCTTTCAAATTACTGCTCTACCCTGGGTCCCAGAATGTGTGAGATCTTGTGAAAGCCCTTTAAAAGTGGAGTCTTTGTTTCCCACAGACTCTGGGTCTCCTAAAATCAAGCCCCACTGGCCCTCAAACCCAAGTGTTCTGGGGGTCTTGTCCTCCCAGTGCAGGACCCCCCAGGTTGGGGAGCCTGATGTGGGGCTTAGACCCCTTGCTCCTTGGGGAGAACTCTGAAATTGTAATTATCCTCTTGTTTGTGGGTTGCCCATTCAGGGATATGGGTCTTGACTATACCACATCCTCCCCCAACCACACCTGTTTTGTTGTGGTTCCTTCTTTATATTTCTAGTTGTAGAGGATCTTTTCCGGTAGATTCCAGTCTTTCTCATCAATAGTTGCTCTATAAGTAGTTGTCATTTTTGGTGTGCCCACGAGAGGAGGTGAACTCAGGGTCTTCCCACTGTGCCATCTTGACTCGGCTCCTCAGAAGTGTCAGTTTTTATCGAAGAGTAACTCCTCTGAAAGGAAAGAGAGAAAGAATTTATCAGAGAGCGAAGTCATCAGACAAAGACTGAGACGTGACTGTATCTGTGCCAGTCCAACAAGGGATTCTAAAAATTGCCCTTGAGAGGAGTCCCAGGTTGGGCAGCAATGGCTAGACCTTTGTTCCAATCTTGCTCAGGCATGAGTTGGAACCCCCAAGAGAAGAGTATGATCTCTGCTCAAAGGCTAAAGGAGCAGTGGAGTTAACAGCTGGAGGCTGTTCTGGGATGGGCAATGCATCGCTCCTTGAAAGGAAATACGAGCAGCACATCTGTGGATGCCACAAATAACAAATTGGTTCAACCCGGAGAACAGTCCATAAACAAAGATATCTAAATAGATCTAAAGACATGTATTTCCTTTTTCTCCCATTTTATCCAAAAAGGAGTTTCTAAAAATTGCCTTTGATTTGGTACTCAAAGAAAAATTTAACAGGCTAAGCCAAAAGAGAGGGTAAAGAGATTGATTCTGCAAGATGGCTGAGGTAAGGAAACTTACAAGTAGCATTTCTTAATATTGCTCAATGGTCATGAAGCTTTAGTTAAGTACCCTGTTTCCAAAGTACTTCCAGAACAGAAATTCTATTTTTTAATTGTTTGTATTGGGACACTAACTGGGGTCATTTTAGATAAGAGTTTAACCCCTAAAACTTTGTTTAGAATTTTATAACCCAAACTAAGGTAAAATATCTTTCAATTCCAACATCAGTAGATACCTGGATCCTAAAAATAATATTATTAAGAGTACAGAATGGTGGTTTTGAGTGTGCAGATAACCCACAGTAAAGGGTAACCCAGAAGACTCCTAAAGTTAGGATTCAAAGACTTCCTAAAAGAATTAAATGCCTGCCTAACAATATGTGTTTTGAAGACTGAAATTGTCAAGTATCCATAACCATCCAAAACACCATGCATATAATACTACAAATGAATCATTGTTGTCTGAAAGACAGAGTCTGAAAGATAGAACATTCTGTCTCAAGATCTATACACAAACATTTACTCTTCTTTTCTTAGAAACAATGAACACAGGATCCGTGCTCTGTGTTTCTGTCTTTTCAGGAATCTGACTATGTACCGTTGGATCATTCCCCTGTGCATCAAATGATGGGCCCTCTCTTCCATGAGAGAGAAATCTGGCCATCCACTTGCATACTCTATGCAAGTTCCTATGCATACTCAGGAACTCTATTCCTATAGCTGCTTAAGAATTGTGCATCAAATATGCATCCAAACTTAGTAGTTTTCAGAAAGCTGTGATTCATTATGCTATAAGCCATCCCTCACTTTAAAAAATAACTTACTTCTAGTCAAAGAGGAAATTAAAGATATCTAGAGACAGGGACTTCCTTGGCGGTCTAGTGGTTAAGACTCCATGCTTCCACTGCAGGGGCAAGGGTTCAGTCCCTGGTTGGGGAACTAAGATCCTGCATGCCACATGGCACAGACAAAAAGAAAAAAACCTAGAGACAAATGAAAACGAAAACATGACAATCCAAAATCCATGGGAGGATGCAGCAAAGCAGTTCTATGAGGTAAGTTTATAGTGATACAATCTTACCTCAGGACACAAGAAAAATCTCAAATAAATGACCGAACATTAGACCTAAAGCAACTAGAGAAAGAAGAACAAACAAAACCCAAAGTTAGTAGAAGGAAAGAAATTGCGAAGATCAGAACAGAAATTAATGAAAGGTACAATCTCCCAAGACTGAACTAGGAAGAAATAGAAAATATGAACAGACCAATTACAAGTACTGAAATTGAATCTGTGATTTAAAAACTCCCAACAAACAAAAGTCCGGGACCAGATGGCTTCATAGGCGAATTCCATCAAATATTTAGAGAAGAGTTAACATCTGTCCTTCTGAAACTATTCCAAAAATTGCAGAGGAAGGAATACTTCTGAACTCATTCTATGAGGCCACCATCACCCTGATACCAAAACCAGACAAAGATACTACAAAAAAACAAATTATAAGCCAATATCACTGATGAACACAGATGCAAAAATCCTCAACAAAGTACTAGCACACTGAATCCAACAATTCATTAAAAGGGTCATACACCATGAACAAGTGGGATTTATCCCAGGGATGCAAGGACTTTTTAATACCCACCAATCAGTCAGTGTGATACACCACATTAACAAATTGAAGAATAAAAGCCATACGATTACCTAAATAGATGCAGAAAAAGCTTTTGATAAAATTCAACATCCATTTATGATAAAAACTCTCCAGAAAGTGGGCATAGAGGAAACATACCTCAACATAATAAAGGCCATATATGACAAACCCACAGTTAACACCACACTCAAAGGTAAAAAGCTGAAAGCCTTTCCTCTAAGATCAGGAACAAGACAAGGATGTCCACTCTCACCACTTGTCTTGGAAGTCCTAGCCAAGACACGGAAGTAACCTAAATATCAATCGACAGATGAATGGATAAAGAAGATGTGCTAGGGGCTTCCCTGGTGGCGCAGTGGTTGAGAGTCCGCCTGCCAATGCAAGGGACACGGGTTCGTGCCCCGGTCCAGGAAGATCCCACGTGCCGCGGAGCGGCTGGGCCCGTGAGCCATGGCCACTGAGCCTGCGCGTCCGGAGCCTGTGCTCCGCAACAGGAGAGGCCACAGCAGTGAGAGGCCTGCGTACCGCAAAAAAAAAGATGTGGTACATATATACAATGGAATATTACTCAGCCATAAAAAAGAATGAAATAATGCCATTTGCAACAACAGGAATGGACCTAGAGAGTATCATATTAAGTGAGATAAACCAAACAGAGAAAGACAAATATCATATGATATCACTTATATGTGGAATCTAAGATACAAATGAACTTATATACAAAACAGAAATAGACCCACAGACATAGAAAACAAAGTTATGTTTACCAAAGGTGAAAGGGGCTGGGAATAGCAATAAATTAGGAGTTTGGTATTAACATATACACACTACTATATATAAAATAGATCACCAAAAAGGACCTACTGTATAGCACAGGGAACTCTACTCAGTATTTTATAATAACCTATAAAGGAAAAGAATTTGAAAAAAATTATACATATGTGTGTGTGTGTGTATAATTGAATCACTTTGCTCTACATCTAAAACTAACACAACATTGTAAATCAACTATACTTCAATTAGAAAAATAAAACTAAAGAGCTATACGATCTACGCTCTTATACACCATCTGTGGCTGAACTGTGGTATTTTCTGAAATTCTACATTTAATAAGAGGCTGCCAACAGTTAAACCGGAAACTAACTGATTTGTGGGACTCACTAGGAAGTCTTACATATCCAATGAAACTCAAAAGTCTGTTTGGTTCCTTGGAATGTACTGCAGGACAGTTAAAAAGGATCTATCTGCAGACAACTGATAGAACACAGAAATCTGAATGGAAGTTATTTCATATGTCATGAGGAGGTTTGCACATTTAAACTAAGAAGCTGATAACATATGAGTGCTCTCTGAAATGACCTTCATGTCTGTTGACTCTCATTTACCTTTCAACCCACTGGGGAAAAAACTATCTTCATCTTAAAGGGTCTAGGAAGTTCTAGTCACTCAATGAAGCAGAAGTTATTGGATTCAGAAGATACATATGTAAGTTATACAGAGTTTTAAATAGAGCAAGAAAACAATGTTAGTTAACCAAAAAGGATTACTTTAGAACCCTAATGTTACCACATTTTTCAAACAATTTAGCTGGTGATAGATGTCCTCACCATTTGGGGACATTATTGCATGATTCAGGGTATTATTGTAGCTACTCATAACTTATAGGAATGATTTGGGACACTGTCTAGTAATGTAAACATCTCATGATTATGATGAAAATGTATCGAGTCCAAAACACTCTGCAAACACTAAGTGGTAATAATAGTACAGTTGTACAAAAACACTTCCCAAGAATAAGTTTAGAATGGAAATTAGATATTATAAAATGCTATGAAGAAGGACCCCAAAAAAGGTTAAGCTCAGGGATGCAAGATGACCACTGCTACAGTACAGTTGCTCTTAAGTCAAACTATTGTTTGAATTTAGTATTTTGGGGTGACCTGGAAAAAGGCGATAGTAATACCAAAAGTCTTACTACAAGTATTTATTGTGCTTTAAATTTTTGACGTTTCTGTTCACCAACACATCCATCTTCTCTTATTTTGTGGGGATAAAAATAAGTCTTTAATTAGTTTTGAAATATGAGATCTGCGGCAAGATTGTTTCCCGCCCTCATCCCACCTATAGTGAGGCTATGGCTAGAAATGCCTGGGGCACCACGTGGGGCCACTGAGAGCTTCCCACAGACATGTCCCCTTTCAGAACCAACGTCGTGGCTGGCCCACTGTTGTGGTTCTTCTTAGGATCGCAAGATGCCCTCAGCAATAACCATCAGGAAAGTTTGAAAGACAAAGGTTCTTACTCACAGGTCCTGGAGGGTACACAGCAGATCTAGGTCCACATGATGAGGTCACAGGTAGAAAGGGAGCCCGGGCCTGGGCTTCTGCTTTTATTGGGGTCCAGGGTTGGGGACCTAGGTTTTTGCAGACACACCCTTTACTGATGAGTTTATAACATTAGGAGTAGGAATTAAAGAGGCCAAATGGTCAGTTATCTAAGTCAATGAGAGGTGGGGCCTGACTCTATCTGGTGATGTGGTTTTCTGAGATAGCCATCTTTGAAGTGGATGCATCGGCTTCAGTCAGGCACTTACTCGCACTGTAATCCAGAAAACTGTCAGGAGTTTGTACTACAAAGATATACCTTATGTGATGTAGAGCTGGCCTACGTAAGCTAAGTGGGCGAAACAAACCAAAAGGAGTATTTCATGACACGTGAAAATTATGTGAAATTCAAAGTTCCGTGTCCGTAAAAAAAAAGCGTCATTGAAACACAGACACGCTCATTCACTTGCATATTGTCTATTGCTACTTTTGACCTACAATGACAGAACAGTTGCAATAGATTTCATGGTTTACAAGGCATGGCTCACAAGACCTAAAATATTTGCTGTCTGCCCCTTTCCAGAAAAAGTTTGCCAACCCAACTAGAGTGTCCTGTATAGAGGAGACCCCAAGTACATAAATGAAAAGGGAAAACTCACTCTTCGTCTCCTACTTTAGTAAATGCCCTCATTCTTAGTAGAAAACCTACTTTTCCCTCATTCTGCATTGTTTGAAAGCAAAATTAGTCGCATAGTACCTTATTACAAAGACAAATTCGGAACAAGTATTTGGACTTTATAAAAGCAAAAAGACAAATATGTGAGAAATGCATCCTACTCTTACCTGAATCTCAGTCTCACAAGCCATGACAGGGTAAAACCAAACCAAACCAAAACAAAACAAAAAAACCTACCTCAAATCAGTCTGCCAACTCATGGGTCACTGGACCCAAATATAATTCATTGCCTTATACACATTTTTGAGATTCAGTCTCCTCTTCCATAACTAAGAAATCAAAGTAAAAGAAGTCCCATTCTATCCCTGTTGAAATAGAAAAATGTCATGTTGCAATTCTGATCCCCTTCCCCTAAAGTACTCAGGGAAACTCAGCACAGCCAGGTGACAAGAATTAAGAAATATTCCAGGGCTTCCCTGGTGGCACAGTGGTTGAGAGACTGCCTGCCGATGCAGGGAACACAGGTTCGTGCCCCGGTCCGGGAAGATCCCACATGCCGCAGAGCGGCTGGGCCCGTGAGCCATGGCCGCTGAGCCTACACGTCCGGAGCCTGTGCTCCGCAACGGGAGAGGCCACAGCAGTGATAGGCCCGCATACCGAGAAAAAAAAAAAAAAAATTCCAATAAAGATGAGTGATCCCTACCCATCGGCACACAATTCTTATTCCTCACACTCTTACTTCTTTTCATCCGTTAAACCCTCCCACTTCCACCAAAAAATTGTACCCTGGAAAAAAGATTCGTTCCCCCTTTTCTGTATCCGTGGCTGAAAAGTCCATACAGTGGATGCTCAGTACATGTTTGTTGAAGTGATGAAGTGGTACCCAAGATAGCATAGCCTAACATCAGAACTGAGACTAACACCGGGATTGTTGGCTTCGTTCCACCTGAGCCCTTGTTTGGCTCCCTCTCTGATTTGTCCAGGATTGTGTTATCTATTTGCCTGCTTGACATGGCCACTTGTCCAGAATTCATCTTTCTGTGCAAACTGTTCAGCATTAAGTGGCATCATAATCCACCTGACTACCCAGGCCCCAAATCCTAGACATTACCTTTGATCCCTCTATTTCCTTTACTTCTTCACCCTCCATATCTAGTCCACCAACAACTCCTGGTCATTGTGCTTTTCAAAAAGATCCCAAGTCTGTCCACCTGTGTGGCCACGATGACTTCCTCTTTGTCCTTGTTTGGTGCCATGCTCTCTTCCACATCAGGGCTTTTGCATTTTGTGTTCCCTTAGCCTGGAATGCCCTTTCACTGAAGCACTGGTGGCTGGCATGCTCTCATCCTTTCTCAGCTTGGACATCACCCCCTTAGGAGGCCATCCCAGAGCGTGCCGCTTCTAAGCCCTGCCCTTCCCCACCCAGTTTCCATTTTTACCCACCACTATCCCTTTAAACCACTTGCTGCAATAGGAAATTATCAATTATTCGTTGTTTATTGTCTATCTTCTATGCCAGAAAGTCAGCTCCATGAGTTCAGTGGCCTTGTGTTTCCTGCCAACTGCATATCTCCTGGGACCTAAAGCAGGGTCTGGCATTGAACAGGTGCTCAAACATTGTTCATTAATATGTGGGAAAGAGAAGTTTGACAAGAAAGGAAAACTCACCCGTTTGTTTCCCCGTGTTCAGAGAAGAGAAATAAAAGGCATACAATATCACTTTCAAGAAAAGAAAAAGAGAGATTTTCTTGGATAGTGAGTTGGTTCTTGAAGATGAAAATCTCTGCTGGGAGAAAAGACAGCCTCTCAAGCTAGACTGAAAATACCTCAAGGCTCAGACCTTTGCTTTAGACTCTAGATCTTCATTCTCTGCCCCGCTCCCCTGCAGCATAGACTAGGACCCTCCCCTGCCCCCTCCACAAATACACAGGCACACACACAGGTGATCTTGGAGAGACAGCAGTGAGCAGTCCCAAAGAGAGATCTCAGTTCCCTGCCCAGGAATTCAACCTGGGCAGCCTGGATGAAAACCAGGACTCCTAGCCACTAGACCACCAGGGGCTAGAGGCTAGAAGCAAAGTTCCCCTGGCTCTTACCCCCATCGAAAGCAAGAGTGTTTCAAGGAGGCAAAAACTGTAAAAACAGGTACAAAGTTTATTATTAGAGACACAGCATAACATATGGGAGAGCACACAGAGAAAGTTTGTCTAAGTCAGAAGCAAGGCAGAAAGGATATGGGCGTCCTCTCTAATGAGGAGTGCAGTCCTTCTGGGTCTTTGTTTACATTTGGCCAATTCTCTTGTTTCTCTTTCACACCTGACCTGTCCTAGGACTCTCCCCAACATATATGTGCAACGTTTTGCTAAGATGGATCCCACTGCAGAGGCCTATGGGTGCATGTCCACACTTATTATGGGGTGGCACCCCCTCCCCTTTTGTTCCCCAAGGAGCCTTGCTGTGCGTATGCAGACAGGGAAAGTTTTCCTTGACCTCAGGAGTGGTCATCTTATCTCTTTATTCCAGTCAGAGCTCAGCTTCTGCCACTACCTTTGTCCTTGGAGTGTCTGGGTGAGAACAAAGCTTCAATTTTGCTCCACTTGACAAACACCAGCTGTCCAGCCCAGGGGCCCATCTATCTCCTACCTCACAGGGAAGAAAAGTAAATACTGACTTCTCTGGGGACTTCACAACCAAACCAGACATCATGAGCTGCCTTCCCTGCAGATGGCACTGTTTCATAGGTTTAGAAGGAGCCATGAGGGCCTTTTGGAGAAGAAAAAAGTCAGGGTGAACTTCCATTCGCTCATTTAACAAATCTTTGAGCATCTGTTCCAGTTGTTCCCTTGAATCTAAGATTCTTCCAACTTTAGATACACCATTATTTTATGGACCACTAAGATTAAAGAAGCTACCAATTAATCTGATACATTTCGTTACTCAATCTTAGAATCATTCTATGCAAATTAAAAGGGCTCTGTGGACATTTTTAATCATATCAACTCACATGCTACAGACAAAAGCAAACGTAAACAAAGTAGCTGGTGAAAGTAAATCCTAAAATATTTTCATCATGAGTCTGCGTCTTCCAAATCGCTTCCTGGCTCAGAACCATCAGTCCCTGTTTTCTCACATAATTATCATGCTTTGAGCCATCACAAGCCCTGATAATGCAATATCTCTTAAGAGAATGCTCCACTCTTATCTCCAGAATTGCCTGTCCATCGGTGACCCCAATTTCTCAAGTTTTCATGCTGACCCTCTCTGATCTTACCAGGAGGTGTCAACAGAAAATTTCAGATCAAATTCTTCATGTGCAAGTGATCGCAGCTACAGCACACCTGTCCGCCAGCCAACTGTAATGTCATTATTATAAAGCCTCTAAAATTTGGATGTCTTATTATATGAAAAAAAAATGTGCTTGTTAGAATGAATGAAATATGTTATGTGCCAGGTTCTGTTCTAGGCACTGGAGATACAGAAGTGGGGGAAGGAATCTCCTGGAGCTGATACTATAATGAAGGGATACAGAGAATATGAAATCAATAAGTAAAATATGTATCATATTAGATGGGGATAAATACTACAAAAGGTTTAAAGCTGTACATGGGATAAAATTTAAAATAATTTTCTCAGTCAAGGAAGGCCTCACTGTAACTGAATCACTTTACTGTAGACCAGAAACTAACACAACATTGTAAATCAACTATATGTCAACAAAAATGTATAAATAAATAAATAAAACTTCACAGCACAAAAACAAAATGCCTCACTGAGAAAGTAACATTTAAGCAGAGATCTGAAGTTGTCAGGTGAGCCAGCCGTAGAAGAATAGGGGGCAGTGAGAATTCTAGGCAGATCATCAAGGTGCCAAGGTCCTAAGGCAGGAGCATGCCTGGCCTATTCAACGAATGACAAGGAGGTCAAACAGCTAAAACAGAGTGAGGGCAGACATAGCAGATGTGTGGTTGCCAAGGGAGAGGGGAGCAGGGGAGGTTGGATTGGGAGTTTGGGATTAGCAGATGCAAACCATTATATACAGGATGGATAAACAACAAGGTCCTATTGCATAGCATAGGGAACTATATTCAATATACTGGAATAAGCCATAATGGAAAAGAGTATGAAAAAGTATACGTATGTACAGCTGAGTCACTTTGCTGTGCAGCAGAAATGAACACAACACTGTAAATGCTTCGATAAAATACATTTTTTAAAAATAGAGGAGGATGGGTTAGCCTGGTAGGAGCTGAGTGCTGGCACGCCCTAGCCCTCTTCCCTGGAATATAATAAAACCAGACTGCAGAGTGCTTCCTGGGCCATAATTAAGACTGGAGCTTTTACGGTGAGTCAGAATGGATGGATAGGCAGAGCACAGAGGTTTTGAGGGCAATGAAATTATTCTGTGTAATACTTTAATGGTGGATACATGTCCAAACCCATAAATGCACGAGAGTGAACATTAAGGTCAACTACAGACTTCGGGTGCGTTTGATGAATCTACGTTGACACATCAACTGCAACAGAAGTGCTACTCTGGTGCGGGATGTTGATGATGGGAGGCTGTGTCTGGGGTGGGGTGGGGGCAGGGGTATATGGGAAATTCCTGTCCCTTCCTCTCAATTTTGCTGTGAACCTAAAACTGCTTTTAAAAAATTAAATCTTTTTTTAAATATAAGAATACATATTATCCCTCTCTATTAGTAGTATTTAAAAAAACACCTTTACACATATTTTTTTCTTCCCATTCTCTTATTTTTGTGCATGTGATAAGAACACTTAACCTAAGATCTATCCTCTTAGCAAAATTTTAAACGTCCAGTATTGTTAACCACAGGCACTATGGTGTACAGTAGATCTGTAGGACTTATATAGCATGGGGATAACTGGATATCCACAGGCAAGAGAATAAAATTGGACCCCTATGGTACACCATTCACAAAAATCAACTCAAAATGGATTAAAGACTTAAATATAAGACCTGAAACTGGAAAACTCCTAGAAGAAAACAGAGAAAATCTTCTTGACATTGGCCTTAGCAATGATTTCTTGGCTATGACACTGAAAGCACAAGTAACAAAAGCAAAAATAGACAAATGGGACCACGTCACACTAGAAAGCTTCTGCACAGCAAAGGAAACCATCAACAAAGTGAAAAGGCAACCTATGGAATGGGAGAAAATATTTGCAAACCACATATCTGATAAAGGGTTAATGTCCAAAATAGCATAAATAAATAAATAACCTGATTTTAAAATGGCCAAAGGACTTGAATAGATATTTCTCAAAAGAAGACATACAAATAACCAACACATATATGAAAAAGTGCTCAATATCACTAATCAGGGAGATGCAAAACCACAGTGAGATATCACCTCACATCCGTTAGGGTGGCTATTATCATAAATGAAATATAACAAGTGATGGCAAGAATGTGGAGAAAAAGGAACCCTTGTGCACTGTCGGGAGGAATGTAAATTGGCGCAGCCACTATGGAAAACAGTAGGAAGAGTCTTCAAAAAATTAAAATAGAACTGACATAGGATCCAGCAATCCCCTTCCGGGTATATATCTACAGGAAATGAAAACAGCATCTCAAAGAGATATCTGTCCTCTCATGCTCACTGAGGCAGCACCCACAATAGCCAAGATATGGAAGCAACGTAAATGTCCATCAGTGGATGAATGGATAAAGAAACTATTATATTTACATACAATGTGATATTATTCATCTTTTAAAAATAAGGAAATCCTGTCATTTGCAACTTCATGGATGAACCTGGAGTACATTATGCTAAGTGGAAGAAGCCAGACACAGAAGAACAAAGAAATACATGATCCCATGTGGGATCCCATGATCCCACTTATATGAAGAATCTAAATAACGTAAGTAATTAAACTCATAGGAGAAAGTATCATGGTGGTTACCAGGGACTGAGGCAGAAAGGAGATGCCTTAGTCATCTAACAAGGAGATGTCGGTCAAAGGGCGTAAAGTTTCCCATTGGCCTTTGTTGTTAGGAGCAAATACTCCTGTCAAAACCCCCACGCTGAAGGCCCATCACTGGCAATCATTCAATTAAATCACCATCAACCCAATATATCTCACCTATTTGGCAACAGCCCAGACCTAGTAAACATCAAGGGACTAAGGAAAAGTAGCTCTCAACCACACAGAGGCCTTCATCTTGATAATGAACGCTCCCAGCAAGGACTGTTCAGGAAACAGAAGGTGAAGGTTTAGGAAGCCTCGCAAGATTTTAGGCCCGTGCCTGTGCTCAGGTGCAAAGAGTTATCCACCAAAGGAAAACTTACAGCACTGTCACTCAGCCTCCTGAAAGGAACATTTTTATGACGGCTCTGGTACTCAAAAGTGTACGTAGGTCTCATACAGTTAAACAGCTCTTTTCCATGTTCGTGGACCTGGGGGAATCTCTGAAATTCCTGAGAGTTTGTCCTACACAGGTCAAGTGACTTATAGGGGGCTTTGTGGGATCAGTTTAGGGATGCCACGAAGCTTTGTCTTAACTGATGGGGTTCTTTGATTACGTACTCGAAGTCATTATTTCAGATTTAAGGTGAGTCCTCCAAAAATATTTTGTTAAAATGCATCTATCTCCCTCTGGGGCACTGAGGGGAGCAGCTACAACAGACTTGAAGGCTTTTATCCATCTAGACAGGCAAGTTGAAGGGGATTCAAACCTAGAGGACCATCCTAGCCTGCTATGGAAATAAGCTTGGTGGAATCCCACCCTCCGAAGTGAGTTCTTAATTAGCCTTAGATCAATTGAAAGTACTGTCAAATAAGAAATCCAAAACTCATTAGGAAAAAATATTATCAATTTACCTTGTTCCTAGAATCCAAGAATGAAAATTAAACTCATCCTGTTGACCTTGGAGAAAGGTAAAGAAATATTCTTACTACAGCTGTTCCCAATAGGCCTGCAGTGTAGTCAAGCCTTGTATTCTGTCTCATCGTTGACCCAATGGTGGTCATTTCCACCATGGCTACTAAACCTTTCTTAAAGGACTTAAGCTACCAACAAGTAAAGGATTATTATGTTTCTACTGAATTGAAAATATGACGTGTCCACAATTCAGAAAACCGCTAAACAGAACAGTACTGCCTGCATCTGTCAATATTAACAACATCTGTGGAAGATTAGCGTATAAAAGACACCATTCAGGTCTGGCTTTGCTTCTTGAAAATGGCAATTCCACCTCTTAGGCTTTGTTCTCTGATTTGGAAAGTGAACTTGATAAAGAACACCTTGTAAAAGTGCAGACACACAAGCCAATGTTATTCGGGCTCTATATTCAAGGTGTAATTTATAAGAAAAAGAAAAGAACTTTTCAAACAACTGGAAAATTAAAGGATATAACATTTATATGCCCACCGCTCAGCTGTAACAGATTTTAACATTTTTATGTTTGTTTCAGATATATTTTAGAAATAAAACATTACAATGTTTTATTGTTTTAATGTTAGCCCTTCCACACCAGCACCATGTGCCCCTACTTAACGTAATTCTCCTTCCCTCTCCTGAGATAGTAACCATCATTCCCATGTATCGTTTTACACTTTTACTGAATGAGTATATATAGGTAGTGTTCGTTTTACAAATATAGCACATTTGCATATTTTTAAAGCTTTACAAGTGAGGTCATGCTAAAAATATTCTGCAGCTCATCTCTAAGAGTATAAAACTGACAGACCTATGGCTTATTCATTGTATCTGCTACATAGGACTTAAAGTTTGAACATATGTTGTTCTCAAAGTTTTCCATAAATTCATTCATTTCGTCATAAAAACAGTCCTAGGAGGTAGATATTATTTTCCTCCCATTATACAGATGATCAGGTGATACATGGAGGAATTAAATAACCTGCCCCGAGTCACACAGCTAGTAAGTGGCATGTAATCTGCATAGGATCAGACTCTGAGATAAAAGTTCAAAGCTCAAGACTGGTTCAAAAGGAGCACAGTAATACAATAGCTAATATTGAGGAGGGTTCCTGGTGGGCAGGTGTGCTTAATTAAGTGACAGGTGGAACCACGCACCTTTCTGAAAGTCCTTTATCAACTCTATCTTTTCCAGCTTCACCTTCACTCACCATAAGAAGTCAAACTAAAAGAATTTGAATGCGTTACCAGACAAACTACCAGTACCTCTGTCAGTGGTTTATTGAATGCTACGAACAGCTGTGTGGGTGACAATGACCCTTCCACACCAGCCTCCCAGCTTAGGCCCTGTTTTGAGGTTAATTATTCAGACATCAAGAAGCATAGCCACAAAGACACAGCATGTTTTATTTGTAAAGTCATCTCTCCATAAAAATCATATATCTATATATATCTTATCATAAGAGAATATGCAACGGCTACATTGCCACTTGTTTATAAGAAACACTTTTTTAAAACATATAAAGCATTAGGCACTACCTGAACCCTAACTTCTAGATGACCTCTCAGGACGTGGCACAGAAAAGTTCCAAAATCTATATTGATGGGTTTTAAAATTAAAGAATGCTATTGTAACAGAGTTATCAAGATTGCCACAGAATAACCTAGAACAGAACCACATGTGTACTCTCACGAACTAAAGAATGAGGCATTTTAAGTGGAAGTGACTGATGGGATGGCTTTGCCAGCAGAATAAAAAGACAGGGAGTTAATAAACAGCTGCAATGTAGTTGCTGACACACTCAGTACCGAAAACACACTGACTAACACTCTGACCACTGAATATTGAGCATCTACTATGTGCCGGTCGTCAGAGGGAATGGTTGAGGAGATTGAGACACTTGACAGTTTTTATCCCAGTAAAAGCTATTTAAAGTGAATGGTTTGCTTATCAGATTATGTTTAAACCAGACTGGAGATTTAATGAATCTGACATGATAACTGGGGTGAGGGAAGATTTATCAATAAGACCAGAACATATATAAACACATGGAAATAGCATTTTTTTCCCCAAACATGATTGTAATTAATGTAAGACATCACGTAGACACCATTTAAAACAAAAACCAAAAGAACCAAAACCAAAACACTAATTAGCAGAGCTTTGGGCTTTTTCTTTCCTTATATCAACCCCAGCACCTGCTGCCTGTTCTAAGGATCCTCCCCGAGGAGTGTTGGAAGTATGGAATCCAAGGCAATTCAAACAGGTCAGGGTTGGTTAAGTTCCAGGAAGAACAAGGACTGGTGGAGGGAATATCATTTTTGAACTTTGTAAGACTGTTGTGGATAGTGCTTGGAGTGGCATCCAAAAATGATGAGCTACAAGTTTTAAAGAAGAGAAAATCTGCACGTCAGGTTACATTTAAAAATAAACCATCGAGTCTCATTTTGGCTTGACTCATTGCTGTCCACCCTACTTTAATAGTCATAGGTTCAAGACCACCACCACGCTGCCCCTACTGGATTTTTAAAAAATTTTATTGAAGTGTAGCTGACTTACAATATTGTATTAGTTTTAGGTGTACAATCTATTAAAAATTGCATATTTTTCTAGATTATACTCCATAAAAAGTTGTTACGAAATATTGACTATTTCCCTGTGCTGAGCATTATATCCTCGTAAATTACATTATACCTTGTAGTTTGCACCTCTTACTCCCCTTCACCTATGTTGCCCCTCCTCCCACTCCCTCCCCTTTGGTAACCACTAGTTTGTTCTCTGTCTTCGTGAGTCTGTTTTATGTTTGTTGTATTTTGCAGAGTCCACCCATCAACAGATGAATGGACAAAGAAGATGTGGTATATATATACAATGGAATATTAGGCATAAAAAAGAATGAAAATTTGACATTTGTGACAACGTTGATTTGGGGGGAGGGGGAGTGGGACTAACACTATTAATTCCACCTCCGCCTCCCAATGACCCGCTATTGAAGAATCTATTCCCCAATATAGAGAATGTTAGCTCTGATAGCCTTATGAAGAACTTATCCAAAGACAGCTCTCACTAGCATACAGTAAGAGTCCTAGATCTTTAAAATTTTCCACTCATAAAATACTAGAACAGTAAAAGGGTTATTTCATTGATCCTTAAAATAGAAAAAAAAAAGTTTAGGGGGTGCCTACCTGGTGGCGCAGTGGTTGAGAGTCCGCCTGCCGATGCAGGGGACACGCGTTCGTGCCCCGGTCGGGGAAGATCCCACATGCTGCGGAGCGGCTGGGCCCATGAGCCATGGCCGCTGAGCCTGCGCGTCCGGAGCCTGTGCTCCGCAACGGGAGAGGCCACAGCAGTGAGAGGCCCGCGTACCGCAAAAAAAAAAAAAAAAATGTCTTTTTTGTCCCGTTAGGTTTTCTCCAGGGGAGTCATTTTTTATTCAGTTCTCTGTTGTAACATAATGCAGAAAGAGGTCGCTGGAAAAATTCCTTTAAGGTGTATTGTTTTCAGGTGAGTGTTACAGGCCAGCTGGTTCTCATTTTACTTTCTATGAACTACTTGTTAAAAGTAAAATGTTTATAGCACAGGGAGATCAGCTTCAGTGCTTTGTGACCACCTAGAGGGGTGGGGTAGGGAGGGTGGGAGGGAGATGCAAAAGGGAGGCAGGCAGACTCTCAACCACTGCGCCACCAGGGAAGCCCAAAAAAAGACCTTTTTAATTGAAGTATACCATCTCACACAGAAGTTTTAATGAAATTGGAACAAGAAACAGATCAATTCAAGATGTAAAATCTTTACATTAAAGTCTCTTCCCATGGATTCTGAAGAGACGGTTTCCACAAAGACCACTAAGAAAATGCCGACTCAGGCTCTGGACCATCGGTGCCACCAGTTAGCATTTCTGGAGACTGAAATTGTGAAATTGAAATGATGAATGGCCAGGCTAGAAACAAAGGCTACAGCTTCTACTTAATAATTTTACTCTGGAGATTTGGCTTTCAACATTACCACAGTGCTAGAAAGATTACAGAGAAGCACTTTTATTTAAAGCCATAATTGGAGTTTTGTGTCTTCTGACTACGTGCTTATTGGGGAGACATTCAAAAACACTGTGTTATGGCAAAATAAAAATTTCCATAATCCTAACACAGGGACAACCTCTGTAAACACATTTAGGTGTATACTTTTGCTGTTACTCATTTTTAAATTGTCATACTGGATTACCATTTTTCAACCTGTTAATTTATACAATAAATATTCTCATGTAAATAAAATATTTCCAAGGACATTTCATAGGCATATAACATTCAGTAACATGTGTTGCTATTAAATGTGTTATTTCAGTCAAAATTCTATCAATTGTATATAAAGTATGGGAAATGGATACTATGTGCTCCTTATTTCTCTTATTAATTAAAAATGTATTCAATAGTAAGTTCCAGTATAGCAGAATAAAGATCACCAAAAATTCACTTCTCCAAAAGGGAACCCTCCCTACACTGTTGGTGGGAATGTAAATTGGTGCAACCACTACGGAGAACAGTATGGAGGTTCCTTTAAAAACTAAAAATAGAGTTACCATATCATCCAGGATTCCCACTCCCAGGCTTATGTCCAGAGAAAACTCTAATTCAAAAAGATACATGCACCCCAATGTTCATAGCAGCACTGTTTACAGTAGCCAAGACATGGAAGCAACCTAAATGTCCATCAACAGATGAATGGATAAAGAAGATGGGGTATATACACACAGTGGAATATTACTCAGCCATAAAAAAGAATGAAGCATTGCCATTTACAGCAACATGGATAGACCTAGGGATTATCATACTAAGTGAAGTAAGTCAGACAAAGACAGATATCATACGGTATCACTTAATGTGTGAAGTTTACAAAATGATACAGATGAACTTATTTACAAAACATAAATAGACCCACAGACATACAAAACAAATTTATGGTTGCCAGAGCAGGAAAAGGTGGGGTAATGGATAAATTAGGAGTTTGGGATTAGCAGACACAAACTACCATATGCAAAATGGATAAACAACAAGGTCCAGCAGTATAGTACAGGGAACTAGATTCAATATCTTGTAATAACTACAATGGAAAAGAATCTGAAAAGAATATATATATAGATATATATAACGGAATCCCTTTGCTGTACATCAGAAACTAACAACATTGTAAATCAATTATATTTCAATTAAAATCAAAAAACAAAAATTCACTTTTCTAAAAAATAAAAGACAGAAAAAACTGCAGAAACTGTCAAATTTAACTTTCTCACAATTCGAGAAATTAACCTAAGGCTTGCAACCATCCAAGGAGCATGTATTCAAGACTAACGGTGGAATCTCAGTAAGAACAATGAGCTTTGTGACATTCTAAGTTGTTCTATGCCAATTCCTATCTCCCCAGCTCCATAGTAGCCATGAAAACCAACAGCCTAGCAGAACCCAAAGAACACAGAACAGTCTGGGGCTCCCTAAAATCCCATCCCCAGAGAACTGTCATTACTGGAGCTCTGTGGAAGTTTTCCTGAAATCCTGGTCTTAATTTGACTTAACTCAAAATATGCTCAATTTGAATAGACCTAGATCAAGTAAGCAGATTGAATTAATAATTAAACACTACCCACAAAGAAAAAATCCAAGCCTACATGGCTTCACTGGTGAATTCTACCAAACATTTAAAGAATTAATACCAATGCTTCACAAACTCTCCCAAGAAATAGAAGAGGACAAAACTGCTCAACTCATTCTATGAAGCCAGTATTACCCTGATACCAAAACCAGACATCACAAAAAGAACTACAGACCAATATACTGTATGAATGTAGATATGAAATCCCTTAATAAAATACTAGAAAAGTGACACATAGACAAATGGAAAACAATAGGGAGAGCCCAGAAGTAAACTATTACATATTATAGTCAATTAATTTATGACAAGCCAAGAATACACATTAGGGAAAGTAGAGTCTCTTCAATAAATAGTATTGGGAAAACTGGACAGCCATATGCAAAAGAATGAACCTGGACCACTATATTACACCATATATAAAAATTAACCCAAAGTGGATCAAAGACTTGGACATAAGATCTGAAGCCATAAAACTCCTAGAGGAAAACATAGGCAATATATTTCTTGACACTGGTCTTGGCAATGTTTTTTTTGTTTTGTTTTGGATCTGACTCCAAAAGCAAAGGCAACAAAAGTAAGAATAAACAAGTGAACTACATCAAACTAAAAAACTTCTGCACAGCAAAGGAAGTCATCAATAAAATTAAAAGGCAACCTACTGAATGGGAGAAAGTATTTGTAAATCATATATCTTATTAGGGGTTAATATCCAAAATATGTAAAGAACTCATACAATTCAATAAAAAAAATCCAATTTTTAAAAACAGGCAGAAGATCTGAATAGACATTTTTCCAAAGACAACATGCAGATAGCCACCAAGTACATGAAAAAATGCTCAATCATCAGGGAAATGCAAATCAAAACCACAATGAGATATCATCTCACACCTGTTAAAATGGCTATTATCAAAAAGGCAAGAAATAACAAGTGTCAGTGAGGACGTGAAGAAAAGGGAACAACTGTGCACTGTTGGTGGGAATGTAAATTGGTGCAACCACTATGGAAATCAGTATGGAAGTTCCTCAAAAAAAATTAAAAATAGAATTACCATATGATCCAGAAATTCCACTTCTGGGTACTTATATGAAGAAAATGAAAACACCAATTTGAAAAAATTTCTGCACCCCACCATGTTCACTGCAGCATTGTTTACAATAGCCAAGACATGGAAACAACCTAAGTGTCTACTGATGAATGAATGGATAAAGAAAATACACACACACACACACACACACACACACACACACACACACACACAAATAGAATATTATTCCAGGATAAAAAATAAAATCTCACCATTCACGACAACATGGATGGACCTTGAGGGCATTATGCTAAGTGAGGTAAGTCAGATAGAGAAAGACAAATACTGCATGATCTCACTTATATATGGAACGTATACATAACATACTTAAAAAGCAAAAACAAACAAACAAACCCAAGCTCACACAGAGAACAGACTGGTCAGACTGGTGATTACCAGAGGCAGGGATTGGGGGTGGGCAAAATGGGCAAAGAGGGTCAAAAGGTACAAACTTCCGGTTACAGAATCAATAAGTGATGGAGATGTAATGGACAACATAGTGACTCTAGTTAATAATACTGTATTGCATATTTTCAGTATACTTTTAAGTATATCTTGAAAGTTCTCATCACAAAAAAACGAAAGTTTGAAGCTACGTGTGGTGATGTATATTAACTAGGCTTATCATGGTGGTCATTTTGTTATATATAAATATTGAATCATTATGTTGTACACCTGAAACTAATGTAATGTTATATGTCAATTATACCTCAATAAAAATTTTTAAAAAGAAAAGAAATTCATCCAATAAGTACATGAAAAGATATGCAATATCATTAATCACCAGGGAAATGCAAATCAAAACTACAATAATACCATTTCACACCCCCTAAGGTTACCAGAATCCAAAAGACAGAAAATAGCAAGTATTGGCAAGGATGTGGAAAAACTGGACCCTCATACACTGCATGTAAAATGCGACAGTCACTTTGGGAAAGTCTGGCAGTTCCTCAAAAATGTAGCGTTACCACGTGACCCCACAATTTAACGTCTACATATTTACCCAAGATAATTCAAAACTAGTGCACAAATAAGCACAGCAGCACTATTCATCATAGCCAGGAAGTGGAAACAACCCAAGTGTGGTACATCCATACAATGAACTATTATTCGGCAATGAAAAGGAATTAAGTATTGATATATAGTACAATATGGATAAACTTTGAAAACATGCTAAGTGAAAGAATTCAGTCACAGAAGGCTACACATTACATGATTCCATTTATATGCAATGTCGAGAATATGCTAATTTATAGAAAGAGAAGTTAGATTAGTGGTTTCCAGGAGCTGGGGGAAAGCAGACCGGGGAGTGACTGCTAATGGATATGAGGTGCCTTTTGGGGGTGATTAAAATACTCTGGAATTACATAGTGATGATGATTGCACATCTTTGTAAATATACTAAAACCACTATATTGTACACTTTAAAATTTTTTAAGTGAACTATTCTTCCCTACTCCATGACAGGTAGTTAAACCAAGTGATAAAGCCCTGCTTTTTTTTTTTTTTAAATGCTAACTAATGGAATTCTAGATGCTACCCTTTGATGGAAAATCTTCATAATAAATAAAAGTAAACCTGAGAAAGAAATGAAGCCACCAAGGAAGAGATCCTTTGTACCATATAACTTGTTCAAAGAATCTGACTTGGTAAGGTGTTAAATCAAAATCCCCCTCCCCCACCCCTCCACCCAGTCCTGGAACTTGAGAAATTTCAAAACCATAAACCAAATTGTTCCACACATACAAATCTATCCTTGAAAGTATAATTTCAAAAGAGTCTTGTAATACTGAAAATTTTGAAAATGGTTTCCATGCCCTAAGAAAATAACCTTTAGGGCTTCCCTGGTGGTGCAGTGGTTGAGAGTCTGCCTGCTAATGCAGGGGACACGGGTTTGAGCCCTGGTCTGGGAAGATCCCACATGCCGTGGAGCAACTAGGCCCGTGAGCCACAACTACTGAGCCTGCTCATCTGGAGCCTGTGCCCCGCAACAAGAGAGGCCGCGGTAGTGAGAGGCCCGCGCAATGCGATGAAGAGTGGCCCCCGCTCGCCGCAACTAGAGAAAGCCCTCGCACAGAAATGAAGACCCAATACAGCAAAGTTAATTAATTAATAAACTCCTACCCCCAACATACATGTTCTTTAAAAAAAAAAAAAAAGAACCTTTAAAGAAATCTGTAGCTCTGATGGATTGTTTCATTTCATAGTTTTCTGTCCCTGTAATAACATTGTAGTTGATCTCTGTGCATCGCTCTTACTATCTCTTATTTAATTGTATAAACTTTGTAAAGCCATGCTATCAATATTTTAGCCTTTGTTGTTTTTTCCCTTATGCCCATAATAAGTCATGCTTTGAAATATGAGAAAGGTACATGAAGGCAAAAGAAATTAGAAATATGCGTACTTCAAAAAAGAAGTTGAATTAGCAAGTTTTGTGGATGTAAAGTAGTAAATTGAAGGAAACTGGAATTGTTTATATTACTCACAAACCACACACCTCTCAATAGATAGTTGAGCTATTCTCCATATAATGTTTCTCTACATACATATTTTTTTAGTTCATGTTGTAAAACCACTGCATGTTAAGTGCAAAGTCCACTTTTTCTTCCTCCACTAAAGGTCAATGTTGAATTGCCTGAAAGTTCCTGTCAGAAAATCCAGATTCATTCCCGCTCTCCCACTCCCTAGTTCTATTACCTTAGACATGTTACCTAGACTTGACTTCACTCTAGCTATATAACCACAAAGAAAAATGAAAAACAGAGGAGGTTTTACCACCAAGGATCAAAAAATTACAATCTTAGCCAATAACTCCAAGGAGTATATTTGAAAGGGCAATTATAGACCAAACTCATTCACGGACAGAGATGTAAAAATTATCAAAGTACTAGCAAATTCACCTCTCGTCAAACATTCTCAGATCTCTCCTTCTGAATCCCCCTAGTGCTTTCTATCTCTGACAAACATTTCAATCCACAATTTTCCATTGCCTCCTTCTTCCAAAGAAGGATGTAAATCTCAATTTACCAGTATCTAAGCTTCAGTCCTTCCTCTGTTGGACAGCTCCATGACTTGGGGTAAATTGTTAGCCTTTTTAGCCTCAGTTACTTAACATGAAAACTGGGAATGATATGTTCTTTTCAGTGTTTCTAGACTTTAGGAGATCTAAGGACCAAAGATGTATGAGTGGTTGAAAAGTCATAATAAAATATATGGCAATGTATTCTCCCCAGTGGGCCATGAGCTTTTCAAGGCCAATTCCTGGGTCCCATTGGTCTTTCTATTCTAAAAGTATCAAACTCAAGTGTCATAAAAATGAGCAGGTTCTTCACCTTTGGCTTTGACCTTGACTCCACCCATCTTGCACCAGCTAAGCACAGCAGCCACTGCAAGGTAAGATGGGGGGCGTAGTTTGTTACTGTGAAATGGTCACAGCTCTTACCTCTTTCTCAATCCCACACTCAATGACAAGATAATTAAACTCATACCCCTTCTCAGTTAGGCTGGTGACAGGACAACCAGTTCTCAAGAGACACTTCATCAGAATGCAAGAGGCGGCCTTGATCAAGTAGAGTCAGTGGAACAACAGCCCAGAATGTAGAAGAAGTACACCCTATGGACACTGTTGAAAGAATCCAAAAAAGAAAGATTCAGATAGAAATTTTTGTCCTAGAGGACACTGAAAGAAACTTGGAGCTTCTTATTAAAAAATATATATAGATACATATATATATCTATGCATATGTATATATACCCCTTAGAACACCCTTGACAGATGCAGTGTGATTGTTCAGATAAAGTCATAACAGTTGTGAGTGAAAATTAACCTCAGGTCAGACTTGCAGGCTTATCTGGAGACATCCTCCGTCTCCTTCACCCAGTACCATTTCCCTAAAAACTACAGACTTAAGCTAAACGTGGGATGCTGTCTCCGCTTCACTTGCTGTGTGGGATTGGCCCCAGACTGGAGGAGCCTCAAGCTGGTACGATGGCCTTGGGTCTACATGACAAAACCAGTGTAAATGATGGGTGGGACACGAAAACAGCAGCTTCTCTGTAGCCTCTGGCCCTCCTCTAAAGCAGCCAAACACACCTTTTGTGGGTGAAGGGACAAAGGAAACTATATATTCGAGCAATATATGGTTCTGCCAATGTAATGAAGGTCTGTACCTGCTGTGTCTCCTGCCCTGTATCCTTCTATAAAGCAAAATGAAGATAGTCTTAGATTAAAGCCTATTGGCGTCTGGTGAGTCTGACTGTGAAATCGAATCATCCACAGCCGTGGGCCCTCATTAATTCTACTACAAGGAATATATCCTAAGGAAGTTTTTAGATAGAGATGTACAGGCATTCTTACAAATAAAGCTATCCATCACTATATTTTCATGATAAGGAAATACTAGAAATAAAAAAATGTTTAAAGTACTACATAGAAAGTAAACTTATCTAGTGACTTTTTTAATAAAGAAAGAGATATATAGTTAAGGTGAGAAAAAATGACTGTAAAGTAAGCCACAGGTCTGACACATGGACAAAGTAAGTGGGTTGCAAATAAAACAACAGATATTACCAAAAAAAAAAAAGAAGAAAAGAAAAAAATCCCACTAACTCAAAAAGATACATGGACCCCAATGTTCATAGCAGCATTATTTACAATTGCCAAGTCATGGAAGCAACCTAAATGTCCATCAACAGACATGGTGTGTGTGTGTGTGTGTGTGTGTGTGTGTGTGTATACACACATACACAATGGAATACTACTCAGCCATAAAAAAGAATGAAATTTTGCCATTTGCAGCAACATGGATGGACTTGGAGGACATTATGCTAAGTGAAATAAGTCAGACAGAGAAAGGTAAACACTGTATCATATCACTTATATGTGGAATCTAAAAATATAACAAACTAGTGAATATAACAAAAAGAAGCAGACTCACAGGTATAGAGAACAAACGAGCGGTTACTGGGGGTGGGTGCATTATAGGGGTGGGAGAGTGGGAGGTATAAACTATTGGGTGTAAAGTAAGTTCAAGATTGTATTAAACAACACAGGGAATGTAGCCAATATTTTATAATAACTGATTAAATGGAAAGTAACCTTTAAAATAGTATAAAAGATTTTTAAGCAGATATAAAAGATAACTTTATGACTTAGGAAAAATAAATCAGGAGAGAAAAATGAAGATCTTTGTTTCCACGCCTCGATTTAGAAGTAACACACAAACACTCAAATAGAGTTACAGATGTAGAAAACAAATTTATGGTTACCAGGGGGTAAGGGGCTGGGGGGGATAAATTGGGAGATTGGGATTGACATACACACACTACTATATATAAACTAGATAATAAGGATCTACTGTACAGCACAGGGAACGCTACTCAATATTCTGTAATAACCTATATGGGAAAGGAATTTGAAAAAGAGTAGATACGGGTATGTGTATAAGTGAAGCTTCTTTGCCGCACACCTGAAACTAACACAACATTGTTAATCAACTATACTCCAATAAAAAATTTTTAAATAAATAAATAAATAAAAACAAGGGGACAGGGGATGACCAGAGATAGGGGGCTGGATAATGAGTAGATCAGAATGGGACATGGAAAAGAAAGCTGAAACTTCAAGCAGGGAAATCTTTTCCGCAAGGCAGGGAAATGAGGTGGAGAGCTGTGCAGTGGAAAATACCTACATCTAAAAGGAAACATAAAAAATAGCTCTTGACATCCACCAGAGGGCAGACAGCAGAAGCAAGAAGAACTACAATCCTGCAGGCTGTGGAACAAAAACCACATTCACAGAAAGACAGACAAGATGAAAAAGCAGAGGGCTATGTATATGTACCAGATGAAGCAACAAGATAAAACTCCAGAAAAACAACTAAATGAAGTGGAGATAGGCAACCTTCCAAAAAAAGAATTCAGAATACTGATAGTGAAGATGATCCAGGACCTCAGAAAAAGAATGGAGACAAAGATCGAGAAGATGCAAGAAATGTGTAACAAAGACCTAGAAGAATTAAAGAACAAACAAACAGAGATGAACAATACAATAACTGAAATGAAAACTACACTAGAAGGAATCAATAGCAGAATAACTGAGGCAGAAGAACAGGTGAGTGACCAGGAAGACAGAATGGTGGAATTCACTGCTGTACAGGATAGATCACATCTTGGGTCACAAATCAAGCCTCAGTAAATTTAAGAAAACAGAAATCATATAAAAAATATATTCTGACCACAGCGCTATGAGATTAGAAATGAATTACAGGGAAAAAAACGTAAAAAACATAAACACATGGAGGCCAACACATGGAGGTTACTAAATAACCCAGATCACTGAAGATATCAAAGAGGAAATCAAAAAATACCTAGAGAAAAATGACAATGAAAATACGACGATCCAAAACCTATGGGATGCAGCAAAAGCAGTTCTAAGAGGGAAGTTTATAGCAATACAATCCTACCTCAAGAAACAAGAAAAAATCCCAAATAAAAAATCTAAGCTTACACCTAAAGGAACTAGAGAAAGAAGAACAAACAAAACCCAAAGTTAGCAGAAGGAAAGAAATCATAAAGATCAGAGCAGAAATAAATGAAATAGAAACAAAGAAAACAATAGCAAAGATCAAAAAAACTAAAAGCTGGTTCTTTGAGAAGATAACCAAAATTGATAAACCATTAGCCAGACTCATCAAGCAAAAGAGGGAGAAGACTCAAATCAATAAAATCAGAAATGAAAAAG
>NW_020173674.1:10574234-10574892 GCF_003031525.2 Neophocaena asiaeorientalis asiaeorientalis
TTGGATTGGAAGAATCAATATTGTGAAAATGACTATACTACCCAAAGCAATCTACAGATTCAATGCAATCCTTATCAAATTACCAATGGCATTTTTTACAAAACTAGAACAGAGAATCTTAAAATTTGTATGGAGACACACAAGACCCCGAATAGCCAAAGCAGTCTTGAGGGAACAAAATGGAGCTGGAGGAATCAGACTCCCTGACTTCAGACTACACTACAAAGCTACAGTAATCAAGAGAATATGGTACTGGCACAAAAACAGAAATATAGATCAATGGAACAGGATAGAAAGCCCAGAGATAAACCCATGCACCTATGGTCAACTAATCTATGACAAAGGAGGCAAGGATATACAATGAAGAAAAGACAGTCTCTTCAATAAGTCGTGCTGGGAAAACTGGACAGCTACATGTAAAAGAATGAAATTAGAACACTCCCTAACACCATACACAAAAATAAACTCAAAATGGATTAGAGACCTAAGTGTAAGACCAGGCACTATTAAACTCTTAAAGGAAAACATAGGAAGAACACTCTTTGACATAAATCACAGCAAGATATTTTTTGATCTATCTCCTAGAGTAATGGAAATAAAAACAAAAATAAACAAATGGGACCTAATGAAACTTCAAAGCTTTTGCACAGCAAAGGAA
>NW_020173674.1:10575186-10626543 GCF_003031525.2 Neophocaena asiaeorientalis asiaeorientalis
ATATTAACACATATATGTGGAACCTAGAAAAATGGTACAGATGAACTGGTTTGCAGGGCAGAAATTGAGACACAGATATAGAGAACAAAGGTATGGACACCAAGTGGGGAAAGCCGCGGGGGGGGCGGGGTGGTGGTGGGCTGAATTGGCCGATTGGGATGGACATGTATACACTGATGTTTATAAAATTGATGACTAATAAGAACCTGCTGTATAAAAGTAAATAAATAAAATTCAAAAATTAAAAAAAAAAATAGCGCTTCTCCCAAGCATGAGGATAAACTAGATAAATCACTTGCTTTGGGAGGGTGTGGAGGTAGAGGGCAAAAGAGAGGAAGCAACACCACTACAGAAGTCAGGAAAACAAAATGGCAAATCACTTCTACTCAAAACAGCACACAGCAAAAGACCCAGCAACCTCTACACCTTCAGCAAAACATGAGGGCTGCTCTAGTACCTGACTCTTCCTCAGAAAACGCCAAAATTATGCAGAGAAGTAAAGATGATCGTAACCCCACAGAAGCCTTCACGACGTCAGCTCCCAACCAAAGACCCTGGAAAAACACAGGAAATCGGTAGCACCTGATTTGAATACTTTTAGAGCCAATGCCACACCCAGCTGACTGCATTTACAAGTCACTTTGTGCTGATTGATTTTATTTCCCAGGAATATGGATTGTTTTTGCTGATTCAAATTGCTTAATATCTGGAAAATAGGGAAAGCACAAAGCACAAAATTAAACTCTTTATAAAAGCCACCATTTTTTATATTCAGAGAAAGACTTCTTTCTACCACCTGAAACTTGACATTCTCCTGATCACTCCAGTACAGAAATCAGGAATGCAAAGAAAGTACCACAACAAATCTTTGAGAATGTGACTTCTCCAGGCCCTCTGAAGTTCCTGGGAGAAGATGATCAGCGTGTCAATGTGTGTTTATTGAATTGTTGGGGAATGACATTTAGGGAGATATTTTAAACCAGTAGTTGTCCAACCTTAGCAGGATCAGAATCACCTGCAGGGCTTGTTAAAACACAGATTGCTAGGCTGTGCCCCAGATTCTAATTCGAGGCTGCCATGGGGCCTAAGAATGTGTTTCTGAAAGTTCCAGGTGATGCTGATGTGCTGGTCCCAGGACCACACTTTGAGAACCACTGACTCAGATAATGTTACTTTAGAGAACCACATAGTTCAATGGCTCACAAACTTTAGGTTAATTATCAAAATTATCAGGAGGGTTATTTAAAAGTGTAGATGTCGGGCTTCCCTGGTGGCGCAGTGGTTGAGAGTCCGCCTGCCGATGCAGGGGACACGGGTTCATGCCCCGGTCCGAGAAGATCCCACATGCCACGGAGCGGCTAGGCCTGTGAGCCACGGCCACTGAGCCTGTGCGTCCAGAGCCTGTGCTCCGCAACGGGAGAGGCCCCAACAGTGAGAGGCCCGCGTACCGCAAAAAAAAAATGTAGATGTCTTAGTTCCACTCCAGTCCAATGGGATCTAATTGTAGCTGAAAGCTTTAGAGTACATCTGAATCACTGCAGGTTCTTCTGAAAAAATGTACATTTCTAGAGTCTAAACCAGAGGGACAAGTCCCAGGAATCTGCATTTTTAACAATTGCCCCAGGTGATTCGTGGAGGCTGATACTTTGAGAAACCTGGAGCAGAGGTCCTCAGGACTACTGATGAGGGAGGGAGGGAGGGAGGGAGGCCTCCAGTTCTCCTTCAGTGATTTCCATTTCATCTGTTTTACATTAGAGCCTTTTTTTTTAACCACCAACGTTATAAATCCTCTATGTCATTTGAAGTGTAAGATCTTAATATTAAAGTAAAAACTAGATGTGACTAGAGGTTGCTCCATAAATGTCATCTTTGATACATCAATGAGGAATAAAAAAGTAGGATTCCAAATCCTACTTCCCTTCATATATTCTCCTGGTATTTCCAACACCTATATAATATAAATGCTATAAATGTAAAACAAATGTTTTATAAATTTATAAAATTATACATTTACAAATGTAAAACATTTATGTTATTTGTGCTAGCAGTTGTGCTCTTTTGAGGATCTGGAATGATCTAAAAGAAAACAGAGAGACCAGTCCAACCAGCACGATACTGGGCCTAATTCCAGAATCGACAATCTGAACAAAGTCTTTCCATAAGAGGGAAGAAAAACCTTCACCCAAGGCAGCACTTCCCTCCTCCCAACTGTAGCTTCTTCTAGACATCCACACATTATAATAGGAAAAAAGGGGTGGGATAAATCAGCATGCCACCAGGCCATTTTGTACCACCTCCAGATATGGGAAGGAAGGACCTCTGCTCACGACTCAGGCTCTAGAGGGCTTCATTCTGGCCTTCTCCACTGTGCCCTTTGCCTGGGGGAGAAGATGTGTTGGATCAAGAGGACAAGCCACCCAGAGCCCAAACCTCCAGAATTTTCTACCCAAATGGCCCTCATTTCACACCCAAGGTTCACATGAGTCTCTCCCCTGAGTCTGTCCTCCCTGGTGTGGGTACCCCTTGGCCCAGTGGGTGACCAAAAGGTAGTTGCCTACTAGAAATATGACCAGAACTTGGACACGTCATTTGTAGTGTCCGCACCCATGCTCTCCGTGTGTGTGGGGCCCCTCAAAACACAGACTGGAGTGGGATTGGGAAGAGAGGAGAAATTGGGCCACAGGCTATGGGTGGGAGAGTAAAGTGGAGTGGAGATAGATGGTGGCTCTCACCACATTGCAATGTTCCAACACAGAACCCTGAGGACTCTGAAAATTCCAAATTAAAATCTGCCTTTCTACCTCATTATGAAAGTTGGTTCGTCAAAATAGGAGGTCAGAACATATCTTGTTTAACAGTTTCTTTGATTGATTTATAAGTTTTATAAGATATCTGGAACACGTGCCTCCACTTGTACCCTTGCTCCTGTCCCCATATATGCTGGATAGGAATGGACCTGGGCCATCTGGGCTCAGCTCAGAGTAGCTGGTCCTGGGCCATATCTACTGATCTCCTTGGAAGCTTTTAGGACCTTGTCTAGCTCAGCCAACGACCTTGAAGGATCTGGATTTTACCAGACTTCTTGGTTCACCCCTCAATGTTCACCTCTAGTAAATCAAGCAAATAAATGGAATTACATAAGTCGTGTTTAACAGCACGTACAGAGGTGAAACAAAAGGAGTACAGATTATCTCATAGTGCATTTACCTGATTAGATAAAGAAATACTGAATAATAGATGACTCTAATGTACTTAATAGTTGGGTGACCTTGACTCCAGACCCCGGATGCTTAAATCCTGAATTCTCTCTCAATCTTGCTGGAAACCTCCTCAATCTTCTACTTTTATTTTCTAGTTTGTTCCTATGTAAACTTCTAACATTTATCACAATGTGATTATAGGCCAATACATGTTATTAATTTATTATTTGGTTTAAGCATCTGGGGCGGTTCCTTTCAGCAAATATTTGACAACCTCTCACGTAGCAGGCATTCTGCATGGTGCAGTAGGAGATACAATGGTGAACAAGGAAGATTGACCCTTGCCTTTGAGGAGCTCACTGTCTGGCAGGGAAATGAACAATAAACAAACACAGTTAAGAAATATTGATAATTCTGCAAATAACTAATTGCATTTCTCGTATGTGCTACAAAGGAAAGTACAGAGTGCCAAGGGTGTAGATAACAGAGGAACATAACCAAGTCTGGAGGTGCCACGAGAGTGTCCCTGAGGAAGTACAGCTCCCCTTAACCACAAGGGATGCCTGAAACAGAGGATAGTACCAAACCCTATATATACTGTTTTCCCTATACGTACATAGCTTTAATAAAGTTTAATTTATAAATTAGGCACAATAAGAGATTAAGAACAATAACTAGTAATAAGATAGAACAATTATAACAACATACTATAATAAATGGCAGGTGAATGTGGTCCCCCCCCCCAGGATACCTTACTGTAAGAATGTAATGCCTTTTCCATTTTAAGGAAGCACTTTTCATGCACCGTGGCCTTCCCTTTTGCAGTCTGAGGTGACTATAGGCAGACTGGATCCTGGCTGAAGCCTACTGTACCTCATGAGTTTGATCATGAATCTGTATCCAACCTCACTGGTGCTGGTAGAGCAGAGTAGACATCGCTGGCAGGAGATTGGAGGGTGGGAGAAAAGGAGGATCTAGGGTATTTCTCCCCCTTAATCTCTCCTCATGAGACATCTCCAGTGAGGGTACCCCTGCCAGGCAGCCCTACCGTCCACAGTTCCATGGCTTCCGTTGGCCCCTCCAAGTCTAGGGTAGTGACAGTCTGCAGTTGCTAAACTCTGGGTGCCTCATCTTCTCCTATTTACTCTTTCAGCTCTTCTAAAACCCCTCGTTGTTAGCAGAAAATGAGATATTAATAACCTGTGGCATGTGATGGCATCACACTAAATCTATCACCCATTGCTTCTCACGATGAGCCAGTTGAAGGCAAGATTTTTGAAGGTCAGTTAGCTTCTGCAGTTGGCTGTGATGGCAACAGTAATGCTTTAGGAGAATATGGGGTGAGATGGCTACTTCTGACGTCATGGATCAGCTTACAGGAATAAAATTTTAAGTTCTCTGTTTGACTTATGTTCAGAAAACCAGAGAACTTCTATACAAGCCTGACAAGATGTCATTATTTCTTATACCCACAGGCCAGAGGAGGCTGAGAATGAATGCCAAGAGCTAACTGTACAGCTTGCAGAATTATGATGCAAGTATAGCTTACAGCCCACCAAAGTCTCTGTTGTAAGGATTTGATCATTGACTAGGAAGGAGTGGGATCCTAAGAATCAAGACAGGTATTTTGAATATACTTGAAAGGACCTGAGAATCTTAATCATGTAATCAATTTGCAACTTTCTTGTTAAAAGAATTAGCTTCTCCTATCCTGGCTGAACAGCCTAGGCTTCCTTTGCTTAAAGACCCTATAATTACCTACGTTGAGGCAGTTTTCCTGCAAGGATACGGCTATTCTCCTTAAACCCTAGACCTATGACCACTCACTGTCTCTGGAACCATCACTAGGGTTAGATCCCACTATGCCCCAGGAAGACAAGTGCAAAGTTTGATCCAACATGAGACAGCTTAAACACAAAAATAATTACGAGATCTTTCTAATTTACATTTGCAGAAACCTAGGAAAGATATTTGGAATTGGATTCTTGGCATATTAGATCAAAGAAAACAGAATATAATATTGGATTATGAGAAATATTAATGTAGATGCAGTTATCAGAGACTATGAATTGTGCTAACTTTAGCTATAGGAAGTGACCCCAACATTTTACTTGGTTGAAAGCTGGGCTTAATAGTGACCTACATTAGGAAGAATGAGAGGCCAGAAATGCACTGTCAAATGCTTAAGGAGATGGGAATGTTGAAGAGAATTTATATCATGTGCAACCCACTCACCTAGCCTCTCTCTTCCTTGGGAAAGTCCAGAGAATACTCTCCTAACTGTGACATTAAGAAATGAACTAGTGATGGGAAATGGATGAGAATGATAGTGAGAGACTTGACCACTGAAATTATCTCAGTCAGTCTGATGTGATCCTAAATTAGCCAAGATTAGACGACACTACTTAACCATCGAAGATAAGGTTGGAGCAATTACTATAACTGGTAAGAGAACCAGAGTGACAACAGAAGTGTTTTGACTGATAGACATCAGCTAATGAATAATGAGGTAGCTAGAAATGAAAATGATGGTCAGCTTACAAAAGTATTGCTCGAACTATATAACTGGAAAAAATTCTAAGTATCACATGTCAGTTATCGACTGCTGTGTAACTAATCACTCCAAAACCTAGTGGATTAACAATCATTTCCTCACAAATCTATGGGTCATCAGTTTGGGCTGGATTTAGCTGGATAGTTATTCTATTAATTTTGCCTGGGGTTATTCATGTTATTTTATTCGTCTGGTGGCTAAACTAATGCAAAATGATCTAGAATCACCTCACTCCTTGGCGGGGGTTGGCAGGCTGACAGCTAGACTGTCTCAGTTCTCCACAATATGGCCCTTCCAGCAGGCTAGCTCATGTTCATACACACGGTGGGTCTCCAGATTCACACAACAGAACTCAGTGCAAAAGCAACTTTCAACCTTCCACTTACATCATATTTGCTAACTTCCTATGGACCCAAGTAAGTCACATGACCAAGCCCAAAGTCAAGTCTAGGATTAAGGAGATCTCCTGTATGGAAATATAAATTTTACAGACGTTAGTATACAGGTGTCACATAAAGCCTTGAGATTTAACGAGATCCAGGAACTGAACCCTAGAATATTACAACTTTTAGAAAATCAGGCACGTTACGAGGAACCAGCAAGAGAAAACGAAAAAAGGATCACTCAGAAAGGCAGGAAAAAAACTCCATAGGGCTTCCCTGGTGGCGCAGTGGTTGAGAGTCCGCCTGCCGATGCAGGGGACGCGGGTTCGTGCCCCGGTCCGGGAAGATCCCACATGCTGCGGAGCGGCTGGGCCCGTGAGCCTTGGCCGCTGAGCCTGCGTGTCTGGAGCCTGTGCTCCGCAACGGGAGAGGCCACAACAGTGAGAGGCCCGTGTACCGCAAAAACAAAAACTCCATAAAAGGATGGTGTTCCAGCCAAGTAAAGTAAGTAGCTGAGAAGAAAAGAGCAATCAATCATCGGGTGAGGTAAATGAGAATTTTAAATTCACAATGAAAGCAGCAGTGTGGAAGTGACTTGTGATCTTGATAAGACCAGTTTTAGCGAAAGGGTGAGTGTATTCAAGTCTAAATAGAATAGTTTTAAGCCAGAAATGAGAAAACAGTTTTTAGCTGCAGGACATTGCTTCTGATATAATAACTAGGAAAAAATGACACGTTTTTTAATTTTTCTAATTTTTATTGGAGTATAGTTGATTTACAATGTTGTGTTAGTTTCAGGTGTACAGCAAAGTGAATCAGCTATACATATACATATATCCAGTCTTTTTTTAGGTTCTTTTCCCATATAGGTCATTACAGAGTATTGAATAGAGTTCCCTGTGCTATACAGTAGATCCTTATTCGTTATCTATTTTATATATAGTAGTGTGTATATGTCAATCCCTAACTCCCAATTTATCCCTCCCCCCCTTAGATTGGAAAACTGTGGAAGTAATGCAGACAATGAATTAGAGGTAGTAGAATGTGACCAATAAACGGATCTGTCGACTGTAATGGACAACAGAGGTAAACCCATCAGTGATCAACCTATTAGCATTAGCAGAGGAAAAAAAATGGAGGAAAAGATGTCATAATTAAGCCCATAGCTAAGGTGATATATTCTCTTTTTTCCCAACTTTATTGAGATATAACTGACAAAAATTGTATATAGATAAAGGTGAACAAGATGATTTGATATACATATATATTATGAAATGATCACCATAATCAAACTAATTAACATTTCCATCATCTCACATAATGCCATTTTTTTGTATGTGGGGGGAGAACACATAAGATCTACTCTTAGCAAATTTCAAGCATACAATACAGTATTATTAACTATAGGCACTATGCTGTACATTAGGTCCCCAGAATATATTCATCTTATAGCTGAAAGTTTGTACTCTTTGTCCAACATTTCCCTTTTTCCCCCAATCCCCAACCCCTGGCAACCACCATTCTACCATCTGCTTCTATGACTTCGACTTTTTTTAGGTGTCACATATAAGTGATATCATACAGTATTTGTCTTTCTCTAATTTATTTCATTTAGCATAATGCCTTCAAGGTCCATCCATTTAGTCACAAATAGTAGGATTTCCTTCCTTCTCATGACTGAATAATATCACATTGTATATATATACCACGTTTTCTTTATCCATTCATCAGTTGACGGACACTTAGATTGATGCCATAATCCTGGCTCTTGGCAACAACGCCGCTAAGAATGTAGGAGTACAGATATCTCTGAGATACTGTCACTGTGCTTGTTTTTCAACCAAAGAATGGTTAATAATTAAAGCTCAGGGGTTTGGTGGACTGGTTCCTGTTTCACTTTGAGTTTTTTGCTCTGTTTCTGCCTTTGTTCTTGTTTTTACAGAAATATACGACCACTGACTCATAGAACAGATATGCTGATCTGGACAACGTAATGAGCACACTCAAGTTCTAATATCAGCAAGGTACCTCGTGATTGGTGTACACATCTCCGAAAACAGAAGAGCAGCCTACCCCCAGCAAGTAGCCTGCAGCCGTTTCCTGCTTCCCTTCTTATATAAATCCTGGCTAACACTTGAAGAGTTGGGAGTTGGTTCTTTCAGGCAGTAGTCCACTTTCTCCCCAGGTTGTCTGCTTCCTTAAAATAAAGCTACTTTTCCTTTACCCAACACATGTTTCTCAGTGTTGGTTTCTTGAGCAACAAGCAACAGAAACTGAGTTCCATCACAATACAGATTTCATTTCCTTTGGATATATACCCAGAATTGAGATTGCTGAATCAAAAAATAGTTCTGTTTTCAACTTCCTAAGAAAATGCCATACCGTTTTCATAATGACTGTACCAATTTACATTCCCACCAACATGGCACAGGGGTTCCCTTTCCTTCAAATCCTCACCAACACTTGCTACCTCTTTTGTTTTTGACAATAGCCATCCTAACAGGCATGAGGTGACATCTCACTGTGGTTTTGATTTGCATTTCCCCGACGATAGTGATGTTGAGCACCTTTGCATGTACTTACTGGCCATTTGTGTATCTTCTTTGAAAAATATCTGTTCAGGTCCTTTGCCTATATTCCAGTGGGATTATTTGGGTTTTCTGCTATTGATCTGTAGGAGTTCCTTATATATTTTAGATGTTAATACCTTATCAGGTATATGGTATCTAATAAATATTTTTTTCCCATTCCCTAGGCTGCCTCTTTATTTTGTTGATGGTTTCCTTTGCTATGCAGAAGGTTTTCAGTTTGATATAGTCCCGTTTGTTATTTTTGCTTTTGCTGTTTATGCTCTCAGTTTCATATACAAAAAAAATCATTGCCAAGACAAATGTCAAGGAGCTTCCTCCCTATGTTTTTGGTACATGTCTGTTAGGTCTACTTATTAGTTTCATTTGGTGGTGTCATGTTTGCCTTCTTCTTTGTGAACACAAGTCTGTTTCCTTTGGTTTGCTTTCTCAATACAGTCCTGCTTGATGGCTCCACTGGCGTTTTACAACCTCCTACCTGGAACCCATAGTTTCCACATAGGAACTTTTGTCCACGGATGGCTGCTAAGATTACTGTTGCTGTGGGGTTATATATGAGAGACCTCCTGTTCCACCATCTTGCTGACCCAGAGCAAACATTGTAAAGCCAAACAGAGTATTCTCTAATAGTTTTTGGAAGAACTATGATAGACACTTCCTACATGTAGCATGTAGCATCCTTCCTGGCACACCCCAAATCCACATTTGATATGTATCTCTATGGTTTTCCTCCTGGGCTAGAAAACTCTCAGGGCATCTACCTTAGGAAAAAATCATAGGTCAAAAACCACTATGCTTAAAATAAAAAATAATAATAAATAAATAAAAACATTATGCCAAAGACCTTCCCATGTGCCAGGCTCCCCCATCCTGCCTGTTCCAACTTCAGACTTACAACTTCTACTTCCATTTTTATATGTTGTAAGCCCTTGCCCCCATCAAATCCAATCTCTCAGGAGACATAAATAAAATACAACCAAAGTGGAATGGGAAAGAGAGAACATTACTGACAACAGTCATTCACATAGTTTATTCTCATTGGGCTGAAGGCAAGTAGGGAATATGAATCCTAAAGTTTGGGGATAGGAAACAAAGAAAAATTATTTCCTCATTCTCCCTGACTATACCTTTCAAGTCTTCTTCCTGGTTTATTACGTTATTTGGACAAACACACTTGACCACACCTCCTGACGTTACTCAATATTTGCTTGAGTGAAAGAGACTGAGGCAAACTGAAGGAGCAGCACTCATTACCCTCTGTCCATCACCCAGTAAACAGCCAGCCATGTCCTCACCATTCCTGTACACTGCTGGAGAGATGAGACCATCACACCAGCTGCGCCTACTGGGGCTGCTATTGTTTTCTCTTATTCCAAGTCAACTATGCCAGATCTGTGGTGAGTATGGTTTGACCTAAAATCGCTCTAGCATGATAGTCTGAAGACTATTGACAGGGAACTTTGTATAGAGTTACCTGAGAAAAGACCCTATTCCAATTCTGTATGCTGTTGGACTCTATGAGTAATGTGAAGCGTGGCAGGAGATGGTGAGGAAAGTTCCACAATGTACGTTGTTTTAAGAGGGATCATAGATTCAACATTAACTTGCCTAACCCTTCTTCCTATGCTAAGATCCTTTCTACCACAACAGGCCTGCCCAGTAGCTGTCTATTCTTGTTCATTTTCAGTGATAGAAAATTCATGACCCAGAAATTATTCAAGATCATGGAAAGGTCTCTTTTGATTCTGAGATGCAATCTATTTTTCTGAAGTTCAGCCTATGGGTTTTAGGTTAACTCCTTGTTTAACTACAAAGAAAAAAATAATGTTAATAATCTCTTTCAAATAACGAAGACTGTTCTCTTGTCATTATTGAGTTCAGATATTCCAAGCTACACAACTTCTTCTTTTCAACTCTTCCCCACAGGACGTGGGTAGAAACCCATCATCTCTCCTCTGCACGTAGGCTCCAGAGAGTATGTGATTCTATTTCAAAAATACTAACTAAGAGAAAGAAAAACTGGGTTCAGGTGTAGTCTGACCGCTTAATAGCCAAATGATCCAATGTTTCTGAATTTTTTTAGCTTCGTCTATAAATGGAGGATAATCAGGGAAAGGTGTTGAAGCAGGTGATTTCTTAAAGTCCGGTATAGCTCACAGGTGCATGATTTCTCTCTTATAAGTCTTTACCCTGGAATTGAGCTTCAAACCAGTCCAAAGATGGTGCCACAATGTGGTGTCAGCTGTGGCTACATCTTCCTGGTCTCTACAGCCCACGAGAAGCAATCCATCGCACAGCAGAAACACTAAAGTTCCAAGTCTGCCAGCTCTAATTGTTCTTCCTGGCCTGTCATTTCTTCTGTTGTATCCTAAGAACAGGGGGTCTCCATGGAGGCTTTGGAGTTTCATTCATTGTACAAAATAATTAACTTTGTTTTTAGTGGTTAAGGAAGCTGATTTGAGCTGTTGACCAGGAACTAAAAAGTCTATTTCAGGGCCAGAAAATCCGCTAAACTGGATGCTTCCACGAAATCTCAGAGGTGACTCACAATTGTCCAGTTGTGCCTGTAACAAACCGTGACCCTTCTACAATCACTCCATTCAGATCTTCCCGACTCTCTCTTTTAAAGTGAAGAAAGGTGGGCAAGGAAAATAACCTTTCCTGGACTCTCTAAGTATAGTGATCCTCAGAAACTCGAGTTGAGCTAGAGGTAATAATATGTACAGTGTTTTTTAGTTTACTTAGTGGGGTTTTTTTTGTTCAATATCCATGGAGTAGGTGTTAATATCCACCATTTCAACTGAAGTCAATAAAGTTACATAACTTGGGACTGCCCTGGCGGCGCAGTGGTTAAGAATCCTCCTGCCAATGCAGGGGGCACGGGTTCGAGCCCTGGTCTGGGAAGACCCCACATGCCGCGGAGCAACTAAGCCCGTGCGCCACAACGACTGAAGCCCGCGCGCCTAGAGCCCGTGCTCCACAACAAGAGAAGCCACCGCAGTGAGAAGCCCGTGCACCGCAACAAAGAGTAGCCCCCACTCGCCTCAACTAGAGAAAGCCCGCGTGCAGAAACGAAGACCCAACGCAACCAAAAATCAATAAATTAAAAAAAAAAACAAAAGAAAGTTACGTAACTTACCCCCAGTTATAAGTTAAGGAGCAAAGAATCCAGCCAAGGTCTGCCTGAACTCAGGGTTCATATTCTTCTCACGATTCCACAAACCCATGAGATAATCTGGAGATGGGTAGGATTTTCTTAAGATTATGGTCAAAGAATATTTAGAAATGTTTTCAGTGATAGTTAACTCTTCCTATTCTCCAGTTCCTGGGGGGTCCGGATTCTCCTTTTATTTCCACAATGTAATGGGACTCCCTCCATCCTTACCCCTGGGATTTGGACACATCTTAGGCTAAAACCAGAAGGTTTTCCAAAGGGTCCATAATGCTGAATAACGATCTTGATGCCTGGCCAGTTGGGCAATCAGACAATGCAGCTTTGGACTCAATCACCAATGACACGTAGAATTTTTGCCTTCTTTCTCTTCTCTCTTCTTCCCTTCAGCATTAACCCAAGTGAATTAGAAGAAGATGGAGAAGGAAACAACTGACTCTAGAAAGTAGATTGGGCTAGGCTCCAATTACCAAGGTCTCTTTAAGGATACCTTCTCTAGGCCTCAAATTAGGTAACGGTACTAGATCTACCAGGCAGGACTTATATTCTGCCAGGACACAATGGTAAGGCCGAATAGTTGTTAAAATAGTTACACTTCCATGCTGGTTGGCAAAAAAAGTAATACCTGGCAGAGCGGGGCTCCAGACCCACCTTTGTATTGTTACAGCAACACTGCCAGCGACTCCTGGAAGGGTCTATGCCTGTGCCATATCTGTTACTAAATCTTTTAATATCATCCCTGTTCCTAGCCCTAATATTTCATGAGTGTGTGTTTCTTATTTCCTCCCTCCCTTGCCACAGAGGTAAGCAGAGAAAACTGCTCCTATCTAAATCCTCTAGTAAACACAATGGTAAATGCAAACTATACCAAAGGAATCCAAAGTGCCAACATCCTGTTGACCTTCAGACTTGTTCAGATTCAGAACCAAAGGCTAGAACAACAGCTGACTCAACAAATTCAAGAAGATATAAAAAAAAGAGGTGAGTGCCTATATTCCCCGGAAGAGTTAGGAAAAGACTTACCTATCTATAAAGATGATCTCCAGTGAGTTCTAAAAATTGTGTGTCCAAAACATCCCTGATACATCAATCTTAGCTGTAGAAAACTTGAGGTGAACAGGGGTAGATATAAAATGTAGTACACATGAAACTTATTTAATGTTATAAACCAATGTTACCTAAATTTTTAAAAAATCTAACACAAGTATGTAGTGGGGTTTTTTTTGATAAGGTTCACATGAAATTCAAAAAAAATTTGAGATGACACAAAGGTACCTCAAAACATCAATCCCCTGCCACTTACTCTAGAGCTAGGCCTTCCTTCTTTGAGCCCTGAAAATAATATTCCTTCAAGAAGTTACAAGGAAAAGCAAAAGAAATTATAGATTCTCATCCATTAAGACTGTTATATGATATAGTTGAGTTCATGACCAGAGAGGGTGTGGACCACAACCAAGAAAGCTGACAGCAGAGAGGCAACCACAGAGCAACAGAGATGTGGACTGGGTTTGAGACCAGATTCCACTTTGAGCCTTTCTTTTCAATATCGAGCTTTAGCTTTCTAATGAGTATAAGGGGGAAATACACCACCCCCACCTACCTAACAATATCATTGTGAGAATTAGGAGCAGCCTGAGAGTTTGGACACTCTCTAAGGCAGAGCATACAAGTCAATTATTCCTATCCAGGAAAGACGGCACCCACAAGGAGAGAAAATCCCAAGGCTTTATTATTTATCTGTTTTTATTCTTTGTTCATTTTTATAAGGATTACACGATTCCAAAAATAACCCATAATTTCATGGGAAAGATTAAGATCTCGCTTGCATTTATACAGTACTGCTAGAAAAGGCTCTGTTTTGGGGATAAAGAAGAGAACAACAAAATATTAGTAAAGAGTAGAACAGGAGAAAGGAGTGACAGCAATAGAAGTCTCCAGGAAGACAGGAGGCCAAAAAAATTATAAGCATGTACCTTGTTTAACTTGAATACTTTTCTTTTCAGAGCCAGAGATAACCTCAGGAGAGCTTGCCTTGGCTATCCTGGCTTTGGGAGCGTGTAAAAACTCTAGTGAAGTGTTTATACGTGATGCTCATCTGGTTAGCAAACTAGGAGAGAAATTCAAAGCAGAAATTGAGAATATGGGTGAGAACCAAATGTTCAGAGACCCTGGACATCCTTGTCTTTTCCTCTCCTGATTCAGAACTGTATGAAGTTTCCCCCTACTTTTTCCATCTCCTCTTCACTTCATTCATCCCACTGTACCTTTGAAGATCACTTTCCCTTCGTCCTTCTTTCAACATGCATCTTGAGTTTTCTTTTCCAATATGTTCAACTGAGCATTGACCTTACGTAGGATGATGAATGCACACACCAACACACAAACATACAGGTCACAGTTCTCTAGTCCTCCAGAAGCTTGGCATTTAGACAAATTACACCAGAAACCGCTGAGCAATACAAGACACTGTGTCATAAGTATCAAAGCATATACATATGATTCTATAATATTACAAGGGCTAAAGATGGCAAAAAGTACTTTATCACTGGGAAAAATAGGTTGACCATCACAGCTGCTAGTGAGGTACATTCATGCATTCTAGTCCTAACTGTGTAACCACCTGGACATCAGGATAGTATTTTTTTTCAATTTTTATTGGAGTAGAGTTGATTTACAATGTTGTGTTAGTTTCAGGTGTACAGCAAAGTGAATCAGCTATACATATACATATATCCACTCTTTTTCAGATTTTTTCCCACATAGGTCATTACAGAGTATTGCCCTCTGCTATACTCTGTAATGTATAACAGTAGGTTCTTATTAGTTATCTATTTTATATATAGTGGTGTGTATATGTCAGTCCCAATCTCCCAATTTATCCCTCCCCCCCTTATTCCTTGGTAGCCATAAGTTTGCTTTCTACATCTGTGACTCTACTTCTGTTTTGTAAATAAGTTCATTTGTACCCTTTTTTTAGATTCCACATATAAGCGATATCATATGACATTTGTCTTTCTGTGTCTGACTTACTTCACTCAGTATGACAATCTCTAGGTCCATCCATGTTGCTGCAAATGGCATTATTTCATTCTTTTTTATGGCTGAGTAATATTCTATTGTATATATGTACCACATCTTTATCCATTCCTCCACTGACGGACATTTATGTTGCTTCCATGTCCTGGCTATTGTAAATAGTGCTGCAGTGAACATTGGGGTGCATGTATCTTTTCAAATTATGTTTTTTTCTGGATATATGCCTAGAAGCAGGATTGCCGGGAGTATTTTTTATAGCTTTAGTGCTGAACCTCCTCAGTTATAAAATGAGACGAGTTGAGTTGAATTTGGTGGCCCTTCAGAACCTTTAAATTTCTCAACTTTGCCGATGCTATGAGCAGTATCTCCCCTCTGTTATTCACCTCTCTTTAAATGTAAAGAAATGGAGATAAAGTAAGTAGAAATAAGTTAAAAATGTACTATTCCGGTACCACTTCCGTGAATAAGGTATTTCTTTTCTCTCTGCCAGAAACACACAGTGACCATCCACTGACTAACTATTACCAGCTCAGCCTGGCCCTCCTGGCCTTGTGTCTGTCCAATGGGAGCCACTCAATCACCAACGTCATTCCTTACTTCACTCCGGAAAATAAAAACTATTATTTTGGTGGCCAGTTCTCAGTAGGTGAGTCATTTAAACCCAATTCCCTTGGTTTCAAGGACACAGGCACCAACAGGCCTTGCCCTTTGAATTTTTCTACCTGTAAGTAGTTGAATTTTTTCTATCCTCTTTACCCTAGTCTCCTCAGAAGAGAATTTTTGTTTAGAAGAATGGATATTGAGTAGTATTTAAGCCTCTTTGTAGATGTGCAGTATAGTAGAAAGACGTGGTTCCTGCTCACACTTTTGAGTAACCAACAGATGTTAACTCTTGACTTTAATTTTCCCATCTTTAAAATGAGGACAGATCATGAGACTCTTCAGATAAGACATCTTAGGAACTATAAATGTTAGAGAAAGGGAATGCAGTGGAATTCATTTATCTCAACCCTGCCCCTTTCTCTCATCTATTGGGACCATTTGGATGTGTGGGATTACTTGAATAATAGAACCTCTCCAGTGGTCAGGCCCAATATTTTGATCAATAAAGTGCGTATCCACCATGGAGAAGGACCAGAAATTTCCCACTGGATCCGCTTACACATCCAAAAAGAAGTCCCCTTAAGACAAGCAGCGTTGTTGCCCTAGGGGCCCAGATCCACAAGCTCATTTTTCTCCAAGAAGTTCAAAGAAAACCACCATTCAGTGTCTCAGGATAGTAAGGAGAAAGTGAGCTTCTTATACTCCTTCTTCTATGAGAGAGGGAAGGCACCGTGCTTAAAGAACATAGAGGCAACCAAGTAACGAGCCAGGAAAAAAAGACCTTATCCTCCATCCTTCCAGTCTCTTGCCGCCTCCTCCCCATTAAGAAGGTTTACTGAATAAACTGCTCTCAAGCGCTATTTCTTAATCAGTCTAATGGAAACCTTGGAACTTTACAAAGACATATTTGTTTGGAGTATTATCCTGGGTTTTCTCAATTTCTTTGCCAATATGGCTAAAAGATAAAAAAAGATGAGAACAACCAGTGTGTAAAAGCAGACCATTCACGTGTTTGCACCTACAAATCCATATGTGTTTCTATGACCAAGATGTGAGTTTCTGAGGTACATGGCTATTCAACATAAGGAAAGAATCTTGCAATATTTGAGAGGCTAGTGCCAGAGGGATGAGTGCTGTATCCTGAAATTCTTCCCTCCCATCATTAACGAGCATGAGCAACCATCCCTGTTTGCCCAGATTTGTCCTGTTGTTAGTACTGAAAGTCCCACATACCAGGAAGCTACTCAGTCCGGGGTGAACCAGCATGGTTAGTCACCCTACCACCGGTGTTTTGCTTCCCGACAGATACTGGAGCAATGGCTGTTCTTGCCCTAACCTGTGTGAAGAGGAGAATAGAAAAGGAGGAGATTGAAGCAGATATAAAGGATTTAAACAAAACCAATGTTTATATAACATCCCTGGTAAATAAGATTCTGTCTGCAAAAAATGATGGTCTCTTTGGAAACATATTTAGCACAGGAGAAGCTATGCAGGTAAGTCAGAGCGTAAACCAAGAGACAGGGAAGGGATTCACGGAGAAAAGCAACATCTTCATCCTCCCTTACTGGCCTCCTAAAGACTTATTATCCATTCTGTTTCCTATACTGACTTTGATCTTACTCATGTGATTCCCCTCCCCTGCCTGAAACGTATTCTCCTCTCCTTTACCTTTCCATACCCGATGCTTCTATGAAGCGCTTCCTGACTCCATTTAAGAAATTCTACAGCCTATTACAATCTATCTTGTTGTTTTATCACATGCAGTTTCACACTTTACCATATACTATTGTTTGGCGTTTCACCTTACCTCCCAAATTAGGTTACTGGTATGGAAATAATAAGTGGTAGTGGCAGCTGGTATTTATTGACATTAAGTCATTAATGAACAACCACCCAGTGAAGAAAGAATTATTATCTCTATTTCCTAGGAAGTAATAATAATGAGTGTGAATCATGGAGTACCGGTAACTTGCCTAATAGTACAAAGCCAAAGAGCGATGCAGATTGTGATAGGACTGAAATAACTGGTTTCAAAACTCATACTCAATGCCAACACTACCCTGTATATGTTCTTTGAAGACTGAGAATTTATTCCTGCATTTACTCACTGATCAACTCAACTCTAAGGGGTTATACAAGAGGAGATGAAGAAAGGTTTATAGAAAAAAAAAAAAAGATTTCACCGAGTCTTTGGTATGAATTTGGGTCTGCTAGGCTGACTCAGGGTGAGAGGACTTTCAAAGGGAGAGAAGAAGCAAGGACAAAGGACAAAGGTACAAAAGAACATTCCATATTTTAGGAAGATCAAAATGTTCAGCACAAGGTGCTTGGGAAAAATTACAAGACGAGGCCGATGATGTAAGCAAGGGTCCAGTCATAAAGAGTGTTCATACTGTTGTTTCTGTTCACACTTGATAAGTTTGAAATTAATATAAAACCGTGGTTTCCCATTCTGGCTGCACGTTTGAATCACCTGGAGGAGCTTTTATAAAATACTAATGTTTACACCCCGCACCAACCAGTTAATACAGAAATTTAGGGGTGGAACATGGGCTTTGGTCTTGTTTAAAAACCCTACAGGTGGTATTCATTCACAGCAGGACCAAGAGCTGCTTACCTACCAGACAGTTTATAAGAGAAGATAAAATATGATGAGTTTTTTTTTTAATATCCCACAAATGCTGGTTGACTACTTGGTTATCTTTAAGAGACTTCAAGAAAAAAGGAAAAGGAGAACTGTCCTTCCTTGGGAAACCACAGAGCAACATCTTCAAGTTTAGTCCATTTTAGTCCTTGTCTTACTCACTCTAATACCCTCTTAATTTTTCCTACCCTGTAATTCTGCCCCTTCAGTCCGGTTTATATCTGCTGCCTGGATAGTTTCTGTTCAAGAACCTGTTAGACTTCCCACTGTCAAGCAAATGATGGCAGACACCGCACCGTGAAATTCAAGAGTCTACCAATCTGGTCCCAACCTCCTTCTCCGGGCTGTCCTTCCACAATTGCCCTGAGTGTTCCCTCTACACCAGTTCTCCTAAGCCAGGAGGAATCCTCTGGGGATTTTACTAAAACGCATATACTCTCATCATGGCCAGGCCAGGCTCTGGCCATTCCTACTTTATCCCCTTTGGTCAGGTTGTTGCCTCCTCATGTCACCTACTGAAATGCCATCATACCACCAAGCCTATTCAAGTACTGCCTTCTCCACCAAGCCTTTCCTCAGTCTCACTAAATGTTTATGAGCTCTTCCTCTTTGGAACGGCCATGCCGCTAGATGCTTCTCTTAGGGCGTTCATCTTAGGGACTCCTTTACAAGAATCTGTTCACACTATTTATGGATTGCCTCCTATATGACAAGTACTGTTTCAGCATCAGTGGTACAAGAGTAAATACGGTAGAGAAAGTCTGTTCTCATTGACGCTATGAGAGTTCGTGTGATTTAACAATTTCCACCTCCCCACCCAAACTAGCTTATAAGCTTCTTGATGGCGGGAAAGGTATTTTAGTGGTCTAAGGTGGTTCCTATGTAGTCAATGTCCAACAAAGATTTACTAAATTAGTTAGATGCAGGCTTTCCCGTTATGTGAAGTTTCTCTCATTTATTCTCATTCTCTCTCTCTCTCTCTCTCTCTCTCACGTTAGGCTCTGTTTGTCTCATCAAACTATTACAAAAATAAACGGAATTGCCAAGAAACTCTGCACACAGTACTTCACAACGTCTTTCAGGGAGCATTCCGTCTGCCAATTGCTGCAGCCCAGATCTTACCTGCCCTGATGGGAAAGACCTACTTGGATGTCAACAAAAACTGTTCTTGTGCCTGCAGTCCAGGTATAGCAGTAATGAGCAAACTGTTTTGCCTTTCAGCATAACACCCAAAGTGTATGAGACTTAGGTTTCCTCAGGGACCAGAAGTGACCAGTTAAACCTCTGAAGCATAACAGTTCCCAGATAGAACTCAGTCCTCCATATGTGATCATAACCACCGGAGGATTTGTCCTTAACAGAGTAGTAGATGCTGTTCTTGGTTCAAACACTGATGAACAAGGTAGACTTTATTAAAGGACGTCTATCTCCAAAGGGATGTTTTCTGACTGCTGGATACAGAGATTTTCTAAGCATCATTCCCATCCTAAAAAGTATGGTGTCGCTGACTTTTCATTATGCTCAATGAGTGGTCCCTCAGAGACATAAGACATTAATGTGGAAAGAATATGGCAGTATTATAAGAAAATTGCAGCATGAATCATTAATCAAACAACTGATTTTGCAACCAGGTACAAAGAAAGAAGACTTTTCCTTCTATCTATCTTGTTCATTTCTGGTTCAGGCACATGTAGGTTTAGGGATCTTAGACAAAATGTTTAACTTCTAAGCTTCAGTTTTCTACTATAAGAAATGCAAATGATAACAGTATGTAACATAGGTACTTGTAAGGACTGAAGGAGGAAATCCCTGTAAAACGATCAGTGCAGTGCCTGGCACATAATGTTTTCAATAAATGTTAAGAAATAAAAAGGCCAGGAATTGGGAAAAAACAGGGGAAGGGCACTAAGAGATACAAACTTCCTGTTGTAAAATAAATAATTCACGGGAATATAAAGTACAGCATAGAGAATATAGTCAATAATATTGTAATAACTTTGTATGGTGACAGATGGCTACTAGACTTTCCATGGTGATCAGTCCGTAATGAATATACATGTCGAATCGTTGTTTTACACCTGAAACTAACATAATATTGTATGTCAACTACACTTCAGTAAAAAAATTAAAAGGCAAAAAAAAAAGGGGGTGGGAAGCATTGCTATATGCTGCACCAAAGCAAAAAAAAAAAACAAAAAACAACAGGAGCCCCTGTGGGAAACGGGAGATGGGGTAATTGAATTGTATAAAGGGAAAGAATCATTGCATAGGGCTTGGATAGGTGTGCAGACTCTAACCTCATTTTTATTATTCCTTATAATAATTCTTCTCTGCCCTTCTGTCTCTGCCAGATAAATTCAACATCTCCACTGATAAGCCTGTACCTGTGACACCTACTATCTCGCCCTCGAATATTTCAGTCAACTACTCTGTGCGAATCAATGAAATTTTCAATTCCACCAAAGTCACCGTGAGAAAGGGTTCTGTCTTCCTTGATGTGATGATGGCAGCTCAGAAACAAAATAAGGCTGCATTTTGGTAGGTCTGTACATAACCTAAGGTTAAGGAATTTAATGTGATTATGACTCAGCAAGAATACATCTGCACCTGAATACAATGTACATTTAAAACACCTCCCGGTGAGTACTTTTGCTGTTCACCAACATCGCACAGCCGGGGTTAAAAAAAGGGAGGTGAAATTTTTCCTCCTCTAGCATGTAGCAAGTATTAAATTATTGCTCACTGAATAGATAAATAAGAACCAGGGATCCCTCTTCTGTCAGTTAAACTCCTTCAATAAATAGAACCTCTTAAGTCAGACATTTTGTGTCTGGAACAGTGGGTCTTAACTCTTTTTGAATCACTGACCCCTTTGAAAGTCAGATGAGTGAGATTCTCATCCCAGAAAAAGGAATATACACACAAAATGTGTCATTTAAAAAAAATTTTTATTTTATATTGGAGTATAGTTGATTAACAATGATGTGTTAGTTACAGGTGTACAGCAAAGTGATTCAGTTATACCCATAAAAGTGTCCATTCTTTTAAATTGTTTTCCCATTTAGGTTATTATAGAATATTGAGCTGAGTTCCCTGTGCTATACAGTAGGTCTCTGTTGGTTATCTATTTTAAATATAGTAGTGTGTACATGTCAATCCCAAACTCCCAGTCTATCCCCCACCCCCGCTACCCTTTACCCTTTACCCCTGGTAACCGTAAGTTAATTCTCTAAGTCTGTGAGTGCAAAACTTGTCATTTATGGTTTTTTTACATGTGCGGTTTTTATAATTTTTTTTTTTTTTGGCTGCGTTGGGTCTTCATTGCTGCATGCAGTCTTTCTCTAGTTGCGTCAGGTGGGGGCTTCTCTTCGTTGCAGTGTGCTGGCTTCTCATTGCAGTGGCTTCTCTTGTTGCGGAGCATGGACTCTAGGTGCACGGGCTTCAGCAGTTGTGGCATGTAGGCTCAGCAGTTGTGGCTCGTGGGCTCTAGAGCACAGTCTCGGTAGTTGTGACACACCGGATTAGTTGCTCCGCGGCATGTGGGATCTTCCCGGACCAGGGCTTGAACCTGTGTCCCCTGCATTGGCAGGCAGATTCTTAACCACTGCACCAGCAGGGAAGTCCCCAAAACTTATTATTTAAATCAGAGGTTTTACAAATGCCTCCCCCACCTTTCAGGAGGTTCATGGACTCCTAGATTAAGGTTCCCTGACCTAGAGAGTTCAAATATTAAAATTAAGATATTGACTCTGCTTCTGAAAAATATGGCTTATTTGGCTCCTTAAACCTAACTGACAATAGCTTACTGTGTTTAATAACGTGCTGTAAGCTGCGACAGAGAAAATCGTATATATATGAAAATATATGTCTATGTGTATATATATAACCATAAAGCCTGCTTTTAAGTGTTCCCAGGAAGGTAGAAATGTGAGTAAAGAATGTGAAAAAGACATTGACTATGTCACTTTTTAATAAACAGGTATGAATTACTAAATTATCCTTTCCTGTTCCTCTTTCCTCAATGTCTCTAGGACAACCAATTAACACTTTCTTGTACTGCTTTAGTGTCTTCATCAGTTACTGTCTTGGGTAGAAGATTCGAAATTGTTGATGGCAAAGTGTCTACTATGGCGGGGAGGAGGGGCAGAAACCAGGGGAATCATTTCTCTAATTTTGCATGGATTGTAGAGGGCCTGCATCAGAATGACCTGGAATGTTTATAAAATGTGCAGATTCCTGGTCCCAGCCCAGACCGACAGAATCAAGGTGTCTGGGGATAGGGCCAGGAGATCTGCGTATTCTGAAGCATCTTCAAGTGATTCGTAGGTATGTTAAAGTTTGAGAAACGCCCATGGAGAGTTGCCTTCGACCATCCTAAGTTCCTGTAACCCATTCACTGTCCCCCACAGTTTCGAAATGGAGGACGGCCCATGGGGGCCCTACATCACCTCTGTTCAGAACATAAGCGCCAACAATAATGACAGAACCTACTGGCAACTTCTGAGCAATGGCCAACCGCTGAGCCAAGGTAAGGGAGAGTACGACAAACAACGCTACGGAGTGAGATGCCCAAAGCATTCAGGTGTGAGGGGGTAAGCTTTGGCGGGGAACATGCCAAGGAGCTGGGAGAGCCATATCCATTATCTGATGATTTGGTGGTCAAATCATTTGACCCACTTCTCCTTCTTCTTCCTTTTCAGGAGCTGGGAGTTATGTTGTCAAAAATGGAGAATATTTGGAGGTTCGTTGGAGCACATACTAATAAACCCAAACCATCCTCAGCTGGGTCTAACCCATTTGTAGTGAGATTCCATGCGGAAATTGATCTTACACCTTCCTTTTCACTTATCTCGACCCCAATAGCATAGTCAATAACCTCTAATTCTCACTTCGCATGTTCAATAAAAGATCAACAACTATACAAAAAGAGCATGTTCTAATAATTTCATAGCAAAAGGGAATTACTATTAGAGAGAAGACTACCTCAGGAGGAAACAAAGTGAAAGAGATTAGACCCACTTGTCTAATAAACTGAGTTCTACTCAAGGTTTCCCTGCTAACTATCTGGGTGACCTTGGGCAACTGGGGAAAATGGAGATAAAGTTCTAGGTTTAATGGTGCAGCAGCAACCAATGAGATCAAGGAGAAAGTTCATACATAGGGAGACTGAGCTTTCTGAGACCCAGGTGCAAGGGAGGAACTGAGTGGACATATCGGCCTCATACAGGCAGTGGGTAGAGAGAAAAATATTGCCCTGGAGAAAGGGAGAAATGCGAGGCTTACACATAAAAGTCAGTCCACAACGTTTGAGGAACACTTTCATCCCCTCCTCCAGCTGCCTCCCCTGGGTCCCACTTGTTCTCCCACATTTATTTTCCTTTCATTTCACCATAAAAATCACCCTTATAGTCATATCATCAAAATACACATGTAAAAAAAAAATGACTCCAATGTTTATTTCAGCAGAATTCACTTTAAAGAAAAAGTTGTATCGTGTCTTAGCATGAGCTGGGTTACACCTCTTACTGAGTACCTGAGCTAGGTGCACATTCAGTCCGGAACCAGAAGTGCCTTTAAGAAGCCGGAGGACAAAAGGTGCTTCAGATAAAGCATAAAGTAATCCATTTAAAATCACCTCCAAAAGAAAGAGCCCTTTAGGTAGAATTAGTTAACTTATTTCAAAAATGCCTTCTTCATTGCTCCTTGTGCTTTCATGATACTCTTCTCCCCCTCCACCAGTAACCCTGATTCCTACACACAGTAACCCTCTTCCTACACACTGCTTTCTGGCACTGATCTTCAACTCTCAGGTTCAGCTCTGCCCTGGCCTTCATTAACCGGGTGTGACAGATGCCTTCACAGCTACACAGCAAGGGATTCCATCCTCTTGGGTCTGTGTCACATCTTGAAAGCAAATTAGAGACCGGGGGGTCTCCATGGTGCTGTGAGCATGCAGTACCAGCTGTCAGATCTATTTGTAGACTATACAATCTATGTGAAATTGAAGGATAATGGTTTAGGTCACAAATATGCAAACTATTAGGACTGGCATTGCTGTCCATCACAGTGTGACCATACAGTTTATCATCCAACCATAACTCTGTTAAGAGTGAAAGTGAACATTATTAATAAATATACTCAGAAAAAAAAAACCAGATTAAAAACTGTGACTATCCTGGGAAAACCAGAACATATGGTCAATGTTGTCCATAAAGGAAGCTCAAGCAAAAAATATAAACACAGGGGCTTCCCTGGTGGCGCAGTGGTTGAGAGTCCGCCTGCCGATGCAGGGGACATGGGTTCGTGCCACGGTCCGGGAGGATCCCACATGCCATGGAACGGCTGGGCCCATGAGCCATGGCCGCTGAGCCTGCGCATCCGGAGCCTGTGCTCCGCAACGGGAGAGGCCACAACAGTGAGAGGCCCACGTATTGCAAAAAAATATATATATATATATATACACAAATATGTCAAAATAACAGGAAATATTGCCCCTGAAATAACCAACGAAACTGAATCTCAATGTAACAAAGTTGCAGTGGGTCTCTCCAACGTCCCTAACTCTCTCTCAATGATTCTAGCTCATTTTCTGTAATATTCAGTCAATACCAGTAAAGCACCCAATTTATGTTAGGCCTATTTTCCCAAATGTGGTACAAGAAATTAAACTCATTGGTATACCAACATGGAGTCAAGGAACATGCCATCACAACATTAAAGTCATTTTCTTTTCAATTCTCATTTAATTCTGATTGGATTAAATATCAAACCTCACTTTATGCCACTATGTTTTCCAACACTCCCCTCTAGCACTGCTAACCTCCGTTTCTGATGGAGAAAGATGAGTTTCTCCCAGCCCATGGTCTTTAAGTAGAAGGTAGTAATACTGTAGTCTGATAGGAATGCCTTCAATCTCTGAGACAGACATGAAGGTCAATGGAATAACGTTTCTTTAGCATTCCACTAACATTGGCCAGTGAAACCTAGCTCTGGCCACACACTTGCATTCGGAGAAGATCCTATAGCTTGAGATTATGTCAGAACCTAGACTGAGTCTGAGGGGAGAAACTTACACCTGCAAAGAAGTAATCAACACAAATAAACCTTTCAGATGTCCAGAGAGAATCTCAGTGCTTTGATACCAGAAAATGAGGCACAGGAAAAAACAAACAAGGAAATAAATCAATAAGTCCAGTCAAGAGTTAACCAAAGACTATCAAAACATACACTTTAAGAAACTATAGAGGAGATTGGTTCAAGATGGCGGAGTAGAAGGACGTGCTCTCACTCCCTCTTTCAAGAGCACCGGAATCACAACTAACTGCTGAACGATCATCGACAGGGAGACACTGGAACTCATCAAAAAAGATACCCCACATCCAAAGACAAAGGAGACGCCGCAATGAGACGGTAGGAGGGGCGCAATCACAGTAAAATCAAATCCCATAACTGCTGGGTGGGTGACTCACAGACTGGAGAACACTTATACCACAGAAGTCCACCCACTGGAGTGAAGGTTCTGAGACCCACGTCAGGCTTCCCAACCTGGGGAGCAGTTAGAATGGGCTTCATCAGAACATCTACAAGCAACAAATGCTGGAGAGCGTGTGGAGAAAAGGGAACCCTCTTCTGGGGTTCCTGTTCTGAAAGTTATTGGCTAATGGAAACAACTGTGTCAACATTAGTCTTGAAGCAATACCATGGCTGTAAGGTAATTTACAAGAAAGTGTATGTTCAAAGAGCAGGCACACCAGGTGTGCACGGGTTATCTCAGGATGTTTATAAGCAGGCTCTGGAACCCAAGGTCAGCACCATGCTGGTTCCTAATCCTGTATTAGATTCTTACTGCTGCTCTAACAAATTACCACAAATGTACTGGCTTAAAACAAAGATAGATATATTCTCCTACACTTCTGGAGGTCAGCAGTCTGACCTGGGACTCACTGGGCTAAAATCAAAGTGTTGAAAGGGCTGTGTCCTTCAAGAGCTTCTCGGGGGAGAATCCATTTCCTTGTGCGTTCCAGCTTCTGGAGGAATCCTGCGCTCCTAAGCTCACGGCCCCGCCGCCTTCAAGGCCAGCAATTGTATCATGCTGACCTCTGCTTCTTTCATCGCATCTCCTTCTCTGACTCTAAGTCTCCCGCCTCCCTCTTTCACTTATGGACCCCTGTGATTATATTGGGTCCATCGAGATAATCTACAATAGTCTTCCTATTTTAAAGTCATTTTAATAATGACCTTAATTCCCTTTGTTATCGACCAGGGTTTTTGGACTCCTTAGTCAGTAGAAATTGATCAGAGGCCAGACAAGAAATTCAGGCAAGGCTTTATTGGGACCCCTGCTACAGCAGGGGGCAGCAAGAAGTACCATGTTCCCTTGCTAGCTGGTTCCTTACGTGGGGGTGAAGGTAGGGATGTGTCCGGGGCTCGGGCCGGGGGGTGGCTAGGTGGTCTGCCCACCCCTCCCCGAGCAGGAACAAGCTGGTTCCTTACGTGGGGGTGAAGGTAGGGATGTGTCCGGGGCTCGGGCCGGGGGGTGGCTAGGTGGTCTGCCCACCCCTCCCCGAGCAGGAACAAGCTGGTTCCTTACGTGGGGGTGAAGGTAGGGATGTGTCCGGGGCTCGGGCCGGGGGATGGCTAGGTGGTCTGCCCACCCCTTCGGCGGTATTGTGCATAGGAGGCATGCGTAGTACCCTGCTTTTGCTCCCAGCTCTTCAGAGGTGCCAGTTGAGCTTCTTTGATCTTTTCGTCCAGAATTTGCCCCAACTGCACATTCATGAAGTTATTTTTAGACCCTTATAGTTTCTTTGTATTTTGTTGTTCAAGGAGACGTTTGTCCAGGTCCAAGCGTTGCAGCACAGCACAAAGGGTCCCAGGTCCCAGCCTGTCTCACCTTTACCATGTAACTTAGCATATTCACAGATTCCAGAGATTAGGATATGGACGTCTTGGAGGTGGGGGAATTATTCTCCTCCTTCGTATGGCATACAAGGCTCTCTACCATGCAGACCAAAACTGTCTTTCTGGCTTCATCCCCCACCAAATGCTGTGTATTAGTGATATATGGCTGTATAACAAGTCACCCTAAAGCTTAATGGCTTAAAACAACAACACTTATTATCTCACAGTTTCTATGGGTGAGGAATCCAGGGACAGGTTACCTGGGTCCTCTAGCTCATGGTCTTTCATGAGGCTACAATCAAGATATCGGCTGGGGCTGCTTACATCTCAAAGCTCAACTGAGGAAGGATCTGCTTTCAAGCTCATTCTCGTGACCTTTGGCAGGATTCTTTCCTCCCTGGCTGTGGGATAGAAGCTGCTCTCAGTTCTTCGCTGCACCAGCCCCTCCATGAGGCAGCTTACAGCACGGCAGCTGCTTCCTCAGAGCAAAAAGCAAGAAGAGCGGGAGAGGCTGCAAACAAGACGGAGCCGGTCTACTGCAACCTCATCCCATCACTTTTGCTGTATTATATTTATTAGAGGCAAGGCCAGCCCACACGCTAGAGAAGGGGATTAATTACCTAAGAGCATGAATGCCAGGAGGTGGGAACATGGGTCGATGTTAGAAGCTGTCTAGCACACCCCAATACGTATCCTGTGTTCTCACCTATGAAACCACCAAATTAGTCCAAGAAAGAAAAAAAATGCTTTTTTTTATCACCCATGCTATATATTTGTTCATTAATTCACTCGTTCAAAAAGTATTCATTTGATAATGCCACTTGCAGCAACATGGATGGACCTAGAGATTATCATACCAAATGAAGTCAGACAGAGAAAGACAAATATCATAAGATACTCACATGTGGAATCTAAAATATGATACAAATGAACTTATTTACAACACAGAAACAGACTCACAGACATAGAAAACAAACTATGGTTACCAAAGGGGAGAGGGGGTGGGGGAGGGATAAATTAGGATTTGGGGATTAGCAGATACAAACTACTATATATAAAACAGATAAACAACAAGGTCCTACTGTGTAGCACAGGGAACTATATTCAATATCCTGTAGTAAACAAAATGGAAAAGAATCTGAAAAAGAATATATAACTGAATCACTCTGCTGTACACCAGAAACTAAAAAATGAAACGAAATAAATAAAATGAAATGAAAAAATAAATAAGTAATTTTTAAAGTATTCATTTCATTCCTACTGTGAGCTGGGTAGTGTCTCAAGTACCTGGGACAAAGCAGTGAACAAAACAGATTAAGCTCCTGCCCCTTTGGAGCAGACATGCTAGTGGGGAAGGAGACATACAGTAAGTGAACTACACGTAGAGTATGACAGAGGATGAGGCGCTAGAGCAGGTAAGGGGCACGGTGGGTGTCAGGGGGGTGAGGCTGTCTCATATGTAATGGTCTGGAAGGCTTCTCTAAAAGCTGACCTTTGAGCAGAGACATGAAAGAAGTGAGGGAGCCACCATGAGAGTATTTGGAGTAAGGATTTCCCAGGCAGAGAGGACAGCAAGAGCAAAGGTGGCTGATGGGTTCAAGGAACAAGAAGTGCTGCTGGAACAGAGTGAACAAAGGAGAAAGTGGGTGGAGGTGAAGTCCAGAAGGAAACCAGATGCCAGATCTTACAGGGCCTGGAGGTCGTTAAAAGGAATTTGAATTTTTTTTTTTTTGCTTTTTCATCATATGGTATATTTTTTCAATTTTTATCGGAGTATAAGTTGATTTACAATGCTGTGTTAGTCTAAGCTGGGAGTCACTGAGAATGGCCTCCTAAAAGGAGCTACTTAAAATGCGGTGGTTAGAAAAAAAAGTAGTCTCCTCCTTCATAATCTCATTATTTCCAGTTCTCTGTGTGAGGGGGAGATATACTTTGCTTTAGTATACAGCTACAATTCTAAAAACATTTTTTAATATATACATATTACTTAATATAGTTCATTGAGCTCACGTTTTGCAATTACTTACTTTCAAAGATAATATCTGAAAGCCCAGGGTGTTTGAAACTGCTTTCATCCCCAGATAAGGAAAGAGAAATCAAACAAAACCATTTATGGCCCATTGCTTTCCCAACATCAAACAACTTCAAAGAGCCTAGGCTGGAACCCAGGTCATGTCAATTTAATTCATTGCATAAAGCCAGACCTCACCTGGCTGATGCTCACCTGAGAGCCAAGAGGGCTTATTGTAAAGCAAGTGCCTCAGACTGTGAGCTGGTGCCTTAGGAATCCCCCAAACCTCAATGAAGTGGTTGCCGATAAACAGCCAAGAGGCGGTCTGGGCGTGCAAAGGCTTAGGAGAAGGTCTCTGTTACATTTGCACATTAGCCAGCCTGCCAGGATTTTAGTAAAGGACACTTGGTCATCGCTGCCTTCACCGCATATTAAGCCCTGAGTGTCTCCTATGACTGTGCGGCCTACATGTGACCTTCAGGCACCTTGGAGGCTCTATAGTAGGTAAACTTAGATAAGCAAATGGAAATTAGTTTTATCTTGGAGAGTGCAGTCAGCATAAGTGTTAGGAGTGTCTGGAGGATGGGGGAGGAGAGCAGACTGTTCTACAAAGAGAAGCATATATAAGAAAGAGTAGAGAAATACTCTACTTGCAAACACTGGGACTTGTGAACGGGAGATGTGGACAGGAGACAGTGGGATGACCCGGGTCACCCTCCAACTCCTGACCCTTCTCTGGGCTATGACTGGGACCAGCACCCAGACCCGAAGCTCATGCTGTGAGTAGAGCATTTTTTCCAAGGTCAGGGAAGCAGTTACCCTGGGGATAGGCAGAAACCTCAGACACTGAAGTCTGCTCATGAGACAGTGCCTGAAAACAGTGGTCACTCTAGGAGTTCCAAAGCGGGTGAGTCAGGGTCTGAGTGTGTGTGGTTCATCTTTCCTGACTTAACAGCATAAGTTCTTTGAGAGGCAAGTCTATGCATTTTACTTTAAGAGAAATTGAAATATCATTGCAGGAATGATGGTTGATGATACAGAGAAAGATCTTCAGTGGCTGTTCTGACCAGGTACCACTATTAGTGAGAATGTTGGGTACTTGCTGAGGATAGGTCATATCCCAAATCTTTCATATTTTTCATGTAAGAGGGAGAAAAAAATGGATGCAAGGAAATCAGTGACTTCTAGGAACATGCTAGAAATAGCATGAAATGTCTGTGAGCCATAGTGCTCGATGCTACTAAGTGAAAAATCACTTTCTTAAAGGTAAGGGTTATTTGGGAAGATGTAGGGACTAACTGGCCTCCAAAGAAAAAGCCCAGTGTTTTCTCCATTGCTCTTTAATAATCACCCCAAAGGGAGCATCCCTGAGGATACCAAGGCTACTCCTGTCTTCTCCTAAGAGACACAGGAAACATGTTTCTGAGAAGAGGGAACGAGGATGAGGGGTTTGGTAAACGCCTTTGTCCCTTGCAGCTGTTCCCTTAGCAGAGCAGCCCTTGGTTAATGGCATCCAAGTGCTCATGGAGAGCTCCGTGGTCCACTCTGCCTTCCCAAACCCCAGCATCCTGATTGCCATGAACCTGGCCGGAGCCTACAACTTGGAGGCCCAGAAGAACCTGACTTTCAAGCTCATGGACAGTGACACAGCTGGTGAGAATCCAGGGCCCCTCTGCCCGCTCCCTGAATCTCCATCCCCAGGGCCCACCTCCATGTCCCCCCACCCCAGTGCTACCTGTGATGGTACCTGAATCACCCAAACACCTTTCCCTGCATACCTGGAAGGACTCATGTGTGAAGTCAGGGCATTCACACAGGAGGGCAGCAAAGCAGAAAGAGCTCTAGATTAAATGTAAAAGAGCAGATTTCCAGGTCTGGCTCTGCCACTTACTAATTCTGTGACCTTGGACTAGTCACAGATCCCCATCAACCACACGGTCGTCATTTGCGAAACGCAAATAATTCTAATAACAGTAACACTAATAGCAAAATAACAACAAAATAATAAAGTCTCTGTCCTGCCTGCCTCACAGGAGCTGCCTTGAGGTTCAAATTAGATAAACTTGAGTAAAGTTAAAATTATCTTGTAACTATACATTCTTTTTATATATGAATTTGTATGGGTATTCTTGCTGCTTTTCTAAACAGATACCAGAAATTCCTGATGGGGTTGTCAAGTCACATAGAGGCCACTAGATTAATGGCCTATTTAATGTTTTTCCATACTTCTTCAATGTTTTTCCATACTTCTTTCCTTGAGAAAGATCAAAAAACTAATCACATTATTTAAAAAATCGAAATGATCTGGAAAGAAGCAGAGAGCTCGGCCTGGCCCCTGGTGCTCTCCCCTGAGAACGCCTTTGTTTAACTATATTGTTCTCTCTTCTACAGACCTTACCATTGGTCAGCTTGCCCTCACCATTATGGCCCTCACCTCCTCCTGCCACGACCCTGGGAACAAAGTATCGATTCTACAGAGACAAATGGAGAACTGGGCGCCTTCCAGTAAGACCTCATCAGAAGGGAGGGGGAAGTGAGGCAAATGGCCTTTCCTGAGAATTTTAAATCTATAAAGAAAAAGGAAGGGAGAGTGGAAGTTTAGGCAAGAGACACAAAGTACCTCTGATGATCCCACAAGTGAGATCTCCACTTCCAATCCAATGAACCAGAAAAGACCACTATCCCAGGGAAACAGTTCTATGCCATCATTGAAGACAGCAGCATCCCTCTTATTCTGTTCTCATGCCAGATGACAGTCTTATTCTGAGACACATGGAAGTTATCTCTTGCCATATGGTATCTTTCCTTTTGGACAGGTTTTCTAGCAATGTCTCTTTAAAAGGTTTGGCTTTTCCTTTTTCACAAATATCTTCTTTACGGTGAATGTTAGTCTTATGAAGGCCCTCTATCCCTTTCCAAGGCCTCAATACCGATGCTTTATCCTTCTATGGGCCCAGTCTGGCGATCTTGGCGCTGTGCCAGAAAAACCCGGCGACGACCCTACCCATAGCAGCCCGCTTTGCCAAGAGCCTGCTGGCCAATTCCTCTCCCTTCAACGTGGGTGAGTAGGTTACCACTTTCACACAGTGCCCTGAGCTGGGAACATCAAGGTCACTGAAGGGTAGAGCTGGAGGGAAAGTGGGAGGGGGGGAGCTTTCCATGGAAGAGGAGCTGAGGACCATGAAAATGTCTGTAGATGAGAGATACTTGGCAAATATTTGTTGGACATGTGAATTAAGGTATAAATGAAAGAGAGAAAATAAAACAGAAACCAGGACAATCCTTGCCATGTCTGACAGTTACAGACAAATCAGAATCTCCATTGAGAACAATAAATACGTCATCCAAGTCAGGAGTTGCTCCCAGACAAGTGATTAAATTATTAAATCAGTGTCTGGACTCAGTCCCACCCTGAACCTCCTCTTTAGTCGCTGCTGATGCTTCCACACTCTGTTCTTCTCGATGCTTCTCCTTACTACATCCAAATATTCTCTTTTTTTTTTTTTGGCTGTGTTGGGTCTTTGTTGCTGTTTGAGGGCTTTCTCTAGTTGTGGTGAGTGGGGTTGGAGCATGGGCTCTAGGTGCATGGACTTTGGTAGTTGCAGCACGCGGGCTTCAGTAGTTGTGGCTCGCGGGCTCTAGAGCGCAGGCTCAGTAGCGGTGGCGCACGGGCTTCGTTGCTCCGCGGCACGTGGGATCTTCCCGGACCAGGGCTTGAACCCATGTTCCCTGCGTTGGCAGGCGGATTCTTAACCACTGCGCCACCAGGGAAGTCCCCAAATATTCTCTTTATACTAAACAGCTACCCTCTGAACACTAAACCCATAATGCTCCCCTTCGAGGATGCACTGGGACCATCTTATTCCTTCATCCTGCGAGCACGTGGCTGCTTGTGAATGGAAGCTCTCTCCTCTACCACACCGTGTCCTTCTTCTGCACGTAACGATCCCTTCTCTGTATGATGCCCTCTGTGCGGGCCACTGTTATGTCCCTCATTGGCGGTCATCTTTCTCCTCTACCACTGTCTAAGCAAAAGGATTATCTCAGGTTCTCACCCCTTATACGTGCCGCAGCAGCGACCTCTCTCTTTTCAGGCTTTATCAGACCAGCACACTGGTAGGTATTTACTCAAGTACCCTCCCCACGGGTCAAACACACACTGGCCTCTGTTTCCCATCTGGGACCTCATGCATTGCTGAGGCCTCTCTGCCAGTTCAGGAAATTGGGGCTTCCTTGCCAACATTTTCATCCTTAATGAGGTGATGAAATTTTGGGTGGAGATTAGGGTGGGGAGGGAAAGATCGATGAAAAAAAATGCCATCTGGCAAGTCTTTGATTTCTTCTGGTCTCGTCATGTCAAGAGTTTTTGCCCATTCAGTTCACACATAATAAGAATGAAATAATGAAAAAAGCCCTTGTGCTGGGTACTATGGGAGATGAAAATCCCCGCCCTCCCCTCATCTGAGAACTCACAGGGCACAGTTAACAGCAGACGGTGCTGAGACTGCAAAACAGGTACAAACAACAAATGCTAAAGCAATCCAGAAGAGAGACTACACTTGTTGTAGTGTAGTCTCTCTTCTGGATTGACAGAGAGGACTTCAGTGAGAGGTGGTGATGGCTGGACCTTCACCAACTGCTGACATCTTGAAAGATAAACATTGGGACAAGAGAAGCGGGATTGAAAATGTTGCTAGTCGACTTTCATTCAAAGCATGAGCTGTGGAGTCATACACATCTGCATTCAGGTGTGTGGCCTTGGGCAGTTACCTAACCTCTCTGAGCCTCCATGTCCTCATCCCCTCAATGGGGATAATTATAGGTCCTAGTTCACAGATTGTCCTGAAGGGTAAAGGAGATAATGAACCTGAACACAATAAGCACACAGCTGTTAGCTGTTCATATTGTGGTGGTCGTGGTTGTCTTATCCCGTGCTGTGATTCTCAGATACAGGGGCAGTGGTGACCTTGGCTCTGACCTGTATGTACAACAAGATCCCCATAGGTTCAGAGGAAGGTTACAGAGCCCTGTTCAGCCAGGTACTAAAGAACACGGTGGAGAATATCAGCAAGAGGATCCTAGACGATGGCATCATCGGAAACATCTACAGCACTGGCCTTGCCGTGCAGGTAAGTGCGTCATTGATGCCCTTCGCTGGGTCCATGTCCCTGAGCCTGGATTGTAGGACCAAGAGACCAGGCTTCTGGTAGTATCTCTGTGGAGGACCAGCTACTGTGACTACAGGTAGATTCCTTACGGCACCTGTGCCTCAGTTTCTCTACTGGTGAAATACAGGTACGTGTTAATTCATCCCTACCTCACGGGTAAAGTATAAAATCAAATATGCATGAACTCTTTTCCCTTCCATGGAAATAAATAAATAAATAGATCCAAGAAATGTATTGGTTTATTATGAATAATGATCAGTTTGTTCATAATAATTATAGACAATTGAAAGTTCGGTGTATTAGAAAATAACGATATTCAAGGAGGTCCTCAAAAAATATTGAATCTTCTGATTCCATGCTGCCAATCAAGTGTTCTTCTATCAGATCTTTACCTTGATCCAAGAAAAGGTGGGATTGTATTCAAAATGATTAATGAAAATAATCTAAAACTGCCTGGACATCTAATCTTTGTCAAGGTCTTTTACTATCTCAGTCTCAGTTCAACCTCACAAAGATCCCTAATATATGTCAGCGCCAGATGTGTCTGGTCATCAAATCTATACTCAGTCCTATGCTTCTCTAGTATAGAGTCTCAGGCTTGGACTCTATAAGATGTTGCTTGACATAGCTCCAAATACAACCACACACACACACACACACACACACACCTCCCCTTCCATTGATTAGGGCAACACTTTCCACCGGAAAACACACCAATAATCGTGGGGAGAGAGAACCAACTAGAATCAAAAATTAAAGGGTCATCTGTGGCCAAATCCTGTAGTCCAAACTAAGAAATTTATGCTCCAGAGTCTCAAAATGCCCCATGGGATTAATAGAAAAACGACATCATGACCTTCCCAACTTGGAAATCCCAAGAAACAGAGAATCATAATATCATGCTTAGTGAATTAAATCAAGCAAAGAAAGATAAATGCTGCATGATATCACCTATATACAAACTTGTGGTTACCGAAGGGGAGAGGGAAGGCGGGAGGGACAAATTAGGGGTATGGGACTAACAGGTACAAACTACTACGTATAAAATAGATAAGCAACAAGGATATACTGTATAGCACAGAGAATTATAGCCATTATCTTGTAATAATCTATAACGGGGTATAATCTGCAAAAATACTGAATCACTATACCATATGCCTGAAACTAAAATAATATTGTAAATCAACTATACATCACTAAAAAATAAAGAAACAGAACCATGGAGTTACGCTGCCCACCCTAAACCTAATTTAGCTCTGAACTAGTGCAGGGGGTTGGAGACTGGTCTGATATTCTATACATTAAAAATTAGTGACGTAATGTACAGCGTGGTGACTATTGTTAATAATACTGTATTATATATTTGAAAGTTACTAAGAGAGTAAATCTTAAAAGTTCTCATCACAATATAAAAAATGAGAAACTATGTGTGGTGATGAATGTTAACTAGACTTACTGTGATCGTTTGACAATATATAGAAATATCAAATCATTTGTTACTACACCTGAAACAAATATAATGTTATCTGTCAATTACATCCCAATTTTTAAAGTATTTTTTAAAATTAAGATAAAAAAATGAGCAAGAGGCATAAATAGACTAGAAATTAGTTCACGTTAAACATAAGAGTAAATACAAAGTCCCCACTCCAATGTGCCATAGGACCAACTGATGAAAATAAAGTCAGTTTCTACATCATGTCGTGGTCAATAAAATTTTGTCAGAGAGCAAAACACTGTTTGTTTTTATGGCCGAATCATACAAAAGCTTTCCCAGGTCTCAGGTCTAGAAAGCTTTGTGGGGGAACAAAGGAAGTCTTGAAGAAATCTAAGGCAAGTTTTATTCATGACTCACTTAAAATAACCTTGCTCACCTTAGAGCCAGACGGAGAAGTGTTTGCTTTTGCTAATTTGGTTTGCGAATTCTATTTGGGATTTTAGCACCTGCAGGGTACACCGTGAAAAGCTGTACCTGGGAATTAAAGTTTTTCCTTTGAAAAAGGCAGGACCTCACCCATATCCAGATAGCAAAGGCCACGTGGATTACTTGTCAGTTAGGTTACATAACCTCTCCCTACCCGCCTTATGCCAGAGTTTACGCAGGCAGTCCGAGGTCTGAAATCACCAGATATCTACTATATAAACTTTTTCTAATCTAAAATGTTCTGGTGTCAAAAACAAAGGGTTTCTAAGGCTGTAACAACTTGGGTTTGCCTCCCAGATTGGCCACAATATTGGCCAATATTGGGCAAATATTGAATTTCCTGGAATTTCGTTTTCCCCATGATAGCAAAGGTATAAAAAAAGTCACAGGCACAATGTGGCATTTAATAATTATTTGTGAGCTCTCCCAGTGGAAGAGACGTGATATTTAGCTTCCTTTGCAGCCTTCACTCACCCTCTGCCAGCTGTCAGTGCCCTTCAAGTGACCTAGGCCACCCACATTGTTTCCCAGAGGCATTTCCTCTTCTTTCTTCCATAAATATTCCAACGCTTTCAAGGTTCCTCTGACAAGAACCTAACTTGGGGACATAAACTTCTTCATGCGAAGTTATTATTGACGTCTAACTGGCTAATGCACTACTCCTTTCTAAAGAGTTGGTGCTGTGATGTTTTATCCCAAGGGGATACATCTCACTTAGTGGGATTTGGGATATGAATATGGCGAGTGGACAAGATACAGATACGATTGCTGGGAAAGCCTGACTGATGCCCTTTAACCAAACTGCCCTGTAAAGGGGCCACTGGGAAGAGCCATTGTCACGGTTACGGAGGTTAACAGAGCCTGTCAAAACTGCCTAGTTGCTCACAGTACTGCCTCTAGCTCACAGCCATTTCTGGTTCCCCTCCCTTCACCCATTTCCCATTCAAAGCTTCAAGTGAACGGGTCATCAGCATCCCCAGACCATTAACGTGCTCTGGGGTTGCTAATGAGTGGGTGAGTCCGCACAACGGTAAAGGCAGAGAGGTGCTAAGGACAGCTTCCGCAACACACCATTACAAAATGCTTCACAGCATCCCATCTGAGCCTCCAATGACTGCCCCAAAGGTAGGCAGGAGCTATGATTTCTATTTTACCCGTGAGACAGAAAACTCAGCAAAGTAGAGTGACTTGCTTGGTGTATTCATCAAGACTCATTTTGCAAACAACAGAAACCCAAATAATTTTTGCTTAAGAAAAAAAAATGGAGATTTACTATTTCACAGAAACTGGGGGATCCAGGGCTCGATTAGGTGATTTCAGGATTAATCAGAATAAAGGGCTCAAATCACATCAGGGATCACTGTTTCATCATCTCTCAGCCATGGTTTTTCTCACTCTCTCCTGCTGTATGGCTTCTTCAGAGTGGCTGAGAAAGATGGTCACCAGCACCTCCATGATTACTAACCCCAGCAAGGGGGAAGAAATGTTTCTCTCTCCCAATGTCTGTGTATCATGGAAGGACTCTGATTCGTGCATGTGTCCATCAATCACTGTCACCAAGAGGATAGTACTCTACGATTACCCAGCCCACGAGTCCACCCTTGTGGCCAGGATCGTGGAGCCTCTAGCTGACAGTACTGACATGATCAAAGAATGTGGGAAGAGTCCACCAAAGGGTGTGTAGAACAACAAAAAACAAGAGAAGTTTACTACCGTTAGATGGCCAGGTTGTCCTACAATAAAGCTTCCCCAGGAGCTTGCTTTGCCAGCTCTCATCCTCCTTCTACATGCAAGAACTGTTAGTAAATACTGCAGCCCTAACAGCACTCCCTGAAACTGAGAGTAGCTCAGATATTTATTGTGTGACTGCTACGTGACAGACATTGAACTAAGCAGTGGGGACACAGCGTGAATAAGACAGATGTTGTCCTGAACCTCGTGCAGCTTCGGTTTTGGACTCTGGTTGATCACAAAGATTAGTGATCAAGTCTGTCCCTTATAAGGTTAATAAAGGCCAACTCTCAGCTATACTTAATCTGTCTCTCTCTCTCTCTACCCACCCTCCCACCCCCACCCCGGCCCCAGGACCCAGACACCTGAACCACCTAAGAAGGAGTGGAACTGCCAGCAGACCATGGATTCTGTATTGGATGAGATTAAGGAGGGGAAATTCCACAACCCCATGTCCATTGCCCAAATCCTCCCTTCCCTAAAAGGCAAGACATACCTAGATGTGCCCCACGTGTCTTGCAGCCCTGGTAAGAACTCTTTAACATCTGTCTCTCCCTATAAAGTGGCAACTTATGCCAGGAATGATACGTGGACCAATTTTAAGTGGCATAAGGTCTTGTTATATACATGACTGCCACGTAGGCAGGGCCAGTTCCCAAGAGTTGTGTGTTAGCACACAGCCATGCTGTCCTGTCCTCAGAATTCTGCTCCCACATCCACTCCATTCAACACACATTTACTGAGCACTTACTATAGGTAAATCATTTTGTTGGATGCTTGTGGAGAGAGAAGATCCATGGTCCTAACAGTCAGGTAACATATGACGTCATTCATTCATTTGACAAATGCACCAAACACCAGGCAATATCTTATCATATGTGCTCTTTACAGAGTCAGGAGATGGTGTGTAGACAAAAACTACAATATTTGGAAGAATGAACTAAGTATTAAACAGAAATAGAAGCCATATACAGTGCAAAAGCAAAGAAAGTATATGACCAATCATTGAGTTTGGGAACCTTTGGAGAAGAACAGAGTTGACGTTTCAGCCAAGACTTGGAGATATAAAAATGTGCTCACAGCACACCAAAGGGATGGGGTGGAAATCTGGCATGTTACCTTTTTATTTGAAATATCTTTATTTTATCCATTTACAAATATAATACAGAGATACTTAAAATTCAAACATGGCAGAAATATACATCTAGAAAGTAGAGTCCTGCAAAACAGTTTATCACCCCAGTGTCTTTGGTATAGATTCCTCCAACTCTTCTTTCTAATCAAATACTAACATAAAGTATGATTCATCTTATGTTGCGTGGACTTCCTGAGATAAGCAGAGATTAGTAAGCTCCTTGTCTATCTCAGTACAGAATCTATAGAGACCACAATTAAGCAACCTGACCACAATCATACCAAACATAGCCACATTCACTCACTCCTTAGGCTGCTTCCCAAAGATTTCCCAACTTGAACAAGGTGGCCATGGAGTCCTTCCTAGGAATCTGCACTAGGTGCCCAGGTATTTTGTTAAATGGTCTGAAACTTACTACCTTTGCTTCTAGATTCTTCGGGTTAACAAAAAAACCCCAAGAGAACAGTGAGCACCATGTAAAATACATGACTTAGGGCTCACAACCCTCCCTTCAGTTGACAAATCCTTTTAAGAAAATAAACGTTCGTTATTAAGCTAGCTATCAGTTCTTCAGCTACGATCAATTCTCTAGGATGGAAATGAGAGCTTCATAGGTCATACCAGTTCTTCAGAACAATCCACAAAGGACACAAAACCACTGTCATCTCTTGAAATGTGTTCTGGGATAAGCTGCCAATAACAGAGATTTTGTACCTATACTACAAACCCCATAATCTTTAACAAATTTGGCCTCTTTGCTCTTCCCAGGTCATGAGGTGCAACCAACTCTACCCAGCCATCCTAGCCGTGTTCCCACCTCAGCATCCAATATCACCGTCAAATACACCATAAATAACCAGCTGAGGGGTGTGGAGCTTCTCTTCAATGAGACCATCAATGTTAGTGTAAAAGGAGGATCCGTGCTACTTGTTGTCCTAGAGGAAGCACAGCGCAAAAACCCCACATTCAAGTGAGTGTTACAAGTGACATTCACCATTCCTCCCAAGCCCAACCTGAATTCCCATTCTCTCTCTTCTTCCTTCATTTTCTTGCTTTTTTCCCTTCTGATCATGTAACAGATCTTTATTTAACAGCCCCCTGAGGAGCCTGCGATCTAGTAACTAGGCAAGGCTCTCATAAAAATTAAATCATTCAAGTCAATATAAGATGAAGTTTTTAAAACAGGAATTCAAAGGAGAGAGAGCACAGTGTGGATTAGAAGAGTCAAGGAAGGCTGGTGGCTTTGGACCACATTCAAAGAATAGGTACCATACAGGAAGATATGGAAGGATGGTATTCTAGGAAGAGGGGGATGGTGAGGACAAAGCATTCGAGACAGGACTGAGCAAGGAATTTAGGGTCAATGAGTAGACCAGCTTGACTAGACAAGAGAATACAGGACTGAATTAAATGAATGATGTCTGGAAGGATACACTGGGTGATATTGTAGAAAGCCTGAAATACCAGGTTAAGGAATTCGGACTTCATGTTGCAGAGAAGCATTGAAAGTTTTTGAGTAAGAAAAGTCATGTTGTAAAATGTTCATTGGTTTGGGGAATGAGTGACAAGGAGGAAAGCTAGGGCGTGACTACAGAAATGAAGCTGTAAACCGATGAGGACTTCATCTAGGAGAAATGTACTCGTACCAAGGAAGACGCCCCAGGGCTCATGAGTGACTGCATGTGGGGGTCAAGAGCAAGACGCTTCAAAACTATTGGTAGGAGTGTCAGGAAGAAAGAATGTCCTTCAGAGAAAAACCTAATTCCTTTAGATGATTAATTGTTGGCATTCAAAACAGAAACATTAGGAAGCTTTTGGAGGTATAAAGGAAGTCCTAGAAAAAGAGGAGGTCAGGACAAGAAAAAGAGATTGGGTAGTCATCTGATAGAGCTGATGGCTGAAGTTAGGGACAGTGTAGTAGGTGGCAGATACAATGCTTCCAATAAACCATGAGACAGATATAATTATTCCCATTTTACAGACAGAACCACGTAGGCCCAAAATGGTTAAGTAATATTCTGAAGATCACATAACATGCAAACTATAGGAATTGAGATCTGAACCCAGATTTGACTGACTCTTATGTTCTTTCTACTACCCGGTTGGGAAAGGGAAAAATATAGAAATAAATCACAAAGGAGAACATTAAACTTTGGGGAATGTTTATGGTTTGCAAAACGAGGGAACAGTAGAGAAATATGGAGAAGCCTAAGCTATGGGAGGAGGAGGGGGAAGATGCCAGGTCATGGAAAGGAAAAGAGGAGATACTTTCAAAGGAAAGATGGCCCAATCCAAATTCTGCAGAGAGCTGGCCAGGAGAAAGACTGACAAAGGCCAAGGAATAGACGAGTGACGTGGGATCTATTCTCCAGGGTTAGGATAAGTACACGTGTCTGCTGCCCACAGACCAGCTCCATCACTTCCCTAACTTCTGTAGAACAGGTCAAGATAAAGATCGCATTTCGAGAATACTTAATTTTCCAACAACCTGCTGAATGTACTTTACTTCTTCTCTAAGCTTAGCTTTAATTTTACCTGATTTAACTTTTCCTAACTATAAATGTAATAAATACACATAGGAGAAATTTTGAGGGGGGGAAGCATAAAGAAGAAAACAAAACATGTATAGTCTATCTATCATATAATCACTGTTGATATTTTTTATAATTTTATAGGTATTTTCTCCATGCATATTACAAATAGTTGTGATCCATAATTAACGAGATAGATATTTCTGATACGATGTGTATCCCACATTTTCACTTAATATTATTGCATAAGCATTTTCCCATTTCACTGAAAAATACTGAAAAATATGATTTTCATAACTGCAAAAGAGTCAATCTTGGATATTCATTCCGTCTCTCACCTAATTTTTTTGCCCATTGTTGGACATTTACATTTTAAAAATCTGCTTATTGATAGGTTTTTAAAAAATCTGTTCATTTTATTTTTATTTATTTCCAAGTGAAGTAATTTTATGTTCATTAGTCATTTGCATTTTCTCTTTGAAACATGATGTTTTTCTGATCTTTAAAGCATTTAGAAGGTCTCTGTCCCTTCATCTTAACTTCTTATTGCCTGACTTAAAGTGAGGTATTAATCGTATATGATTTTATTCTTCCAGATTTGAAACCATAATGACATCCTGGGGACTCATGGTCTCTTCTATTAACAATATCGCTGAAAATGCTAATCACAAGACGTATTGGCAGTTCCTGAGCGGCAGAACACCTTTAAATGAAGGTGAGAGAAGAAAAGGAACGTGGGCATTTTCTCCATCGTTTGAAGGCTAATTCTTTCATTTACATATTTAATTTAATCGATAAATAATTGTGAGATTCTATGTATATACAATAATTGTACATATAGCTGTTACCTACGTATGTACATACGCAGATATATTACGAATATATATACAGTGTTGATAGATAGATAGATGGATAGTTAGAACAGATGGGTAGCTCTCTAAAATAGCTTTTGAAAAAATCAAGAATCCTAACTCCACCCCGAGCCAGTGGGAAAATATCCAGTGAACAAGAAAAGTGGATTGACCAAACGTAGTAAGAGCTAAAGAAGGAAAAAGCAGATGTGAGAAAGATTTTTTTTTTTTTAAGTGTGTGATCTAAGAAGATGGCCAATTTGGGGTCAAAAAATTAAACACGTATGTGTAAAGCAAAAGAACAGTGAATTCACAGCCAGTGGGAAATAAATGAGAGGGATAAGATAACATCTGTTAATGTAGTAATGCTATCTTATTTCATACATCAACTCTGTAGGCATTAGTGACTCTTTTTACAACAACAAAAAAACTAAGTCTCACAAACAAAAAAGGGACTTGCCCAAGGCATACATGTAGCATGTGATAGAGCAGATAATCAAGACCACAGCTTCACTCAAAATCCATTCTTCGCCTTCTTTTGTTGTGGTGTTGTTAAAAATCGCCAGAAAGAAGAATGTTTGTGTGGGGAAAGTGGGAAGAATAAAACTCAGACTTCAGCAAAACCTTAACAATCTTTAAAATGTTTGCACAAATACTAAAACATCCTGCAACTTAAAAAGAGTACTGGTCTATGGTTTTGTCGAAGGATGATGTTACCTAGTTAATCTGATGTTCATTGTCACCCTTCTTTGTCAAGATGCTTCATTATCCAAGATTACAATGAGAGAGACGTTTTTTCTAGAGCCTACCATGGATTTGACAAAAAAATCTGGCCAGTCAGAATTTGTGGAATTGCAGCGCAGCATTTAAGAAAGATCTTAGAGTCACATAAACCTTGGTTAGAATCCCTTTCTCTCTGTCTCTGTCTCTCTTTTTTTTTTTTTTTTCCCCACACACACCATCCAGCTTGCAGGATCTTAGTTCCCTGACCAGGGATCAAACCTGGGCCCAGCAGTAAAAGCTCTGAGTCCTAACCACTGCACCACCAGGGAATTCCTGAAACCCCTTATTTTCTAGCTACACCAGGCAAATAATGAATCTTCTCTGAGGCACAGTGCCCACAGCTATAATATGGAAAGAGCAGTAACCATTTCTTAGGTTATTGTGAGGATTAGAAATAATGTGTTTGAAATGAGTAAATTCAGTGCCTTTTGCATGGTATTTGTTCAAACATGCTAATCACTATCGTTATTAATTCTCTTACCACCTTCATCTCAAGAATTGCCCTGGGAACTTAGATCAGTCTAATTCTCATGTCTGCCAGTTACTTTTCTTCTCTGGGGAAAAGCAAGTCCTCTGAGATCCAAAAAGATCTGGGCCTGGAATTGTCATGCTTTCTGATGCCTCGCTACTTCAGAGTGAATCATCGATTATGTCATCATCTGTGCTTCCTGCCCAGAAAGACGAGAATTCTCAACCCACCGCCCTTCCTCACTTCTTACAAAATCTTCTAAAAGGAACATGAGTTCCCGCCTTGAATGCTCTAAATTTGGCTTACATAAGCCCTTTTAATAGTAATTACTTTCTTGCATACTTATTATGTGTCAGATACTGTATGAGGCATTTGGCAATCATTATTTCTAATCCTGAAAATAATTCTTCAGCATAAATACTAGTAATACAATCGTGTATATGAGGGAAGGAGGCTGGCACAATCTAAGGGGCTTGGCCAAGGACGTGCTCCACATGGCAACTGAGACCCTGGAAACAAGGACCCCTGAATCTCAGTTCCATGCTCCCTTCACACTAACCAACTCTATGGCGATTTTGTCTCTCTAACCAATTTAATGGGCTGGTCCTGTGGGAGGGTGGCGTGGTTATGGGCACCGTGGGCACCTCGTGTTGTTCTCTGCTTGTTTCCAGGAGTTGCTGACTACATTCCCTTCAACTGCGAGCACATCACAGCCAACTTCACACAATACTAAGGAGGAGAAGGACTGAGCTTCTATCAAACGTCCCCAGAGGACGGCTGGAATTTTTTTTTCACCTCATTTCAAATCTGTGCCAAAAAGTCGGTATTTACAATGCTACCATATTCCTGGTTAAAACATGGAAACCACAATGTAAAATAAATGATGCAAACTTCACTGGAGTTTCAACATCTGTGACCCATGAAAGCAAAAGTCCGGCTTCTCAAGACAATGACCCCCAGTCATCATTTAAACCTAGGGTGAGGGGGAAACGGGGGCGTCTGGCTGATATTCTGGAAGGTCATTCTGACCTTTTTGATTAATTAACCAACACACTCTTTTATTCTATAAAGGAAATGATGTATCTTTAAAATTTCTATTTTTATTTCTTATACCAAGTACTCCTTTTCAAATCACCTAGTGTAAACATATATATGTACACACACATTCATCCATACATAAAGTGACCAAAATTATTTCATATGAAGCTTCCCAGATGGTTCAGAACTAGGTAAATCATGTTATCGATATATCACAAACTTCCATTTCCAATATTTGTTCTGCGTAAATCACATTTCAAATATATTTTATATAATTTATCTATGTATTTAATATATTAATATGAACATAATGTGTTTGATATTAATATAAAATTAACATATGTTTTATATATTAAATGTAGATATATAACTGTGTCCCATAAATAATACATATGATATTTTAGATATAATATATAGATCTATAATCTCACCTTGTCCTACATAGGTATATAAATACTGAAGGTACAGATCTTTGGGAGAAAAATTTAAGACAATCAACTGGTAAATTCTGCTTGTTGGAGTCAACACTGGAACAAATTTTCTAGAGAAGAATATGAACATTTGTGACAAAAGACGTAAGATGTACACTTTGATCCCCAAAAGTCCTAATTCTGAAATTTATAGAAAGGGGGAAATCATAAGAGGACACAGATATATATAAGAATCTAAATGTCAGCTGGGACGATTAGAGAAAAAAACTTAGATATGCAGCCTCAATACAGTTCCTAAAACTGAAGCCCAGAAGTGGACAGACTTCACGGCCCCATCACAGGCCTCCCCTCCTGGCATCCCAGAGCAAGAACCTGCTCTCTGGTAACGATCTGGCTCCCAGGAGAAAGAGGCATGAACCACACAGGCCCAGATCCTCACACCCATCACGGCTATTAGGTAAGTCACTGTATGCCCGAAAAAGACCAGGACTGTTACAATGGTAGAAACCCTCAGGGAGTGGTGAATAAGTGCTCTCTCATAACATATCACAATGTTTGTAATATGGAAAACACGGAAACAATGTGTATGTCCCAAAACAGAGCAATGCATAGGTAAACCCTGGTGGGTCTGTACGATGGGATTCTTCTAAGTCACTAAAATTCATGTTGAAGATAAATACTTGATGACATGAAAAGACGTTCATGCATAGCCAAGTGAAGAAATCAGACTACACAACATCACAATATCATCCGCCCCCGGGTGTGACAGTGGTTATCTCCGCATGACAGAATGATTAGTGATTGATGTCTTTTATTTGTTTCTCTGGTTTCTAAGTTTTCTCCATTCAACACATAATAATTGAGCAATGGAAATGGGGGGAAATTATTTTAAACAAAGATGACTTTTCCTCCTTTAACAAAAAATTGGGCAGCCAAAGGAAGGTGTGTGTGTGTGTGTATTCCGCACCCAGCGTTTGCTATAATGATAGAAATTGAAGGAAAAAGAGGGGCATGAAAGACTAGGGGGAATCTCAGGCTGGTTTCATGTATGGAAACCTCGTTTTAACTACCTACCTACTTATTAACTGTGTTCTGTATTGGCCGGGGTCGGGGACAGGGGAGTGAGGCTGACAATGGGTCTGCTATGAGAAGTTGCAATTCCGCTTTGAGGAAGCACCTTAATTAAATGTAGTCTGTGTGCGTTCATTTTTGCGTAATCTGTAATGCCCCAGACTGCATGCCGTTGTTTCAGTGACTAAAATAAGTGCTTTTGTGACCTCTAGTGGTCATGGATGGTAAAGGCTAAGCCTCCTTTAGGGAGTGGTCAGTTATGCATAACCCCTTTTGTGAAGATGCAGGAGAAAGAGGAAGGAAGATTGCTACCAAATACTTTTCCCCTCTTTAAAAATAGTACGGAATTAACAAAGTGGATATAGAGGGAACATACCTCTACACGATAAAGGCAAGCCTACGGCCAACATCTTACTCAAGCATGAAAAGCTGAAAGCATTTCCTCCAAGATCAGGAACAAGACAAGGATGCTTATTCTTGCCACTTTTATTCAACATAGTATTGGAAGTTCTAGTCACAGCAGTCAGACAAAGAAAAAAGAAATAAAAGGAATCCAAATTGGAAAGGAATAAATAAAACTATCACTGTTTGCAGATGACATGATACTACACATAGAAAATTCGAGACATTACCAAATAACTAGAGCTAATAAATGAATTCAATAAAGTTGCAGGATACAAATTAATATAAAGAAATGTCATGTTTCTATCTACTAACAACAAACTATCAGAACAATTAAGAAAACAATTCCACTTATAATTGCATCAAAAAGGATAAAATAAGAATAAATCTAACCAAAGAGGGAAAATACTTGTACTCGGAAAAGTACAAGACACTGATCACAGAACTAGAACAAATTCTAAAATTTGTATGGAAACACAAAAGACCCTGAAGAGCCAAAGCAATTTGAGAAAGAAGAACAAAGTTGGAGGTATCACACTCCCTGATTTCAAACTACACTTCAAAGCTACAGTAATCTAAACAGTATGGTACTGGCACAAAAAATAGATCAAAGGAACAGAATAATGGATCCAGAAATAAACCACACTTATATGGTCAATTAAGCTACAATGAAGGAGACAATAATATATGATGAGGAAAAGACAGTCCCTTTAATAAATGGTTTTGGGAAAACTGAACAGCTATGTGCAAAAGAATTAAACGAGACTACTTCCTCACACCATATACAAAAACTCAAAATGGATTAAAGTTGTAAATGTAAGACCTGAAACCATAAAACTCCTAGAAGGAAACAGAGGCAGTAAGCTCTTTGACATCAACCTTAGCAGTATTTTTCTGGATATGTCTCCTTAGGCAAGAGAAACAAAAGCAAAAATTTTAAAAATGGGACTACATCAAACTAGAAAGCTTTTGTACAGCAAAGGAAACTATCAATCAAGTGAAAAGGCAGCCTACCAAGTGTAAGAAGATATTTGCAAATGATGTATCTGATAAGAGATTAATATCCAAAATACACAAAGAACTCATACAACTCATCATGGGAAAAAAAAAAAAAACACCTGATTTTAAAGTGGGCAGAGGACCTGAATAGACTTTTTTTTTTCAAAGAAAACATACAGAAACCAACAGGTACATGAAAAGATGCTCAATATTGTTAATCAGCAAATCAAAACCACGATGAGATACCACCTCACACCTGTCAGAATGGCTATCATCAAAAAGACAACAAATAACAAGTGTTGGCAAGGATGTGGAGAAATTAGAACCCTCGTGTACTGTTGGTAGGATTGTAAATTGATGCAGCCACTATGAAAAACCGTATGGAGCCTCCTTTAAAAATTTAAATAGAACTGCCATACGATCCAGCAATTTCACTTCTGAGTATTGACCTGATGAAGATATAAGAAAATATAATTCAAAAAGATATAAACACTGCAATGTTTATTGTAGCACTATTTACAATAGCCAAGGTATGGAAGCAACCTAAGTGTCTATCAATAGAAATCTTACCATTTGTGACAATCTAGATGGATCTAGAGGGTATTGTGCTCAGTGAAATAAGTCAGACAAAGAAAGACAAGTATCGCATGATCTCACTTATATGTGGAATCTAAAATCAAACAAACAAACAAAACAAAACAGATTCACAGATACAGAGAACAAACAGGTGATTGCCAGAAGGGGAGCAGTGAAATAGGTGAAGGGGGTTAAGAGGTACAAACCTCAGTTATATAATAAATAAGTTAAGGGAATATATAGCATAAGGAATGTGGTCAATAATATCGTAATAACATTTTATGGGTCCAGATGGTTACAAGACTTATCTTGTGGGGAACATTTCATAATGTATGCAAATGTCAAGTCATTATGTAGTACACCTGAAACTAATATTGTATGTCAACTACATCTCAATTAAAACAAGTTTTAAAAGGTACAAATGAACTTATCTACAGAACAGAAACCGAGTCACAGTTGTAGAAAACAAACTTACGGTTACCAGGGAGTAAGGGTGGGGAGGGATAAATGGGAAGACTGGGATTGACATATACACACTACTATATATAAAATAGATAACTAATATGGACTTGCTGTACAGCACAGGGAACTCTACTCAATACTCTGTAATGGCCTATATGGGAAAAGAATCTAAAAAAGAGTGGATTCATGTATATGTATAACTGGTTAACTTTACCGTACACCTGAAACTAACACAACATTGCAAATCACCTATACTCCAATAAAAATTTTTTTAAAAACCAAAAATATTCCAAAACAACTGACTACAATTAAATTTCACAAGTAAATGATTCTTGTTCCTTTGGGTCTGGGTTTGCCAATCAGCTTTCATACACTTGCCTGCTTCTGGAACCAAGTCCTTGACTTTGTTTGCAGGTACACTCTTTAGAGTTGTCTCAGCAATGCCGGCTTTAAGCTCTGAAACCTATGCTAATAAATCAATTTCCTGAAATACCATTAAATACATAACTAAATAAATAAATTTTTAATAAAAAATAAAATAAAAACAATATGCAACTGTACTTGCCTTTAACCAGCTATCTGAATGACTTGTAGCAAGTTCATGATTGAGGATAACATGCTGATGAGGAGGTAGAACTAAATACGTGACTCCTCTAGCCCCTCCCAGCTGAGAGCCTGTAGTTCTTTGAAATAGCAAAAGCCTTGAGTCTTGCTCAGAAGTGCAAATGATTCTGAGATTGAAATGAACACACACACACAAAAATATGAAGAACAAGAATTCTGGCCAAGGAAATAAAAATGGAAAGGGAGAGAAAATGGAACTTAACAAAAAGTTTTAAATTTTATCTTGAAGACCACACATGCAAAACGTGCCAAAATGTTTTTTGCAAAGTGCAAAAATGGAGACCTTGACAAGACATATATAAAAATGTGTAATAAAGTAACAATGATTGAAACAGTGTGTCACTGGTTTCAGAACAGAGAGAACATGAGAAGGGAATAAAATGTCAAATGGAATCAAAAAAATTATGTGGGAATTTAGTACATTATAAACTCACATATTAAATGAGGATTTTCAACTTGGAAAAGAATTATGTCAGATCCCTACCTCTGGCCCTTATAAGCATATGATCAGAGTCAAAAACTCTTAAGAAAATTACTGTCAGATTTTACTGCTTAAAAAAAACATAATGGGGAATCCCCTGGCGGTCCAGTGGTCAGACTCCTCGCTTTCACTGCCAAGGGCCCAAGTTCAATCCCTGGTCAGGGAACTAAGATCCCGCAAGCTGCGCGGCACGGCCAAAAAAAAAAAAAAAAATCATAATGGTCATGCCTCAAAAAGAAAAATTAAAGGACATACTGAAAAATGAAAACACAAATCAAAACATATACAACTGAAGAGGAGTTAATGTACTTATACATAACAAGCAGTTCTGAATCGAAAAAAAAATGAACAGTATGATTGAAAAGTACCCAAGCAAGCAAATCACACATACAGTAAAACAAACAGACAAAAACATATGAAACCAAAGAGATGAGAAAAAGTTCAGCATTGCTAGTTATTTTTAAAAATTTTTACTGTTAGTTATTGCAAACTAAGGAACTTCCCTGGTGGTCCAGTGGTTAAGACTCCGTGCTTCCAATGCAGGGACTGCGGGTTCGATCCCTGGTCTGGGAGTTAAGATCCCACATGTTGTTTGGCCAAAAAGATAAAAAATAAAAACAAAAAAGCAAACTAAGAATAACCAGATGTAAGTTAGATCACTAAGTAGAACTCAGAGAAGGCTATCAGAAATCAACTTTAGTTTACCCTTCTACTATTTATCCAAACCAACTCTGTAAGGCTGGGTTTTTTTTTGCATTTTCTCATTACTCTCTGATATTAAAAAAAAAAAAGTTGTGTTGTCACTTCTAGCCACAGAAAACATATTGATTTCAGTAACTAAAATGTCCCAAACTGTGTAAAAATCAAAACTCTGAATTGCATTTGGAGGTAAAGCTGCTCCCCGCTCCCAGCTCAGCCCAACTCCAGATAGAAAGTGGTGAAGACAAAAATGGAGGCAAGGGAAGAGGTCTCTATTTCCTCACTTCTGCACATTTACCAATCACTTAAGATCTTTTATGCCCCTGACTCCTCACCTCTGACCCCTTTGGGATGGCTTACCATCATGGCACCTGTTATGAGTTGACTTGTATCCTCCTCTCCCCTGAAAAAAACATAAGTTGGAGTCCTAACCCCCAGCGCCTCAAAATGTGGCCTTATTTGGAGAAAGGATCTTTACTGAGGAAATCAAGTTACAGTGAGATAATTAAGGTGGGCCCTAATCCAATAAGACTAGCGTTCTTATAAAAAGGGGGAATTTGAACACATGACAGACAAACATAGAGGGAAAATGATATGAAGAGACACAGGGAGAAGACGGCCATCTACCAGCCAAGCAGAGATCCTTCCCCACATCCCTCAGAAGAAACCAACCCTGCTGACACCTTGATTTCACACTTCAAGACTCCAGAACTGAGGCAATAAAATTCTATTGTTTAAGCCACCCAGTCTGGGGTACTTTGTTACAGCACCCAACAGTACTGACTCGGGTCCGGGTATAGTTTAAAGTATACTCTTCCTCTTATGGTGCTTTATGGAGTCTTCAGAGGACACACACACACACACACACACACACACACACACACACACAC
>NW_020173674.1:10626681-10710704 GCF_003031525.2 Neophocaena asiaeorientalis asiaeorientalis
CACACACACACCCTAACCCTAACTGCTGAGGACATCTCAGTTCCCTTGATGCAGGCAAATTCATCTCTGCTACACGGTTGGCTGTTTGCACAGAATTCTTCTCACAGGCCCTGGACATCCATCATTACACCTCTTCCACCTTCTTTCTCCTTGTCTCTCCATGGGGTCCCGCTGGACAGGATATAAGAAAACCGTAAACCCACACACTGCACTGGGGTCCGCATCTGGTCAACAGTATATTCACACCTTTGACCTGCCATCAATAGTAATGTGGCTACTTCTCTCTACTCTGATGTCACAGGCTGCTTTGATCAGCCTCCAAACATAGACTTTCCCAAGCCTGTGTCAACACCAACCCCCTTCAAACTGCAGGCCTCATACCAAGCTCTCGGCGTGACCTTGAAGTGTCTCTCACTAGGCTTGATGGATCACCTCATCCCTAACCATTGGAGAGGGGAAGTGAAACTCACAGTATGTCAGCTCTGTCCAAAGAAATCTTTATTGTCATTGCCAGTTTCCACTTCCTTTCTTGATTTTTCCAGTGCTTTCTACAGGCTGAAGGAGAGTGGGTAGCTAAGAAGAGCAAAGCCACTTCCAACCAGCTCCTTTATAAGTCCAGCCTAGGAGGCCCAGCTCCTCACTTTGGAACACAGGGATTACCACATACCTTGGGCCCTCAGGCAAAACTAAGTCAGAAGCAATTCTGCTTTAAAACCCTGTTATAAACGTAACACTGGATGTGGTTTTTCACCTTTCCTATTGGCAAAGCTCTAAAAGAACTTTCACATCCTTCCTCAGAAAGGGTGTATATAAACAGTCACGCTGATACATTGTTGGTGAAGGCCAGTTTCACGCAATTTGATGAGGTAAAATGATTTTAAATGAACATCCCTTTGATCCAGTGATTTTTCTTTGGAATTTGCTCAAAAGAAATACCAAAACAGTACCAAAATGGTATGTATAAGGATGTTTATTACAGCATGGTCTATAATAACAGACTTGTAAATAACTTGACGAAGCCACAATAGGGAATCATTTATTATGGTGAAAAAATGCATAGAATACCATGGATCTAGTCCGTAAACGCCAAGACAAAAGCATGAACAGTAGTTGGCATTGTTCCCTCTTCTTGGCCAAACGATTAGGACTAGATCCATTCTTCGTGCCTGTTGACTTACTCCCTGAGAAATGCTGGAAATAGCTCTCCTGTAAAACTCTATTAACTCCCCAAGTTGGGACTGACTCTAATTTAGCTGGAAAGCTCTGGAATATGTGTAGACACCTTCATTTTTCTCATGGCAGTAAGGTGTGTATGTGTATGTGTGTGTGTGTGTGCCATTTAAGTCAACAACCGGACCTGGGACTGGGCTACAAGTTTCTGTTATCTCTGGATGTTTAAATAAGAAGATTAAAAACTGAGGTGTTAAAAAAAAAAAAAAACAAACTGAGGTGTTAGATAATTTTTATACAGGTGGGAAAAATATACATCCCAGTGAGTGCTGGCCTGTATAGTCCAGAAACAATGCCTTGTACCTATACTCTACTTTTTAAGTTTTCAAAGTGCTCATAGAGCACTGATTCCCAAACTTGACTGGGCATTAGAATCACCCGTGGGGCTAGTTCACAATAGGACTTCCTGAACCCCACCTTTAGAGATTCTTAGTAAGTGGGGACCAGATATTTACATTTTTAACAGAGGCCTCAGGAAAGTCCAAAGACCAACTTTTGGGAGATGTTAGCAAATGCATTCCAATAAAAGTAAGTTCATCAATGTTCTTAATCCTACTTTGCATCATACGAGCTGTGTAGCAAATCGTTTAATCCCTGAACCTCAGTCTCCTACAAATAACAGCCATAGAACTGTCAGAAGAGAAGAGTAAATAAAGAGCTGTGAAAAATCGAAGGGAAAAACGATTTTCTGTGATCAGGGAAGACCTCAGGTCCATCCTTCGATTTTTCACAACCCTTTATTTAAAATATCTCAACGTTAGCTATTTGTATTCTCATCATATCATCCCTACATAAATATAAGTTCATAAAGGATCACCGATTTTTCATATTTGTATCCTCCATTGTACTTAACACAACTCTTACAAAGAAAAATAGACATTACGGTACTCCTTAAATGTAGAATTGTGAGTTAATTTTTAGTTCTTTTAAAATAAGCAATGAGGTAGAAATTTTAGGGCACCAGAAGACTTAGAGACCAATCAAAGAGTGATTGTACTGCAGCTTTATTCTCCATCCAAACAATCTTATACAATATTCAGCTTGAGATTTTTAAATACCTGAGTACATTTGAATCTCCCACTTTCGGTGTAAGGGAGAGCGGAGCACAGAAGAGCTGCCCAGAATCGGACACGGGCTGAGGGGGCGGGGGCAGTTTAACCTTTTAAAACCGCTCTTGGGACAGAAATGATTGGCTGTAATAAAATTCACTAACTCTTTTGATACAGATTCAGTGTGCAAATAATCAAGAAGTACATAAAACTGTGGACAGGGAGAGTTCTTCCAGTAGCTTTGCGAGATTACAGGTTTTATTTGTTGCCATTTACGATATTAATCCTTGGAGAAAGACCACGCACAGATTTAGCATGATTTAAATACAATAGACATCAGCCTCAATTGGTAATCCCGTCGGTATCCTAGAAGCTTGGAAAAAGACACTCTCTCTTTCTAAATATTAAAAAGCATCATGCCCATAAAAATGATTTGCCCAACATTCTCCCAGAATAATTATACCTTTTTTCATTTTAACTTGATAGCGACTCATATTGTCCGTTCACTGGGGTCTGTGGAGTCACACCGACTGTGCTCAAATACTGATTGTACTGTTTTCCTGCTGTGTGACCCTAGGAAAGTTAAATCCTTTGACCTTCGAGCTGGAATCTGCAAAGTGGGGGTAATGACTTACTTATCGCATGGATTCGTTGGGAGGACTAGACGCAAGGATGAGGTACTCACCGCCCGACACAGTGCAAGAGCCCAGTAAATGTTAAGACAGTGATGGGTCCTTCGCCTTTTTCTAACGTCTTGCGGGAGAGAAGGGGGCTAGAGACGCGGCGTAACGTAGTGAATTGTAAGGAACCAACTTGCCATATGAACCCAGGCTTTCTCAGCATGGTACTTCGGGGAGAGAAGCCCCCGCCCCGCCGCCCTCATCTCCGGAGAGACCCCAGAAAGAACGCGGGGGGGGGGGACCCGCACACACCAGGCCGGAACCCAGGTTCCGAGGCTCCAGTTTCTTCCGCTTCCACCCGCCCTCACTGCAGGGGGGACCGGCGCGAACGCAACTTCCGGCCCGACCAGGTGGGAGCCGGAGCCGGTTCCGGCGTGTCTCGAGAGTGCCGCGTTCCGTGCCCGCGTCGAAGTGTTCGCTGCGGTCGCCGTGGGGGATACCGACGCGACCGCACGCGCGTGACCATGTGGCGGCTGCTGGCTCGCGCCCGCGCGCCCGTCCTGCGGGCGCCTTTGTTAGGTCAGAAGTCCCCTGATCCCTCCAGGCCTTGCCTCTCTCCACACCCCTCCCCCGCATCGGGTGTCTCGCACAGTCCCAAGACTCTGCGCACGGTTGCGGAAGCACGGGGAAGGGGCTGCCCTTTGCTGCCGCCCCTCCCGCCGTAAGATTCGTGCAAAAGGGTCAACAGCGTTCGTGCAACCTGGGGATCGGCGCCCAGAGTCCCCGGCTTGTCCTTTGGGGGCGGGGGGCAGTGCCTGTGAGCCCCTTTAGTGGAACCCACGTCCCAAACCCACGGGACACCTCTGTCAGGAGCATATTTGGCCCAGAGTGTACCAAGCCGTGGCCTTCGTCGTTTAACTTGATCTGTCTTTGTAGATTCTTGGGCAGCGCCGCCCGCCAGCGCTGGGCTAAAGACGCTGCTCCCGGTGCCCACTTTTGAAGGTGAGAGCTTACCCGTTTTCCTGTTTGTAAGCCTTTGCTGTGATGGAAGCCAGCAGAGGATAGGTAAAGAGCAGGCGCGTTCTTGTGCCCCCTATCCCCATTCACCCATTCAGTAATTATGTATTGAAGACATACTGTATGCCAGGCAGTGTTCTAAACGCTAGAGAGAAGTCGAAGAACAAGAGACTCAAAAAGGCTCCTGCTTTTAGGGAGCCAACCTGTCATGGGATATCTCCCATATGGCCTACCACTGGTGCGTGGCCCACAGCTGCCCACTCAGCTAAACCTAACTGGCCTCAATTGAGACTTCTGATGCTTTCTCCAAATGAGGTTACACATGTGCAGTCAGTAACAATATTACGTGAAAAGCATTAATTTGTTAATATAAACAATTAAGGTAAGCCACAATTTGGTATCTCTAACTTACCTTTTTTTTTTTTTAATACATTGGAAATCTCAAAAAAAATGAAAGCGGCCTTGACCTCTGAGGGCCTTATCTTCTACACATAATTGTGAAACTACTACATGCACTGGAGTACATATGGCCGTGGAGGCAAGAGAAAGCATTACTAAGTTTCTGTGTAGCTACATATAGAAATGGCAGGGGGCAGTTTCTGTAGCCCTTAAAGTCTCCTGTTTTATATTGGACTCCATCACAGAGCCATGCTTGTTTTACTATAGAAATACTTTAGATGACTTACAAGTTAATTTTTTTTTTCCATATTGTCAAAACGTCAGACATGATAGAGACGTAGCATGTCTGGCCCGTCACCCAGCAACCACATTGTAGTACGGGCCTCAGCATGAAAAGCCCCTGTATATATAAAGGAAAGAGCACTGACCAAAGGAGTACTAGGTTGTTAAGTTTCCCAACCAGAATGTGGCAGAGCAGGAGAACTTAGGTATTTTGATGTACAATATAGTATCCTTTCCACTGCCTCTTTTCAGAGAGGCAGTGTGGTATTTTTTCTTAAGTGACATAGTGTCTAGCTTTTCTGTTTTGACTGGATGACCCGAACCAAATTATAAAATGTCTCTAGGCCTGAAGTTCCTCTTCTATAAAATGGATGAAAAATACCACCCGCCGAATGTTCTGTTTCTTGATGTAGATGTTATGTGGGTATGTCTGTGTGTTCACTTTGTGGTAATTCACATTTTTTTATGGGGCCCTTTGATACATGTGTGTTAAACTTTTAAAGGTTTAAAGATATTAAAAAGGAAGCCCTAAAAGATACCAAGGCTATCAAGTTGTTTTAAAGATTAAATGAGATAATGCATGTAAAGCATTCAGCTCAATTCCAGCACTTAGTAAACATTCACACACACACACACAAATGTCACCTAGTGTTACTTTGTGACACTCTCATATCTTTGTACCTTCTCTAACAGTCCCTTTTTCAGTGTTAGGTACAGAGTAGGCATTTTAAAAAAGCATTTTGGTTTGAAGGTTAAAACTCTGCTCTCTTAAAAGGTTCAAAAACATTTGCATCAACCACTGTCGTAATCAGAAGATTCCAGTGTCCGTGAAAAGCATCCACAAGATAAACCTCACACACTTTTGGAATTGTTGTTGAGTGGTAACTTTAAGACTCTGACCTGATTGTTATAAATCTTTCTAGGAAGAAAATGAATCCTTTGAGATGTGTGGTTTGACTTACTCTTGGTTGTCTGTGCTCCTTTTAGATGTTTCCATTCCTGAAAAGCCCAAGCTTAGGTTTGTTGAAAGGGTACCACTTGTGCCAAAAGTGAGAAGAGAGCCTAAAAACCTGAGTGACATAAGGGGACCTTCCACTGAAGCCACTGAGTTCACTGAAGGCAGTTTTGCGATCTTGGTGAGTCCAGCGTCAAGCGGCTATAGGACGGAAGCCAGGGATTAAAATAGACTCCTTGAGTTCATTCTCGTCTCTTCCTCCCCAGGTTTTACTAGAACTGCCACTAGTTGCTCTTTAAACTGATGAGCAGGACCCAGTAAGCATTAAGTCATAAATGTTTTTTGTTTTACGTAGAGTGAAAATAATGGAAAAGCAGAAGGAAGAGGGTACCTAATTTACCCCATAGTTAGACCATGAGATTTTCTCAAGCCTCTGGTCAAAATAAAACTATCCATGTTTTAGTACATGGGACAGATGTTTCCTTACTCATCAAGTAGCTTCCGTGAAGACTTGACGTCAGTACCCACACAAATGGCTATGGACAAGGATTTAGTTCCCATCAGGCAGCCAGAGTGACGTTTTAACGTCCGATTCCCACAGCCTGCACGATCAGCCCCTGCCAGCCTCTCAGAACGCAGTCTGTTCCCCATTCCTCTCTCTACTCCGGCCACACTGTCTTCTGCCCAGACTCACCAAGCCACGTGCTGCGCCAGAGCCTTCGCATGTGCCATTCCTGACACTCATCTGTTTCCCCTTGGCTGGTTCGTTCCATTCTGGCCTCAGCTATAAAGGTCACCTCCTCCAAGAGGTCTTCCCTGGCTATCCATTGAAGCGGGTCCACCCTTGTTCCCGTTTATTAGTGTACCCTAGGCTTTTCCTCCATGGTACTTACTAGAACTTATATTTGAAGCCACAGTTACCATAAAAGAAGAGACACGATAGATCCCACGAAGGCTATCTAAATCCCCACGTTTCTGATTCTTCCATTTCCTTTTAGGCACTGGGTGGCGGTTACCTCCATTGGGGGCATTTTGAAATGATGCGCCTGACAATCAACCGCTCTATGGACGCCAAGAACATGTTCGCCTTATGGCGAGTACCAGCCCCTTCCAAGCCCATCACCCGCAAGAGTATGGGACAGCGCATGGGGGGCGGCAAAGGCGCCATCGACCACTACGTGACCCCTGTGAAGGCTGGCCGCCTCATAGTAGAGATGGGCGGGCGTTGCGAATTCCAAGAGGTACGGGGTTTCCTCAACCAGGTTGCCCACAAGTTGCCCTTCCCCGCGAAGGCCGTGAGCCGTGAGACTCTAGAGAAGATGTGGAAAGATCAAGAAGAACGAGAACGGAACAACCAAAACCCCTGGACCTTTGAGCGCATTGTCACCGCCAACATGCTGGGGTTACGGAAAGTGCTGAGCCCCTACGACCTGACCCATAAGGGGCGATACTGGGGCAAGTTCTACATGCCTGAGCGTGTGTAGTGAGGATTGTAAGCAGGAAACGGACACAGGCTGTTTATTCCCCTCAGCCAGTCCTTCAAGTCTTTGGGTAGCTCTGATGTCATGACCACGGAGCAGCATATGAGTAGATGCTTTCTGAAAAGCTGTGCGTCACCTGTCAGGTTTTTTAAGTGCATTACATTTATATGAAATAAAGTTTGCGCATCACCTCACGATGACGTAACTTCCCACTGGTCACCAATTCCCTCAGGTGATTAAGAACCAGGCCTGACTGACTGTTAGGAGCTCTGATTCTCCCCGGCTATAAGATAAATGTCTTCAAGGCTGAAGCAAACGTTTGCATCTCCCACCTCTGATTCAAGTCAGACTTAATGTCTGTACTGCCTTTTTTATGTACACACTTAAGGAGCTAGCTTCTATGACATTTTACTAGTCACAGAAGTTTTTGGAAAAGCAAGGAAAACAACAGTACATGGGTTAATTGATTCAACGTATTTATTTATGCCCAGCTACCCATCTTCTCTCAATCTTAGAAGGGGGGATGTTGGACAATACGGCAACAGACACACCCTTGCCTTTTACCAAAAGGAACTGATAGAAACAAAACCTGAATTGTGTGGTCTTTCCTAGGCCTGAAACCCTCTGGGGATGGGGGGTATTTGCCTCTATATCTGTGTCCCTACAGGTCCTAGCACAGTGCAGGGTGCCACACAGCACTCAAATCTTACTGTTGAATGAGCAAGGGCCCTGGGTGATTCAAACCCCATGGTTCCAGCTCCCCGTTTGCCTTTAACAAAATTCATCTATTTCTTCAGAGCTAGCCAGCAATGGTTTCTATCCTGTATTCAAACGAAAGGAAATACAGATTGATAGGAAACATATTAAACCATTTGCTTTGAAAGTGGGCAGAAAACAGCACACTGACTAAAATGTCCATTTTTTAAATCCCACTTTCTTAAAAAGTAAGACCTCCGGCAAAGAAAATAATTTACCTTCAAAAGTACAAATTTAAGCAGTTGTGTGGTCCTTGAGAATTGTATACCGTGATTTCTAACATTTTTAGTGAAACTCTTGTACTATAACTAACCACTAAATTACACTAGAACACACCTGAACCTTGAATTGGGGACAGCGTTTGGAACAGTTTCTTGTACACAAGTCGCCAGCCAACAAAGCCAGTTTCAGCTGGCAACGTGAATCAGTGAGAAGGGGTGTGAGTGACAGCCTCGTTTTTCTGACCTAACTTTGTCACCTCTTCTTTGTCAGGGTTCACAGAGCATGGTATTTGTGACTGTTGGGTGTTCAATCACAGCATAACGTGTTTCTTTTGGGGTCCCCGTTTAATTACTGAACCACAATCCTGGGGCCAGCCGTCTCTGCAAAGTAAGAGGCCGTTGACAGAACTCTTATCACCACCTCCCGTAAAATAAGGACTTTAAAGGGTATGTTGTGAAAGTGGGGCCTGCTGTGCTTCTGCGTGGGTGGATCGACCATTCCCAGGCATTTCTACACAGCCTGTGACACAGACCATTTCCCACTGATGCCTTAAAGCGTTTAAGAGGCAAGCCCAAGGACTCGGCCATAGCAGAGATCAGAGCTTAATTTCAGATAAAGTCAACAGATTCTTGAGCAGCTATAAGCGGCAGGCATTGTGCTAAGCACTGGGGACACAGCAGCGAGGGAGACGTGCCTGGGGCCTATCGCTAGACAATCACCCCGGAGAACGTTGGACCCTGAAGAAGGAAGGAGACAGAGGGTTGGTCAAAGGTGAGACCTAGAACTGGAAGAGCAGAAGTAACAAGTGCCCTGGTCCTGACTGACTCCCGGCAGTTAAAATCAGATCCTGATGAGCGGGTGTGCTTCAGCCATAACGTCAGCGTGGGCTCTGGCTCCAAGTTTATTTCCTAAACAGGTAGCTATGCTTTCTGCTCTACCCTGCAGTCTCCTCCTTTAACCATCCTCCCAACCTGCTACACAGTGCTGTACTCCCTGTTCCTTCACCCCTGCCTGCCACCCAAGTCCATATTTTTGTAAATCTCCTTTTGCGTAACTTCTAACTGGTAGGTGGTTGAGGTCCTATGTCCTAAGAGGTTTCATAATGGAAAGAAGAGCTTTGGAGGAATCTGCGGCGGAGCAGGGATGGCACCACAGAGGTGGAAGGAGAATTGAAAATGCCAGGTGAGGATCCATCTGTGAGGACTGAAGGGGATAACAAAAACGGAGGGAAAAAAATCATAGATTATACAGCAAAACGTGTGGGGCTAGGATCACCAAGCCTGTCTACAGGGGTAAGGGACTACTCGCAAGGCTGCAAAAACCTGTCCTAACCTCATAAGGGGAAAATTTTATTGATATTTACTTTGGGCTCCCTGTGTGGCCCTCTTCCAAAGAGTTCAGGGTGCTTTTAATGCAATAACGAATTCTTTCTCCTCTGCCGTTCCCACATGCCAATGCCCAGATTTCACTACAGGAAATCAACACCCTCACGCAAAGCATTCTGAACAAAACACTCTGCTACCAGACCTGCGTACGGGACAGACTGCCACCTTCTGTCTCCCCATCTACCTATTCCCTACCAACTCCCTCTTCACACATTTTTCTTGGTTTTCTCCAACCTTCATTCCAGCCCCCAGTCCCACACAGATTAAGGCACCTGGTGACAACCAAAGCCCTCAGGATACAAGCGTCTTGAGCGAAAACAGGCCTGACCCTCCCCACAGATGGCTCACCTGTTTTGTGTTTTTTTCAGGCAAATATGCCCCCAATAGTAGAAGCTAAGATGATCGCAAGGATGACACAGCAGATCATGATCATGACCTTCTTCTGCTCATCCAGACAAGAAAAGAAAAGCACGTGAGAAACAGTGTCACTGCAGAGAGGGTTCCAGAGGAAGGGAGACGAGGGTGGGTCTGGGCATGGAAGCAGATGTGAAGGTAAAGGGAGATGGATCTGGCTTCTAGAACCCAGGGTACTAAGGGAAATGTTACTTCTCGGCGAGAGATGCAAACATCAGATCAACAGCAAGCTCAGAGGATGTTTCGTATGTTGTTCTGCCTTCCAGCTGCCAGCATATCAGATTTACGCCACTTGCCCCCAGAGCCAGATACTCTCAGTGAGTCAGCTGAAGTCTTTTGCGGGGTGGGGGGAGTTAAACCATTTTCAAAAATTAGAACTTTTGATCCATCTGATGTAGCACATGGTTAAAAAAAATGTTAACCCCTTTCCGAAACCTAAACAAAAGTCACCACATGGTGGCAGCCACCAAGTGTTTTACAGGGACATCGAGCCAGAACTGTTTCACAATCAAATAAAGTCATTTATTTTTAAATTAGCAATAAAATAATCAAGTTTACATTTAAAAAAAAGTACAAAGAAAGAACAAAAATCCCTTCATTTGTGTTCTGAACTATAAGCCCAGGCCTCAATCCCAGGAGAGCAAAGATCTATCTGTGATTGAAGCTTGTCTGCCCTCGTTGCCGGAGCCAGGCCTGTTGGACATCACAGCCATAGGCAAGAGGGCGGCCCCTTGGCTCTGTCCAAGTGCTGGGCAATGATCAGGAGTAATCATTCCTTTGCAGAGGAAGCCAATGGACCATGCCTGGGTTAGGGTGCCCGCCCTGTCCTAGAAGGCATTGAAGTCAAAGGTGAAATAGCAATCCGGGAGGCTGGCAGAGACCAGCAGGGGATCTAAGGGGCTCACACTGGCTCAGCACGGTCACTACACTTAAACATTTCCCGGCTTTTCTTTGCTCCATGACAAGTGGGGGCGACAAAGCATCTCTGAAGCTCATTAATCTGGGAGCAGGAACAGCTGCTGAGTAGACCCCGGCCTCCCAGAGCTGACTCCACCCTGGAGACAGGACGTCCCAAAGGTCACATGAACGGTACCAGATTGCTGTGGGACGTTCTCAGGACAAGCCTGGCCCAGGCAGCAAGTGGGGAGAGGTGTCGAGCTCGTCCCACCTTCTGTCTGCTAAAAACCTAATGGGGATCAAGTTAGTCCTCGCCCCAACCATCTGTGATTCTCTGAGCGCTTGTGCAGAAAACAGCAGGTTTCCCGATGATGTGGGAAGATCACATTTCTACTGTGATTCATTTGCAGGTAAGCAAATGTCTCTTACCTAATTTTTAGCCTAGCTCAAGTTATTTTTTTGAGGTTATAATAACCTCATTTCCAGTTTCCTACTTCCTGAGAGACACATACATATATGTACATACATCTCACACACACGATTATAAAAATACACTTGGAACACGTGAAATGACTGAATACTCATACTCGCCCCAGCCTGAAACATTCCCAGAACCTGAGACTCAAGCACCTCATCCCTGGCCTAATTTTAGTGCCTGGTTATTCTGGGCCTCAAGGCAATGGCTTCACAAAGCATCATTCTAACAGTAAACAGCCAGTTCCCAAGACTGAGACACGGAAACAGTTACTCCATATACCCCAGCCTCTACAGACGGTAACCGCAGACGACTGCCTCGTGGCAGCGCCTCCTTGAGTCAACATGCGGGAGTACAACATAGACAGAGATCGAGTTGGCCCCGGAGCGGAACACACTAAGAGCTTAATTTGAGGCTGAATTTCAAACAAGAAGTCAGCTTCCAAGACCAGAACGACCTCTGCCAGTCCCTCCTACTTTCAGGACAGGGAGGACGAGCCACGAGGACTGGGATCCTGCCAGGTAGAAGACGCAGGTCCAAGCCTTACTGTTGCCCAACTTGGAAGAATCCCCTTGCTTTGTTAAAGATATCCCCACCCCGCCCCCCCAAAAACACACTGCGATTTTGGGGAGAAGAACACTCCATGAGGTAGAAAATACAGCACCTTGGGGAGGTCTCAGGTAGGTTCTCCAAGGTGCGGGGCATAATTTGACACATCAGAGGGGAGAAGGAGAAGCTGGGGCAGTTCCTACGGTCCAGAAGGTGCTTCAGAGTTGGTGGGGCAGGAGAAGGTTCTCAGGGCTGCATCAGTAGTTTAGATTTCTTCTGGGCTAGATTGTTTGCTGGGTCAGGTCCAAGGGTGGTTACAAGAAAACAAGGGAACAGGTCCCACTCTCTCTCAGGAAGGCCATTCACACTCCGTTCCCATCTGAAGACAAGGGCGGCCACACCAGGCTGGGGTGAAATGGGCTCTACGAGAGGCAGGGGGAGGAGGAGCTGGTCAGCGCCCAGGGTGGCAGTGGAGAACAACAGTAAGACTCGGCCACAAGCCACACACCTAGAAGGTGGAGAGGAGAGATCAGAAACAGCTGCAGAGAGAGAACAATGGAAAACTCAGCACAAACCCACGACAGGGCCTGGAATTAAATACCCCCCCGTTCAAGAAACAAAAAGCCCTGTTACAAGAGGCAAAGAAATAGGAAAATCCCTGGGCCTTTTACAGCCCTTCCCAGGGGCTGTCGCGCCACCGTGGAAGGACTTATGGGAAGAGAGGCACCATCACTGGTGGAGAACACCTGTTCTGTCTGTGGGGCTCCCATCAACACCTTTCGAATACAAGTTTCAGAAGCTTGCTGGCACTAGAATCACCTTCTCCTTCATCCATCCCCCACTAACCTTAGAAGGCAGAAAGGCACAGTGAAAAAAGATGCAGAAAAGTTCAGGCGTCACACCTGCTCTGCCTTGCAAGCTGTGTAGGCTTTGGACAAGTTCCTAGTTTCACTGAGCTTCACAAAGCTTCCCCAATGAACATGGGGTGATGATGTTATCCTAGAGCACAACTGGGGAGCATAAACATATTCAGAAAAATAATACTTAAGAGGTCACGGAAGTCTTCACAGTGCCGATAACTAGATGATTCTTGTCATGCTACTGCTGTACACATGAAAACCTGATTCAGTGGTCAGCTCTATTCTTTTTACCACATTTTAAAGAAATTAATATCCTGAATTTTAAAGTTGCTATTGGGACTTTGCTGGTGATCCAGTGGTTAAGAATCCTTGCCTTCCGGGCTTCCCTGGTGGCACAGTGGTTGAGAGTCCGTCTGCCGATGCAGGGGACACGGGTTCGTGCCCCGGTCCGGGAAGATCCCACATGCCGCAGAGCAGCTGGGCCCGTGAGCCATGGCTGCTGAACCTGCGCGTCCAGAGCCTGTGTTCCGTAACGGCAGAGGCCACGACAGTGAGAGGCCCACGTACAGCAAAAAAAAAAAAAAGAATCCGCCTTCCAATGCAGGGGACGTGTGTTCAATCCTTGGTCAGGGAACTAAGATCCCACATGCCACAGGGCAACTAAGCCCACACACTCTAGAGCCCACGCGCCGCAACTACTGAGCCCGCGCACAACTAGAGAGCCCGCGCGCCACAACGGAAGTTCCCACGTACCACAACAAAGACCCCACATGCCACAACTAAGACCTGACACAGCCAAATAAATATTTTTTTTAAGTTGCTATCCTCTAAGGTTCTCTAGACTTTGTAGATGATGATAAATGGCCACCTTGTTTTACAAAGAGAAGCTAGGTCCACTATTAGTTGTGTGTTCAAACATGCCCCTGTTACCTAACTTCTCTAAGCCTGAGCATCTTCATCTGTAAAATAGGGATGATAATAGCACCTGTCTCATGCGGGTGACGTGAGGACTCAGTGATGCATGTGTAAGGTGTTTAGTACATTGTCTGATACAACCCAGCCCTCAAAAATGGTAGCTACTCTTATCATTCGAGAGCCAACCAGTCAACCACAAACAAAACCCTGCAGACCCAAATCCCGATTCAAAGCTTCATTTACACTGAAAAGGATACGGAAGGCAAAGCCCAAGATACCTGAAAGCCAATAATAACTCACAAGACAAACCCCAGATCGCAGACATAGACTGCACCCAACTGAGGAGGAGCAGGCTTGCTGGGGAAGGGAGTGAAAATAAGGGGCGGACAAGGGCGGGGACAGAGCCACAGAATAGGGACGAACGGAGACCCAACCCCTGCATGCAGCCAGGACCCGAGAATAGCAAGTTACATAGATGAAAGAACGCACAGGTACTGAAGTCTTAGAGCGCTCGGTGTGTTCGAGGACAACCACAGGGGGAAGAAGCAGAATTTAAAATCCCAGGCTCATTTCTCAAGAGGGAGCCAATCCAGAGTCCCCGAGTACCTTCCATTTACTTACATTTCAGGGCAGCAGCCTCCCGGGCCGCCCTTACTTCAGCCCAACGGAAAGTCCAATAACCAACGCTAAAATGCCCAGCAATACAACCACTACCACAATGATAATTATCAATTTCTGGAGAGAGGGATAAGAGAAATAAAAACAAGTCATTATTACAAACAACCAGAAAGCCATGGTAAGTCATCCAAAACCCAACCCCTCTGCCTCTACGTAGGAAGCATCTTATCAATCCAAATAAATGAAATAAAAAGCCAACATCTCTACATAAAGACACTCTATTAGGATATTTTGTTTCTTAAATTACTTCTGCACTAGCAATGCCAGCAGATGGAAATAGGGAGTTTCCATCAGCTCTCAGCTCACACGGCAGCCTTCATATGTGCACAGATATAAGGAGAACCATAATGGGGTCTCCAAGCAGCAACAGGCCAAGATATAAGTGACTCATTTGTCCCTTTTCAAGAAGGAGTATAAAGACATTTTTGACATAGTCCTAATTACAAACGTCTGTCCATCTCTCCCCCAAAGTACATTCCCACCTGTCAAACCCAGTACAGTGACTGGGGATCAGAAAGTATGGTTACGGTCCTGTTGCAAACCAGCCTGGATTCATCATGTAAAATAACTTCCCAGCTCCCTAGATACCCGCCCAAGCAATAGGTAAAGTTGGAAGAAAACGAAAGACTTGAAGAACAAAAATATCAGAGCCCAAGAGAAACAGAAAAGAGCAGGCTACAAAGCAAAAACCACCAGAGCTAGCCACCACAGTCACTAGGCAGAGAAGCTTAGAAGTCCTCAGGTGACAGGGGCACCAGAACTAGAGGTGGGGGGCGGGCAGTGGAGACAGGATGGAAAGAGCTTGATTGAAAGCTGAATTTGAATCCTGGTTCCTATGCTTCCTAGGTGGCCTGAAGCCAATTACTTAACCTCTGATTCTCAACTGTTTCATCTATAAAGGAGAGATAACAGGTGCTCCCAAGATACAAGATAATGCTCACATAGCCATCAGCACACCACTGGGTTCATGACAGAGAAAAGGAGACCAAGTGGGGCAGGGCTTGGGCTACCAGCGTGGAAGGCAATGAAGGGAGGTTTCTGAGGAGCACGAGTCAAGTGTAACGGCTGAAGGGATCCCGAGCTCTGTCCAGGGCATTGGCAGGAACACCTGGGCGGTGATGCCGAGCTGCCTGCAAATGGGGGTTCTCGGGTAGAGAGCACGTGAGCCAGATCCATGCGAGGCACCCCTGGGAAGGAAGGGCAGCTATTCTCTAGGGGAAGCTGAGGTAGGCTTTTGGATGAGGCCAAGACAGAGGGAAGGCACGGGCTCGAGGACACGGGTGGGGGCGACCAGAGGGAGGAGAAGCCGGTCGGTCCAGCTGGGACTAAGGGCTCACCCTCCGAGCTTCACTCTGATACTTGACAGCCTTTTTGGTATCTGCCACGGCCCGCTCCACGAAGCCCACTGACTGGTCCATGTTGTTCTCAATACGATCAATCATGGCTCCCTTTCCGCGGACGCAAGAGGTGGGTCCAGCAGAAAGAGGGATGGGGAGAGGGAGGAGAGAAAGAGCGAGAGACGGCGCGCACGGTGGACTCTCTTCTCCGAAGGCAGCGGGAGAGGCTCACCTTCCGGGCCTGACCCTGGTACTTCACGGCTCTTTTTGTTTCCTCCCGAGCCTTCTCCACGTGGTCCACCGTGTGCATGACATTCAACTCTATGTTATCTAACATCTCACCCTGCAAAGGACAGACGCTAGTCACACCCAGGATAAGCCACCCCAGGACAGTCCTAGCTCACATGAGAAAGGGGTTCTCTTTCTTTTCAGCACCAAGGAGAGCATCTAGAAACTTTAACATGCAGCCTTCTGTGGGGCAAACTTGTACAACTTCCCCGTGATTACCTATGGTTCCCCAGGCCTTGGTGGCTGTCACTCATTCCAGAAACATTCACTCAGTTACTTCTCTGTGACAAGCACTGCACTGGGCACCTGGAGCACACTGTCTAGATGCCTGGGATATTCTGAAGGATCCCGCCACTTTTTTTTTTTTTTTTTTTTTTATATTGCAGCTATATTATTGAGGGAAGTTCTCTGTATGATAAAGTACCCTCCTTTTTTTTTTTTTTTTTTTTTTTAAGTATGTGAAGAGAGAAGCCAAGATATTGGGTTGGCCAAAGAGTTTGTTTGGGTTTTTCTATAACATCTCACGGAAAAACCCAAACCAACTTTTTGGCCAGCCCAATACATCTATCTCATGTTCTTAGGGCATCGCCAGGATGCTGGCTTCTTCCTGGTCATTCAGACCTGAACCAAGTTCATTCGGCCTGAACTGAGTTCATTCACTACTATAGAAGAGTGCCCAGCACACATCAGGGGCTCAATAAATAGCTGAGGTGGGAACAGTTGCTTTCCCTAAGGTACTCCCAGGTCCCGTAAGTGACAGACATTGGTTTTACCTGAGTTATCTGGTTAAGAGACAGCAGTCTCTTAATAAGATTCCCAACCTTTGCCCGGCTATTACTTCCTGACCAGAAGTTTGGTCTCTCCAGTTGAGTTCTGTGCATCTTAGGATGGGAATTCCCTTCACCCACCTAGTCCTTCCTCAACCCAACCCATGGCGTTATGGCAGTCTCTACACAGAGAACAGAACTTACCATCACTTGAATCTCAAACCAGTTCCTCGGCAAGGCAGTGTGGGGAGAAAACAGAAGGGTAGGGATGGAGGGGCAGGAGAAATGGTCTCAAAGGCCGCAAGGGGGTGGAAGAAAGGCCCCTGAGCCCAGAGCAGGGAACTGATGTCAAAACCAGCCGAGTGGTGCTCGGGCTTCAGTTAGGTTTCCTTCTACAAAGGAAGCAGTTTTCAATCCTCTCCAGGTGGCAGAGCCACTGGGAGTTCATGGTAATAGTGGCACCAAACCATGACACAGTGGCGAATTTAACTGCATCGTAAGAACCGGGAGACGTGTGGCTATGTAACACTGACACCATATGCTGGGGACAGAGCCATCCACCCCTGAGCAAGCTTACCCGGGACAAAACAGACTCTCAAGCTAAGCACTGTGAGAGTTCCCAGTTTTTCTGTAAATACTACTTCGCTGTCCCTTCAATCCTTCTGTTGTCTGCTCCTGTTCCTTAGCAAAAACTGTCAACATTTTTGGAAAAACACACATACAGAAGATAAAACAAAAATGGAAAAATACAAAAACCTCTGTGAAAACTTTTCACCATAAACTGGGGAAAAGGCCCCATGTTTTCAGTGTCACCAGTGAAACAGTTCCTATCAGGAGATTGTTTTAAGGCATCACCATTAAGAGCCCATATCTCTAATTTAAAAAAGACAACGGTCCTGAGGCTGGAGGGAACCAGGTACTTGACAGAGCACATCAAACCCCGTATTAATTAGAAATGACCTCCAGGCCGAAGTAACAGGCATGAACGATGAGGCTGCGATTGCCCAAAATGTCAGCATCTACTACGCAGTTTCCCAATGATTCTCCCACCCCACCCGGCTTTCCAGGAGTCCTGTCTCGCCCTTCTCGGGAAGCCCCGGGCTTCCTCTCCTCCCTGCCCACGCGGCACCCACTGTTACCTGGTTCTCCACCAGCATGGCGATATCCACGAACATGTCATGAAGCTCCTTGATGCTGCTCTCCAGCCTCACGATGTCCTTGTGCCGTCCCTCGATCTCACTGAGGGCTTGCTTGGAAATCTGAGAGTCGATGATCTAGGCCAGGCCGCACAGAGACCGACCATCTGCCATCATGCCCGCCGCAGCCTCACCACACCCCTGCGGGGCTCCCGCCGCCCCGCCGCCCCGCCCTCCGCAGCCCAGCCCGCCCCCACCACCCCTCACCCCCGAGGTGAAGATGGCAGGGTTCCCACTCTCCAGCATCTCCTCCAGCTCCCCATCTGTTGTCTTCCTGCCGGCTTTACAACAAAAGGAGGAGAGCATCAAACATAAGATCAACGCTCACCATTTCAAAAGTTCCCTGAAAGGGCTTCCCTGGTGGCGCAGTGGTTGAGAGTCCACCTGCCGATGCAGGGGACGCGGGTTCGTGCCCCGGTCCGGGAAGATCCCACATGCCGCGGAGCGGCTGGGCCCGTGAGCCATGGCCGCTGAGCCTGCGTGTCCAGAGCCTGTGCTCCACGACAGGAGAGGCCACTACGGTGAGAGGCCCGCGTACCGCAAAAAAAAAAAAAAAAAAAAAACTGAAAATGGGAATACAGTAAGTTCACTCTAAAGACCATGGCCTTACAAGCCTCCTGACTCTCCTTTCTCTGGATTTCTCCCCTAATCCAATCCGTCCTCAACATTATCAACAGTTACCTTCCTGAAGCCCATGTCTGATGACATTCCTTTCCAGCTCAGAATGTCTCCTGGCCCCCTTCACTCCACCATGGAGTCCAAGGTCCTCAGGACAAGGGGCCAGTTCCTGGGTGAGCCCTCCCTCCATCCGCCTTAACCTCACCCTGCTCCACCCAAATGCGCCCTGTTCCCAGGCCCTGGACGGCCTCTCCCTCCTGAACACGCGTGCTTTGTTCTGCCTGCGCCCTTGTTCATTCAGTTCCTGCGCTCAAAGCACTTTCCGCCCCGTGGGGCCCTGCAGTCCGGTTTCTGATTCCTAAAGGGCGTGGCTGTAGTAACTTCTTTATTCCTCATGGCAACTAGCACCATTCTCTGCTGTCAAACAGGCAGCAAAAGATGTCATGAGCCCCAAGGAGTGCAGCTGTACAGCAAGTGCTTCCCTCCATGGACACAGAAACGCTGGCTCCCACGGCAGTCAAACGACTCGGGCCTGGTAACTCCGAGCCATCTTTCAGCCTAAGACGCAACATCCAGGATGCGCCAGTGCTGTGAGGCCTGTCCCCAGCTTGGGCACAAAAGAGAAGGCAGAAGCCACCAGCAGGGCTACTGCTCCCTCTCCCCCGGGAGAGGGGAGGACACGACTGCGAACGGGCAAGCACGTGGCAGGAAGGGTGAAGGGGCACAGGCCAAACTTCAGACACGCACTGATCTCGAGCTGCCGCTGGATTCGCCCTTTGCTGCGTTCACGGAAGTCCACCTGGGCCTCGTTGTATTTGGTCATCACCTCCACAAACTTCCGGGAGAGGACAGAGTGCTGTGGGAGCAAGGTCAAATGCTGTGAGCCCCCAGGAGGCGAGGGAGGGGAAGGTCCACACTCTTATAGAACCCCAGCCCCTTCGCAGCCAGCCCCAGCAGCACTGGTCCTGGAACCAGAAGACCAGGGACAACTCGTGGTGGGAATGTAAACGGGTACAGTCACTGGAAAACAGTATGGAGGTTTCTCAAAAACCTAAAAACAGAACTACCATATGACCCAACAATTCCACTCCTGGGTGTATATGAAAAAAACCCAAAACATTAATTTGCAAAGATACATGCACCCCAATGTTCACAGCAGCATTATTTACAATTGCCAAGCAACCTAAGTGTCTATCAACAGATGAATGGATAAAGAAAATGTGGTACATATATACAATGGAATATTACTCAGACATAAAAAAAAAAAGAATGAAAGTTTGCCATTTGCAGCAACATGGATGGACTTGGGAGGCATAAGTGAAATAAGACAAAGACAAATACTGTATGATATCACTTATATGTGGAATCTAAAAAATACAGCAAACTAGTGAATATAACACAAAAGCAACAGGTTCACAGATAACGAGAAGGAGCTAGTGGTTCCCAGTGGGGCGGGGAGGGCAAACCAGGGGTGAGGGAGCGAAAGGCGCAAACTACTGGGTGTAAGACAGGCTCAGGGATGTACTGTACAACACGGGGAATACAGCCAACATTTGGTCAGCACTGTAAATGGAAAGTAACCTTTCAAAATTGTATAAAAATGAAAACAGAACAAAACAAAGACCAGGTACAAGACTCAGTTTTTTGGTTTCCTAACTTTACACCATTGGAAAAGTCGGCTGACCTTTCCAAAGCATGTTTTCAGTATCTATTAACCTGTCTTGCTGAACTCCTATAGTAATTGTGAGGCCAAAGGAGATACCCTGTGAATCTCAGAGGCCCTGTTTTCTAAAGCTGCCGGACTCCCTCCTACAACCAAAGATCCTTGGGTTGTTACTCAAACTGACCTCCCCAACTTTTCTTGCTTGTAACTCAGTGCCTTCAAGTCAATGGCCCTGGTGCCTAAACTCAAATCTTTATCATTTTTTTTCCTTACTCACCTCTCAGCATCAAGCCCTACTGGTTTTTCCTTTGCAAAATCACCAATATCTATGCTTTTTCCAAACCAACTACCACTAGGCAAATTCAGACCCAAATCATTGCAAAACCCAACTAGAGACCCGCCTGCCTCTTGCCTCTTTCCCACTCTGATCCAGTTTTCAACTGGTTCCCATATTATCTGCAACCCAAAGTCAATGCATACAGGCTACTCAGTCAGCTCCAAACTCCCTGGACTGCAGCCAAAGGCCTCTGGAATACGGTGCTATGTTCTCTACCAAAATCTCAGCGTCCACTATCCCATGACAAACGTTTTACTCTAGACAGGCTGCTCTCTTCACGTCTGCCCCTCACACCCACCCCCACCCCCGCTGCTACCAACCCACCCAGGCACCCACACACACCACTCCTGCCCCCATGCCTCTAAGGAGAACCTCTCCCCGAGCCTGTCCATGTTGGCATCTTGCCCACCAAGGCCCAGCCTCCTCTGGCCACCCCACATTTTCCCGAGATCGTCTGATGCTGGGAGCACGTGCATTTGATCCGGTCTTCATACACGTTCTCCTGTGGGTCTTATGTCATAGTTTCCTTGTGCTACTTGAGCACTGTGCCAGTTCAACAACAAGGATCATATCTTTGATGACCACCAAACACCCTGACTCCAAACTGGACAACTAATGACCAACAGTCTTCAGAGAGAAGACTTCAGTTTCCTCACCTGAAAACCAAAGAGGCTCACTAAACCCTCAGCAGTGCTCTGGGAGCCTCAGGCACCTCCTTAGAGGACGGTGTGAGAGGGGCCACCAGCTGGACTCGGCCCTGTCCCCCACTTCAACCTGAGCCGCTCCCCTCCATCAGTTCCTCAAATTGAGTTCCAAACAGTGGTTGTTGGTTGTTTTTTGTTTTAAAGGCTCCACAGCTAGAAAAGGGAACCCTCCTACACTGTTGGTGGGAATGTAAATTGGTGCAGCCACTATGGAGAATAGTATGAAGGTTCCTTAAAAAACTAAAAATAGGGTTACCATATGATCCAGCAATCCCACTCCTCAGCATATATCTGGAAAAGACAAAAACTCTAATTCGAAAAGATACATGCACCCCAACATTCATAGCAGCACTATTTACAATAGCCCAAGACATGGAAGCAACCTAAATGTCCATCAACAGAAGAATGGATAAAGAAGATGTGGTACATATATACAATGGAATATTACTCAGCCATAAAAAAGAATGACATAATGCCATTTGCAGCAACATGGATGGACCTAGAGATTATCATACTAAGTGAAGTAAGTCAGACAGAGAAAGACAAACGTATCACTTATATGTGGAACCTAAAAAATAATACAAATGAATTTATTTACAAAACAGAAGCACAGACATGACTCACAGACGTAGAAAACAAACTTATGCTTACCAAAGGGGGAAGGGGGGAGAATAAATGAGGAATGCGGGATTAACAGATATACACTACTATATATAAAATAGATAAACAACAAGGATTTACTGTATCACACAGGGAACTATGTTCGATATCTTATAATAACCTATAATGCAAAAGAATCTGAAAAAGAAGCATATATATATATATATATATATATATATATATGCAAAACCGAATCACTTTGCTGTACACCTAAAACCAACACAGTATTGTAAATCAACTATACTTCAATAAAGATTTTAAAAAGGGACTTCTCTGGTGGCACAGCGGTTAAGAATCCGCCTACCAATGCAGGGTACATGGGTTCAAGCCCTGATCCAGGAAGATCCCACATGCCGTGGAGCCACTAAGCCCGTGAGCCACAACTACTGGAGCCTGCACACCTAGAGCCCGTGCTCCACAACAAGAGAAGCCACTGCGATGAGAAGCCCGTGCACCGCAACGAAGAGTAGCCCCCGCTCGCCACAACTAGAGAAAGCCCGCACACAGCAACAAAGACCCAATGCAGCCAAAAATAAATAAATTTATGTAAAAAAAAATTTTTTTTAATTAAAAAGACTCCACAGCTAAGAAAAAAAAATTAAAAGATTGGACTAGATGGCTGTTAGGCCAGGGAAAATCTCACCTGGGATTTCCGAATCCGAAGGTCTGCTGACGACCGGACCTCGTCTTCTTCAATATGCCTCTCCATGCCTGCATGGGAGAGGAGGTTATTCTAGCAACGCATCTGCTGCTCTCCTCCAAGAAACACACTGCGCAGTGCGGCCTCCTCTCTCTTTCTCACACACCCGGCCCAGGAGACATAACAGCAGGTAGGTCCAGTCTCAAAAGGTCAGCTCACACCTGAGCCACGGGACACGCGTTCCATGACCTTTACTACTGCCGGGTCTTCTTCCTTGGATACCTCTCGGCACAGTGGTTAACAGCATGAGTCTCTGTCACTAAGAGACTCGGACTCAAATCCTTGCCACTTAGTAGCCATGTAACTTTGGAAAAGCCACTTAACCTCTGTTAGTGTTCCTGTCCTCCCGTCTGTAAAATGGAATAAACAGCAGTGCCCCCCTAGCAGCACCGACGTGAAAATTAAATGACAATGCACACAGAGGCCTTGGCACACGATCACGGCTATGACTGGAAGCTGCCACTAACGACTTCCACCTCCACCCGCATGAAAACAGGCAGTACAGTCCGTCTGGGGGGAAGAAATGATAAATTAGGCTGAGCGATGCTGCTCGCACTCCCAGACCAACAGCATGCACTTGTCAGCAAGCACAGTGCGGCAGGAATGCAGGTGATAGCCGTGGAACTAAGGAACCTTCTGCGCCCCCAGAGGAACTGAACCTACGACAGTGGCTTCACTGAACAATGCCCTAAATTGAGGGGCGGGCACGGGGGTGACGGGAGGGTGATACGTGGCCCCCAAGAAATGTCTCCAGACTCTATAATCCATCTGGCATCCATACATCACTAACATCACTGTTCAAATGTACGTAGGTGCTGGGGAAGGAAATGGGACCAGGAAGAGAAAAGTCGAGGGACTAAAACTAAGGGACCAAGTCGCCCAAATACCCAGTAGCTGAAAGCACACTTTCATTCCCATCTCCGAACTTCAACTCTGCACTCTCTCAACCACAGTCATGACTTGAGAGCAGGTAAACTGTCTGGGGCTCTAATAGGTCATTCCAGGCACAGTGCCCAGACCACAAGCAAAGACGGCAAGGGTGGTGTCCCTCCCGCCAGAAAGAGTTCCGGTCCAGGAGAGCTGGACCCCGGACGTGAGACAGATGGTGAGAGTGCCGCCGGCTCCCTTTGTTCCTTTCTTACTCTTCAGTTTGTTCCGGACGTTGTTGGCCCTTTTCTTGATCTCAGTCGTGAGCTGCTCCAGGTCATCCTTGGTTTCTGGATAAACAAATGCAGGCAGAGTCAGTTAGAAGAGACTGAGAGCTTAGTCAGCTACAACAATCAACAGAGGAGGTGGGGAGATTTCTCAGGTGCCCACTGCCCAGAGCAGTATGTATCCTGGTGGGCTCTCAAGAAATCTGTCATTAGAATCACAGAAAGCTTATTTTTAAAAGGCATTTTTTTCCTGGCATCCTACTCCAGAACTACAGAATAAAAACACCTCGTGGAAAAATAGGGGGGTACTGGGGAAGCATTTCAGGCAGAGGAAATAGCACAGGGGCAGTGGTGGGTGGGACAGAGATGAGGTATGTCGGCAGCTGTAAGAGCCGTTGCCAGTCATGAGAGGAACTAGCTGGGAAGGAGAGGAGAGTTTGGCTAAATGGGTTGGACCATGAAGAGAAGAGGTAACAGCAGCAGAGCAGTGACCAGGAGAGGGTAGAGGAGGACGGGAGATGACACGGCACATATGTTAGTGTAAGGTAATACACCCCCTCCCCTGCTGCTCACAGAGGGAGGAAACCAAGGCCCAGCCCCAGTGGCCAAGGGTCACTGTTGGGTGATTCAGCCCTGAGTCAACACTCACTTGGCTCTGGAATGGGTGCAGACAGAATGATACTGTAGAGCTTCTTAGCTTCCTCCACGTGCTCTGAGATCTTGTCAATGTTGAGTCGAGTTTCCTCGATCTATAATTAGAAAGATGATAGCCTTTGTCATCAAGAGAAGAATGTAGCCATGACTTAGATGAAAACAGAGCTCCCTGCCCACCTTCTGGGTTTGTGGAAGAAGATGGCGACAGGAAATGTCTTCTGAGGACCAGTGAGCCCAGCGAGTACCCCTTCCATAGCCAGAGAAACGAACGTAAACAGAGCAGTCATTGAAGACCCGTCCTCATTGCTCCCTGAGAGGAGCACGTTTACTCACCTTGGATGGGAAGATCCCGGCCAGAGTCAAGAAGGGCCAGGACAACTCATGAGGAATAATCAGAGTGAAGGGTCAAGAAACCTTACCAGGCAGATCCCCAGCTCCTCCAAAAGTGGAACAGCAGAAAGTGAGGACAGGAGAGAGGGAAAAAGGAAAGAAAAAGAGGGAAATGGAGAGAACAAACCTGGAGAGTGAGAAACACAGAGAGAAGAATGAGAGGAAGAGAGAGACAGAAACAGAGAGGAAGAAGAGAGAAAGAGAGAGAGACACGAAGCAATGACCATCTCAGGAGATGCTGAGCTTCTCTCGGACATGTGTTCTGGGGAAACGCCTCTTACTAGCTGATCGCCTTAGACGATCAAGACCCAGGAGCTCAAGCCGTGGACCATTTCTGCCCATTTCTGAGGTTCCTAACTGTGCAAGGTGTGTATCAGAAAGTACTTCTAGCCGCGCCTCATTCCCAGACGGAACACCATCCCAGGACGCTGCTGCTTGAACATTTAAGTTCAGCCTCGGCTTCTCTTCAAAGGCACCGGCTGTCGCGGTGCCACGGCCTCTGCTGCGGTGCCAGTGCGTATGCAGGGAGCAGCGCATGCCGACGAGACCTCAAACCCACCCCATCGACCTGCCTCGCTTCCACAATGAGGGGCATGTCAACACGGCCACAGCCAACAAACAGAAATCTTGTAAAATGCCAAAAAGTAGGATCTTAACACCTGAGATACAACGAAAATACAACTCAGTATGCAGCTTCCAGCAGCCCTTCCTTCTGGTGAATAATTCACTTAAAGAGAAAAAAAAAAAAAACCCTGATCACAGCTCTCCAAGTTACAAAGAAATAAAACTTGAGTTCTCTACCCCTCAAATAAGTAATTTTGACAGTGGAGCGGGGATTTGACCCTCTACAAATATGGGTTGGCCAAAAAGTTCCTTTGGGTTTTTCCCATAAGACGTTACAGAAAACCTGAACGAACTTTTGGGCCGACCCAATATATTGGCTTTGATGCATCATAGTTTGAGAATGGAATTACTTGCTTAAAGATACAGAATAAACAAAACAAAACAAACAAACAGAAGAACCAAAAAGAAAGATACAGAATACCTTTTCAGTCTAATAATATCATCAGAGTGTAAATACAAATACAAGTAGCTACCCAAACATTTGTGAAGCATTTTCACAGCTGACAAAACAATCCATAGCACTGCATTCAGACCATTATTGAAATGAGGAAACTAAGTTTAAAGAGGTCATAGGTCACAGGGTTGGTGGTAGGGACAGCACTCAAATAGTGCTCTCCAGAGTCCGACTGGGGTGCTTTTTCCATTAGAGCTGAGACAATGTTTCCGGCTTCTTCGTACTGCTTCACTTTTAGCAGCATCCCAAGCCTACCCAGTTCTCAAAAAGGCCTGTGTTGTCACCTGTGAATGCTGGTGGCTCTAGGGGTGTAACCACCTCAGACTCAGGGCCTCGGGGGATCCAGAAATTGCCACCTTACCCTTCCCTCTCTCTTCATCTCTCCCAGAGCACTGACTCCTCTTCCAACTCCTGAAGTGTCAGCGCATCACACCACGTTTCCATGTCCATCACGTGACTGTCATGCCAGAGCTATTACATTGTATAAAACAGGACTGAGGGGCTTCCCTGGTGGTGCAGTGGTTAAGAGTCCGCCTGCCGAGGCAGGGGACACGGGTTCGTGCCCCGGTCCGGGAGGATCCCACGTGCCACGGAGCGGCTGGGCCCGTGAGCCATGGCCGCTGAGCCTGCGCGTCCGGAGCCTGTGCTCCGCAACGGGAGAGGCCACAACGGTGAGAGGCCCGCGTACCGCAAAAAAAAAAAAAAAAAAAAAAAACAGGACTGAGAAAAAAGACTTTCTAGAATAACATGTCCTCGCCATTTTAAAATGAATTTTAACAACGGAACAAATCACCCTCTTTTAAGAAGCCAGAGGCCTAAGGTTTTGCATGTTCAACAGACTGAATGTCTTAGAAAATAGCTCCTGGAATATTATTTCATCAAGTGAAGAGCATCCCGCCCCAAAGCTGGGTCAGTGGTAGGGAGACGAGGTAGGAAGTTTTTAGGATGAGACTGTTGGACCCCAAGCTTAGAGTCACTCCAGGCACTTGGAGACCAGATGGTAAATGGGCCTCCGGGCTCCGTCCTCAACCTGCCCGCAGAACTTTCCAGACCTGGGGCCTCCACCCCCGCCTCCAGTCATCCTCCACCCACGGCAGCTGCTCTCTTCCCTCTGTCCTCAACCACCTCACCATCTGGAGGTATTTCAGGGCCTCTGATTTAGTAATCTAGTAACTTAGTTCACCAAACAACCTCAGAATCCCTTCAGGACTTCAGGATGGGCAACTGGCCGATCACAGAGCTTTTTTTTTTTTAAACTATGTGTCTCTGTTTTTTCTTGGAAGTGTTAGTTTTTCTCGAAGGTGACTTTCAGAGTATTTCATGGTAGCAGGTAGACATGCAATTAATTTCCTTTTGTGCATTTGCCAGACAACCAAAGATCAGGGCGGCGGGGACAGGGCTGGCAGGAAATCTGCCAGGGCCGCATCTAAAAGTTCAAGTGCTATTTGTCTGTGTGTTTGTTTGGGGTTGTTTTAAATAGACTGACATTACCCTATGCAATAATATATTTAAGAACTAAACCCGATTTAACATACACCTGTCCCAGAAACAAGGCCCTTCACTGGATGTCTGTGAAGTCACTGTCACTCTCTCCTTTTTATGCATGAGAGCACTGAGGCTCAAAGAAACTGAGGAAGTCTATCAAGGCCATAACTGCAGAAAGAGGCAAAACCGAGGTTTGAACCAAGGCAACTGTTAAATCCAAACCCTGTCTCCTGAACCAGGTGAAGGTGCAAGAATCACCTACGGGAAGCTCTCTATCTCCTCTCCCAGGTCCGTGTACATTCAGCCTGTGTCAGGTGAATGTGTGTGATCCACTCACCAGTTCTGTGAGACTGGCTCAATTACCTTTGACTCACATCACGTGCCTTACTTCTTTGTTCTCCAACCAAGGCTCCCTGTAGAGAGCTTTTTACACAAGGAGAGCTCAAGCAACTCAGTCAAGCTGCTGACTGAGGGAACCAATCTGCAAGTTTTTGTTTTTTTTATCGCCATGCTAAATTTGCAGCTAATACATCCCCAATGCCCACTTATTTTTGGTTACTTTTTAAAATGTATTTTTCAACGATTTGTCAGTAATGGGGCAATCTAGATAGCACAGTTTAAGAAAATAAGTTAGAATCATACCAGGTTCACATTCTGGCTCCGCCCCTTAGCAGTTTTTTGACCTTGAACAAGCCACTTACCCTCTCTGAGCCCCAGTTCTCTCATCCGTGAAACGAGGATTATCATATTTCCCACTTCCTAGAGTTTGTGTGGGCATTAAATGAGATATGTCAAAGGCTTAACACAAAGTACACGCTCAATAAACGTCACATGGTGATAAGGACAAAAATAGTCAGCAACTATTGCACATCTATTGTGTGCAGGTACTAGGCTGAGCCTTTACGAACAATGTCTCATTTAATCCTCACAGCAGTGCTAATTTTAACAACACGTCCTGTGATGTCAGTAGCCACCCAAGGAAATCCAGTAAGGACAGCAAGTCAACCACGCTTCACACTGGGTGTCTGCCTCATGGAACCAACTGTAATTACCACAGTATATAGGCTGCCCTCTGTATCCTCAAGTTCTGCATCCATGGATTCAACCAACCCCAGATCGAAAATACTCAGGGAAAAAAAAAAAAAAAAAATTCCAGAAAGTTCGAAAAAGCAAAACTCAAATTTACCACACCAGCAACTATTTACATAGCACTTACATTGTATTAGGTATCATAAGTAACCTAGAGATGATTTAAAGTATACAGGTGTGTGCAGATTATATGCAAATACTATGCCATTTTATATGAGACTTGAGCGTCCAGACTTGGTATCCACGGGGGTCCTGGAACCAATTCCCCCCACCCCCGCAGACCCTGAGGAAGGACCGCAATAATCACCATCTTCCAAGTATAAGGAGGGAGTTATTTTCAAGGCACGGATGGCCTCTTCCCTCTGGACCTAATTAGCCAGTGGAATCTAATCCAATGTAATGTAATGTGATGTAATGTAATCTAAAAGCAAAGAAAGTACTGCTTTGGAGACTGGCAGATGCCGTGGGGTAAGGTATAAGGCTTTGTCTCTTCTACCTAAAATGTCTCTGCCTCCCCTAAATTCCCAGGTGCCTGGTACCTCTTAAGTTAGGCATTAAATCTTACATATGTATTTACTGAAAACTTATTATATGTCACCTTTTGAAGGTGACAAAAGTAATGGGGTTGTAAGGGTCAAATAAATGACTCCCGCTTCGCACAATTCATATACCTTTACTTTTCTCCCCAAATAGCAAAATCCCAAACAGTCCTTGTATTAGAAGTTCTTGGTGAAGTCCTCCTTGACTTGTTTGCTTCTTTCTTTGGAAAACGAACACTGACGAGGGACAGAGAAAGGTCTCAGTCAGCCAAGCAACAGAAGGCAAGTCCCTCAAGGGGTTTTAGCAAGACTGAGCGTAGTATGTCAACTCTCCTTTTACGAATGAAAAGAAACATGATCTCAGAGCTATACTGACCAGTGAAAAGTCGTAGTCTTGGACAATCACCTCGAATCAATTAAGTGTATCTGGGCTTTGCATCATTCAGAGTAGGGTCAGGAAAATAAAACCTATCTAGTTATTTTAGCCGAAGTAATCGGGTAGGTTGGGTAGTTTTCCTCCCTCATGAAAGGACTTGGGAGCTTTTCTAGCTGCCCACTGGAAAATACAGGGAATTCTTGACACAGAGATGCAAGAGCGGAGAAGCCAAACAGAGGACGGTGAGGCACTCTGGAAATGAGCAACAGCTGGCTGGAGGGACGAAGAAGGAAGGCAGGGTCACCAGGGCCCCTCTGATGGGAGCCAGACGACGGTGGAGTCAACCGGCAGAACAGGACCACGGAGGAGCGTCTATAGAGGGAAAGTTGAGGCCGTGGAGGAGATACGTCTGGGAGGAAAACCGAAGCTTCATCCCCCGATCTTGACTCTTCTGCAGTGCCTCCCCTGGGTCAAATACACCAAAAGCCAGTTGGCAAGGGAACCCGGGCAATGAGTACCTTGCAATACAGAGCAGAGTACAGGGAGGGCAGGGAACGGACAGGAGGGTAAACAGGCAAATGACCGGCAAGGGCTTCCTGCCTGCCTATGGAAAGAGCCCAGAGACGCAGGACCTACCAGCTCACCTAGTCATCCAAAGATGCTACTTCAAGAACGAGTTGGAGAGTATTTAACCTGCTAGATTCAACTTAATGCCTAGATTTCCAAGTTACATCCACTTTGAGGATCTTCGTTTTAACAAAGATCACAAGACTGTTCACCTCTCACGTCCGCTAACCAGCCACTGCTCCACCCGTCTCGTTCCCCACAGATGCCTGGATCCCCATCACCATGCCAAGCACATGGTATCCCTCAGTAGAAGTTTGTTCAATGGATACACCACTGCCGAATTGCCTCATATACCTTCCTTAAGCACATCCAAGAAAGAAAACTTTATAATAGCATTTTCTGAAATCTATTCATTCATTTTGCTAACCGAAGGTACATGTCACAAAGGGTTCTATGAAAAACCTAAGTGTTGAGATAGGTAAGTTAACCAGGTTTCTTTATTATAGGACTTCTTAGAATCTTTAATAAGTTCATGTGCATTTTCAATCTCCATGGGAGGAAAAGAGTATGAAGTGTTTCTCAAACATGTTTGATCACAGAAATCTTTCTGCATCTCATACTGCCAATCCAAATAGCCATCCCCACCTGCCCCTGCCCTTTCTTGTTAACAGAACTCTGATTTTGTTTGGGCAGCAATGTTGCCAGCCCCAGACGATGAATCATGATCGGTTCTATGGCAATCCTGACAAGCCTGCCCCTTTGCTAAGTTCTCACTTTCCTGGTCTCCATTCTAGAAAAGAGCGGCCATGACCATGTGATCCACTGCTGGCCAAAGAGCCCCAGGGGAAGTCAGTGTGGAGGATTTGGGTAGTTTTCCTCCCCGATCAAAGGATTTCTGAACCTTTCTAGCTGCCTGCTCTCTCACTGCCTGCGATGCTGGTGTAGGACGATGGCATATGGAGCTGTGGCTCTGGCGGTTTTAAAACATGGCACAAATTCTTCAATCTCCTCATTGAGAGGTGGTACCTATGTACTGCTCTCTTGAATCTGGCGGGCTTGTGACTGCTTCGACAACAGAGTACGATACAAGCGATGGGCTGTATGACTTGCACAGCTACAATGCTTGTCTTGGAGCCCTAAGCCTCCTCCACCAAACCGATGACCCTGAGCTGGTCATGCTGAGCCCGTGCCACGGAAAGAGGTCAAGTACAGGTGCTCCTTTGACTCACCCTACTTCAGGCACCAGATGCTTGAATTAAGAAGTCTCTGAGGGGCTTCCCTGGTGGCGCAGTGATTGAGAGTCTGCCTGCCGATGCAGGGGCCACGGGTTTGTGCCCCGATCCGGGAAGATCCCACATGCCGTGGAACGGCTGGGCCCGTGAGCCATGGCCGCTGAGCCTGCGCGTCCGGAGCCTATGCTCCGCAAAAAAAAAAAAAAAAAAAAAAGTCTCTGAGATTCCAGGGACTTCCCTGGTGGTCCAGTGGCTAAGACTCTGTGCTCCCAGTGCGGGGGGCCAGGGTGCGATCCCTGGTCAGGGAACTAGGTCCCACATGCCACAACCAAGAGTTGGCATGTTGCAACTAAGAGTCTGCAACCTGCAACTAAAAGATCCCACGTGCTGCAACTAAGACCCAGCACAGCCAAACAAATAAATAGGTAAACAAATATTAAAAAAAAAAAAAGTCTCTGAGATTCCAGACTCTGGTTATTCAAGGCCCCAGAAACTGTGCAGCAAAAATAACCCACCTCCGGGAGCTCCCTGGTGGTCTGGTGGTTAAGAGATTCGGCACTTTTGCTGCTGGGGCCCGTGTTCAATCTCTGGATGGGGAACTGAGAGATCCCACAAGTCGTGAGGGCACAGCCCCTGCCCCCCACCCCCTAAAAAAAACAAAGCACCTTCACTGGGCCCTGCCTGAATCCCTAATCCACAGAATCCCTCAGGATGCTTCACCCCACTAACTGGTGAGGTGATTTGTTACACAGCAGGCCGACTCCATCTCTCAATCTTTCCGTCTCAGGCAGGTTCTGTTTCCTCTAAAGCTCTGCACTCTCCGCCAACTGAACAAAGAGACCAAGGAAAATACAGACAACTGCAAATTAGACAAAACATCGGAGGTTTATCATTTACTAGACCCTGGCTTTTTAACAGCCAAGGAGGCCTAAACATCCAAGGGTCAACTCTTTTCTATAATAACCGGGAGGCTGGAGAAACCACTTGAGTTTTACAGGGCAAAGCACATTTTGAAAACATCCTGATCTTGCGACTTCATCCGTACCTTGCAAATGCCTCTCTGACCAAGCTGTGATTCACACCATCAGTCCTCAGCGAATAACCAGGGGTGACCTACCTGCTGAAAGCAGTCCAAAAGGTACCTTTTATCACAAGAGTGCATCCCCAGGAAATCTACACAGTTATCAATGTATCCTGCAGGATGTACTGGGTGTATTCCTTCGACACATATAGAGGGAAACCTTTTCATTTCCCCAAATCCCTATTATCTGGAATGCACTTTAACCCACCTTCAAGGATATTTCCAGACCACATTCTCTAAAGTAAACTGTGTGGTCTATTTATTCACAAATACACTGGGGAACCGAATGCTGATGAGAACTAAAATTTACTGAAGACATACTTATGTAGGTCAGGCACCGTGCGGGTACATCCGTATACTTTCTCATTTTATTTTTATAACAACCAGCAGGTAATACCGCTAGGCCTGTTTTAGAGGAAACTGGGGTTTAGAGCAGTTAAACAACTTTTCCAAAGCTATACCACTGTAATGGGCAGAGCTGAAATTTAGACCGGGATCCGTGGGGTGCCAGAGCCTGCACAACCTCTTTCCATGATGGGCTCCCTCCTGCCCCTGCCCCACGCCAATACTGATCCTCCCTGTGCTCTATCTACATGAGTACAGAGGAAGGTAACATTTCCCTAAGCCCTCTCTAGGCACTTTCTGAGTGCTGGCTCCTTTCATCCCCAACAGATCTGTCTGGTGAATATTTTCCTCCCCATTTCACAGTTAAACCCACAGAGACTTAGAGAAAAGTTAAGGCGTGTGCCCAAGATCACACAGTTGGTGGCAGGTAGGGAACTATGTCCAAAAAATCAGGCTCTTCCCACCCCACCACGCGGTCCCCTTCTCCATCCTAAATATGAAAGGGCTTTTTTATTTCCCAAATGATAGAAAAGCATTTAACTAAGAGAAAGCAATAAAAAAAGCAGCAGGCCTCGAGACCTTGTTAAGTCGCCCCAGATAACTACCATCCATCTGGCACGGTTCTGTTCAGATGACGCTTTCCAGATGTACAATCTTCATGTGATCTCATGTGATCCTCACAACAGCCTTGAAAGGTTAAGTACTGCCATTCCCAGTTTCCAGAGCAGGAATCAAAACCCAGCTGGGTTAAGGAACCTGACCAAGGTTAACTGCTATTAAAGGCCTGAGGATAGACTCTGACCAGGTCTTGGAGGCCAAGGCCCACCATCTTCCCACCTCACAAGGAGTACTGCCTCTCGGGGCCCCTCTTACAGGTTCAGAAAAGAGGTAGGACACCGCTAATGGAGAAGAATCCTTATCCTAGGAAAGAAGTTAATGTAACTGGTTCTCTAAGGCAAGATCAGAGGAATGAGCTACAATGATGTCATGCATCTCCTTAAGTCCACCCCCAGCACTGAACAGAAAGACCTTTTCCTTCCACAGTCCACACCTAGAACAATACTGGACTCACAAAACTCAAGCATTGTTTGATCTATGACTCCTCCACCAAAGAGATGGACCCACCCATGGAGAGGGTGGGGATCTATGCAGTATTCACAGCCAATTTCCCAATCAGGTCAGCACACACTCAAGCTCGCTCTGAAACCTGCTTGTGACTCTCACAGATGAACTGGCATAAGCCATCAAGTCCCGCTCCGCTCCACTTAGAAAAGAACTAGAGGGTGGCTTTTCCACACTCACAATCCGGATGACAGGAAGCACCCACACCTCCCCTGCAAAAAGAATATGACGCCTTTTTATATATGCAATAAAAAGCCTAAATAAAGAAACCATAATATGGTGGCAGAAACTTCAGTGCCGGAACTTCTTGTGGCTCGGTTTGGTTTTATTGAAACACATGTACGTCAGATGCTACATGGAATGTTTAGAAACACTAACCCATTTAATCCTCCTAAGAGCCCTATGGGGAATTACATTATCAATCCCAATGTACAGATAAGGAAACCAAGCCTGTTAAGGAAACGTTCACAAGATCAACAGCTGTCAGAAGCAGGGCTGAGGTTTGAACCCACATTTCCCTGGCTTCAAAGACTGTGTTTTTGTCCATGATACACAACGCACCCCAACCCCCCACCCAAGCTTCCCATCACTCACTGTCCACCACAGCACCTTCCAACAGGACCCTCTACATCAAAGACTACGTGAATCTGTACACACGGGACACCCATGTTTGCCTCTGCTGAATTTCGAAAAACATAAACTGGTGGTTTCTTGGTTTCTCACTTATCACCAGAAAAGTCAAAGGGATTGAATTTTTGGAAACAACAATTCTGATCTACCCGAATCACAGGCCTAACAATGTAATGAAATGCAAATTTTTTTTTTTTCCCCACACTTGTGGCTGGGCCCCCAGGGTTGGTTCTGTATTTAAACTATGTAATTCAGGCAAGAAAGGATATCATTAAAATGTTGTCATGTAGCGTAAGACTTTAAAAGCATTTCTTTAATATATATAATTTACCTTCTCCTGACTTTCTCGGTAAGATTAAAAATCCTGCCAAGTACTGAAGAAACTTTCCGTGTAACTTCTTGGTGTGTCCATTCCACCCCAGCAAAAGACTGACTTTCCTCTGCTACCCTTGAAAGATCTGGGGGTTTTTATTCTTTACTAAGGAAGTTGTGTTTCCTTATGTCCATTCAGAAAAAAAATACCGGAAGGGCACCTACCTCAGAAAAGAACTCATCCATGAAAGCTGTGTTGTCAATAGCAATCTCGACCTCATCGGCATCGTCATCCTGTGTCAGCTGCTTCTGTGAGAGACAAAAAGGAGGGTGAGACCAAAAACACCAGAAATAACGAACAGCACTGAATGCTCCCTAAAGACCAGGAGGTATATCTGTAGTGAACATTTTACATACATAATCTCCTTTAAAACTCAGAACAGCTCTGTGATGTATCAAACTCTGATGTCACACTGTCTAAGTTTAAATCCTAGCTCCATACTTACTGATATTTTTACAGGGGGATGAGGGTAAGAAGGGAGCAAGTTACTAAACTCGCTGTGCCTAGGTTTCCTTATCTGTAAAGTGCTAATAAGAACACCACTTACGTCATAGGTTCGTTTACAAAATAAATGAGCTACTGAATATAAAACACTTTGGCACAGTGCCTGGCATACTGTCACTACTCAATAAATATTATATTTTGGTGGTGGTGGTATTGGTGATGTTACTATAACTCACTCCAGTTGGAGAACGTAAAACAGAGAGGTTATGTAACTTGGCCGAAGTCACACAGCTAAAATGTTGGAGACAGGCAGATTCCAGCCCATCCTTTGGATTTGGACCATATGTTCCTAAATTCTTCTTCACAACGTTCAGATGCATGACCTACCCTACCGGGGATCTGTATTAAGACAGTCCCACTTCCTCCAAAGCACTAGCTTCAAATCATCACAGAAGGAGCATACACTTTCCTGTTTTCAGAAACCACCTACTGCAAAGGAAACAGCGCTGTGTGCTGTTCCCTGTCAGAGCTCATGTTTATGGGGAAAAGGAAGCTCTCTCGGCAGCCCCCGGCAACCCCCGGGGACCCCGGCTTTCATAATCTCATTCAGCTACCTCTACAAAAGCACAAAATGGCTATCTAAAGGAAGTGCTTCCATTCCCACCCAGCTAACGGGCCTCGGCGGCTTCTGCATTCTTCCCAGATGCTCTTCCCAGACGACGGCCGCATTGCACACAGCCCACCTCTAAGCAAGGAAGACCTGGTTCTCGGGAGTGGAGGTGGGGAGGGGGTGAACCCCTCGACACCTGCTTCTCCACACCCTTCAGTGGCCTTTGGCCTCCTAAGCCAAGACATGTCACTCTCAACATGGGAACTCCACTAGCAAGGAAAGCCACCGGGGGCCTCTTTCCTTCCCCTGCTACCATCCCCCAGACCTGCTACAGCAGATGGAGCTACCGGGAATTCCCACGGAAATTTGGGACTCTCCAGCCATCAGGGGAGCCTCTTCTGACTGGATCCTCTGTAATCTCATTCTCTGGCTTGTCTGCAACCATCAGCAACCCAAGCTTAATAGCCACATTCAAAGGAACTGAATTTGAGGACATTGCTACAGCCCCCAACAATCACCTTCCTAAAACTTAGGACTGATCCCGTCCTTTTGCCACTTAAAGTCGTTCAGTGATAGTTCTCAGGATTGAAAGTCCCAGGATTGCAAGTCCCAAAGCCTAACAGAGCATACGGGGCCCTTTAAGATCCAGTCCCGCCCACGTTTCTCCCTCTACGATGCATCTCTGGACCAGGCGCTTGGAAACTCCTAGCACTTCCTGGACACACCATTCTTTCATATTGCTGAACTGTCACACAAGGACTTCTTCCTGAAATGCGTTTGTCCAGCTGGCAAAATTTTATTGAGCCTTTAAAACTCAATCTCGAACAAACTCCTCCCTGATCTGACACTCCCCGACCCCCCATGCAAACTTGAAAACCTCCCTGAGCTCCCAGTGCATTTTGTGCAAACCTTCCACAGCATCGATCCCAGCCCTCTATTAATTATCCCTTCACTTATCTACCCTTCCCCACTGACTGTAAACTCCTGGAGGGTCAGGGTTGCCTTATGTATCCACTGGAGAAGATACTTGGAGTGTGTGCCTGCCCAGAACACCTCCCTTTGTGAAGATAACCCCGACCTTCCCCACATGATTCTGGGAAGGTTATCAATCACCACCCAAGCTCCCTGAGGATTTTGAATTGTGAAGTGAACAGAGCCGAGTCAACCTATAGCAGCACCCAACAGAGATACCTGCTTGGTTCCCAGGGCTACCCTTGTTTCCGTCCTCCCTAACCCACCCCTTGGCTTAGAGCTAGTTCTATAGATCTTCCCCAGCATTCTTTCAATGAGTCCAATAGTATTCTTGTAATGCTGTTTTTTATTCATTTAGCCAGAACCGGCTTCTGTCACTTGTAATTAAAATTACTTGTACTTGGGAATTCCCTGGCGGTCCAGTGGTTAGGACTCTGCTCTTTCACTGCTGAGGGCCTGGGTTTGATCCCTGCTCGGGGAACTAAGATCCCACAAGCCATGGGGAGTGGCCAAAAAAAATAAATAAGTAAAATAAAATTACTTGTACTTGGGAATTCCCTGGCGGTCCAGTGGTTAGGACTCTGCTCTTTCACTGCTGAGGGCCTGGGTTTGATCCCTGCTCGGGGAACTAAGATCCCACAAGCCATGGGGAGTGGCCAAAAAAAATAAATAAGTAAAATAAAATTACTTGTACTTGTCATTAATTAACTTATTCCGCATGTATACTGAGCACTTACCATACGCTATATATGTAACGGAAACTTAATCAATTCTAGTTGAATAAATAACCCCTACCAGAGACCGGCAGCCTGGATCCACCCAGCAGTTTTTAAAGTGTGAGATAAAACGCTCCTTTTATCAACTATCATCAATACTTGGGCCTCTCAGCAGCCTCCAGAGAGCTCCATCTCCCAAAAAGGATCTCGGAGATCCTCACTAGAAAATAGGAACCTGGTCTCCCTCCAGGAAGGTGAGTTAACAACCATTTGTTGAGTTTCCTCTCTTTGGAGGTCTTGTAGAGACCCCCACTGAGGGGATATATCCCATGCATGTGTGTGTATAGACACACATGAGGGTGTCAACTCAGTTTTCTTCAAATAGGTACATGTGCTATGGAAATGGAAATGGGATGAGGCTGCCGTCATGGGATGGACTAAGGGAAGGTTTTGGAAGCTGGGAACACCTGTGTCCTGAAGCATGGGACACAGGCCCCTAGCCCTCCATCATAACATGCACTTTTGAGACCCCTGGAATTTGTACAGAGATTCCCCACCCAAGACGGCCACATGTTGGCTTTGAACAGGCTCTAACAGGGCAGCCTGGGCCACGTCCAGTGAGAGGACATGTGAACTGGGAAAAAAGAAGTCTTGGGTCACCCACAACCGAGGTCCAAAACCTGTTATTACCAATAACTGGCTGTGAGACCTCTGTCAAGTCCCTCACTGACCTGAGTTTACCTGTAAATGGTAATAACACCATATACTCTATGACTTTTACGAGGCTTGGAAGAGTTCATACGTGGAAAGCTTCTAGCACAACACAGGGCAAACAGCAGTGCCTAATAAGTGTCAGTTTCCCCATCACCTAGTTGTAAAGACGTGATGTCTAAAAGCGTGTGTTCTCCTTCGCGGAAAGTGCTCACACAAAGGCTTAGTCAAGAAGATCGATTCTGCAGCATCAGGACCACCAGGGTTCTACAACTGGCTTCACTTCGTGCTAGTCATTGAGCCTTAAATACTGGCCTCAACATCTCTGAGCTTCAATTTCCTTATCTACAAAACAGGAACAAAAGTGTCCACCAGGGCTTTTGTGAGGATTAAGTAAGATAATAATTTTAAGTTCCTTACACAACGAATAGCACGTGATAACATCTCAATAAAACAACCATACATGAGATCCAGCAAAGTCATCTTCTCTATAGCTTTAATCTGGATCTAAGTACCCGTAAACAGGAAAGAAAAAAAAAAGATATAGAACTTTTAGAGCTGAATGCAACCCTACAGATTTCGATCATCAAATTCTCTCACTTAAGAGATGGGTAAACCAAGGCCCAAGACCAAATAATGAGCTACTGGAACAGCCAGGAATAGAACCCAGGTTTCTTGATTCCCATCTTCCCGTGCAGAGTTTTTCCCACTGTAGCGTGCTGCCTCCAAAATATAAAATAACAACGGCAACAAAAGCAACAGAGTTCAGTCCAGATCAGAAAATTCCAGAAAGAGGCCATCACCCCAGGTGATCTGAGTCGCGTGACGCTGGAACCAGGCTTCTCCGGAAGGGGATCTACCAGATCCCAGGGCAAGGGTCCTTCCCTTCTGACACATCCGTGCTCTTACAGACCGAGAGGCCTCAGGGACCCCAAGGGCAATGAGAACACGTGATGCACTTTATCTTCAGCCCACATGACTGGGTACAGCCAAGAAGAGAACTTTGGCATCTTTATCAAAGCATCAAGGCATGTGATAATAGGACCGTCAGAGTAGCTGCAACGCCAGCTGCAGTAAAGAACGTACATGAGAACCACAAGCCCCACCAGCCACTTCCTCTCCCCCGACCTCCTGCTGCCTCTCCTGCCAAGAGATGGGAGATACCACCAATGACTCAGGCAGCACTGAGCTCGAATCTGGGCTCCAACTCCCGCCCCCCACCCCTCACATGCACCCCAAATCTCAGTGAGGACAGCCAGGGCTATGACTCTCTCTCTGGACACAGTGGAAAGAGTTCAGGGGCCCAGGACTCAACCTGCAATTCCTCTCACTCAACCTCACTGCCTTTCTCTCAAGGGCCTTCTCTGTCATCCTTAGTCTGTTCGACTGTGGGTCCCTCTTCATCAGCTCCTTTAATAAAAATAGTTACCACCTGCAGAGCCCCTAGGAGGCGCTAGGTGGCCGCCACACACTGGTTGCTTCACGTACGCTGTGTCAATGAACCCCTCCTAAATTCTGTCATTGAGAACCTGCAGGGCAGAGAAGTTCTCATTTATTCACAGCCTCCCAGCTACTGATGTGCAGAGTCGGGGCTCACGCTTTGGTTGTTGGTCCTGAGCCCTTGTTAATTCCACTGCACCCCACTCACAGCAGCCCAGCCCTGCAGAAAGTGGGGCTGAGAGAAAGGCGCTGGGGGCCTTGGGGACAGCACTTGTCTCCACTAAGCCTTGGTTTTCTCACCAAGTAAGGAGCTTAGCTTTCCAATGAGGCTTTGTGGAACCCCAGGAGACCTCCGGGGTGCCTCAGAAACCACGCCGGGAGGGACCTGCCTGGTGGCACAGTAGTTAAGAATCTGCCTGCCATTGCAGGGGACAAGGGTTCGAGCCCTGGTCCGGGAAGATCCCACACGCCAACAGCGCAACTAAGCCGTGTGCCACAACTACTGAGGCTGCACTCTTAGCCCGCGAGCCACAACTACTGGAGTCCACGTGCTGCAACTACTGAAGCCCGTGCACCTACAGCCCGTGCTCTGCAACAAGAGAAGCCACCGCAATGAGAATCCCGTGCACCGCAATGAAGAGTAGCCCCTGCTCGCCGCAACTAGAGAAAGCCCGCGCACAGCAAAGAAGACCCAATGCAGCCAAAAATAAATAAATAAATGTATAAAAAAGAAGAAGAAGAAGAAACCACCGGGGGAAGTCAAGCAGGTTGGCCCGCACCCCCTCTTCAATCCGCATAGCTTCATTTTCATCTGCTTTTTACACTGAGGTTGAATATAAGATTTCATTTTCAGAACGAGGCCTCTTAGAGAAAGAAGGAAGCAAGCTTAGCTAGCTGGAAAACCACCAAAGTAAATGAATGGATGCCTTCTAAAGAAAAGGGAAAGAAGAGGGGGTCCCCTCTCTCCTTTACAAGTTAAAACACAGCGGCAACGTACGTTTAAATCATCAGCAATTCCCTAAAGATCATTACAAATCAGATCGGCAAGATAGAAGGAACAAAGAAAGAGACAAAAAAAAAAATGCCATCCCAAATGAAGAGGTCACCGTTTACTGGCTCTCCGATGCCCTCCCTGCCTCAGGTGTCAGACCCCAGAAAGACGAGAGGGTCCCGGACAAGAGGGGAGACCCAGGAGCCCTCAGGAAAGTTTTGGGGCGAAGGAAATAATAACAGAAAGGATGGGACCAGCAGTCTGGACTAGGAAGGAGCATCTGGTCCTGACTTCCCCTTGTGGGATATTAAAGGACGGTGGCCGGTGGGAACAGGTGAGCACAGATTCCTGCACCTCCTTCTCTGAACATGTAAATAGCTCTTTGCTTGGGGCTATAAACTCTTCTTTATAAACCCAGATCTTCACCCAATAAATCCGATTCAAAGAGACAAGGATGCGTGATTTTTCTTGTCCCTGCAGCCTACTTCGCCCACCAGCCTCCTTCCAGGATGAGGGCCTGTGTATTCCCAAAGACAAATACCACCACGTCCAAGGATTCCAAACACAAACTCATGCCCTTGCACCCTCGGCCCAGCATCGGGTTTTTCCAGTCTCTCTTCTCTAATTAAAAGAGCCAGGGGCTTCCCTGGTGGCGCAGTGGTTGAGAGTCCTCCTGCCGATGCAGGGGGCGCGGGTTCGTGCCCCAGTCCGGGAAGATCCCACGTGCCGCGGAGCGGCTGGGCCCATGAGCTATGGCCGCTGAGCCTGCGCGTCCGGAGCCGGTGCTCCGCAACGGGAGAGGCCACAACAGTGAGAGGCCCGCGTACAGCAAAAAAAAAAAAAAAAGGCCCAGAAATTCTGAGGAAGTGTCAGCTCTGAATAGGCACTCAGTGTTCTCTGTCCCCCATTTGAGAGTCAGAGGGACTTTCTCCTATGCCCCTTCTCCCTCCTACACTGTGGTCTCTTCCAGCAAAACCCTCCCAGAGGGAACGCTTCCCCTTTCCACCGACTGCCTCTTCCCTAACACCTGCGATAGAGGAAATCAAGCGGTAACGGTACCCTGGGTGAGCCTCGCACTTTTACTTTCAAGATGATGTTCTGGGTGAACAGTCTGAGGCAAGAACTGGCCCCATTTGGAGACGAAGACACTGAGGAGTAAACCCAAGGCCAGTGAGTCGCTGGACAACTGAACAAGAGGCAAAGTCCCTGATGGCCCTGCTCCATGCGTTCTGCCATAACAATGATACCACCAGATAATATGTGTATTTTGTTGCAGGCACTCTTGTGGTTTCACACATATTATTTAATTCTCACGGCAACCTTATGAGGGACAAATAGGACGTTCCCCATTGACAGCTGAGACGACTACTTAATTAGATTAAATAACTTGTCCCAGGTGATTCAGCTAATAAGTGGCAGAGTTAGGACTCAAAAGCAGGTGTGTGGGAGCCCAGAGCCCCAGTTCTTACCCTCTACACTCTATCTGAAGATGCCCTTCCCATGCTGGATCAGAAACACGCCCTCACTTATTTCAGGGGATGCTGCAATGTCAGTACAACTAAATTGATCTAATCTATATGCATGAATGAAAAAGACAGCAGTGCATATAATCCCATGAATGTGCAGGTATGTGGAGCTATATCTGACTGCCTGAGTTGAAAACCCAGCTCTGCCACGTAAGTACCTGTGTGACCTTAAACAAGTGACTTAACCTCTCTGAGACTCGGTTTCCTTGTTTGTAGCATGAATAATCTGCTCATAGAACTGTCGTGAGGATTAAATTAGTGAATGCATGTGAAGTGTTTAGAGCAATGCTGGGTACATATTAAACTCCCAAGACCATGCCATGCAGACAGTTTTCTCTAAAAAGTGTTTCTGCAAAAGATGCGACTCTAATGCCAATTCTCAGAAGGTGGCAGCAGGACCCTTAGAACAAGCTAAACTGTAGTTCATTTATTTGAATGAAGTCATTTCTCTACTATACGGATTTAAAGAAATAAACCTCCTCCTGAATCTTGCTTTTGCAACATTCTCACATATTTTGACCTTTACTACTCTCATTATCATTCATTTCTAAATAGCTTGTCATTTCCATTTTGGTTTCTTTTGAACCCAACTGTTATTTTATTTTTTATTTTTTTTTGTGGTACGCGGGCCTCTCACTGCTGTGGCCTCTCCCTTATGCGGAGCACAGGCTCCGGACACGCAGGCTCAGCGGCCATGGCTCACGCCCCCAGCCGTTCCGCGGCACGTGGGATCTTCCCGGACCGGGGCACGAACCCGCGTCCCCTGCATCGGCAGGCGGACTCTCGACCACTGCGCCACCAGGGAAGCCCCCAAGTGTTATTTTAAAAGGTGGTTTTAAATTTCCAAAGTGGGTAAACCTGGGGAGGACCGTGATTGTATTGTTAATTTCTAATTTTATTATATCAACATCAGGGAGCATGGCCTATATGACTTAACATTTTGTGGAATTTGACATTTTATTTATGTCTTAATACATGGTATTTTTTAATCTTCTATGTGTGCTTGAAAAGATCTTGCATTCCATTTGTTGGATACAAAAATCATCAAAGTTTCATTCCTCTGCATTTGTTTCTCAGGACCTGAGCTAGGTCTAGAGAAGGAGCAGGGAAAAGGGATGGAAGTTCATCTAAAGAGAGGAAGGAGGAAAAACAAAACAAAAATGCCCTGCGGGCAGATGTTGTCTATACCGATGAGTAATCTGTGGCTAGGGAGGTTAATTCATCCAGAATCACAGGGCTAGTAAGGAACAAAGCCAGAGCTGGAACCCTGCTTGGTCCAACCCAGTGTTCACAGAGGGATTTTTTTTTTTTTTTTTTTTTTTTTTTGCGGTACGCAGGTCTCTCACTGTTGTGGCCTCTCCCGTTGCGGAGCTGTGCTCCAGACGCACAGGCTCAGCGGCCATGGCTCACAGGCCCAGCTGTTCCGCGGCACGTGGGATCTTCCCGGACTGTGGCACGAACCCGTGTCCTCTGCATCGGCAGGCGGACTCTCAACCACTGCGCCACCAGGGAAGCCCCACAGTGGGTTATTTTAAAGAAGGATCTTGGGCTCTCATAACCAACCACCTCGCCTACTACATTCTCCTTCTCACTCACTACAAGGTCCCGTCCACAATAACAGATCCATCTGTCCATCTACTCAGCCAACAGTATTTATTGAACATCTATCACTTCCCAAGCAATAGTACAGAACGCTGGAGAAACACAGACCAAACTCAGCACCCCCTGCCCTTCGGGACCTCATGGTCTCAAATGGGAGGCAGACAGGCACACAGGTCATTGCAATGCCATGTGGTAAATGATGACAGCACTTAGCACAAGGAATTGTACACCCAGGAGAAGATGGGGCACACCACATCACCTGAATTCAAGGCGGAGCCCAGGGAAGGGGGAGGTATTAGAAAATGGATGCAAAGGTGACTTCTCGGGGAAATTTTGAAGGTTGCATGGATTTACGCAAAGGATACCTACAGGAAGTCCATCTGGGGTGAGAAGACCACACCTTTTCCTGCTTTCCCTCTCACCCCAGGGGCATTCAAGGAGATTCAAAGGTTACCCTCTTCTGCTTCCTCCCCTACCGTAGCCTTCTCCACTTTTTCCTGACTTCCGCTCCCTCCTCCCACCCACCACTGCCCCCTCAGCACCCCCACAGTATCCAGTTGCCAAGGATACAAGAAGGAGGAAGGAGCTCAGTGTCTTCTCTAGTCCATCCTCAGCCTCTGCCCCACAGGCCCCTCGCCCTAATGATCCTCCTAGAGCTTCACTAATAGTTGTAATACCTAACAGTTACTGAGCACCACCTGGGATGAGGGTTCTAAGATATGTGCCTTATATTTATTTACCAAGGCATTTAATCTCTACAAGAATCTTCTGGGGGGCTTCCCTGGTGGCACAGTGGTTGACAGTCCACCTGCCGATGCCGGGGACACGGGTTCGTGCCCCGGCTTGGGAGAATCCCGCAGGCCGCAGAGCGGCTGGGACCGTGAACCATGGCCGCTGAGCCTGTGCGTCCGGAGCCTGTGCTCCGCAACGGCCCGCGTACCACAAAAAAAAAAAAAAAAACTATAAAGCATAAGGATGCAAGCAACCTCCCCAAGACCATGCAGACAGCGAGTGCCAGAGCCGGGAGGAGAGCCCAGGCAGTTTGCTGCAGAGCCCTTGGTCTCCACCACCATGGAGGGATGCCTCTTAACAGCAAACCCCACCCCCAGCTGTAGCCTGCAGCGCCCCCCCTCCACCGCAAACATCCAAAGCACTAAACACAGATGCTGTACCAGAGAGGTCGTGAAAAATGAGGAAAGACTGAGAAACTGTCACAGCTCAGAGGACGCTGAAGAAACATGACAGCTCAATGAAATGCATTATCTTGGGTGGGATCCTAGATCAGAAAAAGGGACATCCATGGGAAAACAAGTGGAATCTAAATAAAGTCTAGAGTTCAGTGGATAGCAATGTACCAAGGTCAGTCTCTCAGTTTCGACAAAGGTACCATCATAACTTGAGATATTAACAATGGAGGAAACCCAGGAGACAGGAACTCTCTGTACTATCCTTGTAACCTTTCTGTAAATCTAAAATTAGTCTAGAATAAAACGTTTATTTCTAAAAAAAGCAATAGTCTAGAATAAAACGTTTATTTCTAAAAAAAAGCAATCTTGCTGCCGTACCGCGTTGCCCTGACCCAGGCAGCTAAACATACCCAGATAGTTATATGTTCTACTAATCTCTTTGGATGGGGGCTGAACCTTACTCACGTCTCCAGATGGAGACAGGAGAATGTTGCCATGGACACGGCCCAAGGCCAGAAAACAGGCTGACCTAACAGGGGAGACAGTGATGAGGGGAGGAAGCTACAAAGGGGCCTAATGTAAAAGGCTGGAGGTAAGGCCCCTCGGGACTACAGAATCTCCCAGCAAGTTCATTTGTAGAATATCCCCGTTCATCCACTGGACAGCAAGGTTTACAGCTTTCTGAGCTGTGGGCTGGGAAATGAAAACACAGGGGGAATGAGGCGTGTCTCTGAGAGAGGAGGATTTAACATAACATTACGTGGCTGCTTTTACGTATCGACAAAAATAAAGATTTGTGGAAGCCCAGGGAAGGCCTGGTGAATGCCAGATCTGGAAGCGTCCTTGCAGCGATGACATTGGAACTGAGCCTTGAGGGACATATAAGATTTTCCAGGGGAAGAACGAGATTGCTAGATTTTCACCGTGGTATCCACATCTTCTCCTTCACGGTCTTGCTGAAAAGGGGCAACCCTCCGTGAGGTGTTGGGCTGGGGTACAGCTAGGAGCCTTGGAACTCATCCATCCTCATCGCGGAGGACAGAACAATGACCTCTGGCTTCGTTAGCAAATTCATGGGTTCCCTGAGTAAACGCCGCACTTCAAGCAGGTAAAGTTGCACCAACCCAGAGGGGATGGAAAGTCCTAGTGATGAATCCGGGGTGTGTAAGGGCCAAGGTGCTGTTGATCAGTCAGTCAATGGACAAGTGTTTACTAGGGGACTACCATGCAGAGTGCTGGCCCTAGGACCCCAGAAGAACGTCCCATCAGCCACCGCAGCAAGGGCATACAGTGTAGTTGGGGAGATGATTATATACAGTGTAGGGTGATATAAATAAGCAAGACAGACTTGTTCAATTCTTGATCTCACCACTTCCCAGCTGGGGAATCTCAATCCAATCTGAGCCTCAATTCCCTTAGTTGTAAACTGGCAATAATATATAACACCATCTTGCCTTGTGGAGTTCAGAGGATTAGAGACAAGGTGTGTAAGCCACCGAACACAAGTCCTTTCCGACAGTAAGTAGCAGCTCGATAAATGACCATTGTTACTGCAGTTGATACGGTGACACCAACAAGTAATAGAGCCATCGATCTTAAAGACAATGGGACCTAGAAGGCAAAAGAGTCCAACCCATAAAGAACAGATGGAAGGTGGCTTCAAGCCCACTTCATGGTAAGAAAAAACCCCGCTGACTTAACAGAAGTGTCAATATTTCACCGCAAAGCAACATGCAGCCCATGAGGGCTGCCGGCATGGAGGGGGCATATTCTAGGCTGCGTTTAGGGAGCGTTACCTGTAAAGTGAGTTTTGGAAGATGGGCAGGAATTTTGAAGGAGCCTTGAAGGGAGAGAAAACAACATGAACAATTGTTTCTTCCCAGGCTCTCGCCAGCCCCCCCATCCCCGGCCTCCCCACTCCCCTCCCAGGAATAAAAATAACACTAATCCCCGGCTCTCAGCCAAGCATTTTCTCTCTGGCTTCTGGCTGATGGGTCTGTAATCCCTACTCAATCCCTATCACTCTCATCTCAGCCCTGCTCATGGCAGAACAGCTCTCCCAGGGGATGAATCCTGCCAGGGAGACGGAGAAAGTGAGGAAGGAACCACGGACCAGTTAGCAATCTTATCACCAAAGGATGGAATCTCAATGGAGAGAGTCTCCAGGCAGGGTGTTACAACCTGGCCGTGATCCAAAGCACCTGGCACGTAGTAGGGGCTCATTAAATAGTCTTGGAAGGAATTAAGCTCTAAAGGGGACGTACAGCTCCATGTCTCTGATGGTTATACTATAACCGTGCTCCTGAGGAACTCAAATGGGGGAACTTCAAATGGGGAAGGAGGCCCAGGACAAGCCATTTAAGATGCAGTAAGACACAAGACAGAACAGAAAGAGTGAAAAGGTCAGTCTGGTCTTTAGGGCCTCAGGTGGTTGATTTCATTAGCGTGTCCTTATTGGCGCTGGCTGTGGAGGAACCAGCAAACCCCAAGATGTTTCCAGGTCTCTACAGATCAATCTCCGCAGGGATCCAAAGTCCTTGCCCTCCATTCCATACATCACAGCTTCTCTATAAGCATTATCTACCTTTGAAGTTGGGGGTTCTCTTTTCATGGAATATACCCCTTTGTTTTCCCTATATGACCATGTATTCTTTCAGACCAGGACTTTGTATAAGAACTCTGCCTAGAATTCCCTGGCGGTCCAGTGGTTAGGACTCGGTGCTTTCACTGCCGCGGCCCGGGTTCGATCCCTGGTCAGGGAGCTAAGATCCCACAAGCCGTGCGGCGTGGCCAAAAAAATTAAATGACTCTGCCTAACAGGATGGCCAGCAGGATACTAGGCACGCAGAGGTCAAAAAGCACCGATCATGCTGTCTGTGTGAAGCACTCGCCAACGGGAGAACGGGTGAGAAAATCCAGGATCCTTGCCTTTCTTCTTAGGAGACTCCCCATGCCTGAAGGAATTAGATTTCAGCCTTAACATGAACTTGAACAGGAGCCTCGCTTCTTCTGGGAAGAGCCCCCAGGTCCTAGTGCCCTGTTCCCAGGGGCTGGCCAATAGGGTCTTCCTGCGGCTGCTTCTGTCCCAAGGATGGGACACTGTGTCTGTTTCTTGTGTGTCTCCCTAGCTGACTGTGACCTCCCTAAGGCCCAGGAGTATGTGTTCACTACCATCCCCCCAGCACCTATCAGAAGGCTTAGGACATAGTAGGCGCTCGTATTTTTTGCTTGGGGTTTTTTTTTTTTTTTTTTTGGCGGTGTTGGGTCTTCATTGCTGCGCACCGGCTTTCTCCAGTTGCAGCGAGTGGGGGTCACTCCTTGTTGCGGTGCACGGGCTTCTCATTGCGGTGGCTTCTCTTGTTGCAGAGCACGGGCTCTAGGCGCACGGGCTTCAGTAGTTGTGGCACGCAGGCTCAGTAGTTGTGGCTCGCGGGCTCAGTAGTTGTGGCACAGGGGCTTAGTTGCTCCGCAGCATGTGGGATCTTCCCGGACCAGGGCTCAAACCCGTGTCCCCTGCACTGGCGGGCGGATTCTTAACCACTGCGCCACCAGGGAAGTCCCTCCGTAAACATTTGCTGAATGAAAAGAGGGCCAGGCAAGAGGTTCCTACATGGGAATTGTCTGGACTCAGCGGATCCAAAGTTCAGCTGGTGAGAAATCAGGAAGAAATGCCTTATGAGACAGGCTGAGTGTAGGCACCGCACATTCCTGGCAAGCCTGTCTGATGTCCCTGAAAGGGCAGGCTGCTGGGATGGCCAGCCAGGAGGAGCCATGCAAGAGATAAGATAAGTCAAGGCTTGTGACTGAAGCCTCAGGAAGGGGTGCCCTTCAGTGTGGATGCTGCTCCCAGCAGGTCAAGTTTGGGGAACCCGAATTTACTGTGGTGGGTGATTATCACGGATTATCTCGTTTCACCCTCAGTGACCCTATAGGGAGGGTACGATGACCCACTTTAGAGGAGTAACTCTAAGACCTCCGCCCTATGGACTTCAGAGCCTCCCAGTGCTTGGGACAGGCTCACAATGAAGCATCTCTAGAAACACACATCCTCAGAGTTGATGGAGGCCTTGAATCTCCTCATGTGCTTCCCCTCCCCTCCAAGAACACTCAGATTCCTGCAACATGTAACATCCCAACAAGCTTCTTGCCTCCCTCCCATGTCCTGCCAGCCCAGCCCATCCTCAGGCAGCTCTGACTACCAAAAACGCTTCCTACAGAGCCCTCATGTCTGCCCATCAGCCTCACCTCTTCACTCTCCACGTCTTCTCCTATCTACCCGGAGCAGAGCTGATCCCCTGCACGTGACAGCTCTCCAGCTATCTGGAGGCAGTTAACGCCTCGCCTCCCCCAGAGTTTAGAAAAAGCCCCACAGCAGAGATTGCACCAGGCTCACGGTAAAATTGGTTTCATGCAGTTAGCAAACGTTGATAAAAGGAATCGAGAGACAAGATGGTTATCTTGTTGCTGGGGTGGGGGTGGGGGCGGGGGTGTCTCTCTCCCAGGCGAAGGAGGGGCTGGTTAGCAGAGGTGGGCCAGAAGCCAAAAGCCATCTAAACCTTAACAACAAACAGTCTTCAAGAAAAACGTTAATATTGCCAGAAGGGGCTTCTGAGATCAGCCAAACTCCTTGCTTTCCAAAGGGGGATTGGAGGAGCAGAGAGGTAAAGTGACACCAAGGAACACAGCTCTTAAAGGGCAAAGCCACAATTGGAATCCTTTGAACCCACAGCCAGGGCCTCTAGCACAGTGTTACCACCCATCCCCCTGCTCCACAAGGCTGGAACAGCACCTGTGATGTCAGAACAGCACTGCCATCATAACGGCGCCGTCTACAATCTCACTTCCACCACATCCCCAAGAGGGAAAGGGAGAAACACAGCATTAGCTCCATTTTACAGAAGGTAACAGTGAGGATTGGAAAAGCAAAGGGACTTGCTTGGGTTCCTCGGCAAAGTGAATTTATACTTGGAACTCAAAGCTCAGTTAAGGCTCTGTGCTGTTTGTTGGCAATGGCCGTTGAAAGGGCCGTGGGAGGGACTTCCCTGGCGGTCCAGTGATTAGGACTCCACGCTCTCACTGCCGAGAGCACAGGTTCCATCCCTGGTCGGGGAATAAGACCCCGCAAGCTGGACATGGAATGGACTTCCTAACGTAAGGAAGGGCGCCACCTCCGCCTGCTGTCCAGTTCTGCATTGCTTTGGGACTGCCTGCTGCGCGCTCCAGGAAGATCTCTAAAACCACACTCTTCTTCCCTTTCTGCCGCCCCAGTCAGCGTGCTCCAGGGCAAGAGGGGTCAGCAGCCTGGGTTCCTCCCCCCGCTGAGCCCTCACCAGCTCTGTGACCTGGGGCATCCCTCCTTCCCAGTCTGAGCTCTAGTTTCCTCACCTTTAAAAACAGAGGCAATCAATTCTGCCCTGACAGTACACGGGATGTTATGAGGCTCAGATGACAATGAGCAAGTAGGAGGCTGGGAGGCTCACTCCCACCATCGGTGGCTGCCCCTTGGCCTCCGTCACTTCCCCATCACCCCGGCCTCCTCCGCAGCCCTACGACCTAGAGCAGGTGAGAGGGTCAAAAAGGTCTCAGCCAAGACAACGGAGGAGAAAGAAAAATAACTGTGACATCAGCCCAGAAGCCCCTCACACTTGTACGACGCTTTATTTTTCCGAAGAGCTTTCGCAGTGATGAGCTAAGATTTACCGTTGCTTAGTCCTGTATGTGCCAGGCGCCGTACAGAGGGCTCTGCACACTCTCTTGGGTTTAGTCCTCACAACTACCCATTTGAAATATGACATAACTTCGGCTCCAGGGTTAAGTACGGGATGGCTGGTAAGTAGTGGAGCCAGGAGGCAAACCCAGTTCTATCCAGTCCCCTGCTCCCCAGCCTTCAATGTGCTCATGGTCACCCGGGGAGACTTATGAATAATCAAATTCTGATTCCATAGGTCCAGACTGAGGCCTAAGCTTCTGTGCTTCTGACAAGCTCCCAAGTAGATGGACTACCTTCTATCACGGGCTACATTTTAAATTCCGTTAAGACAGAGCCTGAGTCACCCAATCCCCGGGGCTTAGCACTGGGCCTGCCCCACAGAATACACTCAATAATTATTTGTTCAATGAATGTTGGACTTAACCCATGCTTTAACACTTCTCTATACTAAGCCCCATTATATCATTTGATCTCATAACAAATCTCTAAGGCATATCAATCTCCCTTTGACAGATAAGGAAACAGGCTCAAAAGAGTACGTAGCCTAAGGTCTTACATCTTTTGTGCAGCAGAGCCGGAAACGATCTACCATCAGATCCTTGGCCCTGACCACAGCTGTCCCAAGGATGGGGGTGGGCGTGGGAGGGAGGAATTAATAATTACAGACAGCTGGGTGGTGAAGAGCTCCCCCCCCCCCACCCACCCATCCAGGCACGTGACCAGCTCACAGCTCGGGAGGTCACCCACTAGAGCTGCTCTCCGGGGGCGAGGGCAGTTGTCTTAGCGTCCCCCAGGAGAGGAACGAGGAGGAGCGTGGGAGGAGGCGGGTCCTGGGCACAGTGCCAGGCAGCATTGGGCAGGTGGTGAGTGACCCTTGACCTCACAGAGAGCCCCGCTGGACCCAAGCACCCACCACCTCCCGCGGATCCCACCTCTAGACTGATGCTGTCCAGCTTGGGGTGGGGGGCGGAGACTAGAGGCATCCAGGGAAATTGCAGCCTAGCGATGAATCACCGGCACATGACCCCAGAGAGGAGGGGTGGGTGCGTCTGGGGCTTGGGGAGGACAGGCCTTGTGCCCGCCCCGCACTCCCCCCGCCCAGCCTCGATGTGGGGGAGCGAGGGAAGACCCTCTCCCGCGCAGCTCCACCCCCGCAGCCCCCGGCCCGCCCGGTTCCCGGGTGCGGCGGGACTCACGGCCTTCAGCTGCTCCAGCCGGTCCTTCATCCTGGTGCCCAGGCGCCCGGAGGCAGGTGAGCGCGTCCCAGGTGAGCGGCCGGAAGTAGCGGCCGGGCCCGGCCAGGACGGAGGAGCAGGCGGAGGCGGGCGGCGGCCGCGGGCGAGAAGGAGCGTCCGAGGCCACTGGAGGTTCCGCCGCGCCGCCCTCTCCGGCCCAGCCGGCGCCGCGTACTCCAAATCCGGCTCCCAGGCCGGCGCCGGCGCGCAGCGCTGATCCGCCCGGCGGACCCGCCCCTTACCTGGGCCGCGCCCCGCGCTCCTCCTTAAAGGGCCAGTGCCCCGCCGCCGCCCGGCCACCCTCCACGCCTCTCACTCCACCTCCCGTAGCTCCGGGTCCCCCGATGGAGCAGCAATGGGAGATCCCGCCGCGAGTGGGTCTGTCTGACCTCAATTCCAGCCTTTCCATTCAACAGCCATTCACTACCTGTGCCGGGCTCTGTGCTAGGATCCAGTCCTCAACAGACTGATTCATTGCTAGGCGGCGCCAACATCCCGTACACGAGGAACTCTAAGACAACGTGATTCGTGCCATAACAGGTGGGAGAGAGAGAGCAATTAATTCTGCCTGGAGGAAGGGCATTCTAAGTAAAGGAATGCTCACGGTCCGGGGGACTGCGTGCTGGAGCTGAAAGAGTGTGTTCCTCGTGGAAATAACTGGAGGTGAGGCGGGGTGGGGAAGGCTGGGACGAAGAATTTGGATTTTATGATGTTGGCAGTGGGGATCCTTAAGAGAAATGCAAGCAGTTCAATGATGAAATCAGAACACCTGCCACTAACAAAGTGTATACCTTTGGCAAGTTATTGTTTCTCTAGGGGACTCCGTTTCTGTATCTATAAATCAGAGATATTACCCACTTCCCAGTTTGCTGTGGGGCCTTGCTGACAGAGGAGGAATGACTGATTCGTCACCCGTGGAGCAGAGCTGTAAGAGGAGGATGTGTGAATTGGAAAGCTTAAGCTTTCCTACCTGATCCCCTAGGTGAGTAGTACCTGATCCCACTTTCTGAAAAGTGGGCGGTTCCTTCGCACTGCCCCTCCGTCTTTCTCCCCTCCCCGGCCCCACACCTCCACCCTCTCTTCCCTCTTCCCTATTTATCTTCCTTCTTGGGAACAGATGACATATCCAGCAGATATGGAGTGGAGCTCAATAAATAGGACTGACAGGCCTAAGATTCAATCCTCAAATCAGGGAAAGAATCTGAGCTATGCATCCAGATTAAAGGGCTGTAGGACTTCCCTGGTGGTGCAGTGGTTAAGAATCCGCCTGCCAGTGCAGGGGACACGGGTTCGAGCCCTGGTCCGAGAAGACCCCATATGCCACGGAGCAGCTAAGCTCGTGCGCCACAACTACTGAGCCTGCGCTCTAGAGCCCTCGCGCTACAGCTACTTAAGACCACAACGAGGGAAGCAGCCACCGCAATGAGAAGCCCGTGCACCACAACGAAGAGTAGCTCCCAACCACCGCAACTCGAGAAAGCCCGCGCGCAGCAACGAAGACCCAACGCAGCCAAAATTAAATAAATAAATATTTTTTAAAAGGGCTGTAAATATTTTCGTAATTCTAACAGAACTTTGCCCTGTTCTGCAATCTTAGCGCTTGCTCCGCGCTGACTTCATCCCCTCCCATGAAGATATGGTCTGTAATCCTCGCTCTAGTCCTGCACACTTCCTTCTACCCCAGGCGCTCGCTAGGTGAATTAATTGCCAGTCTTTGGTAAAGGGAAGGCTTCTGCGCCCCCTGGTGGTCAGAAATGGAAACGGTAAGCTAATCAGAAATCGCATTCCACCTCCTTTCCTTAACAAATTTTTGTTAATGGGTATAGCTAAGTTTCCGCGCTTCAGGAAAAGAGAGTCTTCTGAGGAGACAGATATGTGAACAACTCTTTACATTAGACGTCTGAAAAGGACCACAGGAAATGATCAAGGATGGCCATTCAGCCTCTGCCTGAAGGCATTTTAATTTTTTCAGTTTTTTCAAACACTCAAGCATCTTCTCTGGTGGAACAGTTCCAACTGTTGTTTAAAAGTGTTTTGTTATATGAAACAAAAATTCTCCTTCCTATAACTTCCACCACTGTTTCTTGCTCTTCGCCTTTGTCCAAACATTTAAGAAATTTAATCTGTGTTTCACAAGACAGGCTTTCCATGAAGGGACAGTAGCTATGGGGCCACAGAATGCTGACACATAGCCAAGAGGACTGAGTTCTAGACACAGTTTCTGCCACAAAACAGCTGTCACTTGACATCGCACAATCTATTCTCTCATCTGTGTGGTAAGGAGGCTGATCAAAACTAGTGATTCTCGAACTTTTCAAGATCAAGAACATCATACGTTCTTTATTTTCATTTGTGGATATCTTGTTTTGAATGATTCCGTATCCCTTAGAAAATACATTTACTAGGTAATCAGAATTTGGTTTCCTCAAACTCATAGATACAGGGAACAGATGATTGCCAGAGATGGGGGGCGGGGAGAAAAATGGGTGAAGGGAGTCGAAAGGTACAAACTTCAAATTATAAAAAAAAGTAAGTCCCGGGGATGTAATGTACAGCATGGTGACTATAGTTAATAATACTGTATTGTATATTTGGAGTTGCTAACAGAATAGATCCTAAAAGTTCTTATCAAGGGTCCTCTCTGCTATTGTCAAACTTGTTTTTATAAACTCTTATTTTGTATTTTATTTTGGTATATCAGTCTTGAGTACTTTATTGTCAGGTCTTCATTGGTAACCCCCTTCCCTATGACAGTACAGTGTGTACTCAGTTTTGGAGCATGGAAAATACATGTACTTGTTTTGTACCTGTAGTTTGGATATATAATTGACATCTTTGTGCTTTGGTCTTTCCAAAATTTTAAGGCTGTAACGAGGAGTCACATTTACAACCATCAATATATTCTCTACAGTTCTCTACAATGAATATGCTCCCTTCATTAAATTATGATGCTGGGAAAAAAAAGTTCTTATCAAAACAAAGTTGTGGGCTTCCCTGGTGGCGCAGTGGTTGAGGGGACACGGGTTCGTGGCCCAGTCTGGGAAGATCCCACATGCCGCAGAGCGGCTGGGCCCGTGAGCCATGGCCGCTGAGCCTGCGCATCCGGAGCCTGTGCTCCACAACGGGAGAGGCCACAGCAGTGAGAGGCCCGCGCATCGCAAAAAACAACAACAAAAAAAACCAAAAAAAACCCCAAAGTTGTAACTATGTGAGGTGATGGATATACTGTGGTGATCATTTTGGGATTAACACACACACTACTATATAGAAGATAGATAACCAACAAGGACCTACTGTATAGCACAGGGAACTCTATATTCAGTGGTAACCTATATGGGAAAAGAATCTGAAAAGGAATGGGCATCTGTATATGTATAACTGAATTACTTTGCTGTACACCTGAAACTAACACATTATAAATCAACTATACATGAATACTTTTTTTAAAAAAATCATTACGTGGGCTTCCCTGGTGGCGCAGTGGTTGAGGGTCTGCCTGCCGATGCAGGGGACGCGCCGGTCCGGGAAGATCCCGCATGCCGCGGAGTGGCTGGGCCCGTGAGCCATGGCCACTGAGCCTGTGCGTCCAGAGCCTGTGCTCCGCAACGGGAGAGGCCACAACAGTGAGAGGGCCGCGTACCGCACACACACAAAAAAATCATTACATTGCAAATACCTTAAACTAATGCAATGTTATATGTCAATATATATTTCAATAAAACTAGGAAACAAAAAAGAAATTTGGTTTCCCAGGAGAGGATGTTTCCATGAAGGGGAAAAAAAAAAAATGACTTTTTGGTTAGCCGATGTGGCCATAACAGAAATGACCATTTGATTTTCCTTAACCTTTTTACACATTGAAAACAGCATAAAGAGCGCTCTTAACTGCACGTGGAGTCCAGGAACCCAGGGAGGGAAGCATCAGTAGAGTTCTCTTCTTATGACTTTCTATTCGAAGGGAGTTGTCACAGACTTCAAGCCTTTTTAAAAAAACTCCTGTTAGGTATGAACCCTATTTTGTTCATTTTCTATTAATATTTGCTCTTCCTTGACAGGCAGAAGTCTGGATTGCAGCAGCTAGTTGTGTAAAATAAACTGAAGAAAGTCAAGTTACTGAGGGACAAGGGACCTGGGTGAGGAGAGGCCATGGGCTGGTGAGGAAGACTGACATTGAGCCCAAGTGGACTGTAAGGTCTCCACGTACGGACAGTGACTTAAGGCTCCAGGCTTAGTAGGATCCCCCTCCTCTCTGATGTATTTTTATTTTTCTGCTCTACCAGGGTGCTTAGTTTCCCACCATGTCTAGTGTGTAGCTGTTTCCCCACTAAACAAATATAGCAAGATTAAATCAAGTGTTTGCATTTTGGCTATAGCGAAGTCAGCCAACACTTAATTTCACCTTTACAAACAAACCAAATAGAGGATCCTGGGGTTTGGGGCTCCGCTTCCCTCTCTCTCTCTTTCCTCTAAGCCTGTTTCTTTCCCACTGGAAAATAAACACTGAGCCTTACCCGCCCTTGACCCTCAGGGCCTGCTGAGGAACAGGTGAGACCACCTTCTGGCTATTGTACCTGGAGGCAGTGTCCCCAGGGTGCAGTGTTCAATAGAAAGAGATAAAGGAGCTAGAAAATTGAAGGGGAAGGTCCTTTCTGTTCCCCACAGCAATTCTTCCCCACTGCAGGGAGGATGGAGAATACACTTCCTGACTTGTAGTTTTCACCCCCTTACAGTTTGTATTAGTTACCTATCGCCGCATAACAAATTGCCCTAAAACAGCTTGAAACAACATTACCCTCTGGTTTCTGTGATTCAGGAATCCAGGTGCAGTTTCGCTGGGTGCCCCTGCCTCACTGCAGTTAAGGTGTTGGCTGGAGGCTGCGTCTCACCTCATGGCTTGACTGGGAAAGGATCTGCTTCCAAAGTCACTCACATGGTTGCCAGCAGGATTCAGTTCTTCAAGGGCTCTACTTCACCCCGTGGGTCTCTTCATAGGGCAGCTCACAACATGGCAGCTGAATTCCATCAGCCCAAGCAGGTGAGAGGGTTAGAGAAAGAGAGAGAAAAGCCAAAGTGTTTTTGTAACCTAGTCTCGGCTGTGATATCACTTTTGCCATACTGTATCGATTAAAAGAGAAGCCCTAGGTTCAGCCCACACTCAAGGCCAGGAGATTACACAAGGGGGTGAAGACCGAGAGCCATCTCAGCAGCTGCCTAGAACACAATTCAAATCCCAAATTCATGCCACAGTTATGCTCTTTCACCTTAGAGCTCTCTTCTCCCCTGTATCTGAACTGGACAACTCTGACCCATTCTAGGATTAAGTGTCCCTCAAACATGCTTCCCTGACAGCCTGGACTTCAAGATAGCCCTACCACACTGTGTAACCTGGTCTAGTTCCTGTACCTTCTATGAGCTCTGCGAGGTCAGCAGCCTTGTCTCTCCTTTTCACTAATGCGAACCCAGACCCCAGCCTCGGCCCCAAAACGTCATTGTAGGCACTCAGTTAGGGTTTACCAAATTAATTAAATGAAGCTTCTTGTCATATGGCTCCATTATGTCTTTCTCCTGATTAAAATACATCAGTGGCTCCTTATTACAAGATTAGGGAGTCCAGACGCTTCTTGGAATGGCATTCAAGCCCTTGTGCAGTCTGGCCCCAGCCCAAGGTACTGTCACTCCCTGACACACACAGCCCCACCTATAGCTTCCTCAAACACCCACCTCTTCTCTGCATCTAATATGCCCAGGATTTCCCACCCATCTCTGCCTGATTTGTCCTTTTTCCATTTCATGTCTGACAAATCCCTACGCCTCCTCCAAAACCGAAGCCTTCTCCAGTTCACGTCTCCCTGGCCCTCTGCCCTCCCGCCCCAAACAGTACTTGTTCAGATCTATTTTAAAAGCAGGGCTTCCCTGGTGGCGCAGTGGTTGAGAGTCCGCCTGCCGATGCAGGGGACACGGGTTCGTGCCCGGGTCCGGGAAGATCCCACATGCCACGGAGTGGCTGGGCCCGTGAGCCATGGCCGCTGAGCCTGCGCGTCCGGAGCCTGTGCTCCGCAACGGGAGAGGCCACAGCAGTGAGAGGCCCGCGTATCGCAAAAAAAAAAAAAAAAAGCAAACCCTGGGTTGTCTTGTACCTCGTTGCTTACATATCTGTTGAGAGCAATGACCAGGTATTTTATTATTCACCTTCCAGGGGTAGTGTGACGTAGGTGCACTGCAATTTGGAGGATAAATCAAAGAATAGTCGACTACTATTCTTATGTAGTGTGTGACTACACACACACACACACACACACACCCTCACACACACACACTCCTAGGGATTCTCCTCTCCTCTCCCTAAGGAGGAAAGAAGATCCTTCCTGGATCTTAAAACTAAATGCAATTGCAACTCCCTGTGCCACTGAACTGTGTGGTTAAAACAATGTATTTTGAAGACACAGAGGACAGACTTGTGGTTGCCAGGGGCGAGGGGGGTGGGTGGGGAAGGGATGAAGTGGGAGTTCGGAATTAGCAGGTGCAAAATATTGTATATAGAATGGATAAACAACAAGGTCCTACTGTATAGCACAGGGAACTATATTCAATATCCTGTAATAAACCATAATGGAAAAGAATATGAAGGATGTATATGTATATATAACTGAATCACTTTGCTATACATTAGAAATTAATACCACATTGTAAGTCAACTATACTTCAATAAATTTTTTAAAAATAATGTGCTTTGTTTATAAAGATGCTTTATATCATGTTGTTCAGATGTTTTCCTAACATGAATCTCCCTATACCACATACCTATGCCTATGATTTAACAGTATAAATAATTTGCACCATATTCATTTGTTTTTATGTTTATACAAACTCCTCAATCCCTGGAGCCCTTAAGCACATAGTTCTCCGAGGAGCCTGGTAAGGTAAGTGGGAAGACTCAGTGAGGAAACCTCAAGCAGAGAAGCCTGCTGTTACTTCTGAGCTGCAGAAGACATGCTTGTTTCTTACAACACCTGTGAAACACCTATCAAGAGTAACAGGATAAACATAGGGAAACCTTAGTTGAAAGGAATTGAACACTTATGTCTTTAAACTTTTGGTATTTAAAAAAATGAGCCATCTAGTGTATTTCTCCATGTCGATGTTTGAATAACCATGCTGCCTCTTTTATTATCCTTTTACAGTTTAGGTTTTTTTTTTCCCTTGGAGATCTCACAATAACTCGGGGAGACAGAGTAGATAGTATTGTCCCCATTTTATTATGCAACTGAATTGTCAGAAAAATGAAGCGATTTTCCCAAGCTCCTATTGGACAGTCATAGCATGTTGGGAGAGTGGTTTTGTGCCCAGGCTTTGGTGACCACACTGCCCAGGTCAAATCTCAGTTTTATGTTGACTGGCTGTGTGACCTTGAACAAGTTACTTAGCCTCCCTGTGTCTCAGTTTCCTTATATGTAAGCAGAGATAGTAATCACACGCATTTCATGGGTTATTATGATGATAAATGGGTTGGTATATGGCAATCATTAATTCCCTTATTCAATCACTGGAAAAGAAGCCTGCTAACTCATAACTGCACTGTTTTCTCAAAGAGCGTGGGGAATTGAAAAGTGCCTGGAATATTTCAATCACTAGTGAAATCGTCCTCTTTTTATCCAGTCAGCCCTAGCCACGGCAGCATTTTCCAAAGCAGATTCAACAAGATAAAATATTTCCTAAGCGATTCCAAGGAATGAAAGAGTTTGGTGGTGACAATTTAGGAAACATGCAACATGCATCCCTCATCTTGGAGTGTCATGACTGCACGTTTGCTCATTACAGGCACTGAATAAACCTTCAGTAAACCACTAGCTTTATTTTAATCAACACAGTATCCTTCACATTTGTTTGACCGTATAATGTTCATTTCCTGCAAACACCTATTATCCAACAGGATTGGTGTCCTACAGATAATAACACTGACCTAGTAGAATACTGCAGTAGAACATAGGAGGAGCCGCAAGCCTCTGTAAGTGAACCGAAGAAGATGCTTTTGGGTCCTCGTCTTTCAAAAGAGTAAGATGACATTTCAGCTTCATGTAATATGACTTCTGGTCATGGTTTCTGCCCTGTAGGCCTGTGATACACGTCAGAAAAAATAAAAGAAAAATGTCATGGCACACGTGTTATGCTTTTCCAGGTAGGGAAACAGAGGTTTCCCTATGTAGCTGATACCCTTGCTTTTGTGCCCCCACAGTTCTCTCCTCCAGAAATGCCCTTCCTGCCCCTCTGCGTACCTGCAGACCTGAAGACCTGGCGTGGTGCCACGCGTGTGCCACCTTCCCCATCAAACTAACCTGGATTCCCTTCGCTGACCCTCCTTTGGTGGCTCATAGCATTGCATCACTTGGCCCTTGGTGTAATCGTGGTGTATGTTCTCACATACTGCTGGACTTTCAACTTCCTTCCAGGCAGGAGCTGCCTCTTACTTACCTTTCCATTTCCTGTTCCACCTACCACAGGTGGGAGCACAGTACACAGCAGAGTTCAATAAATCATTGCTTACTGTCTCTTTCAATGTTGCTGAATAAATAAAGCCCTCAGTGATCAACAGGTAGAAGAATGAGTGAGCTTCCTCTACCTTACAAAAAGAGAGTAAAGCATCTGTGTTCTGCCGCCGTTGCCTTGAGACAAACGATCATTATCAGAATGATTATCGTTCTAGGACTGCTCGGAACCGTATCGGAACCGTGTGAATGACCTTTCACTTCCTCAGGGTATCCAGTCAGTGTGTCTTCACAGAATTAGCTCTGTTTTACCTGAATCCAGATTTGAACCAACACTGCCTCTTTTCTACACCAAGGGGCTTAGTGAACAAAGCAATTTTTCCATATTATGCGTACTTAGCACAATACATACACTAGTATTAGTCCATTTGGGCTGCTGTGACACAATACCACAGACTGGGTGGCTTTATAAACAACAGAGATTGATTTCTCACAATTCTGGATGCTAGGAGTCTAAGATTAGGGTACCGGCATGGTTGGGTAAAGGCCCTTTTCCAGGTCACAGACTTCTCGTTGTATCCTCACATGGCGGAAGGAGCTAGGGAGCTCTAAGGGGTCTCTTTTACAAGAGCACTAATACCATTCACGAGGGCTCTACCCTCATGACCTAAGCACCTCCCAAAGGCCCCGTCTTTTAATGTCATCACACTGGGCATTAGTAGTTCAACATGTGAATTTGGAAGGAACACAAATATTCAGACCATATCAACTAGGGGTAGGCAGAAAGGGAGAATAGGAGATAAATGTGTATGCGTGTATGTGTGTGTGTGTGCGCGCGCGAGAGAGCAAGAACAAGAGAAGAAAGGGACAGAGAGTGGGGAAGAGAACAAATGGATAAAGGGAGAGGGATTTGGAATCAGACTAACAGAGTCAGAGATTGAGATGGAGACAGATTAGCTCCAGGTATAAAGTTAAACAAAGAGAAACTAACAAAACTTTAAAACTCTAGTGCTTTCCCTATCACTTTTCCCTGGAAGATAATTTAGGATGAAAGAGAAATAATTCAAAGTGGCACAAACTCAGCATTTACATCACGGGAATCATGATTGCGATGGTCCTGGTTTGATCTGCCTCTTATTCTTAGCTCTGCCCCTGCCCGTACGTGCAACGCTAAGAACCTGAGAACTGCCTCTGGAGAGAAGTCCAAAGCAGAGCACAGACTTTGCACTTGACGCTGAGAATAGTGATAATGAGGTACACTGCTACCTCTCCCTCTAAAAGTCACAAAGTAGGGACTTCCCTGCCGGTCCAGCGATTAAGACTCCCGTGCTTCCACTGCAGGGGGTGCAGGTTCAATCCTTGGTTGGGGAAATAAGACCCCACATGCCCCGCGGCAAAATAATAATAAATGGAAGTCACAAAGTATTTCCACTTAATATATCTTTTGATCATCATAACTATCCCAGAATTTAGGTCTTGTGGGCATTTGAATCCCTATTTTAGAGATGAGGAGTCTAAGAATGAGAAAAGGAAAATGCCGTTCCAAAAACTGGGCTTCCCTGGTGGCGCAGTGGTTGAGAGTCCGCCTGCCGATGCAGGGGACGCGGGTTCGTGCCCCGGTCTGGGAAGATCCCACGTGCCGCGGAGCGGCTGGGCCCGTGAGCCATGGCCGCTGAGCCTGCACGTCCGGAGCCTGTGCTCCGCAACGGGAGAGGCCACAACAGTGAGAGGCCCGCGTACCGCAAAAAAAAAAAAAAAATGACTAGGAAGAAGTAAGAGTGTAAAACCGATGACCTCTTAGGCCCTGTCTCCCATCTTTCAGAGAGTATACCCATTTGTCTCCACTCAGCAATGTTACAGAGGAACATCCAGGGCGTTTGTTGTGTTTAGGGTGGCAGGAACCTCATCAATGCTGTCTTCAAAGCATCCTTAAGCTCTCTGTTCTTCATGCTGTAGATCAAGGGGTTCAGCATAGGGGTGATGAATGTGTAAACCACAGACACTACCTGGCCCCTCTCTGGAGAGCAGCTGGAGCTGGGGCACAGGTGGCTGAGGCTCGCACCTCCATACTGAAGCAGAACCATAGTCAGGTGGGAGGAGAAGGTTGAGAAGGCCGTGTGCCTCCCCTCCACAGAGCGGGTCTTCAGGATGCAGCCACGATGAAGACATAGGACAGGGTGACAAGCAGGAAGGGGATGGTGAGGACAGAGACACCAACCACAAACAGAGTGGCCTCGTGGACCTGGGTATCTGCACAGGCCAGTCTCATCACAGGAAGGACATCACAATAGAACACACTGACTTCTTTGCTCCTGCAGAAGGGGAGTTGGAAGATGAGCACAGTCAGCTGCATGGCCAAGATGAACCCCAACACCAGACAGCCCAGGGCCAGTCGGGCACAAAATCACCAGCTCATCACGAGGGTGTAACGCAAAGGGTGGCAGATGGCCACGGACCTGTCATAGGCCATGACGGCCAGCAGAATGCAGTCAGCACTGCCCAGGAATATGAAGAAGAACATCTGGGCACCACAGCCAGGCAGGGAGACGAGGGTTTTCTCCATGGACAGGTTGCTTGTCAGAGTCAGAGGGGCAATGGTGGAAGAGTAGCAGATCTCCAGAGCAGCCAAGTTGGCCAGGAGGAAGTACATGGGGGCGTGGAGAGAACGGTCAATCCAGATGATGAGAGAAATGGAGAGGTTGCCACTGATGCTGACCAGGTACATAATCAGGAAGGTCACGAAAATCAGCATCTGTACCTCGGGGAGTTTGGAGAAGGGGTGGAAGTGGAACTGAATCATTCCAGTCTGGTTTGCATCCTCTATGTATTCAATGCATCGGGCCTGCTGATGGCACAGGCGCTGCCCCCTGAGGATAGATAAGTGTCAGGACACAGGGCTCCTGCTGGATGACCCATTCAGCTCCTGGCCTCTCCCTTCCTCCCTCAACTAAAACCATCTTTACCTCCAAATCAGCAGCTTACTTCTACAACAGCTTTTTTGTTGTTGTAATCACCCAGAAGTAGCTCTCCACTGAAATCTTGCTTTTTTAAATTGTGGTAAAATATACATTACATAATATTTACCATTTTAACCATGTGTAAGTGTAGAATTCAGTGACATTAAATGCATTCACAATGTTGTATAACCATCACCCCATCTATACCCAAAACTTTTCTATCATCCCCAACAAAAACTCTACCCAATAAACTAAGGATCTCCTCCACGATCTCCTCCTCCCAGCTCCTAGCAACCGCAATCCTACTTTGTCTCAGTGAATTTGCCTATTCTACGTACCTCATGTAAGTGCAATCATATAGTATTTGTCCTTCGGTGTCTGGCTTATTTCACTAAGCATAATGTTTTCAAGGTCCATCCATGTGGTAGCTTATATCAAAATTAGGTTCCTTTTTGGGCTTCCCTGGTGGCACAGTGGTTGAGAGTCTGCCTGCTGATGCAGGGGACACGGGATCGTGCCCCGGTCCGGGAGGATCCCACATGCCGCGGAGCGGCTGGGCCCGTGAGCCATGGCCGCTGAGCCTGCGCGTCCAGAGCCTGCGCTCCACAACGGGAGAGGCCACAGCAGTGAGAGGCTCGCGTACCATGTTCCTTTTCATGCCTGAATAATATCCCATTGTATGTGTGTATGCCACATTTTGCTATCCATTCATCTGTTCGTGGACGCTTGGATTGTTTCCACCTTTTGGCTATCGTGAATAATGCTGCTATGAAAATTGGTGTATGAATATCTGTTCAAGTCAGCAATGAAATGTTAACCCACAGTATACTATTCCTAGACCACAAATCTCTACGCCCTCAATCCCTTGTCTGGTTGTCATTGACCAACAGTATGACCTTGAACAGCTTGCTGAAGCTTTCTGCTTCAATTTCTTCATCTGTGAAGACGATATAGGACACAGCAGGTAGGGTTGCTGTGAGGAGTAAATGTGTCTGGCCCCTAGGAAACTCTCCATAAATGTTAGCAATCATCATTAATACTATTCTTCTTCCACCTTTTCAAGACCACCTTTGGGGCTTCCCTGGTGGCGCAGTGGTTGGGAGTCCGCCTGCCGATGCAGGGGACACAGGTTCGTGCCCCGGTCCGGGAAGATCCCACATGCCGCGGAGTGGCTGGGCCCATGAGCCATGGCCGCTGAGACTGCGCGTCCAGAGTCTGTGCTCCACAACGGGAGAGGCTACAACAGTGAGAGGCCCGCGTACTACAAAAAAAAAAAAAAAAAAGACGACCTTTGATGCCTCCAGTTCCCCCAAATAAGCCTCCTTTGGGCTTTCCTCCGTGCGCCATCCAACCAAGATCTATGGTCCATCTCTTCCATCAGTCTTTTACCAATACTGTCACTGTCTTTGACTCCTTTTGATCTTTTGCCAACCCTGTTACCTTCTGTAATATACAGCATCCTCGTTCCAGGCTGAACATGACTAAAGAAGATCACAAAATTCTGCTGACTGGTGCCACGGTAGGGATAGAGAGGTATTATCAACCCCAGTGCTGTCCCCAAGGCTCTCAATCAGCTGCTCCTTCGGGTCCCAGGACCCGGGCAAATTTCCCTGGTCTCTTTAAGACCTCTCTTCCGCTACCTCCTCTCTCACCAACAGTAATGACCCAGCCTCCAACTTCACTGGAAAAAAGAACAGAAGTTTCCTGGAGGCAACTCATCATTACGCTCACCAGCTCTAGCCCCACCACATTCTCTCTCCATATACCCAATAGCAAATCCCCATATGCCGCTCTAGAAGTGTCCCCTTCCTCTGCGAAGCTAGTGGCCTCAGTCCCTCCTGCTTCCTCTGTGATCTTGCTTCACAATCATTCAGTCTGTCTCCAGTATCTGTCTCTGCTCCTCCTCTACAGCAACTTTACCTCTCATGGCAAAAAGCAACTTCCCTTCATCTTATATCATCCTCTAAAGGCTCCCTGTCTCCTTTGCATTTCAACCATTTCCTATTCTTTCTTTAGCACAGTCTGGTTCCGGTCTTACACCCAGAGACCACTCTAATGAAGGTCACCAATGACTTCCAAATTGCTGAATCCAGTGGCTACATTTTGACTTGATCTCTGTTGCACTGGAGGCTCCCTTTTCCTTGAAATTCCTCACCCAAGGACTCTGTGATGCTATTCTACCCAAACTTTTTTTCCCACCTCTCTGGACACTATGTTTCCATCACTTTTGGAGACTGCTCTTCCTCTTAGTGATATGCAAAGGGAAGGTTTTGTTGGTTAATCTAGGTCTACGCCCCAGATCCACTCTCCACCCTGCTCTGCTGCCTGGGAGGCTGGTCACTAAGGACTGAATCATCTGAGCTCACTCACCCTGTGGCTTCTGGTTGGATGTGGCCAATGAAGGTACTTGAAAGAAAATAAAGAGTAGCACAAAGGTATGTAGGGTATTTATCCCTCTCCCCATACACACACCACTACCCCCTTCTCCCTCTACCATGATGGTTCTATGACCACAGCTCTTGTTGCATGGCCCATCTTCCATGGCTCCAGTTTTTGCTGGGCTCCAGTAACAGTGTTCTCTCACCTTGTCACTTCAGGCCCAAGGATACAAACAGTTTCCTACCATTGCTAGCCCTGAGTGCCTCACCGTCCCTTACAGTATAACAAGGAAAAATAAATCTAAGTCCATATTGGACCTTTTTCTTTTCATTTAACCTTTTTTTTCCTATTGTTTTTGCTACAAGTCAATCACTAAAGTGTTGGCTATATGCTTAAAGTATACATAATGGCCCATCTCTGGGAACCCTGCCTCCCATGCCTGAGCTTAAGCTAAAATACCTTTGTTTAGCTCACAGGAAACATCCTGACCAGGCCCACCCATGAATGACTGCAGGAAAGAAGAAATTAACACCTTCTTGGGAACCTGGCTGGAACCAGGAAATATTTGCAACAATTTATTGCCTTTTTTACTTTATCTCCTCATCTTCCCCTCTTTGTTCTATAGAAGAAACTAGCATCCAAACCCTAGCAAGATGGTTCTTTGGGACATGAGTCCACCATCTTCTCAGTCTGCTGGCTTTCTGAATAAAGTCACTGTTCCTTGCCCCAACAACTTGTCTCTCGACTTATTGTCCTGTCTTGCGGTGAACAGTCCGAGCTTGGACCTGGTAACAGTGAGTGCCCTTAATTCTGCCCTCACTTCTATAAATGGTCCCAAAATTAAATGCCAAGTCCTGTCCGTATGACTAGCATAGAGAACATTTTAACAGATGATTGTTGAATGCATAAAGGAAAAGAATCTTATATTTTAATTTATTTTAGAATCTCTTTATCCAGTTTTCTTTCTGCTGCCCATGATCGGTAGGAAAGAATTTCAGGGCAAGTGTACATGGTATCCAAAACAACATATCCTGACTACACACACACACCAACACATCATATCTGCTGTAGAAGCAAAAACTGACACTTGGCCTTGCGTCCAATGATTAAGTGTCAATACTTCACATGCCCCAGTAAGTGGGGTGGCAGGGGGGACACTTTGCACCCTGAGTTAAAAAAAAACTAACAGGATCACCTGACTGGATTTGTTCCCCCCACCAAAGAATGTATTTTTGCTTACTTTTGCTGTGCTGATGTCTGAAGATATATCACAACCTTTATGAGTATGATAATCATGTAAGGACATTGTTGTTTTCCACCACAAACAGAATAACACATCCTTAGTATTCTTGCTGATTTGCAATTTTTTCTTTTGAATATTTGTTGTGTTTTTTTATTCTGGCAGATCGGTACTTTTAAAGTCTGGCTCCCTGCATGTTTTGCAAGTTTTTCTTTCCTTTTCTAAGTGCTTCTGCCTCTGTACTGTCATCTGTTGGGCACAGCCTTGTGTGGGGAAAGAGGGTTGGAAGATGGGTGAAATCATAGTGGGAAATTTATCACTTGGAAGTTTCTAAGACTACTGTTCCTTGAGAATTTTAATTCTTTTTCTAGGAGCAGCATTGGAGCACACACCTGCCTGTCTCTCTTCCTACTTTGGGTAAAGACCACCAACACACCCTCTACCCCAAACAACCTTCGTGAATTAGACATTAAGGGACAAGTCGAGCACAAGAAAGAGAACTATTATCTATAACCAGGGATCTCACCACTCCTTTAATGATGTGTCTGCCTCTGTGATCACTTGTGTACCTCTGTCCCCTCCATGAATCTCAACTCCATGAGGGCAGGGACTGATTGGATTCTGTTCTTCACTAATACCCAGGACCTAGCACAACACTAGGTACCATGTAACTCTGTATTGACATGAACACTGGAGAGCTACTGAGGTTCTATCAATGTCAATGACTACGACCCAGTACTTCTGAAGTAGAAGTGATAATCTTCAGCTTCGTACTCTGATGCTAAAAGAGCATATCCCTTCCAGAAAGAAAATCAGCAATTTTCAAGAAATTATATGTGTTGAATCACCACCCTCACATTGAAGGATCTGTCCCGAGGTAGTAGTCTGGAATATGGAGCCAAATACATAAAGATACATGCAGTGTGCTGTGATAATAATCTTTATAAGGAAACAAAACAAATACTTAACAAGAGGTGACATTCTAGTCACTTGAGGTGTATTAATATGATGAACTGTCATTTTGACGTTAAAATTGTTATAATTATAAGGTTTAATACAGTGAGAAAGTGCTAACAATATAATATTAAATGAAGAAAATGAAAAGGCAACATTGCATGCGGAGCATGACACCAATTCTGCTACCCGTCTAAAAGGAAACAATAAACTCTCAATGGTGTTTTAGAGAAAAATGAGAGATGACTATTTTCTTCATGCTTTTCTCCATTTGTCAAACTTTCTGTGAATAATATGTGTTTATTTTTAACATTAAAAATGTTATTACTTTTTTAAATTCCCATTTGAAAGGCAAGGACACTGAAATACATAACATACCCCTAGTTATACAACCAGGAATTGTCAGAATGAGGATTAACACCTAAATATAGCCACAAAATCTGCACACTTGCCAATGATGTTGTCCAAAATTGTTCTAAATCTAGTTATTTATTTATGTGCTTGTTCATTTCCAGACATACCACAACCTTGACTTGGGCTGAGTTTGTTGTTAAGTAGTTAACCTTCCTTCCTTCCTTCCTACCTTCCTTTCTTCCTTTCTTCTTCCTTCCCTTTCTTTTCCATCCCTTTCCTTTTCTTTCTTCCTACTTTCCTTTCCCTCTCTCTTTTTTTTCTTTACCCTCATCTCTTTTTAAAGTCAACTTTTCAAATTTAGCTCATCATTCTAGCCCATTGAGATCTTAAGGAGAATTACAATTCTTTACTCCAACAAATAATCAGTTTCTCCCCATTGTCATCTACAAATTTTATGAACATGCTTCCCAAAGCTACAACGGTGCATTAGACCATAGCTCAAGGAAGCCACATCCCTCAAGCATGCTGCCCTTAATATCCCTCAAAATTTTCTTCAAAATATCAGTCAGTTTTCAAATCAGTTTAAAAATACAAGGCTCTCTGTGTGGAATATCTCTGGAACACTTAAAAACTACGGTGAATTCCACTGCAACAAACAATCACATTATTTATACAATGGATGTTCAACATGCCTGGGATAAAGACTCACCTGACTTCTCAATGCATTCCCCACACCCTCACCCAGACACATACATTTCTCTCTTAATGAACACATATAAGTCATGCTACTTGTCTGTGAGAGCTACATAATTCATTTCCCTTTTTGCCTTAGCTGCTAGGAAGCCCAAAACTAAGTTTTATATTCAATCGCTTAGCATTTCTCAGCCCCAATATCTTCATTTCTATTTGTCTTTTTTTTTTTTTTTTTTTTTTTTTTTTTGTGGTACGCAGCCCTCTCACTGTTGTGGCCTCTCCCGTTGCGGAGCACAGGCTCCGGACGCGCAGGCCCAGCGGCCATGGCTCACGGGCCCAGCCGCTCCGCGGCATGTGGGATCCTCCCAGACTGGGGCACGAACCCGCATCCCCTGCATCGGCAGGTGGACTCTCAACCACTGCGCCACCAGGGAAGCCCAATGTAACTTTTGTCTTTTATAGTGCCTTTTATAAGTTGATCTTGATCTCACTGTAGCTAGGGTTTTACTGTAAGGCACTCTCTTTTTAGGAGTATTCAAAGAATAATAAATATATTATACAAATAAAAAATTATTCTTGCCTTTTGTGTCTTCATCCAAGGCACTGATGAGTCAGTGAGAAATCTCTCCCCTCTTCACTTCCAAGTTTACTTCTCCTCTGGGGTCTTCTCAATGGGATAAAAATAACAATACTGTGAGCTTTGGTTGTGGTTAAATGTTCTCTTCCACCATCTGCTTTGTCCTGCCTTTGCTATTGCACAACTCCTTGCTATGTGAATCAGGAAATGCCAGACCTCTTCTTACCCAGGAACTATAAACCCTCAGTAACACTGCATCCTCTTTGATGAGTCTCTTTTGTGGCACCAGCCCTGCCTCCAAAGACATGGCATTCTTCACACAGAGAGCCCTTCCTTTTCTGCAAAGATCTTTGCATACTCATCTACCTTCTCCCCTCACTGAGTGTAATTAATAGGACTGTTCGTGCATTCACTTATTTGACAAGAATTTATCTAGCAGCTACTATCAACTAGGCATTGGGTGTGTAACTTGAAAACTGAGTGGATTACACTATGTTTTCTGGGTGTCCCAACAAAGCATGTAGTTCTCTTTGAACAACTCTCTCATACCCATCTCAGACAACCTATGAAATGGGACACATTTCTGTCTCTCTAGGGAGAGACAGAGTTTCCTTCTCTCACCCTCAGCAGTGGAGTGTCTTTTGAAGACTTGTTTGTTGTTAGTATATTTGACATAAATAGTGTCACATCATTAGCTCCAGGAGGTTTAACTAATGTTCTAATTCATTTGTATCTCCACACGGGGAAGCCCCTCACAGGATCAGGAAAGCCCAAGCTCAGTAGGGTTCATTGGTTCATTCCCCAGGGTCTGGACCACACAACAACTCAATCAGCCTGGTCTTCCCTTACCCTCCTTACCTTCTGCCTAGACAGGCTGGCAGCCACATCCTTCCCTGAGGCTGAGTGAAGCCCAAGGTGGAATCCTCTTCTTAATACCTTGGGAACCGTTGAGACTGAATCTCTGAGAAACTACCCAGAGAACTGAGGAAAGCACACATCTAGATACCATTAATCCCTCCCTGCTGCTACATCTCAAGGGAAGAACGTGGGACTTTGGGATTTGCAGAGTCAGAATTCTGGGTTCTTTCTCAACTCTCACCCCTTCTCATCTCATTTCTGGAGAATTCCCTGCCTACTTTGGTTCAACCGAGCCCCAAGAGGCTATCTTAGCTTTTAACTTGACCGTAGCCTGTAGGTCAATATTTGAACACAAACAGGAATTGTTTAGGGACATGATATTCTAAACTGGTCTAATGGCTGCTAGACTTAGCTATATTTTAATTATTGCCTACATTTTTACCCTCCAAGTTCGAGGTAGTTTAGAAAGACATACAGTTTGTTTGTTTTTTTAATTTATTTATTTATTCACTTTTGGCTGCATTGGGTCTTTGTTGCTGCATGCGGGCTTTCTCTAGTTGCGGCGAGTGAGGGCTACTCTTCGTGCGGTGTGTGGTCTTATTGCAGTGGCTTCTCTAGTTGTGGAGCTTGGGCTCTAGGCGCGCGGGCTTCAGTAGTTGTGGCGCACAGGATTAGTTGCTCCGTGGCATGTGGGATCTTCCCGGACCAGGGCTCGAACCCGCGTCCCCTGCATTGATTGGCAGGCGGATTCTTAACCACTGCGCCACCAGGGAAGTCCAAGACATACAGTTTTAATTTATTCAATTAGAGGTTAATTTTGTGTACCTAGACAAATTCTACAGATCCTTCAAAACTCAGCCAAGTGTCACCTGTTACATGACGCCTTATTCTGATTCACATACCTTCCCCCACACTCCTCCAAAAACGAAGAATTACTCCCTGCTCCATGCTCCATGATGGCTTTGTGCACACCCCAGTTACAGCATTTATCCCTCTGCATTGCGTTTATACACTCATTTTTCAACCTCTACTAGGATAGGTCCTCAATGGGAGCGACGAGTTCAACTCAGTTCAATTGCATCTCATCACCTAGTATGGAGCTAAGCACCTAATGGATGTCTAGTATTCATTGATTGCAGAATGTTATAGCACTGGGCATTCCTTTATTTATTCACCAATATCAACCAAGATCCTATCACACTCCCTATAAATTATGTATGTGTGTTATACCAGTGGCTGCTAGTGATTTTGGTCAAGGCCATTATAAAATGTAGAAACAAAATTTTTTCAAAGTTTGGCCATTCACGAACAACCTTCATGATTTATGTTTTATCTAACTTATAAGTATAATTTACTTAATATTTTTCTTGACTTAAATTCAGCTCACTCACTTTTTAAAAAACAATTTTGGCTGCATTGGGTCTTCCTTGCGGTGTGCAGGCTTATCACTGCAGTGGCTTCTCTTGTTGCGGAGCATGGGCTCTAGGCGCGCGGGTTTCAGTAGTTGTGGCGCGTGGGCTCTAGAGCGCAGGCTCACTGGTTGTGGCACACGGGCTTATTAGCTCTGCAACATGTGGGATCTTCCCAGACCAGGGCTCGAACCCGTGTCCCCTGCATTGGCAGGCAGATTCCTAACCACTGCGACACCAGGGAAGTCCCTCACTCACTTTTTTTTTTAATGTAACAGCATCATTGTACTGGCTATATTTTTTATCCCTCACTTTTAAATAAATACAAAAAAATGTTTAAATGTTCATGTATGTATCACCGAAAACTTTCATCTCAAGGACAAGTAGCTCTGAAAACTGGAAATATTGTTGAAATGAAGGCCTACAGGTGTATGTGTGTGTGAGAGAGAGAGAGATTGAGAGAGATTGAGAGAGAGAAGAGAGAGAAGAGAGAGAGAGAGAGAGAGAGAACTTGGCAGGAGTTTGTCAAAGCAATCTTGAAAGAAAAATGCAAAACAATTCCAGAAGAAACAACCACCAGCCACTTGAAAGTCTAGTTGTGTGTATACTGAGCTGGGACATATTTTAGCAAGTATCAGTGGTCCACTCAGAGGAGAACAAACAAAGCCACTCTGTTGCTCTGGAGCAGAGGCTGCAAGCTGCTGACCCACACGCTACACATAGGCGGTGGATGGCTTTTCAGATGGCTCCTGCTCAGCAGTTTTGTTACACTGTTGAACACTTCAGAATGCTATATAACAGAACAGCTGCCATGCTGGAGCTGGAACTCCCTTTATTTGGAGTCTAGACCCTTTCCACTGCAGCCAGAGCCACGGTCATCTCTGAGTGACACCGCAGGCCGTATCTGGCGGTCTACCTTTTAATTCCAGCCACACAAAAACTTTTTAACCTTTCTTCTTTAAGTTCTCCATTTTTGCCTCTCAGTTCCATTTCTCCCTCTCTCCATTTCTTTTGCCTTTTTTTCTCTTCTTTTTTTCCTAGTCCCCCGTGATTTTCTATTTGCTGACTTTAATGTGCCTATACCTTACAGGTGCTAAGTAATTATTCATTTTTAAAAGGCTGTAGGGAGAAAAATCTACTGACCCTGAAACCATGCCCCACAGGGTTAACAGAAATTGGTGACTCACAGAAATTCTCGAACTTGTCTTAAAGCTTTTGCTAAAAACCCCTCTGCCTGGCGCCTGCCTTCACTGAGCAAGTTCACCTGAATTATTTTGCTGCAAATTGCATACCCTCCAAGCTTCACATAGCCTAAACAGTAAGATGTTTGCCCTAGGAACTTGGAGTCAGCTGTGTGTAGTTCTACTTCTAGCTGGCTGAGACTGGTTGGGACCACTGACCCTAAAACTGGGCCTGTGCAGGTGTCTAATGACCTTCTAACATCACAAGGCCAAAAACTCCACCCTCAGATCATGCGTAACACCACCATTTTGAACACACATCCCATGAAGAAGCATGTAACTCAGATATGCCTGCGTGGAACACCAATTGCCTCACCTTTCCCCTACCTCAAATCACCTTTCCCCATGTCTAAGACCACCTTGGTTCTTTTTTTTTTTTTTCTTGGCTATGTTGGGTCTTCATGGCTGCACGCGGGCTTTCTCTAGTTGCGGCAAGCGAGGGCTACTCTTTCAATGTGGTGAGCGGGCTTCTTGTTGCCGTGGCTTCTCTCGTTGTGGAACACAGGCTCTAGGCGCTTGGGCTTCAGTAGTTGTGGCACGCGGGCTCAGTAGTTGTGGCACGCGGGCTTAGTTGCTCTGCGGCACGTGGGATCTTCCCGGATCAGGGCTCGAACCCGTGTCCCCTGCATTGGCAGGCAGATTCCTAACTACTGCGCTACCAGGGAAGTCTACCTTGGTTCTTTATCCCATAAATATCTCAGGCCCCTGGCTTTCAGGGAGATGGAGCTGAGACTGGTTTTTCTGTCTCATCTCCCTTCTTGGCTGTCTTGTGACTAAACCTTTTCTTTGCTGCAAATCTTGGCGTCTCAGTGTTTTGACTTGCTGCATGTCAAGCCAACAACCTGGTTCGGTAACAACTCCTTAGTGACACTAGCTTTTAGTCATCTTCTGATCCTTCTTCTAGAATCAGACTCCACGGAGTTTAGAAGAGAAAATGACTGTACCCAGTGAGGCAACGAAGCTATTTCTTTGACCAATGCATCATTTTCTCCCAGGATGCTCTCCCCATGTTCCCCACTGGTTCACTGAGTCTTTCCAGCTGTCACCGAACCAAAACTTGGGTCTGCTCGCCCACACACAGTAAAGCCAATCTACTGACACCAGGTTGTGGTGAAGGAAAGTGCAACGCTTATTGTAAGGCACCATACAAGGAGTCCAGGACAGCTAATGCTCAAAAAACCAAACTCCCCGATTGGTTTCAGCAAAGCCATTTTAAAGGCAAGGTGAGGGAGGGGAGTCCCCGGGTATGTGATCAGCTCATGCACAGTTCTCTGATTGGTTGATGGTAAGGTAAAAAGGCAGCGTCACCGGGGTTAAACATTATCAGTCCACGAAGACATGACGCTACGTGCTCATGGTCATCAAGTAGTTAATTTCTTCCATTTGGTGGTGGTTTTAGCGTCTGTAAAAAACTCAGGAAGTGTGCATCAGATACTATTATCTAGGTACCTCAGAAAGGAGCTAAAGCAGAGGATATGGGGGAGAGGTCTGCCCTGGGAAGGGCCCCTAGGGTCCTGCTCAGGTACACAGCTGACCCCAACATTCAACCTGGTTCTCCCAAATGCAATTGAAAACCACAGTGGACATAGTTGACAGGTATGTGCAGTGTCTCTGTGGGCTGAAGGGGGCCAGTGAACCTTGCTGTTTCTCAGTGAAGCCTTGACCTTTATCCTGACCCACATCTCACCTCTCCAGGAAGAGGAAGCAGAGACAGGCTCCAGCAAATGCTGTGTGCCCCCAAAGATCTTTTTTTTTTTCCTAAGAGGAAAGATCAGTAGTGGCGAGGTCTGAATGTCACTACAAAAAAATCGTTTCTTCTGTTTGTTCTTGAAGTTTTAGTTCCCAGGTCAAACTTATCTGGATAACAATCAAATCTTCAAATATATCTGAAAGGATTTGTGTTTAGTAATGCGAAGAGGGTATGGGTCTAACTGGCTGCATTTTCAGTTCGCTCACCTGTTTTACTTCCTCACAGCCTGGTTTCTGTTACAACAGACTCATTTCATCAAGACCCTGCTTGAGTAAAATAGTGTTTGCGAAAGCACTTCCTGAAAGACATGCTTACCAATCAGGTTCTAATAGTTTTAGGTTTATTCCCTAAACTAAAATCAAGTTGGAACATCAGAGAGCTGTATTCTTCTGCTGACTGTGATCATTCCTTCCAGAACTGCGTTAAGTGACTTGAACATCAGTGTCACTCCATCAGTTTACATTGAGAATTAGCCCTAGAAAATTCATTTCAAATTTACTTTATGTTATACTGGTTAAGGTCACAGGCTCTGAAATGAAACGGTGCCAGCACTTACTGCCTGTGTGATCTTGGGAAGATGACTTAACCTCTCAGAACTTCAGCTCTTTATGTGTAAAATGGGGATAATAATGGTACCTATCTCCTAAGACTTTGTGGGATTCAAGTAAGTTAATGTGTACCAAGCACCTAAAACAATATCTGGCTCATACTTCAGGGCTCAATAAATGATAGCTAGTGTTATTATTATAATTGTTGGTATGTTGTTAAATGTGCTGTATTCTCTTTTGAAAAGCAGTAAGAAAAGATTCTTTTACATCTGAGATTTAACCCCAAAAAAGTGTTAAATTTCTCCCTATGTCTAGAAATTATATGACCTTTGAAGCTCTCAAATTTAATTGTATTTTATTTTTTACTTTGGCTACTAGGGAGCTCAGATGCCTTTAGGTGACCACTATTATAAACTGCAGAGAAGCACATGGTTTACATTTCTTTTTTGTTTGTTTGTTTGTTTTTGTTTTTATTTTTCGCTGTGTTGGGTCTTTGTTGCTGTGTGCGGGCTTTCTCTAGTTGCGGCGAGCAGGGGCTACTCTTCGTTGCAGTGCGTGGACTTTTCACTGTCGTGGCTTCTAGGCGTGCAGGCTTCAGTAGTTGTGGTGCATGGGCTTAGCTGCTCCTCAGCATGCGGGATCCTCCCAGGCCAGGGCTCAAACCCGTGTCCCCTGCATTGGCAGGTGGACTCCCAACCACTGCACCACCAGGGAAGCCCATGGTTTACATTTCTGCATAGAAATCTTACTACTATATTCTTCCTGAATTTTGCCTTCACCCTGATCTACTTGACTATGTGGGGTTTTTTTTGTCTTGTTTTGTTTTTGTTTTTTTTATTTTTGCCTGTGCTGGGTCTTTGTAGCTGCACGTGGGCTTTCTCTAGTTGAGACAAGCAGGAGCTACTCTCCGTTGCGGTGCACGGGCTTCTCATTGCGGTGGCTTCTCTTGTTGCAGAGCATGAGCTCTTGCCGCTCCGGCTTCAGTAGTTGCAGCATGTCGGCTCAGTAGTTGTGGCGCACTAACTTAGTTGCTCCGCCACATGTGGGATCTTCCTGGACCAGGGATCAAACCCGTGTCCCCTGCATTGGCAGGCGGATTTTTAACCACTGGACTGCCAGGGAAGTCCTGACAATGTGTTTTTAACTTTTGTATTCAATGTATTTCTAAGCCGCTTCACATCTTTTGTATAAGGATACTGGGAATAGAATAAATTAAAAATAATTAGAGAAATAACTTAATTTCAACAAATACCATTGTTATCAATAAAATATTTATTGACTCTCCACACTAGCTCTATTCAAGATTCTGCATGCTCCTGTACTTTTTTTTTTTTTGTGGTACGCGGGCCTCTCACTGTTGTGGCCTCTCCCGTTGCGGAGCACAGGCTCCGGACGCGCAGGCTGAGCGGCCATGGTTCACGGGCCCAGCCGCTCCGCGGCATGTGGGATCTTCCCGGACCGGGGCACGAACCCGTGTCCCCTGTATCAGCAGGCGGACTCTCAACCACTGCGCCCCCAGGGAAGCCCGCTCCTGTACTTCTTAATGTTGCTGCCTGGCCAAGGGTCCCAAGAATTCTTGTCATCAGGTTTTCATACTCTTTCTCCCCTTTCTTGTGTGTAGCACAATCAGATATGGAATAGGGTGGCTTTTATCATCTATTGCATTTGCAACATCAAGAAAAGAATGGGGTTCTTTTCCTTTTCTCTTTAAGGATGGCATCTCGGAAGTATCTTGCCCTGCTCTCAGTCCTCCTTCTGGTCCTCTCCACCAATCTCCACCACAGCCCTGCTCATTGGCTATTGTTGTTTTGGGATTCTCCTGCAAGGGTCACAGGAGCCAGTCTCCTGCCATGAGAAGCAGATGACTCTACTGTGATAGGCTGGGACCTGGGACCCTTTACCAGAGTGCTCGTCCCTGGACAAACATCTCCTTGAGCAACAGAATTCAGAGAAACTATAAGGGACTAAAAAGAACTGCAAGCATGCACAGTTGGGGCAATTATGAACAAGAGGATACAAAAAGGCCACAAACCAGCCGCCACTTCTGAGGTGCTGGGAGCAAAAGCAGGGTATTGCGCGTGCCCCATAGGCACGGCACTGCCAAGTGGGTGGGCAGACCCCCTAAGCTACACCTCCTGCCCAACCCACGGACCCGCCCCCGCTAGTTACCGCATTTAAGGACCCAAGCAGCTCCTTTCTGGAGCAAACAAGGGCACCTGTTACTTACTTTCTTTCCCTCACGCTGCAGCACAAGCCCCAATAAAGACTTGCCTGAAATTCTCGTCTGGCCTCTTATCAACTTCTATTGATTAAAGAGTACAAGGGGGGCTTCCCTGGTGGCGCAGTGGTTGAGAATCTGCCTGCCAATACAGGGGACGCGGGTTCGAGCCCCGGTCTGGGAAGATCCCACATGCTGCGGAGCAACTAGGCCCGTGAGCCACAACTACTGAGCCTGCGCGTCTGGAGCCTGTGCTCCACTACAAGAGAGGCCGCGACAGTGAGAGGCCCGCGCACCGCGATGAAGAGTGGCCCCCGCTCGCCGCAACTAGAGAAAGCCCTCACACAGAAGTGAAGACCCAACACAGCCAAAACAAAAATAAACAAATGTGGGGTTTAAAAAAAAGAGTACAAGGGCCTGGGTCAGTAACACTACTGTTACAAAGAAGAACAAACCTGACTCCATATTGAATCTATTCCTTTAGCTCTAAACTTTGTGCTCTGTTGCCTGTGTGTAGTCATGCTGGCTCTGCACCTTTGTAAGAGAATGTTACCTGTAGCCTGAAATGTGCATGATGGCCCGTTCTCAAAACGTCTGCTTTATCAACTGCTGTCATCATCTTATCCTTCCATTCAATCATTCTCTCCTTCACTGACATTCCTGTGCTAGTCCTTATTCTAAGCACTGTGGTGAGAGAGGAGGCTGGTTTTGTAGGCAATCTAAGGTTTCATCGTTGGAATCTAATACAAAGTGGATGGATTAGTACTGATTAGCATTTCACAGACGAGACAGCCATGGCACAGTCATCTCTCCACTCCCTCCTTTTTCCTTTTGAGCTTCCTGTCCTTCAGATCATGTCCCTACTTCTGATTTGAGGAATATTTTTTCTAAGAAGGAATATTTCTGGCTCCCTGATCAAGTACGTTCTTGCCATAGTCTCCTCACTGCATTAGTCACTTCTTGATTCCTTATGCTATAGACCAAGGGGTTCAGCACTGGTGAGAAACAGTTGTAGACAACAGACACTGCCTGGCCCTCTTCTGGGGAGTAGCTGGAGCTGGGGCACAGGTAGATAAGGGTACAACACACATACTGCAGGAAAACCACCATGAGGTGGGAGGAACTAGTGGAGAAGGCCCGGCGCCTTCCCTGGGTTGACTCCATCCTCACGATGGTGGCCACAATGCAGCCATAGCAGAGGCAGATAAGGAGCAAGGCAATGGCCACACTGATGGCATAGAGAGCTGCCTCGTGCCTGTGGGTGTCTGCACAGGCCAGGCATATAACGGCAGGCGTGTCACAGAAGAAGTGATAGATTTCACTGTGGCCACAGAATGAAAGGTGGCAGATCAGAATGGTCAAAGGCAGCACCAACAGGAATCCCAGACCTAGAGAACCTAAAGTCTTCTGCCCACAGAGCTGCCAACTCATGATGAGGTTGTAATGCAATGGATGACAGACTTCCACGTACCTGTCATAGGCCATGACAGCAAGAAAGACACAGTCAGATTCCCCGAGAAGGATGGAGAAGAACATCTGGGCTCCACAGCCAGGGAGAGAGATAAGCATCTTCCCCATGGAAGGGACGCCAGCCAGAGTCAAGGGAGCAATGTTGGTGGAGTAGCCAGTCTCCAGCATGGCCAGTGCAAAGAGGAAGAAGTACACTGGGGTATGGAGGGAGTGTTCTCACCAGAGCCCAGTGGTGACATTTCCAATGAGGCTTCCTGGGTACAACAGCAAGAAGGCCATGAATATGAGGGCCACCACTGCCTGGTCTGTTGAGAAGGGGTGGAAGTGGAAATGGACCGCTCCCGTCTGGTTGTGCTCTTCCATTAGCCCTGGCGCCAGGAAGGACATCATGGGCAAAGTGATCCTCCTGTGTCCTCGAGCTTGCTTGTGTTAGAAACACAGCTTGCAGTCACTGATTCCTTACCTTCATTGCTTCTCTTGGAGTTCAGTTAATGTGATCTTGCCTCCTGCACTGTCCAAGCACCCCCAGGACACCTTAAAAGTACATATTTGTACAAAGAGCATATGATGCTCACATCAACACTAAAAGGCTGGCAACACAGGTGTTTCCTTTACCTGTTTTACAAAGGTGGAAACCAGAAGCCCAGATAAGTTAAACAGCTCACACTGCTATCCTCCCCATTCCCAAACTCGCAATTTCGGTATCGTACTTTTTGGTTTTGTTTTTTTTTTCTTAAACTTTGAACAATCCAATTTTGTTCTGTTTTGTTTTACCAAATACTAACCCTACTCTTGTTTTACCTTCTTTCTCATATCTGCCTCCATTTGCATTATTAGGGTGTCCACCCTAAATAAGGCTTTCATCCCCTCGTGTTTAGCTCACTGCCCACCAACCCAACTTATCATACTTTTAGATTAACCTCTCTTAAACACTTTTAAAATTATATTACTCTACTCTGACCCTAAACTTAAAAAGCAAAGGAACCTCAAATATATTAGTCAATTATACCTCGATAAAACTGAAGAAAAAATAATAAAGGAATCTCTTATTCTTGTGATATCACATACAATTATCACAAAATAATTTTATAAGTGAAACTAGCATAACTTACCTGGGGTATAACTTCAGGAAATCCCCCAATGACCAAAATCCACTGTCCCATCTCACCCACCACACCTTTGTTCTAAATCGCTCAGTCCTTATGCACGACTCTTAAATTTTCTTTTAATTTGCTGCAAGGTAGACTTGCACATACGCAAACATACTTTCTTGTGTTTATGGATTACCTTTTCAATGATATTCAAACAGCCAAAGGTAGCAGCCTGCAGAAGGGTCTTTGCATTGATCTTTTCAGGGGGATTCTCAGAGAGGCTGGGCCATGCCAAAATCACTTTCCTGCTAAAATAGAGGGGCAGGGCCAAAAACATATGCAAATTAGAACGTTCAACCACCATTGTTTTTTTGGTGTAACAAGTGAACCAAGTTTTACCATTGTGTTTTCTTTTGGTTTACTTGTTAACAATGATCCCCAGCGCTGGCAACGTTGTGGACAAATGAGCATTACCAAGCTCGCTGGTGGAGAGGTGAGAGGTTCAACACTTTAGGAAAATAATAATATTTGTAGATGCTCATGTTTTGTCAAAATATGGACAGTTTTCCAAGGTGACTAATGCATACCTAAGTATTCGTAGTACTAACCTCTTAATTTGTGTAGATTTGAAATTTGCCAAATAAAAAATTAGCATTTGAGTTTAGTTATCACACTTCAAGAGTCTAAAATTAGAAATTAATCTGAAATTAGAATGACAATTGCAACAACAAAAACCTTTATATACAAGGTAAAAATCATAGCATAATTTTAATAGGGAATAATGAAGACAACCTAATACGGAATGCTAGATTCAGTGGATGAAATACTATGCAATCATTTAAAGTTATATTTATAAAGACAATGTAATAACCTGAAGATATCTGTGATATAATACTAAACAGAAAATGAGATTTTAAAAATGAGGATCACCACACTGTAGAAAGAATGCACTCTGAGTTATGAGCCTGAAAAGTGTTTTTCCTGTTCTACATTTTCTAGTATTCTTTAATAAACATCAATACTCTTATCATTTTAATGAATTGCAAACTTATAACATGACAAAAGGAGAAACAAGCAGTGTCGTCCCCAAACTGTGGAGCACAATGTTTTGCAAAATTTTAAAGCAAAATAAACAATTTATACAGAAATGAAGAAAAAAGTTTGTCTAACCACAACTGGTCACTATATTTTCAATAAGAAAAGTGTCATTCCATGAATGCACAGTTTATCCTGCATTCAGGTAACTTATCATCGATCACCCCTGGAATTGGAACTGAAGGAAGTTTATTTTTCTAGCCAGGCTGCTTTCCCGGAATGCCTACTGCAGAACAATCCCTGTGCATCAGCTATTCTATGGAAACATCTGAACCAAAGCCATCATGGCCAGAAGCACCAAGCACCTCAAAGGAAAGTGCTGATTTGCAAGCTTGAAACTGGCTCTTTCACACTTGGTACATGGTCAACACATTCCTTTCCCTCCACCCTGTTCCCTCTTGAGTTATTTGTGTAATGCCTGTCTCCCTGGCTGCACATTACATTATTAGCATCTTTGAGGGCAGCTTCTATATTTCGTTTGCCTTAACACACATACTCACACACAATTTGCATATAGTAAATGCAACTCAATTTTTTAAAAATAATGAAGCCAACTTAACAAAGCCTAGTATCCTGAGTCACAGCAGGGGAAACTGTAAAACAAAATAAAGCTAAAATGCCAGCTAACGGGTACTGAGTGCCTCTTAACGTCCACTGCATCGCAAATAATAATGACTGACATTTATTGGGTGTCAGGGACTATTCCAAGCACTTTATGCCGCTTAACACATGTGCACCTCAAAATAAACTTATGAGGTAGGAGCCATTATGGTCCTTATTTTACAGATGAGAAAAACCAAAGCACAGACTCCAACCCTGGCCAAATACTGCAGGCTGTACACACTTAACCAATACTCCGTGTTGGCTTGCCGTGAACATGTCCTCATAGTTGTCTCCTTTGCAGGCTTCAGCTTTGTATATATGGACTTGGGGAAGAATAATGATTTGCTATATTCTGTCTAGAGGAGACAGTACATCATCTCCTAGTTGGGAATCTTTAAAAAAAAATTAGACACTTAATATTCCTACTGCTGGGAATTAATTCTAAAGAAGTCAAAGGGATGAAAAAGGTATTCATATAAAGCTATTTCTAGTAGTATTGTTTCTGTATCTAAAAGAAAGAAGCAGATCACACAACATATAGGGAACAAAAATATCTAACTGTTCTACAGTCATTAAATAATATAGTGTATGAATTCAGTGCATTAAAAGGCCTTCACTAAGAAAAGAATGCAGAAGTAGTGGTGAAAACCTTAATGAGGAGGTAAAAGACCCATACACTGAAAACTATAAAACATTGATGAAAGAAATTAACTATGACACAAATAAATGAAATGATAACCCATGTTCATGAATTGGAAGAATTAATATTTTCAAGATGTCTGTGCTGCTCAAACTTATCTACAGATGCATGCAATTCCTATCAAGATTCCAATGGCATTTTTCACAGAAGTAGAAAAAATAATCCTAGAACTCAAATGGAAGGAACCAGAAAAGACCCCAGAGCAAAAGCAATCTTGAACAGTAAGAACAAAGCTGGAGATATCACACTTCCTGATTTTTTTTTTTTTTTTTTAAAGAAGATGTTGGGGGTAGGAGTTTAGTAATTTATTTATTTATTTTTGCTGTGTTGGGTCTTCGTTTCTGTGCAAGGGCTTTCTCTAGTTGTGGCAAGCGGGGGCCACTCTTCACTGCCTTGCGCGGGCCTCTCACTATCGCGGCCTCTCTTGTTGCGGAGCACAGGCTCCAGACGCGCAGGCTCAGTAGTTGTGGCTCACGGGCCTAGTTGCTCCGTGGCGTGTGGAATCCTCCCAGACCAGGACTCGAACCCGTGTCCCCTGCATTAGCAGGCAGATTCTCAACCACTGCGCCACCAGGGAAGCCCCTACACTTCCTGATTTTTAATTATAATACAAAGGTGTAGAAATTAAAATAGTATGGTACTGGCACAAAAACAGACACATTGACCAATGGAACATATATACATTAGTCAGCCTAATAAAGAATGAAATCCTGCCATTGGTGACAGCAAGCATGAAGCTGGAGGAGATTATGCTAAGTGAAATAAGCTAGACAGAAAAATAAGTGGTGATATCACTTATATGTGGAAACAAAAAAAAGTTGAACTCATAGAAACAGAGAGTAGAAGTGTGGCTACCGAGGGTCAGGGAGTAGGGGGAATAGGGAGATGCTGGCCAAAGGGTATAAGCTTTCAGTTATAAGATGAATAAACTCCAGAGACCTAATGTACAACATGATGACTAAATTGAAAAACAATGCATTGTATACTTGACATTTTCCAAGCGAGTAGATATTGTGTTCTCAACACACACAAAGGAACAACTCTATGAGATGAAAGTTATACTAATTAGCTTGATCGTGGTAATCATTTCACAATGTATAACAAAATGTCACATTGTACACCTTGAATACGTACAAATTTTACTTGTCAGTTATACCTCAACAAAGCTGAAAAATAAAATATTGAGCATAAGTGTCTGTACTGGAAGGAAGGTTGAATAATTGGTAGCTCTCAGCATTCTCTGCACCGTATGAATTTTACAGTGTTTTCTCCATAAACCCCGCAATGATCCTTTTAAAGCTAATAAAGTGCTATGTAACATAACGAATACTGCGCATGCATTATCTCATTCAGTCTCCACAACTTCTCTATGAGACGGGAACATCACTCTCATTGCCCCTTTACAGATAAGGTCACCAAGGCTTCGACCATGTGATTAATGTACCCGAGGGCACACATACGGTCAGTGGCTGAGCCAAGGTTTGCGTCCAAGTCTGTCTGAATTAGACCTACTCTTTTAACCATTCTTATGTATTACCTCCAACCCCCAAGTTTTGAAAATTACTATCTGCCTAACTCTATCTTTTAAACAAACAAAAAACAAAGAGTAGTAGTAATAATAATGATACATGTATAGGGCTTCCCTGGTGGCGCAGTGGTTGAGAGTCCGCCTGCCGATGCAGGGGACACG
>NW_020173674.1:10710748-10737904 GCF_003031525.2 Neophocaena asiaeorientalis asiaeorientalis
AAAAAAAAAAAAAAAAAAAAAAAAAAAAAAGATAGATGTATCCCAATAAAATGTATGACATATGCTAGGGCTTTTGAAATATTAAAATTACCTTGAAAACTCCATTAATAACCTAAGGCCCTTTGAGATATGGAGATCCAAGATATGGTCACCCACTACATGACCTCTAAAATCCCTTCTAGTTCTATGATTTCATGAAAAACCTTTAAAAAAAATTTTTTTAAATAAAAAAAGAAGCTCTAGATGGTCCCCATTTCTCCAAGAGACACTGAAAGAAAACCATCTTTTCAGGTGCTTTACATGAAATTGAACGAAGAATTAGTTTCATCAATGTCAAGTAAAATTTTTTTTTGGCTGCGTTGGGTCTTCGTTGTTGCGGCGAGCAGGGGCTACTCTTCGTTGTGGTGCACAGGCTTCTCATTGCAATGGCTTCTCTTGTTGCAGAGCACAGGCTCTAGGGCACGCGGGCTTCAGTAGTTGCGGCTCACGGGCTTAGTTGCTCTGCAGCATATGGGATCTTCCCCAAGCAGGGATCAAACCTGTGTCCCTGCATTGGCAGGCAGATTTTTAACCACTGCACCACCAAGAAAGTCCCAAATGTCAAGTAAATTGAGAGACCACCGTCAGGATTTGAATGGTTCAGTACAGAACACCCAAGTAGATGGTGGGTGAAAAGTTCTGGCTTTGATATGTTAAATGTGAGATACTTACTAGGATCCAAATAGTGATGTCAGCTAGACAGTGGATATACTAGTCTGGAGTTCAGGGACAAAGTTAGGCTGCAAATGACATATCTGAGAGTTATCAGCCCGCTTTAGTATTTAAAAACAAACAACTAAACTGGATTACCTACCATAAAATGTAAATAGAAAAGAGGGCCTGGGGCCAAGATCCAGCCTGCGTGGGAGTTAGGGCAAGTATAGAAGCCAGCAAAGTAGACTAAGAAGGAATATCAGAGATATGAGAGTAAAGTCAAGAGGAATTAATTTCCCAGAAGCAAAGAGAAAAGGGGATATTGCAGAATATGGAAAAGAACAAAAAAACAATGAATAATGCCGCATGTGGAAATTTTTTTTGAATGTTATCTCAAGGTAAATCAAGTGAAAATAGTAATTTTCCTTTCCTCAACTGACCTCATCACTGAGTTCATCAACAAGTGACTAAAAACTAATCCTTAGGGCAGCGGCACCAAATGGAATAATGGAATATAGGAACACTGAATCTAATCTTGTTGTTTTATGCTTCCCAAGCAGACCTTCCCAAGTCATCTCAGGGACCAAGAGTGTCACTTTAGCCAGCTTAGTTATTATGAATGTCATTATTTGATGATAATTTCAAATCCAAATATCAAGGGAACTTCAAAGGTAAGTTCCAGGCTACAGAGATGTTAAGTATAGCCGGATGTTACCTTATACAAAGAAGCAGCAGGATAGACCATACTCTCAGTCCCAGAATTGATCAGATAAGGAATCAGATCTGATTGAGATCAGTTTGAGAAGAGCTTTAACACAGTGCCCTGAATCAGTGAGATACGTGAATCTAGAAGTGGTAAGCATGCCAGCCCACAGATCTTCTGAGGACAGACCACTGGGGTCCTCAGCATTTAGCAAGGGATCCATGTAAATCTGCAATGGCTTGCAGTCCACACGAGTATATTAAAAGGTAAGAATCTCCTTCCAGACTCCAGATTTTAGAAGATTAGGAAAATCCCTAGCTTGTAACCAGGACAGGGCTTGCTGTGGACATTGGCCAAGGAACAGAAGCTAAGTATGGAGTGGAGTTTTCCCAGAAAGAGTCAAAGTTCAGTTTTGACTCAGAACCAGTGTCCTATACTAGACAGTTTAAGGAGAATTCAAGAATGCATACTGTGAAATCCATGTTCTTCAAAATGATTGATGGCAAGAAGGAGGCTCTGTCCAAAATAGTCAAGGGATCATATGCTCTAGATCAGATTGAGTCGGAAACTAACTGGCCTTGAAATATAATGTCAGTACTTTCAAGGTTTCTCCAGTTTAAAAATACATCTGTCATCCCAAATGTCAATAGAAGCTGAAGAATTAGAGGATATCGATTTCTGTTATAAAAGGAATGGCTAGAAGGTTTCTTCTCATTAAGAATCCCCCATATGCTCCGGTACATACAAAATTAAATTTGATTTTCTCCTGTTAAAAAAAAAAAGAATCCCACGTATGCATTAAAAAATAATTCTAATTACATGCAACTTTTCAAAAACCATTTTTGGAAAAGAGAGATACGCCTGCACTTTCCTAACACATTGTCCTTTTACAACAGCCCTTAGCTGAATTTGACTTGTATTCTTTTTATTACTTCATCTCTCATTCAGTTTTGGCCTCTTTGTGTATTGACACTCCCTCTCGTTCTCTACACTTTTCCCTCTTCTCCTAGAAACTAGAGCTATGCCTTACATAGAGGAGGGTCTTAATAAATATTTTTTTAAGATTTATTAGAATAAATATTGATTAAATGAGTAGTTGTTGAGAGAGGACGAAAAGAAGGAGCAAAAAGGAAAGAGAGAGATTACAGATCAGGGCACTGAGCACAGACTTTGTAAGGATCTCAGAAAGGCTGGTGGTGTGTCACTCTACAGTGAAATAGCTTGTAGATAAAGGACAATTAGAATGAAAGGATTTGTCTCTCTAGGACACCTACAGTCAGCCTTACACGTAGTGCATTGTTCAGTGAGATACAATTTATTTTTGTGATAGAAGCTTAGACTTGCTTCTGACTGACCTAGGAATTGTGTTACTTTGCCATTTACTAGCTGGGCAAGTTGGTTAAACCTTTAAGCCTGAGTTTCTTCATTGGAAAAAAATACAGACAATAAAGGTACATGTTGCATAGGACTGAAGGACCCCTTAAGTGAGAGGATGCCTGTAAAATGATTAGCATGGCACACAGTACCCAATAAATGTTACCTATTATTATGCAGTAGGAGAATGATAACTCTTTGTTGAGTGTCTGAATATGTCATTTGATATACTCAAACTATGCTTGTAAAAGTATTATGCTGAAAAGTATTATGTGGGATTGCCTATATGCTGCCATTATTGACTTTCAGAAGCAAATTCTATATGACTCAACCTATTAACAGTAAAGGGAATGATACAGCAACCCCACTCCTGGGCATATACTTGGACAAAACTATAATTCAAAAAGATACATGCACCCCCATGTTCATAGCAGCACTATTCACAATAGCCAAGACATGGAAACAACCTAAGTGTCCATCAACAGATGAATGGATAAAGAATATGTGATATGTATAATGGAATATTACTCAGCCATAAAAAAGAATGAAATAATGCCATCTGTGGCAACACGGATGGACCTAGAGATTATCATACTAAATGAAGTTAGACAGAGAAAAACAAATATCATATGATATCACTTATATGTGGAATCTAAATGAACATATTTATGAAACAGAAACAGACTCGCAGACATAGAGATCAGACTTGTGGTTGCCAAGGGAGATGGCAGGGAGGGATGAACTGGGAGTCTGGAATTAGCAGATGCAAACTATTATGTATAGAATGGATAAACAACAAGGTCCTACTGTGTAGCACAGGGAACTATATCCAACCTCCTGGGATAAGCCATAATGGAAAAGAATATTTTAAAAGACTGTATATATATATGTGTGTGCATAACTGAGCCACTTTGCTGTACAGCAGAGATTGGCACAGCATGGTAAATCAACTATACTTCAATTTTTAAAAAAAAAAGGTAAAAATGAAGTAAAATAAATTTTTTAAAAAATTGTAAAGGGACACGACTTTAGCTCTTCTTTCCAGATGCTGCTGCCAGAAAATACTCTTAGAGTCTCTTCCAGAAAATAAAAATACTCTCTTCAGACATAATTTCTTCAGATTTACCGACATATGTAAAATTCGTATTTTATTTTATGAATTAATTTTATGAATATTTATGAATTCATAAATTCACATATAAAATTCATTTATATGAACATATAGAAAATGTTATTCAAAGATGTCTTGTAAAAATAAATATATCCATCTGATGTTGGAATCTTCCAGCTGCTATGAGTACCTTCAGGAGGAACAAATACCTGTGCTCCAAGCAGGGCTTTTGTCCCCTGAATGATAGCTGGAATATTATTCTCCCTTCCCTGTTTATCCCACAGTCAAAACTCCCAAATTAAGATTTCATTTTCCTCTTCAGGTGAGTCCAAATTTGTGCTAACAGGTATAACATAAATTTCAATTAGGCCATGTAGATAAACCTAAAGTCAGGACATTTTATATAAACTATCTTTTAACTGTAACAACTCATTTATAAGTAGATGAAACAGTGCTCATCCTTCATTCTACTTAAAGAGGGATTCTGCAATATAAGGTGACACAGGAAACTAGTAGTGGAACCAGATGTAATACAAAATTTCTCCCAGAAAATATTAGATAGACCGGCCAGGCATTCTGTCTACGCAGCCATGTAAATCTTTTTCAGTCTCAGGATAGATCATGAAGGAATCAATGAATCAATGTACTTTACTGAACAGTTAATATGTGCCAGACATTCCTGTAGGTTCTTTTATGGACATTGTTTCATCTGCACATCATGACAATCTTGTAAAGTAGTGAGGTGTTATTCTGAGCAAATGGGGTCTTAGAGCAAACGAGCTAGCAAGATCACAAAATTAATAAGTAGTAAAGCTGGGATCCTAATACACATCATTCAATTCCAACATAGCCTACCTTCCACCATCTTGCTTGGAATCATCATCTCCCCCAAATTTGTATGCTCTTTTTAATGAATGCATTCTCCTAAAATCTGGTTGTATAATCAAAGAGACAGTTGACTGACTTAGGTAAAAGATCACCTTTTCACTACATTTTCCCCTTGTTATTAAATGTTGTCTACAATTTAAATTGAGAGAAACTGACAAGGGAGGATGGAAGGTGTTGCAAACAGAACAAGAATAAGGGAAAATCTGGCTGACAGTCTTGTCCCTCTGACTCCATGAAGTAGACGGCATCTCAGTCATCTTTGCATCCTCTACGGTACCTTGTATATTTAAATGATGAATTAAAAAATGACTTACTGGGGCAACCTTGAACAAGTCAGGCAATCTCTTTGGAAGAGATGGATCATATAACCTGGCAGAGCTCCGATTCTGTGGGTATGTGTGATCTTTTATGGCCACTAGTCAACTTGTTTACGTGAAGGATGAAGAACTCATGAAGCTTTGTTCTTGGTCACATGATTGTAAACAGTCTCAAGAGATGATAAACCATCTTTCCAAAGACTAGTTATCCCCTGGGAGTTTTCTCTAGGCATATCTATCTTAGAAAGTGTTGACTACTACTTTAGTTGTGTTCTTTGGAATAATAAAGGAGGAGGTGTTCCAAGTCAAGGTTTTATATTTGGGAAGTTTGGGGAATTATATTTTCCACTGAGTAATAGCCAATCTAGGGTCTAAATCAGTACTTTTAGATCTTTTCTACTTAGGTAATCTAATTAGCACGAGAGACAATTTACATTCCTAAGGTCTTGGTGATCAGCCACCAAGAAATCTCTCGGAAATCTTATGTTTTTATCTTCCAAAATGCATGCAGATCTTTTTTCTATGTGTACTATCTCCACGTTTTTATTTTTTTATATCCAAAAATTTTCACATTAAAATTGACTTTTTAAAAAAGTTGTGCTATGTGGATGCTAGGACTTCACTTTGTTCTAGACACAGCTCTGTATCTTCTAGATTCTAGACTATATACATTCTAGTCTAGGAAGCACAACGTGGATCCCAATAACCCCTACTATCCCTCCAGATTTACATAAAGAATGAAGCAAGCAAAGCACTCAGTTATTTGTTTGCATGATGCCCGACATTTGGTTCAATATTTTGGCATCATTTAAAACAAATATGTTCCAGACCGTCTTTTGAAAAATGTGTCTAGTTGGTTTCTTCTTTGCAATAACAAAAGCAATTCATATAATTTAAAGTTGAGATAGCTTCCAGATAAAACATAACTTACAGCTTTATCTTGTCACAATGAAGAGACTACAATGAGTAAGAAACTTTCTTTTTAAATAAATTTATCCATTTATTTATTTTTGGCTGTGTTGGGTCTTCGTTACTGCGCACAGGCTTTCTCTAGTTGTGGCGAGCGGGGGCTACAGTTCGTTGTGGTGCATGGGCTTCTCACTGCGGTGGCTTCTCTTGCTGCAGAGCATGGGGGCTCTAGGTGCACCAGCTACAGTAGTTGTGGCTCTCGGGCTCTTGTGGCACATGGGCTTAGCTGCTCCTCGGCATGTGGGATCTTCCTGGACCAAGGCTTGAACCAGTGTCCCCTGCATTGGCAGGCGGATTCTTAACCACCGCACCACCAGGGAAGCCCCCATCATTTTTAACCAAACACTTTCCCTCTGCTTCTTATGAGAGAAAGAAGGGAGATTTTTTTGTTGTTGCATTGGCAAGGGCAGTATTTACTAGACAAACCACAGTCTAAATTATAATTATGCTTCTCTTGTCTGGAAATACTGTAATCAAACATTTTTGGTCTCTGTTCTTAGGTGCTCTTTTTCCAATAGACCATCCAGAGTTCTACCTATGGCTGAACTATAACCAATCAAATAACAAAACCACTTAGGAGATATAAAGTATAGGGGAGGCAGTGTAGTATAAACAAAGATTAAGGACAAAAGCTCTATAGACAAACTTTCATATCCCAGCTCTCCCATTTCCAACTTATGTGACTTCAAAGCACCTTTTTTTTGTTTTGTTTTGTTTTGTTTTTTTGTGTGTGTGGTACGCGGGCCTCTCACTTGCTGTGGCCTCTCCCGCTGCGGAGCACAGGCTCCGGACGTGCAGGCTCAGTGGCCATGGCTCACAGGCCCAGCTGCTCCGCGGCACGTGGGATCTTCCCAGACCGGGGCACAAACCCGTGTCCCCTGCATCGGCAGGCGGACTCTCAACCACTGCGCCACCAGGGAAGCCCCAAAGCACTTTTTAACTTTTTTTAATCCTGTATGTCTTCATCTGTAGAATGGGTATGATAATAGTACATGCCTACGAAAGTGGTTTAATGGATGAAGTAAGCTAACCCATTTAAGTACTTTCACTTTGCCTAACACTTCACATGGAATAAATGATAACTTGTCATAAGACAGAGCCCTCGTCCTCCAGGAACCTAGAATATAATTTGGGACAGAACATACAGATACAGTAAAGACAGTATGTTAGCTCTAAAATCATAACATTATGAGTGACATAGAATTTCGGAGAAAGGAGAGAGAGATTTAAACTGGAGTGGCCTAGAAAGACTTTGCAAAAGAAGAACATAACCTAGAATTTTAAAAGTGGGCAGGATTTGAATCAGACAACAGAGAGAAGATTTCTAGCTAGAAGGAAAATAGAATTATGTGAAGCAGAAAGGAGAATGATGGATAAGAAGCCAATGAGTAGACCACATGGTATATGACAGGGATAATTGAGGGCCATAGTGGGATTAGCCTAAAAAAGTCTGATCCAGGGCTTCCCTGGTGGCACAGTGGTTGAGAGTCCGCCTGCCGACGCAGGGGACACGGGTTTGTGCCCCGGTCCGGAAAGATCCCACATGCCGCGGAGCGGCTGGGCCCATGAGCCACGGCCGCTGGGCCTGAGCGTCCGGAGCCTGTGCTCCGCAACGGGAGAGGCTGCAACAGTTAGAGCCCCACGTACCGCAAAAAAAAAAAAAGTCTGATCCAGGAGAGACTGGAATACTCAGCAGAGGAGTGAGAAAGCTGTCATTTAATACATAGGAAAGCCTTGAAAATTTTCAAGCAGATGAATAATATGATAATGGAGAGCAGGATGTATTATAGAGAGAAAAGAAGGGAAATGGAAGATTAGATGGGAGGTAATCACAAGAATCCAAATGTAAGGTAACAATGGATAGAACTAACAGGGCAGTGGGAAGGGACCAAAGTAATAGATATGAGAACTTCTGAAAATTTTTATTTTATATTGAAGCATAGTTGATTAACAATGTTGTGTTAGTTTCAGGTATATAACAAAGTGATTCAGTTAAACATATACATGTATCTATTCTTTTTCAAATTCTTTTCCCATTTAGATTATTACAGAATGTTGAGCAGCGTTCCCTGTGCTATACAGTAGGTCCTTGTTCGTTATCTATTTTATATATAGCAGTGTGTACATGTCCATCCCAAACTCCTAATTTATCCCTCCTTCCCCACCCTTCCCCCCGCACCGTAACCATAAGTTCATTCTCTAAGTCTGTGAGTCTGTTTCTGTTTTGTAAACAGGTTCATTTGTATCATTATTTTTTTTAGATTCCACATATGAATAATATCATATAATGTTTGTTTTTTGATATGAGAAAAATTTGAAGGACCGACTATCAGTATTTAGGGACAAATGAATTCTGGTATTTATTGGATAAAGGAGACGAAGCAAAATGAATCAATAAAGTCTCTAGGTTTTGAGCTAAATAATTACAGAGCTTGCAATGCAATATCACGATGTAGCTCTAGCACGATTTTCTTTAAACTACGACACACAGCTATTTATACATTCCTAAAATTTCACATTTCAAGTTTCCCATAATGAATTGATAACCTATTTTATCGTTTTTGTTTGTTTTGTTTGTTTTTGCGGTACGCGGGCCTCTCACTGTTGTGGCCTCTCCCGTTGCGGAGCGCAGGCTCCGGACGTGCAGGCTCAGCGGCCATGGCTCACGGGCCCAGCCGCTCCGCGGCATGTGGGATCTTGCCGGACCGGGGCACGAACCCGCGTCCCCTGCATCGGCAGGCGGACTCTCAACCACTGCGCCACCAGGGAAGCCCTATTTTATCTATTTTGTAACTTTGAACTTTAAATTGACTTTATTCATTAATTCATTCAGCAAATACTTCTTGGAAAACTTTCTCTATCAGGTACTATGCTAGGCACTGGAATTAAAGCAAAGATCATCAAAATCCCCACCACTGAGGATTTCTGTCTTCAGTACTTGAGGGCAAAGGTGGCAAATGTACACACTATAGTGTTCCATGATCTGCTTTGAAATGAAAGTGTGCACATAATTGCCAAAGTACTTCCATGAATGGAAACGTTGGGAAAGCATCGTATTAAATGAGAGGTACCTAGAGACTGTGTCATCTTTCCTTTTTGTAGGTCCAATGCCATACCAATGGAAGAAATAAATAAAACTGTTTGATACAATCAAACAACTGTTTGATACAAAAAATAAAACTGCAAAGATACAATTCTTATTTCGTCCATTCTCAGCTGACCCAAACGTACAGGTGGTGATTTCTGTGGCCTTCCTGGTGATGTACCTGACCAGCCTCAGTGGAAATGCCATCATTGCAGTTACTGTCCAGATCAACCACTCTCTCCACACCCCCATGTACTTTTTCCTGGCTAACTTGGCAGTTCTGGAAATCTTCTATACATCTTCCATCGCCCCACTGGCCTTGGAAAACCTTCTTTCAATGGGCAAAACTCCTGTTTGTATCACTGGATGTGGCACCCAAATGTTTTTCTTTGTCTTCTTGGGTGGGGTTGATTGTGTCCTGTTTGCAGTCATGGCTTATGACCGGTTTATAGCAATCTGCTACCCTCTACGATACACCCTCATTGTGAACTGGCCCTTGTGCGTGGAGTTGATGGTAGGATCCCTGGTACTGGGGTTCCTGCTGTCGTTACCACTGACTATTTTAATCTTCCATCTCCCGTTCTGCAACAACAGCAAAATCTACCACTTCTACTGTGACATGCCTGCCGTCATGCGCCTGGCTTGTGCAGACACGCACGTTCACCAAACTGCTCTGTATATCATCAGCTTCATCGTCCTAGGCATCCCCCTCTCAGTCATCTCCATCTCCTACGTCTTCATCGTGGAAGCCATTTTACAGATCCAGTCAGCAGAAGGGCACCACCAAGCCTTCCCCAACCTGCTCCTCTCACATCTTAGTGGTCCTCCCGCAGTATGGCTGCACCAGCTTTATATACTTGTCCCCCAGTTCCAGCTACTCTCCTGAGATGGACCGGGTGGTGTCTGTGGTCTACACTTCTATCACTCCCATTTTAAACCCCTTGATCTATAGTATGAGGAGCAAGGAATTGAAAGATGCCCTAAGGAGGGCACTAAGCAAGTTCTAGGTAGGATGGTTCTACGACTTATTTAAATCAGGACACTTCTGAGAATGAAATGGGATGCAATTAATAATTATGCTGGGATGATATACATGAGCCAGGACTGTCCTCAACAAACCGAGACATAGTATTCTAGAAGAATAATGAATGCACCGGAGGAAATGAATACTACTAATTGATATAAAGCTTTATCACATAGGGTAACATGATGTCCTGGGCATGGATGGAGGAGCTTCAGCATTTATTAATTGGACCTCTACTGCGTAATAGGTACTTTATGTGGGTTATCTCACTCAGCCTATAATAAGTATCATTGTCTTCATTTTTAGAAAAGAAAACTAAAGTAGCTAACAAAAGACATATCCAGGATGAGAACACAAGTATTCGGAAATCTAAAGACTAAGCTGTCTTCACGCAATGACACTCCCCTTGTTCTAAGCTCGCTCTGCCAGTAAGAATATACGTTACCTCGTGCAAGTTTCTCCATCTCTCTAGGCTTCAGTTTCCTTATTTCTGAAGTGGCAGAGATGTGTTCCTTCCAAGGTCATAACATTTATGTTCTAAATATTGGCCCAGCAGACCCTGAATGGGAAAAAAAAAAAAAAGAGGTTTTGCCGTTAGCCAAAGGAAGGAGGAATTTTTTTTACATTTCCTGTTTTGTTAACCAAAATGAACACTCATGATTCTGTTCATAATGTTTAAAGAGCACCCCAGTAATAAAAAGCATAGTAATAATGGAGGAAATGTTCTTTAATTTAATAAGTATAAAAATAGGAGAGGAAGAAAGTGGGCATCATTGAATTTGGATTCCTTGAGGATCTCTTCTACCTCAGAGTGTTCCAGACTCTGCTTGAGCTTCCAAGGAGAGAGATCGTTAACTTGTAAGACACTCCATTCCTCGCTGGGCAACTCCAGTTATTAAAGTACTGTACCCTATCTTGAGCTAAAGTCTATCTACAAACAACTTCCTCCCACTGATCCTGTTTTTCCTCCCTAAGAGCTCTCTTCTACATGACAGCTCTTCACATGTATTAGGATCGATTGTGCATCTTCTATGAGTCTTCAGTCCTCTTTTCTCTAGAGCAAGTACTCCATCAACTTTTCCTCCAGGATAATAATTTTTTTTTAAATTTTATTTTATTTATTTTTTTATACAGCAGTTTCTTATTAGTTATCTATTTTATACATATTAGTGTATACATCTCAGTCCCAATCTCCCAGTTCATCCCACCACCCCCACCCCTCCCACCACTTCCCCCCCTTGGTGTCCATACGTTTGTTCTCTGTATCTGTGTCTCTGTTTCTGCCCTGCAAACCAGTTCATTCGTACCATTTTCCAGGAGATTATATTTGAACCCTCTCATCATACAAGTCACCTAGATTTTCCCTAGCTCCATATTCTTCTACAAATTTTCAGAAATAAACAAAATACACTGGGAATATTTTGTTCTGGGGAACTGCTACTTTTACCTGTGAACTATATTTCTATTAATTCATCTTGATCCTTTTAGTCTCATAAATATGGTATCAAATATAGTTTTCATATGTCTTTCAATGCTGCCTTATCATAATTTATTTTACTAACATACATGGAGGACTTTTCATTTAACACTGATATATTGTGTTTTTATTAGTTTTGGCCGAGTGACTAAACTGACAAATCATCTTCGGGATTTAGTTTATTCATCATAATTTTGTGTCATGGTCAAAATTGCAATCATATTTCCTTTCCTTTGTCTAAGTCATTAACAAATATCTAAAATAGGACAGGATGAATGCAGCATCTATAGTAGTCCTCCTCTGTGACAACTGTTGTCCAACTAGATAGAAACCTGCTCAGTTAACACCATCTGTGATACACTGTCACAATTATGATCGCCACCCCCTGTCGACCCCATCATCCTGTATCCATGTTATTAGGTGACCCCTGTCACCCATGGATATGTGACTTGCTTTGTTGCAGGCAGAGGTTTTACCCTTACCCTTCGGTGCCTGTCCTCTCTTGCTGCCCTGAGACCAACAATGTGAAGAAACCAGGCCTAGAATGACACCTTGTAGAACACAAATTAGATGTCAAGTTGAGGCTCCCTAGACCAATTCCAGTCAATCCACCAGATGACTGCAGCCACATTAGTGACCCCAGTAAGACCAGCAGAACTGCCCAGTTGAGCTAGGCCAAAATGCTGACCCACAGAAGCCTGGGCAAATAAAATCATTGATATTTTAAGCCCTTAAGTTTGGAGTGGTTTCTTTTGCAGCAAAAAAATAACCAATTCGCCATCCAAACTATAATAAACCATCTCTCCAAGAAGGATATCATAGGAAGCATACCAAATCCTTCCATACAATCAAAATACACTGTAGCACTTATATAAACTTAACCATTTAGAAGCTTTTTTTTTTTTTTTTTTTGCGGTATGCAGGCCTCTCACTGCTGTGGCCTGTCCCGTTGTGGAGCACAGGCTCCGGACGCACAGGCTCAGCAGCCATGGCTCACGGCCCCAGCTGCTCCGGGGCATGTGGGATCTTCCCAGACCGGGGCACGAACCCATGTCCCCTGCATCGGCAGATAGACTCTCAACCACTGCGCCACCAGGGAAGCCCATAGAAGCCTTATTTTTAAAGTGAGGTGCATTTGTCTTCAGTAACTTCCTATGGGCTCTTAGTCATCACCAGGTTTTTCAAATGCTTATAAGTTATCTGCCCAATCATGCACTTTCAGAATTTTGCTAGAGATTGGCATTGAGACAGCTATTTTATTGTTTGGAAACCCACTAGTAAAATAAGTCAGAAAGAGAAAGACAAATATTATATGTTATCACTTATACATGGAATATAAAAAATAAAACAAACCAGTGAATATATCAAAAAAGAAACAGACTCACAGATATAGAGAACAAACTAGTGGTTACCAGTGGGGAGAGGGAAGAAGGAGGGGCAAGATAGGAGTAGGGGATTAGGAGGTACAGACTGTTATGTATAAATTAAATAAGCTACAAGGATATATTGTACAGCACAGGGAATATAGCCAATATCTTATAATAACTAGAGTATAATCTATAAAAATTGTGACTCACAATGTTGTACACCTGAAACTTAAATAATATTGTAAATCAACTATATCTCAATTTTTTTTAACTAAAGGAAAAAAGAGAAATGAGCGCTCCTTTTGCAGCACGTATACTAAAATTGGAATGATACTGAAAAGATTAGCATGGTCCTTGTGCAAGGATCCCACGCAAACTTGTGAAGTGTTCCATATTTTTAAAAACAAAAAAGCAAACTCATAGATACAGAGAACACGTGGGTGGTTGTCAGAGGTGGGTGGGGCGGGGAGAGAGGAGGCAAAATGGGTGAAGAGAGGGGTCAAAAGCTACAAAATTCCAGTTCCAAAAATAAATAAGTCCTAGGGGTGTAATGTACAGCATGGTGAGTATAGTTAATAAAACTGAATTGTACATTTACAAGTTACTAAGAGAGTAGAACTTAAAAGTTCTCGTCATGAGAAAAAGAAATTTGTGGGGCTTCCCTGGTGGCGCAGTGGTTGAGAGTCCGCCTGCCAAATGTGTGGTGACAGATATTAACTAGACTTGTTGTGATGACCATTTTACAATATATACAAATATTGAATCATTATGTCTTATACCTGAAACTAATATAATATGTCGATTATATCTCTATAATAAATAAAGAAAATTAAAAATAAAAGAAATGTGCATGATAGCAATGTGGACAGCAGATAACCAGCTAGGCTGTGTGTACGCATGTGTGTGTGTGTGTGTGTTAATTATAAATTACAAACTTGAATATTCTCCATGTGTTTGTCTTGTATGGGACAATTTTCTGATCTGTATTTTGCCGGTCCAATTAGACAGCCTACCTACCCAGGGGTATGGTACTAGATGGTCTTTGACTTTTGCAGTCGATGTACAACTTGTGGAGGCAACTTGGCCTGTACATAATCTGTTCCAACCACCATCTGGTGAGTGTTCACAAACTTCAGAACCTAAAAGGATTTAGACTTCCTAGACTCCCTAACAACTTAGGATGTTATTTAATTTCCACCACTCAGATGCAATCCCTCAAGACATGAATTAAAACTGAGTAACCTGGAGAAAGAAGTGCCCTGAGCATGAGGCTTCCATTTTTGCTGCTGGGAGTCTAGCAGATGAGATGTGGCTCTGGAGCCAAAAATTCCATCAATGGGGACTCCTTGATTACCCAGACTCTTTCAGATAAATGTCATGTTTCCTCTGGGTGTCCAGTTCTGCGCTATAAAGTCTTTCCTAGAGTCCCAGCCTAGAGCCACCTTCTCCATCCCTTTCAATGATTTGGTAAGCACACATCTCACTACATCCAAGCTTTTCTGTTTAAAATACAGAGGATTGTTAAAACCTAAACAATATACCTCTACACTTTCCTATTAGATATCTTGTAAAGATATGTATTTTTTATTGAGCTATTTAGCCCAGCAACACGTCATCTAAAAAGGCTTTCCTGACCACGCTTCCCATGCCAGAACAAGTGACCACACTCTCCGCCATGCTCCCTCTGTACCTTGAGTATAACTCCATCACAGCACCTGTAACATTGTAGTGCTCATGTACACTCTGACCTCTTTGGAGAACGTAACTATTTCTGTTAGCTTGGTGTCTAGAGATTTCAAAAACATCAAATTAAGCCATTAAGCATTAATTCACAGTCATTCTTTCAGGGCAAGCTCACCTCCACCGTGAAGCCTTACCTGACTCTTATTATCCCTCTGTTCTCAACTATGATAACATCACTTTCAAGGGACAGTCTCACATTGGACTTCATTATTAGGGAAACATTCCTGGCCTGTGTGTTTTATCTCCCAAGTCAGATGCTGACCTCACTGATTCCAGAGACCCTGCCTAATATATCATCAAATATCTCATAAATTTGCCACAATGAATGGGTGACACTCAAAAAAAAAATCATCTGGAGAAGTACAAGTTAAATAACCTAACGGAAGAAACTGAACACACCAATCAAAGCACAGAAATACTCCAAAGACTAACACAGACTATATAAAATACTGTCTTTGTTAGTTATCCACCACTGCTCTTCATTAAACATGTAGGAAGATGCACTATGCTCAGGGTCTAACATCCAACTCTTCTTTTGTGACTGTCTTTCAGGATTCCCAGCCTCTTTGTCATCCTTGCTTTCAGTGATCCCAGGATGGGGAAAGCCCCCAGCTGTGCACAGAAAGAGACTTTCTTTATCCTTAGTAGCTAGGTGCTTGTGGTTCAGTGGCAACCTTTCGATAGAGAAAGGCTGAGTCTCCTAGAAGTAACTTCCTAACATTGTATATTACCAACCTATTTACACATCTTCCAAGATGAAACTCCAGGCAATATCATGTTATTCACACTTCATGGGATGCTTGGGGATATTATTGTTTTTATTATTGAAAGAATGGAACTAGGGAAGGAAGGAAGGAAGTAATGGAGGAAGTGGGGGAGGGAGGAAGAAAAGAAAGAGAGAAAGAAAGGTGGGAGAGAGGGAGGGAGGGAAGATGAAATAGAGCCCAGGTCAAAGGCACTTTCTCTACTACCTCTCTTTAGAGAAAGCATGAAGTATATTCTATTTATAATGTAATGTAATGAGTTAGTTCTGCTCCAGTTGCAATGATCCACTGAGTCTTGGTTACAACAATCAATAATTCCTTCCTTCATTCATTCAATGGGTATTTACTGAGTATCTACTATGTGTGGCAACCTGGAACATACTGGGAATGCAGCAGTGAATGAACAGAGAAGATCTTTGCTCTATTGAGTTTACAGTCTAATGGGAGAGACATAGAGTAAACAAAGTAGATAATTACATTTCAAGATGGAATCTCTGTAAAGGGTTGCTCAGTTGAATTAAGGTGAAGGATTGCATAAGATGCTATTAAAAGGAGTTGGGTTTTTGAGCACAAGCCACCTGTTCTCCTTGCTTGGCCCTGCAATACACCTTTCTCTGCTCAAAAAAACAAAGAAAAAGAAAAGATGCTATTAAGAAACAGGCCTGGGCTTCCCTGGTGGCGCAGTGGTTGAGAGTCCACCTGCCGATGCAGGGGACACGGGTTCGCGCCCCGGTCCGGGAAGATCCCACATGCCGTGGAGCAGCTGGGCCCGTGAGCCATGGCTGATGAGCCTGCGCGACCGGAGCCTGTGCTCCGCAACGGGAGAGGCCACAACAGTGAGAGGCCCGCATACCGCAAAAAAAAAAAAAAGGAAAAGCAACAGGCCTATATATGATGCTTCATTGTGAGTTCTGGGAGGAAGCAGTGGCTCTAAATTTTAATCAGGATCCCCTGGTATATAGAGAAGTAAGGAAACGAAAGATGCAATGAAAACAGTCTTTGCCTACTGTACATTTTTGTGTCAGTTTGCTAATAAATTAAATTCTGGTGTTAAAACAACAGAAAAGATAATTATAGACTGTGATAATTGCCATAAAGGCAATCAACATGGTAACACAATAGGAAATAAATGACAGGAATGTCTATTTTAGATAAGAATGAGTATGTACACACTGTACCCAGTTTCCCCTATTGGTAACATGACTAAAGTACATTTGTCATAACTAATTAACCAATACTGACACATTCTTATGAACTGAAGTTCTGACTTTATTCAGAGTACTTTATTTTTAACCTAATATCCTTTTTCCATTCAAGGATCCCATCCAGGATACCACAGAACATTCAGCTGTCATGTCTCTTTAGGTTCTTCCTGGCTGTGAGTTTCTTAGACTTTCCTTGTTTTTAATAACCTTGACAGTTTTGAGAAGTTCTGGTCGGGTATTTTGTAGAATGTCCTTCAAATTGAATTTGTCTGACAGTTAGACAAGGAGTTATGAGTTTTGGGTAGAAAGACATGGAGGTAAAACACCATTCTCATCACATCATGTCAAGGGTACATACTCAAAACATAACTTCATTATTGCCATTGACTTTGATCACCCGACTGAGGTAGTGTTTGTCAGGTTCTCTAGTGTAAACTTACCCTTTTTTCTCCCTTTCCAAATTGTATTTTTTGGAAGGAAGTCACCACTTAAGTTCACACTTAAGGAATAGGGAGTTATTCTCCCCCAAATTGAGAGGGAAGTATCTACTACTTGGAATTCTACTGTATGGGAGATTTGTCTATTCTCCCCCTTTAATTTTATTCAATTATGTATTTGTATCAGCAACTAATTATGAATATTTATTTTGTCCTTTAGGTCATAATCCATGTACTGCTTTATATTTTTACACTGTGAATATTTTTATTTATTACAGGTAAGAATAGGGGGAAGATAAAAGAAAGGAAGGAATGGAGAAATGGGGAATGGCAGGAAGCAAGAAAAGAGATGAATAATAATGAAGAGAATTCTTGGCTCTGTCTTTTGAGCATACATCCATTTCAGAGAAGAGATGCAGGTCAAAATTAGACTAAGTGTTCAGGCACTGAGTTCCTCCCCCTCTCTTCTGATTTCATCCCATATCCAACATCAGATATAGTATGAGATCTTGAGACCTAACTGTGGAAAAAGGCATGCTCCTCTCTTTAAGGATCTTATAGTCCAGAATGGGTAACAAACATGATAACAAACCACCATGATTTGATGCAACGAAGGCTAAACTGAAACATGCATGAAGTACTGTGAGAGGCATGGTGGGGAGTGAATTACAGTCTGGGGTAACCAAGCAAGCCTTCACAGAAGATGTGGGTAACCAAGCAAGCCTTCACAGAAGATGTGGCATTGGAGCAGCTGAGGAAGGCTGAGCTGGAGTTTTCTAGGAAAATAATTGGAGAAGCACACTCCAGAGAGAGAGATTGACATTTGGACTGCCGTGAGGAACTAACAGAATTGCTTATTTTACCACTAGGGGAAAAAGTATATTTATTTTCCCAAGGCCTCAAGATTACAAGGAATGAAATAATCAGGATACTAGGGCTTTGTAAGACATGAGAAAGAGGGAAAAGAATATAAACTGTACAGTCTTATAAATGAGTTGTGTCAGTGCATGAAACAAGAAAATCTCTGAACTATTGGCCCCAATATTTGAGAACTGGCATACTTTATTTAGATGTGTGCTAAATCTTTGTTTCCAGTTGTTATCAGAGTTCTCTTTGCTAGAGTTAATTTAATGCAAATTCAACTTCATTCTTGAGTCGGATAATTATGCCTTAAGGTGACACAGTGCCAACAGAGAATTATTATAACATGCCCACATATATATCCCTAAAGGTTCTAACTCCATTTAATAAGCCTCAGGGTAATGAATCCAGGGAGTGGATAATCACTGAACTGAAACCCTGGTCTCCTGACAAATCTCTTGCCCCAATGTCAACCTCCAAAACTCCAGCTTCCATTTCTGGTTCTTGTCCAGCTTTTGAAACTAATTATTTCTTTTATTTACTTTTTTTTTTTTTAACACCCATGGCCTTTGGTTATTCCCTTTACCAGCTTCATTCATTAAAATGAGTGAAAACAGGCAATGCTATGCTTTCAGATGACTCACCCCTGATCGTCAAAGTAGAGACTTTGCATGTGTACAGTACTTTTCCATAAGCAAGGTTCTTCCAAGAATATTATCATTTTTATCCTCTTAACAGAATCCCTATGAAACGGACATTATAATACACATTTGTCAAATTGAGAAATGGAGCATCAAGACACTTAAGGGATTAGTCCAAGGTCACCCAGCTGGTAAGAGACAGGAGTAGAATACCAACTTAAATGTTCTGATTAAGTCCAGCTCACAATGAAGGCAGCATACAAGTTCCCAAAACGATGTTTCAGTATATTGTGTGGTTCTAAATATGAAACTCGATGATCTACTCTGTCATCTACATTATGAAAACTTGGATTCCACATTTTAATTCATCCATTTCCTCTCAACAGAATTGTGCAAATTTGCATGAATATCAACCCAGCAGACAGTAAAAAAATTAACCTAATTACTGTAAGCAAATGCTGGCATTTTGCCATCAGTTGTCTGTCATAGATAGGGGACCCTTTAAGATCATCTAACCCAAACTCCTAATTTTTACAAAAAAAAAAAAATGTGGAAAGGACTCTCAGAATGTTACAAGGCTAGTTAATGACAACACCAGACCTAGAACCCAAGCCAACCCGGTCATCAGCCCAGTACTCTTTCCAACTGATCACATGAAACAGAAGAACAAGACAATTTCCCACAGCCTGCTGTCTAAAACATGCTATCATGGTTATCAACCTTCAGATTCTAGCTCAGAAACTGGTCTCAGAAATAATAATAATACCTTACAATTGTATGGCAAGTTTCCATTTACAAAATGTTTTCACGTGCACTTGATCCTCAAGACCAAAATGTTCCTAGTTTGCTATTATATTATCCTCATTTGGCAAATGGGGAGTACACCTAGGTTCTGTTGAGTTTGAGTGATTTGCCCAAGGTCTTCTGATGGCAAGTATATGCTCTTTCTAGTTTTTTATGCTTCCTTTTCAGTAAACTAGTAATAGGAATATTAGGGAAGATTGCATATCCAAATAGGTAAGTTGCCTTGCCCAGGAATTTAAGTTTATGTCTAAATTTGAATTTGGCATCATTATTTTCATTATAAATATAATCCATAATTATTAAAGAAAGTGTTTAAGGGGATAAAAATTAAAAGTTCTTAAAAATCACATTTATTCCCACTACTAAAGAAAAACTGTTATTAACATTTTGTTAAATTTCCATTTGATCTCTTGTTTAGCATGTTTTTAATGTACCTGTAGTCATACATTATCCTCCTTCACTCAAAGTTATATTCATTTCCTATGTCATTACAGACCTATTGTAGACATAGTTTTTGATAACTAAGATTCTATCATGTTCTTAAGAAATTATTTGTGCAAGGGATTATGGCTAATGCTTTTTTTAAAAAAAATTACCTCTTAGAGATAGATCCTAAAGTATGTGGTACCTAGGAGTTAAAATAGCCCAACTAGGGGAATGAATGGAAATATAGATGAAAGAAGGGAAGCCAGGAGTTGATGACTGCTGAAGCTGAGTGATGGGCACCCAGGGATTCATTGAACTCTTCTTGCCACTTGGGTATTTTGACATTATCCACAATAAAAAGTTCTTTTTAAAGAAAACATCTCACCATGTTGCAGGGAAAAGTGGGGGCATCAGAGGATGGTAATGTCCCGGGTCTCAGGCGAGTCCTGGGACGGCCACCAAGTGTGGATTCTTGGCTTTGCACAGGAAAGAATTCAAGAGTGAGCCATAGTAAAGTGAAAGCAGGTTTATTTAGAGAGATATAGATTCCATAGACAGAATGTGGTCCATCTCAGAATGTGAGAGCGGCCCTGGGAGAAACACACTTCCCAGACAGAGTGTGGGCCATTTCAGAAGGCGAGAGGCCCCGTAATATGGTGTAGTTAGTTTTTATGGGCTAGGTAATTTTGTAGGCTAATGAGTAGAAGGAGATTATTCCAACTATTTTGGGGAAGGGGTGGAGATTTCCAGGAACTGAGTCACCACCTACTTTTTGGCCTTTTATGGTCGGCCTCGGAACTGTCATGATGCTTGTGGGTGTGTCATTTAGCATATGCTGATGTATTACAGTGAGCATATAATGAGGCTCAAGGTCTAGTGGAAGTCGACTTGTCTGCCGTCTTGGACCTAGTCGGTTCTAACCAGTTTATGTTTGTCCTCAATGGCCATGTCATCCTTTTAAGGATTGTGCCCTACCCCCTTTCTGTCTCAAGCATGTGACTGTAAAAGTGTGTTGTAGATTTAGATTGTCGTTCCCAATTCATTACTCTCTCCCTCTGCCACATAACCTGGCTGTACCCTAGAGGAGGCAGAGTAAATTGGCAGGCTCCATCGACGGCGGTCTTGGTCATGTGACTCTCTCTGACCAATGGAATGTTAGCACACATGATGGAGCACAGATTTCAGACATGCTTGCTTGATTTGACTCACCCCTTACCTTCCTGTATCACAATGAGGAAACCATGCCCCAGGAAGCACGACCCTTCAGTTTGGTCCCAAAACAAGACATGTGCAGAAGACCTAAACACAGTCTGAAGCCTGAAGCCAAGTCTATCCAACCTTCACCCTGAAGCAGAGCTGCCCAAGCTGGCACACAATCACCTGCACAATTTTTTTAAGTAGATAAATAAATTCATGCTTATAAGTCACTAGGTTTGGGATTGGTTTGCTATACAACATCTTTGCAGTAATCGCTGATTAACACAGAGTCAAACCATTCTCCCCAAACCAAACATTTTAGGTATTTCCAGTTTTTTAATAATACAAATAGCGTACATGTTTTCGTACATAAAACTGCTCCCCTTTTTCTGATTATTAAGTTCAGATATGCTGTTATGATGCTGTTTATGTGGTTTGAGAAACTTTTATTTGTGGCTATTTTTCTAAAAAGGAAAAATATGAAAAGAATTAGAACAAACTCATGCTTTGTTTCTTAATGTCAGAAAGATTGTAATATAATTTTGTTTTCTTTCTTGACATTCAAAAAGATTCTTTCCTCTTTCTCATGGAACTTGATAAAACTAGCTCATCTGTAGTCTTTCTCAAGTTCTGTCTCTTTCCTCCCAAACTCCAAGAACAAAAGAAGTACAGAGGCCTGATTGTGTAGTAGTAGCATCCCATGTTGATGTGGGTGGGCTTCATTGCAAATAAAAGGGCCCTTTCGTTTGATTTTCTAGAGACTGATCGATCTTAATGGATATATGTCATATGTTCCGTTTACAAAAACTGGAACTGAATCAGTGAATCCCACCTAGATCCATTTTCCACCTGGAAAATTCAGGAATATGTGGCTAACTGCTAAATGGGCCAAAAGGTATTATAGTATCTATGGGCAACGGAACCCAGTGTCCAATGTTGCAACCACTTGTGAATAATTCTTTGGAGAGAAACTCTGTGACCTCCTCTGAGTCATCACTCTGCTGAGAACTCCAATTGTTCTCATGAAAATTCCAACTATGTTTTGTTACTGTATCTAAAATAAGGACGGAGTAGAGTAGGGAGAGGGCAAGGAGAAGAGAGAAGGGGAAGAGGAAGGGGAAGGAGATAAAGAGGAGTTGTTCCTGGAGGTCAGGGAAATTATATATATTCTTTCAATACTTAATGCAATAGTTGCTAGAGAAGAAGGAGAAGGAAGAAAATGAGGAGTGAAGATGGGGGTGGGGAGGGGGAGGAGATGAAGGAAAAAAAGGCAAAGTTGAAGAAGGAGCTGTTCCTGGAGGTTAGAGTTAGGGTTAGGGACCAAACTGTGCGTGTGCATGTGTGTAATATCGAACACATAATTGCTAGACAAAAATGTTAAATCACAGAGGAGTCTGTCTGGCTTCTCACTTATTCCAATTAATAATATGCACCCGGAACCAAGTTGGTTCCTCTGCAATGCTACCTTACAACGGGCGATCCTCAAAGCACAGTTCCCAAGGCCAGGAGCATCCACATCACCTGGAAACCTGTTACAAAGGCAAATTCTCAGGCCCTACCTCAGACCTGCTTAATCAGAAACTGGAGAAGGTGGGGTCCAGCAACCTAAGTTTTAACAAGCCTTCCACGTGATTCTGATACATAATAAAGTTTAAGATCCACTGCTCTAGAAAGTAGCCCAGCTGGGACACGATCAACATTCACAGCTATCCCCCAATTTTTACCATCTGTTCCCCATCCTCATTCTCTTCTGGGAGACTAGGGTTGGCATGGTTACTATCACCACAAGTCTCAGTAATTTCTCTGGTTATTAGAGTCAAAGTGTGGGAAATTCTCTTACCACCACTACCCCTTTACATTGTGGTTTCAACGTCAGTTCCATTTCCAGCAATAAGTGATATTTCAAAACGAAAATGTGATATTCAGATACGCTCCACATGTGTTCCACCCAGTGGCCAATCTGGCACCTGAAAAGCAATTTATCTGTTAGTTCAGTTCTCAAAGTCTTTAGTATGCTGTTTGGAATCATTTCCACTAGAATGTGGCTCAGGGGTGAGCCCAGGAGTTCATAAACAACCTGATCAGGTCATTTTCCTAAGTTCCTCCCTCTCCAAAATCTCCTTGGTACTTTTCAGTTCCCTAAGGTTCTCCTATTTGGGTCAGAAAGCTGAGGCTTTATTTACCCTACGCTGAAGGGAGTTTCCCTTGACAGCACCCAAGTCTGAGTCCAAGCAGCAGGAAGACGGGAGAGAAGAAATCGACAGGGGTTCACCTACCTTCTAGGACAACAGGTCCTTTGATTGGAGAAGAAAGTACCCTCCCTCGGAGTTCTAGGTGCCTTTGGTTCCCGCTGCTGCCATTGTCACCACCAGCAGGTCCCTTCTCACTCTTCAAGTCTGCACCAGATGGTTTCTCTTGGAGCCCTGTCTATCCTTGTCAAAACCCGCTTCTGGGTTTCAGGCTGCCTTGAGTCCAGGCCAAGGAATACCGGAGAGGGAACAAAATGCGATAAACCAGCCACCAGTTGAGTAGTAATTTTTTTTTTTTTTTTTTTTTTGCAGTACGCGGGCCTCTCACAGTTGTGGCCTCTCTCGTTGCGGAGCACAGGCTCCGGACGCACAAGCTCAGCGACTATGGCTCACGGGCCTAGCCGCTCCGAGGCATGTGGGATCTTCCCGGCCCGGGGCACGAACCCGTGTCCCCTGCATTGGCAGGCGGCCTCGCAACCACTGCGCAACCAGGGAAGCCCAAGTTAGGTAGTACTTAATTCTGGTCTTCTTCCCCAAACTGCCTGCAACTGTTTGCTTTTCAGAGTCCCCAAATGACTGTTCCTTGCTTTTTGTCCAAGTTTTATAGCCGCATTCGGTGGGAGGGACGGGGTAGATGATGCTTACTTTATTTTGCCCAGAACCAGAACCAATCTAGATATTCCTTTTTTATTGAACTAAAAGCTATCTCTCCGTAATTTCTTATTTTTAGTTTTTGTTTCACATCCTGGGGTCTCACAAAATAAAGCTTACTTTCCGCCCCCCTCAAATCCCTATATCTTCAAGTTTCCTCTTCTCAAAGCTAAAATTAAAACTGTAATGGTTTTATAAAACTTAGATTTCTTATTTTAGGGTAAATAAAGTCTAACCACAGATGGACTTGGTAGGTACAACTTGTGGGGTATCCAACTTCATTTGCTTTTTTGATCTCCATTCGAAATTGAAAAGTAGACATTGCACAAAGTTTCTTTTCTGTCATAAGATATATCAGGATTGGCAGAACTCCTGCATCTGGAGATAACCTTTGTCCCCCACCACCCGGCCACTGCAAATCTGCTCCTTATCTTGGTTTCAAGATGAACCCCAAGAACATCCACTGTGGTCTCAGTCTTACTCCACATAAGTTCTGCAGCAGCTCTGGTCTCTGGTTCCTGGTCTTCTGGAGAAAAAGATAGTTTGCATTCTTTACGGATTTTGGTAACTCTCTGTTGACCTTATATTGACTTTTCTCTCTATTGAAAGCTTCAATGGCTCTGAGCTCGAGAAAATCCAGTTCAGAACCCTGATTTGTTCAATTTGCCTGAAACATATGTACTAACCGCTTTCTTTTTTTTAAGTTGTTCTAATTTTTACAGTAATTTGACATGTTCATCTTTGGCTCTTCTACAGCATCTACACCTAACCTACTAGGTTTTCTCTTGTTTATTATGCTCTCATTAAGTGATACCATTTTCCCATGAAGTTTACTTCTTTTAAAATCTCTCCTCTCACTAAGAGCAGTCCCCAATTTTTTCTGTTTCAAAGTTCTGCTCCTTTGGGGGACAGTTCCTCTAGGTTCCTGTTTATTATCTCCACTTCTCAGGTCAGTTGCCTGCTTAAACGCTCATATATCATCTAGCACAAAGAAGATACTCAAAACAAATATTTGTTGAACAAAAATCTACTTTGAGTCTCATGAATGATCAAGGCTTTCCAGTCTAAAGTAGTTCTTCCCATATCATTAGACCTTCTTTGATGTCTCATTATTTATATGCCCATGAAGATTGATTTAAATTAAGTCAACAAATATCCATTAACTACATGTGTAGAATTTTTTTAAAAAAAGCTCACCATTGTGTTTGATTTTAGTCAGACATGTAGTCAAATAATTTTTAAGTACATAATATTATCTATAATATGAGACAGAATGCCATAAGGAAGGTTTATATAAGTTTAAAGAAAAGCCTGTTCCTGATTATGCTATTAGGAAAGACTTTATGGAGAAAATGGAATAGGATAGAAAGCCCAGAGATAAACCCACACACATATGGTCACCTTATCTTTGATAAAGGAGGCAGGAATGTACAGTGGAGAAAGGACAGCCTCTTCAATAAGTGGTGCTGGGAAAACTGGACAGCTACATGTAAAAGTATGGAATTAGAACACTCCCTAACACCATACACAAAAATAAGCTCAAAATGGATTAAAGACCTAAATGTGAGACCAGACAGTATAAAACTCCTAGAGGAAAACATAGGGAGAACTCTCTCTGACATAAATCGCAGTAATATCTTTTCTGATCCATCTCTCAGAATAATGGAAATAAAAACAAAAATGAATAAACGGGACCTAATTAAACTCAAAAGCTTTTGCACAGCAAAGGAAAGCATAAAAAACAAAACAAAAAGACAGCACACAGATTGGGAGAAAATATTTGCAAATGATGTGACTGACAAGGGATTAGTCTCCAAAATTTACAAACAGCTCATGAGGCTTAATATCATCAAAACAAACAACCGAATCAAAAAATGGGCAGAAGACCTAAACAGACATTTAACCAAAGAAGACATGCAGATGGCCAAGAGGTACATGAAAAGATGTTCAACATCGCTAATTATTAGAGAAATGCAAATCAAAACTACAATGAGATATCACCTCACACCAGTCAAAATGGCTATCATCAAAAAATCCACAAACAATAAATGCTGGAGCGGGTGTGGAAAGAAGGGAACCCTCCTACACTGTTGGTGGGAATGTAAACTGGTACAGCCACTATGGAGAACAGTCTGGAGGTTCCTTAAAAAACTAAAAATAGAGCTACCCTATGACCCTGCAATCCCACTTCTGAGCATATATCCAGAGAAAAACATGGTCTGAAAGGATACATGCAACACAATGTTCATTGCAGCACTGTTTACAATGGCCAAGACGTGGAAGCAACCTTAATGTCCATCAATAGAGGAACGGATAAAGAAGATGTGGTATATATGTACAATGGACTATTACTCAGCCATTAAAAGGAATGAAATAATTTCAGTTGCAGCAACATGGATGGACCTGGAGATTGTCATACTGTGGAAAGTAAGTCAGACAGAGAAAGAGAAATATTGTATGATATCCCTTATATGCAGAAGCTAAAAAGAAATGATACAAATGAACTTATATACAAAACAGAAACAGGCTCACAGACTTAGAGAACGAACTTACGGTTACCAGGGGGTAAGGGTGGGGGGAATGGATAGTTAGGGAGTTTAGGGTTGACATGTACACACTGTTGTATTTAAAATGGATAACCAACAAGGGCCTACTCTATAGCACAAGGAACTCTGCTCAATGTTATGTGGCAGCCTGGATGGGAGGGGAGTTTGGGGGAGAATGGTTACATGTATATGTATGGCTGAGTTGCTTTGCTGTGCACCTGAAACTTTCACATTATTAATTGGCTATATTCCAATATAAAATAAAAAGTTAAAAAAAAAATAAAGTTCCCCAAATGAGTTCATTGTGCGGCAAAAAAGAGAAAAAAAGAAAGAAAGAAATAGCTTCTGGGGAAGAAGAACTACAATCCTGCAGCCTGTGGAACAAAAACCACATTCACAGAAAGATACACAAGATGAAAAGGCAGACAGCTAAACTGGTCCCGTGAGCCATGGACACTGAGCCTGTGTGTTCGGAGTCTGTGCTCCGCAACGGGAGAGGCCGCAACACTGAGAGGCCCACATACCTCAAAAAAAAAAAAGAATGTTACAAGAGACAAGGAAGGACACTACATAATGATCAAGGGATCAATCAAAGAAGAAGATATAACAATTATAAATATATAT